>NC_135388.1:22077500-22775000 GCF_051989625.1 Stigmatopora argus | reverse complement strand
CCTTTCGGTAGGGCAAGTTCTTCCTTTGTGACTTTTGTAGTGTAGGTCTTACAAAAGGCGGGGGTGAGGGGGGGAGAGCGATCTTCACGTTGGATGATGGCGCGTCTTGTGGCTGCGTCCGGGGAGGTATGGGTTTGGTCATCTGACGAGCCAAGTTTAGCTAGTGCATCGGCCAGGTCGTTACCACGTATGTTGCAGTGGCCCGGGATCACAGTAGCTGTAGTCGCTTAGGCGGAGGGAAAAGGGCGATGTCACCCTGAAGTCTCCGAATGGCAGGGTCTTGCGTGTGGGGGTTTCCCATAGCTTGGACCAGTGATTTGCAGTCAGTGAGGATGATTGATGTCTGCCAGTCTGCTGTTTTCCTCAGCTACGTCCATTCGCCAAACGGCTCAAAATGCGTTTAATGATTAAATACAAATACTAGTATTTTATATACAAATACTAGTATTTGTATTTAATCATCAAACGCTGTTTTCGGCTGGATTTGACCGAATTTGAGAGCATTTTGAGCCGTTTGGCGAATGGCCCTGTTCTTCAAATGGCCGACAAGCGACGACGTCTAGCTCCGTTCCCTCACAACGCGCATCGGAAATCTAGTCTGTATACACGATACCTATGGGAATACCAAGCAAAAAAAAGAAGGAAGACGACGAAGAATGTGAATTTCCTTTGTCTTGTTTTAAACAAAATACTAGTATAATATACAATACTAGTATTATATATACAAATACTAGTATTTGTATTTAATCATTAAACGCTGTTTTCGGCTGGATTTGACCGAATTTGAGAGTATTTTGAGCCGTTTGGCGAATGGACGTATATAGACGTTTTTTTTGCCTTATCGAGCGAGGAATTCACTTCCCTGGGCTCGGTTCTAATGTCCAAAAAGCTCCAGTATTTGTATTGAATCATTAAATGCTGTTTTAGGATGGATTTGACCCGATTGCTGTCATTTCACGGCTCGGTTCTGCTACATCTGCCCGCCCAAGAGTGCTTAATCCCGGGCTGACATGCCCGCCCAAGAGTGCTTATTCCCGGGCTGCCATTGACGGTAGACTAATAAATTGAGAGTGATGAGCGGCAAAGGGAAATTAATCATTGATTTTTACTATAATTTGGACAACGCCGGCGGCAGGGCGTATTAAAAATCCTAACGGGCCGTATATGGCCCCCAGGCCGAGGTTGAAAAACTTGTACACACACGATCCGGGGGCGGGGCGAGCGCGCGAATACCGTTTCGGCTAAACCTCCGTGAATGAACGTTCGGCGGAACGTCCATTCGGCGACCTGTCCGTCTGTCAAACGTCCGTCGGCGAAACGTCTTAAGACGAATCATCCGGTCACGTGACGGTCGGCATTTGTTTAGAGACTGCAGTAAAGGCGGTTTGGATGGGGGGGGGGGGTGTAATAGCCAGGGTGGGCAGGGGGGGAAGAGTATGTACAAGGGGTATGGAGTTCAAGGGCGGTAAGACGGGGAAGGGTCGAAGATCGCCAGTCTGACTTCTTTTGTAACCGCATTTTGATGTTTTCATGGAGAAGGTGAGGTCGGGTATCAGAAGGAGGCAGCTGGTTACAGGCATCAGCTTTAAGAAGTGTATGTAGATTGAGGCGGGATGAGAGGGGTGTAAGATACGCCTCATGTAGGACTGCTTCGGTGGGGGTAGACCTGAGGTGGTGGGTTATGGCGCGGGCTGCTTCCAGTTGGGCAGTTTCGAGGGATTAGAGGTGAGTTTGGGCCAGCCAGGGGGCCCATGCCGGTGCTGCGTACTCTGCGAGACTTCTTTGGGTGGCAATATATACCGTTCTAAGGTCGTTTGGTTGCCAACCCCAAGATGTGCCACTGAGTTTGCGGAGGAGATTTGTTCTTTTGGACATGGTTTGGCGGACTTTTTTTCGCCTGCTCCGCAAACGTGAGTTGTCGGTCGAAGGATACGCCAAGGAAAGTGGGGGTGGGGTTATGTTAGAGGGCGGCGCCATTTATTGAGATCTTTGGTTGCCATTTGGCCTCAGCTGAGTGAGTCCAGGCTAAAAAAGGACGCCTCACACTTTGTGGTGTTAAGATTTAGGTGTGCCTCGGAACTCCACCTCCAGACTTTTCCAACCTCCGTTTGAAGTCTGCTTTCCACCTCCTCTTTGTTCCTAACCCGACAAGCAAGAGCCAGATCGTCTGCATAGGCGCTGACCAGGGTGGAATCGTTGAACTTGTCGAGGAGGTCATTAATATAGATGATGAATAGGAGGGGCGACAGGACTGAGCCTTGGGGGAGCCCTTCTTTGAAGGTTCTGCACCTGCCGGAGGTATTGTTGATCTTGTTTGTTGTTGAGGTGAACACCCAGGTACTTAAAGTTCTCCACGATTTCAATGTCTGTACCCTGGATGTTCACCTGAGTGGTCTTGTTGAGGATTCCTCCGAAAATCGATGACCATTTCCTTTGTCTTACTGGTGTTGATGTAGAGGTGGTTTTGCCTACACCAATCAACAAAGGCTGTGATGACTCCCCTGTATCTAGGTTGTTCCCGTCCGTCACTCGTCCAACAATAGCGGTGTCGTCAGAGAACTTCTGGAGGTGGCAGGTGTCTGTATTATGTTTGAAGTCTGATGTGTAGAGGGAGAAGAGGGGTGGGGAGAGCACTGTGCCTTGTGGGGCCCCCGTGCTGCAAGCTACCACATCAGACGTACAGTCCTGGAGTCTCACATATTGTGGTTGTCAGTGAGGAAGTTGATGATCCATGCGGCTAAGTGGTTCCTTACTCCAGCCTCTTCCAGTTTCCTTCCAGTTGAACGCACTGGAGAGGTCAAAAAACGTAATTCTCAGCGTGCTTCCCATGTTCTCCAGGTGTGAAAGAGACCTGTGCATCAGGTAGGTGGTAGCATCTTCCACACCAATGCCTGGACGATAGGCGAACTGCAGAGGGTCCAGCTCTGCATTCATCAGGGGGCTCAGGTGATTTAGGATGATTCTCTCCAATGTCTTGATCAGGTGAGAGCTTAATGCTACCGGCCTGAAGTGGTTTGGCTCCCTGGGGTTCGCGGTCTTTGGAACTGGGACCACACAGGAAGTTTTCCACAAGGTGGGGACCTTCTGCAGACTGAGGCTGAGGTTGAAAATATGCAGAATCACTTTGCCAAGCTGATCCGCACAGTCTCTCAGTATTCTGGAGCTGAGGCCGTCTGGACCGGTAGCCTTCCTTGCCTCGATCTTTATTAGCTGTTTTATCACCTGATCGACAGTAATGCAGAGACCGGTAGAAGAGGGGGAGGAAGAAGAGGAGGAGAAAGAGGGGGGAGTTGCTTCTGGTCTGGGGGGTCAGGGGAGTGGGGGCAGGACTGAATCTGTTAAAGAACTGATTCAGTTCATTGGCCCACTCCCTGTCTCCGGACTCCGGGTCTCTCTCACTGTTGCCTCCATGGCCCGAAATGGTCCTCAAGCTCCTCCAGACCTCTTTGCTGTTGCCTCTGTGGAGTTGGTTCTCTAGCTTCCTCCTGTAGATGGTCTTAACCTTGCTTCTCTCTCTCTTCAGCTCCTTCAGTGTTCATCAAAGTTGACTTTAATGTGTTGTCAAAGAAGACTGCTCTACATAGTCAATTACTTGGATTTGATATAAAAGAAGCTGAAGAATCATCTGTGTGCCTTTGTCTCACTCTCTGAACGGAGTATCTGTGTAGATGGTGTCCCAGCGCTATCAAAGAACATCACAAAGCTAAGCTAACTCGCTAATATTGACTTTTTTTTGTTGTATTTCTTGTTCGAAAGTGGCAACTATTGGAGTAATATGAAGCATCGAATGAATTAAGATATTTTGACATTAGAAGCAATATGGCTGCCACGACATCTTAAACATCTGGTAAGAAAATTGTAATTTTTGCAATTAGAAAGCATCAGGTTCTCATCAAGATAGACTTATTTCCTTTTTCAAATTAATGAATTTGATATTTTGCATTTACAAAGACAGGCATATTAACTTCCTTATGATAATTACCCTAATAATGTGCTTTTGATTCCTACAGTATCTCAGAAATACCATGTGTGATGATTTTTCTTAAGATTTTCCCTTCAAAGTAACACATTTGTTCTCCCTATTAAAACCATGAATATGGAGGTGAAAATTGGGAATCAGGGGGGCGGCTTATACGCGAGAAGATGTAAAAATAAAAAAATTCAAGGCAATTTTTAGGGTGCAGCTTATACACGCAGGTGACTTATATTCGAGTGTATATATATATATATATATATATATATATATATATATATACATATACATAAATATATATATATATATATATATATATATACATACATATATATATACATATACATATATATATACATATACATATATATACATATATATATATATACACACATATATACGTATATATATCAGTGGCGGGCCGTCAGGGCCTTCAAGGCCTTCTCTGCTGGCCTAAGAAATATCTGAATCATATTATATTTTGTCCATCAATACTTATTATTCCAAATGCTCTGTTAGCTTCCTTTCATTGCTTTTCCCCCTGGTTGCACTGCTTCCAGATGTGTGTTTTCATATTGAAGCATTTAACCAATCACATTTCAGCCATTATTTGTTGCCAGATCAGATCTGCCTCAAAGCCTTCACAATCAGTTCTGCGGGGTCTGCTGCATTAAACTAGACTGTTGCTTTTAACCAATCAGATTTCGAGTTGGCAACCTCACAATGATTTTTCATCGGCGTTAGCATTTTGCTGGCTGGGACATGTCATTGCTTTCACCAACTATGATTGGCTAGTAGGCAGGCCAAAGCAGTACCGAGGCAGCCGAGATCGCAAACTCCACCCACAATGGCCGACAGAAGCAAAAAACAAATGGATTCTGTTTGCTCACAAAGCTATTTTCCAGACTGACTTTTCCAGAAAAAAATGGACATCATTAAGAAAGGGCGGTCAACTCCGAAGCTAGCAAGCCTGTTACAGCCGGGAAAATGGTGTGTGCGGGACTTTCAGTGCGCTAACTTAGCTGCACCACCAAATAGAATATTGTTGTGTTGATTTAAAGCCATTTTCAAAACGGACTATGCCGGAAATATGACAGGACAGGCTCGACTTTCATCATTAGCTTCGATGGCGATAGGAAAGAAGGAAGAAAGAAATGAGGATGGATATTGTGTACAGTTAAAAAAAAAAATTTGGTGAGTATAATATGGCTTTATTCCTAAATAATATTTCAATTGTGGGCCCGGTTCTGATATCTGAAAAGCTCCAGTGTTTGTATTTAATCACAAAATGCTGCTAGGAAGTGGATTTTACCCCAGTTTAATTTTTGGCGTTTCGCCATTGACGTCCATCGCTGTCTTTTCCCGGGAAAAATAACCCCCCTGGCCTGGTTGTAATGTCTCAAAAGCTCCAGTATTTGTATTCAATCAATAAATGATGCTAGGAAGTGGATTTTACCTAATTTTAGTGCATTTTTTGTCATTTCACGTATGGACGTATCGACGGTCATCGCTGGCTTTTTACCGGGGAAATGATACCCCGGGCCCGGTTCTGATGTCTAAAAAGCTCCAGTATTTGTATTTAATCAATAAATGCTGTTTTCGGCTGGATTTTACCCTATTTTCGGGCAATGTTTGCCCGTACGCCATTGACGTTCATCGCTGTCTTCTCCCGGG
The DNA here is from genome assembly GCF_051989625.1 of Stigmatopora argus. Lineage (NCBI taxonomy): Eukaryota > Metazoa > Chordata > Actinopteri > Syngnathiformes > Syngnathidae > Stigmatopora > Stigmatopora argus. The sequence continues at coordinate 22,769,353 of NC_135388.1, read as the reverse complement.
AAAATCACCCCCCTGGCCTGGTTTTAATGTCTGAAAAGCTCCAGTATTTGTATTTAATAATGAAATGCTGCTAGGAAGTGGAATTTACCCCATTTTTGTGCATTAATTTATTGATTATTTTTTATGTGTCGCAGCTGTAGCTGCAGTAGTGGTTTTATAGCCATAAAATAGTTTTTGAGGGTTGAGAAAATGCACCGACCGCCACTGATATATATATATATATATATATATATATATATATATATATATATATATATATATATATATACATTTATATATATATATATATATATATATATCAGTGGCGGGCCGTCAGGGCCTTCAAGGCCTTCTCTGCTGGCCTAAGAAATATCTGAATCATATTATATTTTGTCCATCAATACGTACTTATTATTCCAAATGGTCTGTTAGCTTCCTTTCATTGCTTTTCCCCCTGGTTGCACTGCTTCCAGATGTGTTTTCATATTGAAGCATTTAACCAATCACATTTCAGCCATTATTTGTTGCCAGATCAGATCTGCCTCAAAGCCTGCACAATCAGTTCTTGCGGGCTCTGCTGCATTAAACTAGACTGTTGCTTTTAACCAATCAGATTTCGAGTTGGCAACCCCAAAATGATTTTTCATAGGCGTTAGCATTTTGCTGGCTGGGACATGTCATTGCTTTCACAAACTATGATTGGCTAGTAGGCGGGCCAAAGCAGTACCGAGGCAGCCGAGATCGCAAACTCCACCCACTATGGCCGACAGAAGCAAAAACAAATAGATTCTGTTTGCTCACAAAGCTATTTTCTAGACGGACTTTTTCAGGAAAAAAATGGACATCATTAAGAAAGGGCGGTCAACTCCGAAGCTAGCAAGCCTGTTACAGCCGGGAAAATGGTGTGTGGGGCACTTTCTGCGCGCTAACTTAGCTCCACAAGCAAATAGTATATTGTTGTGTTGATTTAATGCCATTTTCAAAACGGACTATGCCGGAAATGTGACAGGACAGGCTCGACTTTATCATTAGCTTCGATGGCGATAGGAAAGAAGGAAGAAAGAAAGGAGGATGGATATTGTGTAAAAAGGATTTTTGGTGAGTAAAATTACAAATATGGCTATATTCCTAAATAATATTTCAATTGTGGGCCAAGTTCTGATATCTGAAAAGCTCCAGTGTTTGTATTTAAGCTCCAGTGTTTGTATTTAATCACAAAATACAGCTAGGAAGTGGATTTTACCCCAGTTTAATTTTTGGCGTTTCACCATTGACGTCCATCGCTGTCTTTTCCCGGGAAAAATCACCCCCCTGGCCTGGTTGTAATGTCTCAAAAGCTCCAGTATTTGTATTCAATCAGTAAGTGATGCTAGGAAGTGGATTTTACCTATTTTTAGTATTTTAGTGCATTTTTTGTCATTTCACGTATGGACGTATCGACGTTCATCGCTGTCTTTTTACCGGGGAAATGATACTCCGGGCCCGGTTCTGATGTCTAAAAAGCTCCAGTATTTGTATTTAATCAATAAATGCTGTTTTCGGCTGGATTTTACCCCATTGTCGGGCAATGTTTGCCCGTACGCCATTGACGTTCATCGCTGTCTTTTCCCGGGAAAATCACCCCCTGGCCTGGTTTTAATGACTGAAAAGCTCCAGTATTTGTATTTAATCATGAAATGCTGCTAGGAAGTGGATTTTACCCCATTTTTGTGCATTAATTTATTATTTTTTATGTGTCGCAGCTGTAGCTGCAGTAGAGGTTTTATAGCAATAAAATATTTTTTGAGGGTTGGATTGATACGTTGAAGGCGCTACCAGAAAATGCACCACCCGCCACTGATATATATATTTATATATCATGCCTGTCAACCTCTGCCGATAACTGCCCTTATAAATGATTATTGATTCCCCTTACAAACCCCCCAAAAACCTTACAAACACCGTACGACTCGTATGGTGTTTGTAAGGTTTATATATATATGTGGGTTACACCATCTCTCACAACTACGGCAAGCAGCCCCCGACTCTACTATTTTCCCCTTAGAAAAGTACTGCACAGTGACTGCTGGGATATGTAGTTCTTTTGTCAATACACCCAATGGATTGTGGCCTGTACATCAGCACAGCTTGACGAAGGGTGGCAGGCAGCGCCGGGCTAGTTACACTAGCTACTAGCTAGCTACTATTTGCGAATGGATTGTGGCCTGCCGATCGGCATCAACACAGCCTTGCGAAGCATGGAAGACAGCCCCGGAATAGTTACGCTACCTACTAGCTAGCTACTATTTGCGAATGGATTGTGGCCTGGCGATGGGCATCAACACAGCCTTGCGAAGCATGGAAGACAGCCCCGGAATAGTTACGCTACCTACTAGCTAGCTACTATTTGCGAATGGATTGTGGCCTGGTGATCGGCATCAATACAGCTTTGCGAAGCATGGAAGACAGCCCCGGAATAGTTACGCTACCTACTAGCTAGCTACTATTTGCGAATGGATTGTGGCCTGGTGATCGGCATCAACACAGCTTTGCGAAGCATGGAAGACAGCCCCGGAATAGTTACGCTACCTACTAGCTACCTACTATTTGCGAATGGATTGTGGCCTGGTGATCGGCATCAACACAGCCTTGGGAAGCATGGAAGACAGCCCCGGAATAGTTACGCTACCTACTAGCTAGTTACTATTTGCGAATGGATTGTGGCCTGGCGATCGGCATCAACACAGCCTTGGGAAGCATGGAAGACAGCCCCGGAATAGTTACGCTACCTACTAACTAGCTACTATTTGCGAATGGATTTTGGCCGGCAGGACGAACATATAAAACTCAACGTTTTCGATGACTAATTTGGACAATTGTTCAATTCGGACACAGAAAATGAGGACTTTGATGGATTTGTGGGTGATCATGACATGAGTAAGTTGTAAAATAGCTAAATAAAGTACAACCGAACTTAGTTTTGCTTCCGTTGCCTTTTTAAAAACGTGTTTTTAGCGTGTGGGTGTAGCGTGCAAGAACTATATATCCCAGCAGTCACTGCGCACCGGAAACCGGAAATAGAGTCTGGGGCTGCTTCCGGTAGCCAGCGCTATTGCGGTTCGATATTCATCCATATATAATATATATGCGTCTAAAAAAACGGTGCGTCCTTTGTGTTTAAAATAGAAATAGCACTCGTTACTGACACTGCGGTACATACCTACCTACATACCTACCTACCTACATACCTACCTACATACCTACATACATACCTACATACATACCTACCTACGTACATACATACCTACGTACATACATACCTACGTACATACATACCTACGTACATACATACCTACGTACATACATACCTACGTACATACCTACGTACATACATACCTACCTACATACCTACCTACATACCTACCTACATACCTACCTACATACCAACCTACCTACATACCTACTTACATACCTACTTACATACCTACTTACATACCTACTTACATACATACCTACATACATACCTACATACATGCCTACATACATACCTGCATACCTACATACCTACATACATACCTACATACCTACCTACATACCTACCTACATACCTACCTACATACCTACCTACATACCTACCTACATACATACCTACATACATACCTACATACCTACCTACATACATACCTACATACCTACCTACCTACACACCTACCTACCTACACACTTACCTACCTACCTACACACTTACCTACCTACACACCTACCTACTAACACACCTACCTACCTACACACCTACCTACCTACACACTTACCTACCTACACACTTACCTACCTACACACCTACCTACACACCTACCTACACACCTACCTACACACACACCTACCCACATACACACCTACACACACACCTACACTCACACACACACACATACACACACACACACACACAGGGAGAGGGAGATTGCTGTAATGGCTTTTTCAGGCACTGATTGATACTTCTTAAAACCTAAGAATTTATTGGCTCTGCTCTCAAAGGACAAAATAATTCCATCTATGTAATTACAACATGTATTGCATGTAGTACTGCAACAATTAGATTCGAAGTAATTGCCAATAACAATTCCAGCATTATACTATTATAAGTATAAGCACAACACTAGTATATGGTTTGTAACTGATCAGTCCTTGCTGTTTTAATTCTACAAACATTCACCTTCATTTGTCCTCCTTTTTGTTTGCAGAGAGCCCAACAAAACCCAGGTCTTCACTTTCTTCCAGACAGATCTTGGTGGTTTACTTCCTCGCTCTGTGGTTGACTCCTTTTTCCCGTCCAGCATGGCAGCATTCTATAGCAATCTGATCAAAGTTGTTAAATCATTCAAAGACCATTGACTTTCCATGAGTCCAATTTCTGTACTATCCATTATCACAATTGTAACATTTAAGTTTAATACATAGTACAGCCAATTCACTATTGAATACCATTTTACTTGTAATTGTTCTAATTCCTCCCACAGACATACTGTGTGCTAACTTAGTCATCCTAGACATTTCTTATACTACAAAATGCAGTTGTACCTCTACTTACAGATGCGTCTACATACTAAATTTTGAGGTAGAAAACCCTTTAAAATGCCAATTAATGTTCCAACATACGACAACATCCAAGATTCTCCAAAATAACAATGCATTTCCTGTATCCATTATTTTATTTTGTCGCGGCAGTGTTGTCCTACTTGATAATCTCCCTACACCCATTGGCCTTCTTTTTTTCATGTGGTCATAGCTCAAATTAACATTTCTGGTGCAATTGAAATGAAGAATTCGACCCTGTTAGCCATCCACGAGCGATATTGCAAGGCAACACGGTCATACTCACCTACCATCACTACAATATTGAACTAGAAGTAAGCTTTTAAAGTGACGACTCATTGGCATGTCGTCACTGAACAACGACATGGAGAGACTGTTATTGCTTTCGATAAAAAAAAGGAAGAACTTGCAGGAGGGTGGCCTGCCGGCTGAGTGGTTAGTGCGTCAGCCTCCCTGTTCTGGGTTCGATTCCAGGTTGGTCCTCCTGTCCTGTGTAGAGTTTGCGTGTTCTCCGTGGGTTTTATCTGGGTACTCCGGTTTCCTCCCACATTCCAAAAACACTCATGGTAGGCTGGTTGAACACTCTAAATTGCCCCTCGGTGAGTGTGAGTGTGAATGTGTGTCCGCCTCCTTATGTCACCAATTCAAGGTGTTGTCCCCCCGCCTCGTTCCCGAATTCAGCTGGGAAAAGAGGTTCAGAAAATGAATAAATGAAATTGCAGGACATACAGTGACGGACTCGATCATTTCTGAAAAATCAGCTATTTAATGCTAAGTTGGTTTGTTCATAATTTGAAGTTGTTTAGATGTCCTTTTATGTCCCTGTGTTTTTGTGCTATGTCTATTGCCTAACGTTAGCTTCCTCCTTACACTCATGCACCTGCATGAATAGAACATGTTTTGCATGTTTTTTATTAATTTTAATAAATCATTTTCTGTCATTTTTCAGTTTCTCACATCTTTCATGCAAAAGTGGGACACTTATACACAGATAATTTTTAAAGGGTTTAGACAAGGGAACGAATTAGATAATTTACATATAAAATACTGCTCTATTCACGAAAAATCCAAGTTACAAAACAAGTTCTGGAACCAATTCAATTCGTAAGTAGAGGTACCATTATAATGTACCAACATGTTTCCATTGACGCGTAACATGCTGTAAGATGGGATATTATGTTTTCTTTACATTTGTGTCTGTTTGTTATTATTTTTGCATTACTTTGTCATTGTCTACTTACTTAATCAAAAGATTACAATTTCAGAATGTTTTAAGTAACTTTAAATAATGTGGCTTTTCTCCAAGATGACCATTGTTTCCAAGGTGTTGGTAATACACTAAGACATCATGGTTTGAAATCATGCATACCACAAAGGGTTTCCCTGCTTAAGCCAGTAGGCGAAGGTCTGTCTTAAGTTTACCAATGACCATTTGGATGATAAAAAGGAATCATGGGAGAAATTTTGTGGTCAGATGAGACCAAAATAAATTTCTTTGGTCATAATTCAATTAATGGTTTTTGGAGGAACAAGAATGATGACTATCACCCTGTCAGGATTATTAGTTTTACATTATTATATATTTGCTTGCAATGGCGAATGCTTTGCTTAACTACTAAACTTAGTTTCATATTATTATATGGTTGCTTGCAACAAAGTAAATGCTTTGCTCCTGAGAACCTTATTTAGACTAAACACCAAAACCCTTGGACTGCTTGGAGTGGACTAAAACAAAGAAGATTCAAAACACCAAGAGCTGCTATTGACTTTCAGACCTTCATTTGTTTTGACTATATTGCCGTCTCACTTCTGTTTCCCACCCCTCCCTTGGGAGTTGAGACGTCCATTGTAGTAACTAGGGTCCTTGAAGTTAATAAACAACAAAAAAGGCGTGTGAGGCCAGAACAGAGCGGGGACTGGAGCTCACCGATTTGTTCTCCTTGCAAGAAAAATCCAGAAGATTGTCTTCTCTTTATTTGTGCGTGCATTTGGCAATGCCTATTGGTGAACCTATCACACCCCAAGAACACAATCCCTACGCTGAAGCATGGAGTGCTAGCATTATGTTTTGGGGGTGTTTTTCTACACGTGGGACAGGACAAATGCACCGTGTAAGGAGTGGATGACTGGAGTCATTTATTGTGAGATTTTGGGGAATAACCTGCTTCCCTTAGTCATTGCATTGAAGATGGATTGTGGGTGAGTCTTCCAACATGGCAATGACCTGGATGACAACCAGATAAACCTAGGAGTGGCTTTGTAAGAATCATGTCAAGGTTCAAACATGGCCTAGCCCAGGCATGGGGAAATTACGACCCGTTAAACATTTTGATCCGGCCCGCCGAACATCATAATATCACATTAATAAACCTTGTTAATTTTTATTTTCCCTACCATTCCTCTTTTTTTCCACTAGATGGCACAGCAGATGCACTGGCTTTGTTGAGGTAAATCGTAGGGCATTTTCCTCCACGTTTGCTATTTCCCCTTTGACCCTTCTCTATCCGTCAGCCCTTCGGTATTGATGAGCGGACCTAAGAAACGGAAAGTGGACAAAGAATGTCGAGTGTTCAATACGGAGTGGACAACTAAATATTTTTTCACAACACTGATCATGTGCTGTTTGCCTATTAACTGTTGTGGTTTTCAAAGAGTATAATATTAGCCGGCACTTTGCTACAAAGCATGCTAACTATGCTAGCAAGTTGTCAACAAAAGAATGGAAAGCTGCTGCTCAGAAGTTGGCAGGTCATTTAAAGGCTCACCAAAGTTTTTTTCATCGTCAGACTGCCATTCAAGAGTCAAGTACCAAGGCCAGTTTTATGCTTTCATTCAAAATAGCAAATGCTAGTAAAACACTGTCTGAGGGCGAGTTTTTAAAAGAAGGTGCTGGCGTTGTTCGGCTCGACCTACATGTGTGAACAGACCTTCAGCATCATGAACATCAACAAAGTCAGCCACAGATCCAAGTTAACAGACCAACACCTCAGCTCCATTCTGAGAATCGCCACAACAAAACTAAATCCAGACTTTGATGTGCGGGCTAAAAAAGGAGACCAACAATGTCATTAAAATTGAAAGTGTCTCCGTGATACGCACATTCTCCAAAATAAACAGTGCGCGCCGATTAAATTTCATTCCGCTCCACAGACTGACTTGCTGCCACTGTTTTGTCTGAAGGACAACAGAACTTTCCGTACTTTAAAATAGAAATGGTTAGTAATTAATAGAGGAACATTTAGTTCATTTGATCTTCAGTGTTTTAAGACTAATTCAAAAGTCACATGTTTTGTTGTAATGATTGTTCATTTTCATTTGAAATTAAAGCACATATTTACTCTATACCCCAAGATGTGTATTTTTTCTCCAATGAGGGGGGATTACCAAAGCAATCCATCAATCTCCTCCTGGCCTGGCTCCTTTGTCAAATGTTAGAACCGATTGTGGCCCGCGAATCAAAAAGTTTGCCCACCCCTGGCCTAGCCTAACCTAAGCCCAGTAGAAAATCTTTGGAGGATCTCAAATTTCGTTTCTCAACAACAGCCCAGAAACCTAACTGATCTTGGGAAGATCTGTGGAGGAGTGTGCCAAAATCTCCTGCAGTGTTTGCAAACCTGGTGAAAATTAAACGTTTACAGTGGGGAAAATAAGTATTTAGTCAACCACCAATTGTGCAAGTTCTCCTACTTGAAAGGATAGAGAGGCCTGTAATTGTCAACGTGGGTAAACCTCAACCATAAGTGACAGAAAGTGGGAAAAAAATCACATTGTTTGATTTTTAAAGAAGTTATTTCCAAATTAGAGTGTAAAATAAGTATTTGGTCACCTACAAATAAGCAAGATTTCTGGCTGTCAAAGAGGTCTAACTTCTAACGAGGTCTCCACTCGTTAACTGTATTAATAGCATCTGTTTTAACTCATTATCGGTATAAAAGACACCTGTCCACAACCGCAATCTCTCACACTCCAAACTCCACTATGGCCAAGACCAAAGAGCTGTCGAAGGACACGAGACAAAATTGTAGACCTGCACCAGGCTGGGAAGACTTAATCTGCAATAGGTAAAAGAAGGCTTGGTGTAAAGAAATCAACTGTTGGAGCAATTATTAGAAAATCGAAGACATACAAGACCACTCATAATCTCCCTCGATCTGGGGCTCCATGCAAGATCTCACCCCGTGGCGTCAAAATGATAACAATAACGGTGAGCAAAAATCCCAGAAACACACGGGGGGACTTAGTGAATGACCTACAGAGAGCTGGGACCACAGTAACAAAGGCTACTATCAGTAACACAATGCGCCACCAGGGACTCAAATCCTGCACTGCCAGACGTGTCCCCTTGCTGAAGCCAGTACACATGCATGCCTATCTGCGATTTGCTATAGAGAATTTGGATGATCCAGAAGAGGACTGGGAGAATGTGTTATGGTCAGATGAAACCAAAATAGATCTTTTTGGTAGAAACACGGGTTCTCGTGTTTGGAGGAGAAAGAATACTGAATTGCATCCGAAGAACACCATACCCACTGTGAAGCATGGGGGTGGAAACATCATGCTTTGGGGCTGTTTTTCTGCAAAGGGACCAGGATGACTGATCTATGTAAAGGAAAGAATGAATGGGGCCATGTATTGAGAAATTTTGAGTGAAAATTTCCTTCCATCAGAAAGGACATTGAAGATGAGACGTGGTTGGGTCTTTCAGCATGACAATGATTCCAAACACATAGCCAGGGCAACAAAGGAGTGGCTTCGTAACAAGCATTTCAAGATCGTGAAGTGCCCTAGCCAGTCTCCAGATCTCAACCCCATAGAAAATCTGTGGAGGGATTTGAAGGTCCGTGTTGCCCAACGATAGCCCCAAAACATCACTGCTCTAGAGGATATCTGCATGGAGTATTGGGCCAAAATACGAGCAACAGTGTGTGAAAAGCTTGTGAAGAGTTACAGAAATCGTTTGGCCTCCGTTATTGCCAACAAAGGGTACATAACAAAGTATTGAGATGAACTTTTGGTATTGACCAAATACTTATTTTCCACCATTATTTGCCAACAAATTCTTTAGAAATCAAACGTGACATTCTGTTGTTTTTTTTCCTCTCATGGTTGAGGTTTGCCCATGTTGACAATTACAGGCCTCTCTAATCTTTTCAAGTAGAATAACTTGCACAATTGGTGGTTGACTAAATACTTATTTGCCCCACTGTATATAGTACATATAAATTGCTAAAGTATCTCTTCCTCATTTTCTGAACCGCTTTATCCTCACTAGGGTCGCGTGGCGTCTGGAGCCTATCCCAGCTGACTTTGGGCCAGAGGTGGGGGACACCCTGAATTGGTAGCCAGCCAATCGCAGGGCACAAGGAGAAAAACAACCATTCACGCTTACACTCAAACCTAGGGGCAATTTAGAGTGTCCAATCAGCCTACCATGCATGTCTTTGGAATGTGGGAAGAAACTGGAGTACCCAGAGAAAACACACGCAGGACAACATAACCGACCCAGATTTGAACCCAGGTCGCCCACTGTGAGGCCGACGCGCTAACCACTCAGTCATCGGGCCGCCCCTACTAAAATATGAATTAATAATTTTGCAATGCACAAACAAATTAAATCTTGATTTATAAAATCTAGATCTTACTGAATAACTTTGGATTCAGCACTACAAAATTACATTAAGAAACAGATGTTTGCATTAATACAAAAAAAAGACCAGTCTAATGAATCTTGAAGCAGGCAATACACATTCAATAAAGCATTTTGTGTTTAGGACCTTCCAAACTTTTGTGTGAGCTCATGTAGCTATGATGACAGAACTGCTAACATGACAGACTAATCTATGTCACAAGGTTCATCGTGAATTTAGATGCAACTGTCGAATGGGTGCTTAGCTACCCAGTTAAGTAAATGTATACATTATTCAAACAGGATCATTTGCTCTTATCGGATTACCACAACCTTATGTGTTACAAAGTAAACAGAGGACATTGTGTAAAACAAATTACAATGGTATTGCAAACTGGTATTTTATTAATATTGATGAGTGCATATGCATCAGCATCCTCCTCATGGAGCAAAAGAGTCACAAGAATGGGAGCCCCTCAGAAGAAATGGAAAGGCAAGTGTTTCCCTCCTGAAGCAGGAAACCCTTCCCTGAAATTGTGACTCGTCTATTGTCGGGTGAAGGAAGCCACTCCTGATAGCACAGGCTATAGGTTTCCTGTTGTGCGCCAATGGCTTGGCTTCATTGAGAGTGGGCAGGAAGGCTGAAGAATGCTGGGTCATGAGCGGCCCCAAATCCTATTAAAGCGTTGTATCATTACACAAACAGCTATCTCCCTCTGGTCATAACTGTGCAGCCGGAGACAGTTAAATGTAGTTGTGCAATTTTTTTGAATAGGAATAAGCGGAATGAAAAAAAAAACATGATGGGTAGCCGGGGAAACTAGTGAGTTTGGAAAGCATTAAAATGCCTAGCGACAGTTTGACTCATTTTCCTTCAATATGTTTGGTTATTGAAAATGTTTTAAGCCAAGAATGTACAGAGATCCATTCATTCAATCATTTTCTGGACTGCTTATTCTCACAAGGGTTGTGGGTTGACCTGGAGCCTATCCCAGCCAATTAAGTGCACCAGTTAGGAGACACCCTGAATTGATGGCCAGACAACCATTCACGCTCACACTCATACCTAGGGGCAATTTAGAGTGTCTAATCAGCGTACCATGCATGTTTTTGAAAGTTTTGAGAAAACCGGAGTACCCAGAGAAAACACAAGGAGAACATGCAAACTCCACATAAGTAGACCGACCTGGATTTGAACCTAGGACCACAAAGCTGTGAGGCTGACGTGCTAACCACTGAACCACCGGGCCTCTGATCCATTCATGTGGATAAAAAAAATAAAAAAAACAGGGGCAAAAAAATTAATAAATATTAAGGTATTCAAGCAAAGGTATTGCTTAAGCTAGTAGCTATTGGGTGAGTCTTAAATACATTCTAGAGAGGCACTTTCCTGACAATACGCCACACGGAATTTTTAAAAGTATATTTATTCATTCATCTTTCATACTGCCATTCCTCAAGGGTTGCCGGGGTTGCTGGATCCTAAACCAAGCTGTCTTTGGGCGAAAGGCAGACTACACCCTAGACACAGAGAAAAAGACAATCACTCACTCTCACAATCACACTGCCACCAAGTGGGAATTGAACCCAGACTGCCCGCACCAAAGTCAGGTGGAAGAAGCACTGCAACATCCGGTGGCCAAGTACATTTAGAGATTTTTAAATTAAGTTGGGTGGCCCGGTTGCTTGAGTGGTTATCGCGTCGGCCTCATAATTATGGGGTCCTGGTTTCAAATCCAGGTCCATCCACCTGTGTGGAGTTTGCATGATCTCTCCTGGCCTGCGTGGGTTTTCTCTGGCCACTCCAGTTTCCTCCTACATTTCAAAGACATGCATGGTAGGCTGTTTGGATACTCTAAATTGCTCCTAGGTATGAGTGTGTGTGTGAATGGTTGTCCGTCTCCTTGTGCCCTGCGATAGGCTGGCCACCGATCCAAGGTGTCCCACGCCTCTGGCCCGAAGTCAGCTGGGATAGGCTCCAGCACCCCACGCGACCCTAGTGAGGATGAAGTGGTTCAGTGAGTGAGTGAGTGAGTGAGTGAGTGAGTGAGTGAGTGAGTGAGTGAGTGAGTGAGTGAGTGAGTGAGTGAGTGAGTGAGTGAGTGAGTGAGTGAGTGAGTGAGTGAGTGAGTGAGTGAGTGAGTGAGTGAGTGAGTGAGTGAGTGAGTGAGTGAGTGAGTGAGTGAGTGAGTGAGTGAGTGAGTGAGTGAGTGAGTGAGTGAGTGAGTGAGTGAGTGAGTGAGTGAGTGAGTGAGTGAGTGAGTGAGTGAGTGAGTGAGTGAGTGAGTGAGTGAGTGAGTGAGTGAGTGAGTGAGTGAGTGAGTGAGTGAGTGAGTGAGTGAGTGAGTGAGTGAGTGAGTGAGTGAGTGAGTGAGTGAGTGAGTGAGTGAGTGAGTGAGTGAGTGAGTGAGTGAGTGAGTGAGTGAGTGAGTGAGTGAGTGAGTGAGTGAGTGAGTGAGTGAGTGAGTGAGTGAGTGAGTGAGTGAGTGAGTGAGTGAGTGAGTGAGTGAGTGAGTGAGTGAGTGAGTGAGTGAGTGAGTGAGTGAGTGAGTGAGTGAGTGAGTGAGTGAGTGAGTGAGTGAGTGAGTGAGTGAGTGAGTGAGTGAGTGAGTGAGTGAGTGAGTGAATAAAGTTAAGTTGGTCATAGTTAATACATTTCAGGATGACTATATAAAATACTCAGTGAATATCTGTGATTAAAATGTATGTTGCTCAATGTTTTGTTTATCTACGTATATTGGCCTGGTTTAAGATATCTATGAAAACAGTCTGCAAGGGAAATATTGTACCTACACTAGAAAGGATAAGGGCCTCATTCCTGTCAAGCTGACAAATGCATGATATGGCATGAATACGGGATTATGGGCAGTGTTTATACCACAGACACAGCGATCATAGCAAAAATCATGAGGTTGTTTTCTTTTGTGATTCAAGTACTATAATTAAATAACCTAGACGACAATCCTCTAAATCGGAATTCTAATTTTAGTCCTGCAGATAACATGAATTCATTTCAAGTCTTTGAAGCAGGTTTCGAAAGATATATTGCGCAAGAACACTTCTATTTGCTGACATAGAGGCAAGAACTCGTCTTCTATGTGTGGAATGATCTCTTTGAAAGTGTACCCAGTGCCATTTAAAATGGAAAACAAATGAAAGCAATACTTAATTTGGGGTGTGGCAGTATTCAGCATTGACCATTCATTTCGATATATACGTACAGTAAAAGGACCATTTAGAGTGGTTCTGATAAATGCTGAATGGCTTCCGAGATGCTTGGAGGTCTCGCACTAACATTCTGTTGTTTTGTGTTATTTGGAACTGTTGCAATTATCTACAGCTCAACAATAAAAGCCCCAAGCATGATGCTGCAACAAACCATGCTTAACTTACCGTAGTAATTACACCAAACTACTATGATTTAAAAGCAAAATGTTCACTCTGGCTTCAGTTTTACAAAAGCACAAATGAACTTCTCCAAATGGATGCAGGAAAATTTGTGACACTCCGATGAAACCAAAGTTGAAATCTTAAAGCATCTAAAGATAATGAAGCATCAGGTTTTGGGGATGTTATTCTGTAAAGTTTAATTTATTTTCCACTTATGTTTTGAAACAATTTGTTTCGGTTACATTTTTATTTATCTTCATTACAACAAGTTGACATCTGAAAAGGGTTCTGAAGAGATAAAATGTCCACTTAACGAGTGCTTTGTTTGCATGTCAAAATGTCGCTGTAGCCACCTGATGGTGTAGCGCAGGGGTGGCGAACACATGGCTCGAGAGCCGAATGTGGCTACCGGCCAAAATAAATGCAGCTAATCAGTTCTTATCAAATTTTGTATATAGTGTGGCTCTTTAACTCGTTTTATGTCCCTCTAATTTTTATTCTCTCTTAATACACTCAAATTCATCAGGGCCCATTAAAAACAAATAATATAGTATATTTAAAAAACAATTAGGGCGGCCCGGCGGCTGAGTGGTTAGCGCGTTGGCCCCACAGTGGGGGACCTGGGTTCAAATCAAGGTCGGTCCACCTGTGTGGAATTTGCATGTTCTCCCCGGGCCTGCGTGGGTTTTCTCCGGGTACTCCGTTTTCCTCCCACATTCCAAACACATGCATGGTAGGCTGTTTGGACATTCTAAATTGGCCCTAGTTATGAGTGTGAGCGTGAATGGTTGTTTGTTCCTTGTGCCCTGCGATTGGCTGGTCACCAATTCAAGGTGTACCCCGCCTCTGGCCCGAAGTCAGCTGGGATAGGCTCCAGGACCCCCCGTGACCCTAGTGAGGATAAAGCGGTTCAGAAAATGAGTTGAGTAAAAAACAATGCATTATTAAATGTATTCAAAAGCATCATATAATGGAAATAGTTCTATAAATATTCAACTAGCTGAGGGGTGGCGAACACATGGCTCTCAGGGCACATGCGGCTCCCGGCTAAAATTAAAGCGGCTCCTTGCTTATCATATTTTGTATATAGTACGGCTATTTACCTGGTTTGATGTTTAACTTATTTTTATTCTCTTAAAACACACTCAAATTCATCAGGGGCCATTAAAAACAAATAATCAATTATATTTTAAAAATAATTTGGCAGATTGATCTTTTTATGCTGTTTCTGACGTAAGGTGAGGCTCTTCGACTCTCACAGTTTAAAATTTTGCCTCTTTGTGTCTAACTTGTTCGCCACACCTTTGCTAGCTAATTGACTTGAATGATATTGCCTTGAACTCACAACCATCCCTTTATATGGTTTGAATGGACAGTATACTGTATGGATCAAACAACAGGTTATCAGAAACATATTTAATTGATGAAATAAATACTCCATTACATGCATGGTCAAACACATTAAAGTACTGTGTGGCGTCCAATAATGTGTAAAAACCTATGGCACACTCACAGCAGCTTTTACCAAGTAGGAAATCACACACGTTGGAAAAACAAGCACTTCTCTCTCCTACCAAGCTCACAAAGCACTTGTGCAACATCAGGTCTGTCAATTATAGGTTTGCAAAGCTACATCCATCTTACATCGAGACTGGAATTTCACCAGAGCTGAAAACTGAGGTAAACTTTTTAAGTTAGAAGGGTGCTGTCAGTTTATGAAGCATAGACTGCATTGGCCTCATGGTGACCAAGTAGCCTTATTGCTTGGTTTGGGGTCACATCCAGCATGACATAAAACTCTCTCGAGAGGTTATCACTGATGTTTCAGCTCAGGTCATTGCAGACACCAGGCTTCCTTGTATGTTTTTGTAACATTTTCGAAACCTAGTGATTAGGTATCATACGCGTGTCTTTGGTATGTTGAAATACTTTAAGACCATAAATCAGATTGCCTTTTCCTGAACTAAGTCACAAAATGAGAGTTGACTGGTGGCAGAGTCCTAGGAGACGAGCGCGCTCTGAGTGCCTGTGTGAGCAGGGTACAGCCATCAGACACAGCAGACGCCGAGTTTCGCAGGCGTTCGCGGTAGTCAGCCATTTTGGAGCTGCTTTCTGGGTGCTGGGCAACATCCCTAAGACCTTGGGTGAGGAGGACACAGGCCGAAACCACACTCATGGCGCCCCCTAAAACTGCAGTCTGTACTCCCTTCCCTTCAGTGGAGATACTTGCAGCTCTCCCCAGGAACTGGGGTTCTGTGGCAAAGCCGACCAGCGCATTGACAGCTTGCACCAGAGCGGTGCTGAAGAGGATGCAACGATTCCTCGATAGCTCGCTGGGCTGAGTTTTGACTTCTTTCACACAAGCCAGGAAGGCAGTGCCGCTAGTGCTCATGCTCTTGACACTCAGTTTGAACTGCTCTTTTCCAAAGCGATCTCTGGATCTTTCGGTTGCCTGCGATGAGATGTCTGTGAGAGTCTTGAGGTTAGTGGAGATGTTCTGGGAGAGCTCAAGGAGAAGTTGGGGAGTAAGGTCAGGCAGGGGAGTGATACGGAGAACACTGCAGCTTTGTTCAACCTCGTGGCGACAACGGGTCACCTTGTAACGGTCCACAAGACCAAGCAAGCAAGGCTGCGAGCCAGTGGTCTCTACTGCGGCCAGGTACGCGGCGTGGGCAGAGCACTCAGTCAAAGAAACAACGAGATCAGCCATTTCTAACAGGCGGCCCCCCACCTCTGTGAATCTGCCCATGTTGAGTTGGCTTTGTATGTCATGGGTGAGGATAGAGAGCTCTTTAGTCCGTGCAATAACAGTGTCACGACACTGGTCAAAAGTGTCGGCCATTGCCACACCCTCAGAAGTCATGACTGGTCTGGTTTCGCTGGACAGCAGGAGAAGGTCAGCCACCAGCTGCATCTTGCCCTTACATGTGTCACAGATGGACGAAAGATGCTTTCTCTGCTGAAAACTGCCACTCAGCGGACTGGTGTATCCTTCACTAGCCGATTTGCCAGAGCCACCGCTAGCCATAATAAAGAGGAGAATGGTGTAGAGGTGGTCAAACTGGAATTTGACAGGCTTACTTATAGTTTGTTGCTGCTGCAAACTCTGAGATTCTGCTTAAGATATTTCCATATAAAGCCCCAACTCTGCATGTTCAAATCTCTCTCAGAAACAACTGGCCAAAAGTATTCGTTGACTTCCTTCACAATATAGTAAATCTTCTGTACATGGTATGTCGATGCACTGCGTTATGTTATTGTAAACACTGCTGAAAAGCATAACAAATTTACTGCATTATTATAATTAAGTTTCCATTGCCCCCAACCCGTCATCCAACCCATAAATAGAAATGCCCTGAATTAAAGGTAGATGTATCACAATAGTCTTAGGTTGTGGTGGAGCAAAAAAAATTCACAAGTTGATTCTAAAATCAAATCAGACAAATTGCAGTGTTAAACGCCTTTCCATAAGGAAAAGGTGCAGACTGAAAATTGCTCAAAACACAAAAGAAAACAGATGAACTTTTAAAACTAAATTAAATTAAATTCCGGGGCGGGAACTAATTTTTTGCTATGCAGTAAAATTTGAGATTTTACAGATGTATCTGTCACTACAGGGGGGACACTTTCCTGATACTAAACTTAAGTCTCTTTCTGCTGTATTCAATAGCACATCATTTAACGTCCATCCGAACGAAGGCTGATCTCGAAGAGTACCTTGCCAGACTGGTTCCCAGTGAGTTTGACCAGGCTGGCGTACTCATGTGTGTTAGAGCCAGTGCTCCACCCGGACAGTTCTTGCAGACAGGCTCGAACGCCATCGTTTTAGGAATCCCACTGTAATCCACTTGATTTTGCCGCTAAAAGTCCATTCAAGCCGATTCCGCGATCCAGTTTCAACCTCGTCTTCTTCAAACTCAAGCCCGGGTGACACGCTAGCGGTCGATTCGATTCCATAGACATCGTCCGTGTGTCCACCTCCTCTTTGGCATCTTAACACGGGACCAGTGCGCGTGAAAACCCACGCACTCTCCGTGAACATTCGAGTCTTGTATCCATAACGCTCGGTGGTCATCCAACATGTAAATACACGTGCGACAACTGGCCTCCTCAAATATCAAAAACGGGGTTTGGAAAAAGTATTTCCCCAGATTCTACGTGCCGTTGCGTGCTCCCGCTGCAGTTCTTTGAGGAAATGGGGAGGGTGTGGTCGCGCTGAATGGTCGCTGGAGTGAACCAAGTTGTTTAACACACTGATACGACAAGGGGCAGTTCGCGTAGGCCGAAGCATTTGCTGTGTTTGGGGCCACGACAGCCCCAAATAAAAGGCTTTAAAGGGGTAGCTCGGAAGACCACGGTAGCGTATAACTTCCTAGGACTTTGCATTACTATTAAACTCCTCGTAGTTCTGTCTGGCATGCGACATCACCACTCAATCAAGTAGGAAGTTAACCAAGCGAACCATCATACGCCGGATGTGATGTTCCAAAATAAAGTTCATATGTCAGATAACCGTATTTGTTCGTTTAACTCGCATATGTATGGTTGCTAAAAGTTTTGACACTCAGGAAAACGCAAAATATCAAGATATTTATGTATTCATTATCCGAGCCATTTATCCTCATAGGGGCTGCCTGCATCCCAAGGGCAGTTTACACACTGATTTGGTTGCCAGCCAATCGCAGGGCACACGGAGACCACGCACATACTCATACCTATGGACAATTTGGAGAAAACCCGTTAACTAGGTACGGGGAGAACAAGAACAAGAGCAAACTCCACACGGGACCCACAAGTGACCCAGGACCGTCCAAACGTTTTCTCATAGGGTTGCTTTCACAAAAAAACAAAGGATGTGAGCATCAATTTGAAGTCCTTCCTCTTTTATATAGAGCAGCGTTCCCCAACCACCGGTCCGCGAGCTACCTAGTGCCGGTCCGTCAGGGTAAAAAATATTAACGTTTTCAATCTCTCCCTCCTACTTGAAATGAGAAAAGTTGTTGTGATATAATAATAAATAATTGCTATTTTGCTTGGGACTTGTTTTTTTGTTGTTGGCGTGGTGGGTGTCGTCCCCCCAGGCCCCTCTGAACTGAATGAAATATGACAGTACACTTGTAATAGCCACAAAACCTTGGTGTTCCATCACCACAACACCCACTACCAGTGCAAAGATGAATGGATGTGTTGCGCACCGTGTTGCTGTGAATGCCTTCATCTCCTGGGACGGATTTCTTCACCCAACTCTGTCCCTACATTATATGTTGTCAGCATCCCTACAAGTGCTGTCTAGTGTTCTGGTTTTAATGTGTGAGTGGCCACGTTTTATTTATTTATCATCTCATCTCATCTCACTTTCTGAACCGCTTTATTCTCATTAGGGTTGCAGGGCACAAGGAGACCGACAACCATGGACACTCACACCCAACCTAATGGCAATTTAGAGTGTCCAATCAGCCTACCATGCATGTTTTGGGAATGTGGGAGGAAACCGGACTACTCGGAGGAAACCCACGCAGCCCCAGGGAGAACATGCAAACTCCACACAGATGGACGTGATCTGGATTTGAACCCAGGACCACAGAGCTGTGAGGCCAACGCGCTAAACACTCACTCCACCGGGCCGCCCCTTTTATCTATTTATTTATTTACAATTCCCAACTGATTGTTTTCATTTTCACGCTGTTTCTGGAGTGCCATCAATGACAAGTCAGCAGGACGCCTGGCCTGTATCCTCCAATGTACTGTGATCCTTCTTCACTTTACGGCTTCAACCTTCACGGCTTCACTAGATCGCAGATTTTTTGGGGGGATTTTTTTTTTATAAAAAGGTGAAAATCCACGCTGAAACTCGCAAGTGGAAGCCACTCCCCTGTCTTTCGCTTGCCACTAGGAAAATAACGGAAGACAGAGGACTCAGCACTGAGGAAAAAATGGCAGGCAGCGGGCGGGGGCCATTATTTTCATCCGAAAATAGAGCTTTCTGAGCGGCCGGGAGCCGCTGCAAGGGTGCATTATTGTTTGAGATGTGAGCCCCGTGCGGTCTAACGCCGTGGCACTGATTTGAAAATAAAACGTGCTCGGCGAATTGGACGGCAGAGAGCATCAGCGAAGGGATATTTTTTGGGGGGAGCCCAGGGCGACGTTATGGTGGACGCTATCGGCCTTGTCTGAAAATAGAGCACTTTGGCCAGCGAGGATGGCGGGATGTCGAGGAGGAGCAACGTGGAAGTTGAGATTCCATTTAAGTCCGGGCAGTGGGCTAACCTCATTGCACTTATCCCAAAATAGAGATCACTGGATGGCTAATTGACAGATGGACGCCACGGAGGAGCAAAGTGTAAGTTTAATTTCACAGCCAGTCGGGCGATGATTAAACGGCAAATGCCCACGGCTTTGGCTGGGGCTTCGGCGGCCTGTGCCGTGGCGTCAGCCGGTGATGTGGTGGCGAGCGAGGTCTGCTTAAAAGAGAAGTAAATCAACTTTTCCGCTCGGAACAGGCAGCAACAAGTTTTTTGAAAGAGTATGCTAGACACTTTTATTCAAAAACCAACTGAAAATGCCAGGCTTCACATGGATCCTATGTGTGGGGATGCTGCTGGCTGGTTTCATGGAAGAGCCAGGCTTAATCAACAAGCTTATATCTGTAATATTTGATAAATATACACTTGTACTTGTCTACTTGTATTTCTGTGTAGGCGCGAAAACATGTATTGTGGTAGTTATAATGGGGTGATCCTACTTGGTCTACATTAATTGTGATATTCGAGGGATTACTGTAGTATGTGATGTTATGACTGTCCAGTCGGGCTGTACCTGGATGGTATGAGATGTTCAATGACAATAAAGCTGTCAATTTCATTCAATTCTAAGATAACTCTTATGTTTTAATAACTTCATTTATGTGAAGAATATATATATATATATATATATATATATATATATATATATGTTTGTATGTATGAATGTACGCACGTACGTACGTACGCACGCACGTACGCACGCACGCACGCACGCACCTAAGTACGTACGTATATATTTATATATAATTCACATAAATGAAGTTATTAAAACATAAGCTGTCTGCCCTTTCACTATAAATATAGACTTTTATGTGCGCCCTTGTGATGGTTTTTTTATCGCTCAATTAGGGTAATTGCAATCGGAATTCGCTGAGGTGGTTGACAGGTATGATATTATATATATATATATATATATATATATATATATATATATATATATATATATATATATATATATATATATATATATGTAACGTACATACTTAAAAAATCCCGTTCAAAAGTTTTTATACAACACCAACACAAAACTTTTTTTCTCGTTTTCATGGCCACTAAGGTGGAGACAAACAAACAACTTTGAGTTTATAAATTGCCTGAGATCCAATCCATTTGACATTTTTAAAGTCATCCTTTATTTTGAAAATCCTTCAAATGATATTTTGGTTTCCGCGTGTGTTTTTTCTTGTTGTGACCGGATATGGCACTGGCCAATCAGATTGGACCATCTGGAAACATGGCGTTTGACTTTCGGTCGCAATGTGTAGCTTTTCTCTTGTGTACTTGTTTGCTTCATTCTTTAACGAGTAACATTAAAGATAAGGCCAAGAAAAAGGACGTAAGGGACTACAATGATGCAGATATGGCTCGTCTTCTTGAGCAGTGGGAGGTACTGTAACATGCGCTCATCTCATCTCATTTTCTGAACCGCTTTATCCTCACTAGGGTCGCGGGGGTGCTGGAGCCCATCCCAGCTGACTTCGGGTCAGAGGCGGGGGATATCCTGAATTGGTGGCCAGCCAATCGCAGGGCACAAGGAACAAACAAACAACCATTCACGCTCACACTCATCTAGGGGCAATATAGAGTGTGAAATCAGCCTACCATGCATGTCTTTGGAATGTGGGAGGAAACCGGAGTACCCGGAGAAGACCCACGCAGGCCCGGGGAGAACATGCAAACTCCACACAGGTGGACCGACCTTGGTTTGAACCCAGGACCCCAGAGCTGTGAAGCCGACCCGCTTTTGCCAAGTAAACGCAGCTTATGGAGAAGCACCACCAATTTCATCATACGCAGTTTCTGGGTGTGATGACAAGTAGGCTTTTTGTTGTTGATGATGACGACAGGGCCTATGTCTGATTATTATTATTAACCACTCGCCACACTGGACCGCCGTTTTATTTTATTTACAATTCCCAACTAATTGTTTTCATTTTCACACTGTTTTTGGAGTGCTGTCAATGGCAAGTCAGCAGGTCGCCTGGCCTGTATCCTCCAATGTGAGGCCGACGCGCTAACCACTCACCCGCCGCCCATTGTAACATGCTCTATTTATCATCTTGTCAAATTGTTATTAATCACAGCCTTGAGCTTTTTCACATCTATCATCGCTCATTAAAATATTCTTGCAGAAGTAATATTTTGCTTATTTTCATACCATCAGACAATGAATCTTAACATTCTGAACCGAGTCTGAATTACTTACCTTGAGTTTGAATTACTTACCGTATTTACTCATTTAAGACGACTGCGCGCATTAGCCGCACCCTTAAAATTCACTTAAAATTTTTCAATTTTACAATTTCTCGCGTATAAGCCGCCCCCGATTCCCAATTTTCTCCTCCATGTTCATGGTTTTAATAGGGAGCACAAATGTGTTACTTTGAAGGGAAAAATCTTAAGAAAAATCACAAGTGGTATTTCTGACATACTGTATGAATCAAAAGCATATTATTAGGGTCAATATCATAAGTCTTTGTAAATTCAAAATATCAAATTATTCAATTTGAAAAAATAAATATGTCTATCTTGATGCAAACCTGATGCTTTCTAATTACAGAAATTCCAAGTTTCTTACCAGAAGTTTAAGATGTGGAATTTTGTTTTACTACAAAATAGAGGCTATTCGCTTCTGGCCAGTCAGAGCATGTTTAACTAGGTTTAGACGGCAGCACCCTAGGTAAGATGCCTGCCCGGGACCTTGGTAAGATAACTGAGCAGTGACGGGAATGTGAGTTTTTTTCACGTTTTATGCAAGTTACCTACGTTTTTTTTCTTGGATTTCATTCATAAATGATGTTTAGCGTTTTATTTACTTATCTTTTCTCTATTTTGAAATAAACGAAAGTATCGGCCGCATCGCTTGCGTCATGACGTCACGCTGCCATTGCGTCATGACGCAACGGGGCCATTTTGTCGTTACGTCATTGTGTCACGGCGGCATCAACTTGCAGTTTTTTTGCATGTCGTGTTTTTATGCGCATATAAGGCGTACCCTCCATTCTGTCATTTTGTCTGACAAAAGCAGCTTATATGTGAGTAAATACGGTAACTGGAATCTAAAATACTTAATTGGAATCTGAATAACTTAACCGGAATCTGAATTACTTAACTGGAATCTGTATAATTTAACTGGAATCTGTATAACTTAACTGGAATCTAAAATACTTAACTGGAATCTGAATAACTTACCTGGAATCTGAATTACTTCACTGGAATCTGAATTACTACACTGGAATCTGAATTACTACACTGGAATCTGAAATACTTAACCGGAATCTGAATTATTTAACCGGAATCGGAATTACTCAACCAAAATCTGAATTACTCAACTGGAATCTGAATTACTCAAACAGAATATGAGTTACCGTATTTACTCGGATATAAGCCGCATTTGTTGGATAAAAAAATGCTGACTGAATCGAGGGTACGGCTTATATGTGCATAAAAAGACAACATGCACTAAACTACAAGGTGAAAAAGATGAAACACCATTACCCCATAACACATGACAATACGGCCGATACGGTCATTTATTTCAAAATAGAGAAATGATAAACAGATAAAACGCTAAACAAGATTTATTTTCCCGCATATGAATGAAATTCAAGAAAAAAAAACATCTTGCATAAAACGTGAAAAAACTCACTCTCTTGCTCAAGGCGTCGCCGTCCTACCTAGGGTGCCTCCGTCTTACCTAGTTTAACGTGCTCTCACTGGCCAGACACAAGTAGCCTTGATAGATGTGTTTGTAGCTTTTACCTTGTCAGCACATACCAATACAGTAATCCCTCGAATATTGCGGCTTCAACTATCGTGGTTTCACTACATCGCGGTTTTTTTCTGGGGGACATTTTTTTGTTAATTACATTTTTTTTGGTAAATTCATAAAAATGGGAAAATCCACGCTGAAACTCGCAAGCGGAAGCCACTCCCCCGTCCTCCACTTGCTACTAGAACTCAGCACTGTAGTAAAAAAAAAATATATATATATATATATTATTTTTTTTAAATAGGGGTGACCCTACTTCACTTTTTCGTTTATCGCGGCCTTGTCTGGTCTACATTAACTGCGATAATCGAGGGATAACTGTAGTTGTTACAGCTAATGTAAGGTCTTGCGGTCGATCATTAAAATATCAGCCTTGATACCTGCGTGATACCAGCTGTTATTGCACTCAGAGACTTGGTGGACACAGATCTGTTAATTCCTTTTTGAATTTGTCTACGTGCAGGCAACACCTTCCCTTTTGGAACACAGAAAGGAAATTATTGTACATTGGTGATTATGAAATAATCTTTTAATTTCTTTTTCGAGAGTGACAACTATTGCAGTAATATGAACCATCGATAAAAATAGAGATATTTTGACATTAGAAGCAATTTGCCCGCCACAACATCTTAAACTTCTGGAAAGAAAATTTTAATTTTTGTAATTAAAAAGCATCAGGTTCCTATCAATATTGACGCTTTTATTTTTTCATATTGAATAATTTGATATTTTGCATTTACATAGACAGGCATATTAATTTCCTTATGATATTGACCCTAACCATGTGCTTTTGATTCATACAGTATCTCAGAAATGTCACGTTCGATGATTTTTCTTAAGATTTTCACTTCAAAGTAACACATTTGTACTCCCCATTAAAACCATGAATATGGAGGTGAAAATTGTTATTCATATATATCAGGGGTCTCGAACTCAATTTACCTGGGGGCCGCTAGAGGCCGAGTCTGGGTGAGACTGGGCCGCATCAGGATTTCCACAAGAAAAGCACTGATAAAACTTTCCAACGTTATCAAATATCTTTATTTTTTAACAAAAAATAATGAATTAAATAATTTAACTTAAAGATGAATAAAAAATAAATCAATCAGTAATATAAAACCAAATAATACTAATGAGCATACATTAGATATACACTGGCTGGCTAAGTAGAGAAAATGAATTATTTTTATTCCGTTTCAAATGTCTGTATTAACAGCTCTTTAACCTTTAACTTTCTGAACTTGAATGGAACATTGAACATGAAATATTCTGAACACGGCTTCTTTTGCCTACTCCTTGCTGCTAGAGACCTGGCAGCGCTTCTTCTCACATAGTCACATTTGGCTTGAGGGAGGAAGCAGTGGAGACCCTCAGTAGAGCTTGAAGATGCTCATCAGTAAGTCTGGACCTGTACTTGGACTTATTGAAGTTCAAGGTGGAGAAGAGCTTCTCACACAAGTATGTGCACCCAAAAAGGCACATGGTCCGCTTGAACCTTCGGGAAAGTTCAGGGAAGCTGGGGGTCAACTCTCTCAAAAATTGCCCAAGCTTGTCTGCTTCTCCACTCACCTCCCTGAACTTGGCTTTGAGTGCAGAGTTGCACTGCAGGTCAATGAGCTCCATTTGAAGCTCAGGAGGGGCATCTTGCACATCAAAGGAGAAGGGGTCCGCAAAAATTGAAATGTGGCTTTGTGTGTCTTGAAGTCTGCAAATCTGTGATCAAATTCCTCCTGTAGCTTCGAAATGGCCTCAACATACTTCTCACCACTGAATGGTGTGCCTGCATCCACGAGAGCCTTGCATGCTGGGAAATGGCAAAGGTTTGTCTGAGAGAGCTGGGCTTTCCATAACACAAGTTTAGTGCAGAATGCTCTCACGTTGTCATAGGCAGCACTGACAAGTTGCCCCTGGCCTTGTAGCTTCTTGTTCAGTACATTAAGCTCATGTGTGATATCAACAAGAAAAGCCAAGTCCATGAGCCATTTGGGATCACTTAGCACAGGATCAATCAACTCACAAACGGCGTAGCTAGCTTTGACTGCTGCATTACTGTCTTTGGTAGCCTTCTTGAAGAGATCCTGTTGCCTCAGAAGACGTGTTTTAAGACTGGCAACCTGGTTGGCTCTCTCATCTCCCTGGTATTTTTCGTACTCCTCAGCATGTCTCATAGTACAATTACGTTTCAAATTGTATTCCTTGTGCACCGCAACTTTTTCAGTGTAAATGAGACACGTCGGGGTGCCCCTGTGTTCAACAAAGAAATATTGCACTCCCCACTTTTCTTGAAACTGTCTGTGCTCATCACCGACCTTTCTCTTCACGGCAGGCTTTGAAAGAGACATCTCTGGGGCTCTGTAATATGTTTTTCCACTTGGAATGAGTCTCGGGTTGATCTTTCACATTCAGTCGCGCGGGTTTGTGGCGCATGTGCACTTTCGCTCTCCGTTTCAATCGCGGAGATGGCTACAGACACTGACACAGGCTGGATCACGGATCATAGCGCCTCATTCAGTTCTATGCTGAGAGCAGCGGAGGAGTGTGCGCGCCGAGCGGAGTGATCGGCCTCACGGCTTCTCCTCCGCCCAGCTGATTGGAGGAATGAATGAGTGAGTGAGCGAGGCACTGGACAGCCCGGCCGATGTCCCGCCCTCCAGAGCCGTATACCTCACCGTGATTGGTTCATTCAGCTCCGAACCAAAGTTCCCTCTAATTTTTTGTTGGTCTGAGCAGAAAGACAACCTCCCTGAGCGCACTGAGTACCAGTGTGAGCGACATCATCGGTACTCGGATGACTCGCCTAAAGACGTTTCGCCGACGGACGTTTGACAGACGGGCAGGTCGCCGAATGGACGTTCCACCGAACGTTCATTCGGCCGAACGGAGGTTTCGCCGAAACGGGATTCGAACGCTCGCCCCGCCGGATCGTGTGTGTACAAGTTTTTCAACCTCGGCCCGCGGGCCATATACGGCCCGTTAGGATTTTTAATCCGGCCCGCCGCCGGTGTTGTCCAAATTATAGTAAAAATCAATGTTCGTCTACCATCAATGGCAGTCCGGGAATAAGCACTCTTGGGCAGGCAGATGTAGCAGAACCGAGCGGTAAAATGACAGCAATCGGGTCAAATCCATCCTAAAACAGCATTTAATGATTAAATACAAATACTGGATGATATCGCGATGGAGGCAAAAAAACGTCTATAGACGTCCATTCGCCAAACGGCTCAAAATGCTCTCAAATTCGGTCAAATCCAGCTGAAAACAGCGTTTAATGATTAAATACAAATACTAGTATTTGTATTTAATCATTAAACTAACAAATACTAGTACGACCTGTCCGTCTGTCAAACGTCCGTCGGCGAAACGTCTTTAGGCGAATCATCCGGTCACGACATCATCATTGCTCGCTATCGGCACACCAGTATCACACCTGCCACAAGCAGGTGCATGTCAATGTTCCCTCTAATTTTTCATGTAAAACATGCTGTAAAACAAGAAAAACATGAGTGGACAGAGCTACTGCCACTGGCTGCCACTTAAACGGCGCCATCATGGGGAAAGGGGTAAAAAAATAAAAAAATAAAAAAAAAAAAAATTAAAAAAAAAATCGATCTTTCATATTAAGACGGGGGCCGCAAATTATCGTCCCGCGGGCCGCAAGTTTGAGACCCCTGATATATATATATATGATTCATATATATATATATATATATATATATATATATATATATCATATATATATATATATATATATATATATATAATCTCGAATTCAGTCAGGTTTGATGGTTTCCGAGCACGGACAGCCCGCTTTAAATCACACCACAGATTTTCAATAATATTCAGGTCTGGGGACTGAGATGCCCATTCCAGAACGTTGTACTTGCATTCTAATTACGCCAGCAACCTTTCAACACAAAAACGTGCGGCTACCGCTGACAGGTTGGTTTCTGGCTTGCAGACTCAGCAAAACATCTTTAATAGAGCAACTTCCATCCAAGGAGCATGTACGCAGACAAGTTATTTACTGGCATTCAAACTAGCAAACAAATTCTTGCAGTTTACAGTGCAGTTGAATCAAGATGGCGAAAGCCGTAGCAATGGTGTGAATTTCGAGGCATTTAAATTGGAAATGTGGTACTTTTCCAAAATGGTTGCTTAAAAAAATATACGTGAACATTTTTGGGTATTTCAGGAGTAAAGGGAGGTTGTCCGGAGTCCCAGAGTTTGCGTTGCATTTCCGGAGAAATTCCTGAAATTCCGAAGTAGTTGGCAGCCCTGCGAATTGGCCCAAATATAAGACGGCCCCCTCTTTTTCAAGACTAAACTTTTGGCTCAGCTGCTTCCTCACCACGACAGACCGGTGCAGAGTCTGCATCACTGCAGATGCTGCACCGACCCGCCTGTCGATCTCCCGCTCCATTCTTCCCTCACTCGTGAACAAGACCCTGAGGTACTTAAACTCTTCCACCTGGGGAAGGACCTGATCCCTGACCCGGAAAGGGCATGCCACCTTTTTCCGACTGAGTACGAATCGTTCCAGCGAGAGTTCGAGATTGGATTGGATAATTTTATTCATCCCGCATTTGGTAAATTTCATTGTGACAGTAGCAAGAAAAGGCATAGTTATAAGTTAGGCTAACAGAACAAGGAAAGTTGTAAAAACATTAAAGTAAAAAGTATTAAGTACAAAGTAAAGTAAAAAGGAATGTATTAACAAATATTGAAATGTAATTAAAAAAAGATAGAAAGGCTGTAAAAGTTATAAGTTAGACAGTACAGTCGCAAAGGCCGCAGAACAACAAAGCAAAAGCACAAAGTACAAAGCAATCAAAGCAAAATGGGATCACTAAGAATCACCAAATCAAATCATTAAGACAGAAAAGCAGCAAAATCACAAAACGAGCAAGAGTGGACGGAGCTACCGCAACCGGCTGCCACTTGAACGGCGCCATCTTGGTTGCGGTAGCAAAAACGGATACAGACTCAAAAAGATGTTGTAAAGTTGGACAAAAACTGGAACCACACACAGGAAGTCTTCCACAAGATGGGGAACTTTTGCAGACTGTGACCGAGGTAGAGAATATGCAGAGTGACTCTTCCAAGCTTATCCGCACAGGTCCTCAGTAGTCTGGAGCTGAAGACAACAGTAGCAGAGTAGAACCCCTCGACTCCGTTGCTGGTAAGCGCCGACAGCTCTTCCATCTTATCCCATGATGGAATGGTTGGTCAGTAGCGTTGCCTCTTCTCTCGGCACTTTTGTCCAGCTTCGAATCTCCAGTGGCACCAAGGTGTTGCTCCTTCTGCTGCGTATTGTAACACCTAGTCCAATGTGTATGACAGCGTAGGCATGGCTGAATGGTTCCAAAAAAGAAATAGCAGAAAGAAGCCAGGCTAACAGAACAAGGAAAGTTGTAAAAACATTAAAGTAAAAAGTATTAAGTACAAAGTTAAGTAAAAAGGAATGTATTAACAAATATTAAAATGTAATTAAAAAAAGATAGAAAGGCTGTAAAACACGAAAAACAAATAAGAGTGGACAGAGCTACTGCCACCGGCTGCCGCGTGACGGCGCTATCTTGGGAAAAAAAATGGTAATAATGGTAGGCTAACATAAGTGTGTTGCCTTCATTGTAAGGCTTTTAATTTTTTGGGGGGGCTCCAGACATTTCTCATCTCATCTAATTTTCTGAACCGCTTTGTCCTCATTAGGGTTGCGGGGTGTGCGGGAGCCTATCCCAGCTGACTCCAGGCCAGAGGCGGGGGACACCCTGAATCGGTGGCCAGCCGATCTCAGGGCACAAGGAGACGGACAACCATGCACTCTCACACCCATACCTAGGGGCAATTTAGTGTCCAATCAGACTACCATGCATGTTTTTGGAATGTGGGAGGAAACCGGAGTACCTGGAGGAAACCCACGCTGGCCTGAGGAGAACATGCAAACTCCACACAGATGGACATGACCTGGATTTGAACCCAGGACCTCAGAGCTGTGTGGCCGACGCACTAAACACTCGCTTCACCGGGCCGCCTCCAGACATATTTGTGTTTTTTCTTTCCGTCCAATATGGCTCTTTCAACATTTTGGGTTGCCGAAGCCTGCACTACACCATCAGGTACCTTGTTTAAAAAATATATAAATAAAAGATTCATAAAATATAGATATTGTATCGTCTTGCTTTAAAATACCTTTTCAACCGATTTAACAGTTTTTAAATTTTACTGCATTATTGGATGTAGGCCTTCCCAAAAAGAGACTCGCAGTAAACAAAACATTTGACTTTTGTATGTATATTCAACATTTCTCCTTATCTATATAGAAAGATGATGACATTGAGGAAGGTGATCTTCCAGAGCACCGGAGATCTCCTCCTCCCATTGACTTTTCGAAGATTGACCAGTCCAAGCCTGAAGATCTGCTGAAAATATCAAAGAAGGGGCGCACCCTGATGGTTTTTGCTACAGTATCAGGAGAACCCACTGAGAAGGAGACTGAGGAGATCACAGGGCTGTGGCAGGGCAGTCTGTTCAACGCAAACTATGACATTCAAAGGTATGAAATACGGATGTCCCAATCACATATTTTTATACCCACGTCCGAGTCACCTGATTTTGTGAAGCTGCCTATAGAGACCATTGATTTTAATTTAAAAAAATAAACTATCCAAACATGTTAGCCTGTAAACACAGCGGTTATTTACACCAAGAAAAAAATTAAAACTTTTCTTTTGCAAATATCTGTTTTGCAGCACAAATAAGATAAAAAAAATTGTGAATACAGTCATTTCAAGAAGTATTTAAACACCATGCCATATTGCTATACTGTTATCCTTCACCACTTTGCGGGTTCAGTACATAGCATTTTTTTAATATTAAGTATAAATAAAGTTCCTAAAAATGTCAAAATTGAGGGGTGAAACCAAACAAACAGAAGACACTTCCCTGTCTTCTGCTTGCCACTAAGAAAATGGCGGAAAACAGGGGAATGACACTACTCATCACCGGAAAAGAAAAATAGCACGCAGCAGGCGGTGGCCGTCACTTTTATCCAAAAATAGAGCTTACTGAGTGAGTGGACAGAATGGCCAGGATCTTCTGTGAGGGTGGATTTTTTTTCAGAAATGAGAGCCCCGGGCGACCTTACTATGCCCTCACGCTAATTTGAAAATAGAGCTTGTTCAGCGGACTGGACACTTGGGAGCCTCAGGGTCGCGGAGTTGATGGTGGAATTTCCCAAAAATGTTTCACAAAGTGCAAGCTCCGGGCGAGATTACGGAAGACACCGTCGCTCGCCCTTGTCTGAAAATAGAGCCCTTTGATGCTCCAAAAATGGTTGGATGCTGCAAAGGAGCAAAGTGGAAGTTCATTCATTCAATCATTCATCTTCCACACCGCCCATTCACGAAAGGGTTGTGGGGGTTGCTGGCGAAAGGCAGACTACACCCTAGACCAGGGGTCGGGAACCTTTTTGACAGAGCGAGCCATAAACAATTCATATTTTCTAAAGTCATTTCTTGAGAGCCATTCTCAGAATTGAAAAGTAAAAACACATGAAAATGTGTGATTTTTTTTGTCATTTCACCACTTTTAAAGTACCAAAAGTCACTGAATTCTTTTGACAACATTTTTATGCTGTTGCTAATAAATCAGTATCAATGATACTATGCATGCGGAAGAGTAATAAAAAACTAAATTATGATTAAAGTGGTGGTAGAGGTAGTGTCAACGCCACAGTGACGCTCTTATTAGTGCGTTCGGGACTCAGCTCTCTCACCACTGATTTCCATATTTTACCTCACGGGTTAGTGGAAAGCCATATGCACCCATGGAAAGAGCCACATATGGCTCCCGAGCCATAGGTTCCCTACCCCTGCCCTAGACTGATCGCCAGTCATTCGCAGGGCACACAGAGAAACAAACGACCATCCACACTCCCAATCATAACGCCACCAGCGGGAATTGAGCCCACACTTATATCTCTATTTGTCCTAAAAAAGAAACAGTGGTCACAACTCCCCATAAAGATTTTCCCTGTGCGCCGAAAACCTCTTGCAAAAGCTCCTGAAAAGCTCCCCTACGGCGCCTCCTGAAAATTCCATCAATGATCCAATCCCTCTCGAATCTGACAAAAAATTAAGCGAAGAGGAACTATTTTCACTGTGAGTCCAGTATTTAAAGTATTTACATTTTTTATATATAGATTACATTTAGATATTAATAGATTCATTTTTGCATCTGCTTATAGCTGTAATTTTTAATAAATAAACTTTTGTACTTGTATTTCGGTGTAGGCGCGAGAATGTACTATGATCGTTCCTTACTTCGTTGCTTCAACTTTTGTGGCTTTGACATCGCAGAATTTTTTTCAGAATGGAATCAGCCTTGTCCGAAAACAGAGCACTTGGGCCGGCGAGGATGATGGGACCTCTGGGCAGAGCAACGTAGAAGTTGAGATTCCATTTAAGACCAGACAGTGGGCTGACGTTGTTGGCGCTTATTTGAAAACAAGCTGGGGGGACCGGCAAAAACCGGAACCAAAAGACAACTGTTGCGCTATTAAAAAAAATCTCTTTTGAAAAATGGGCATTTAACAAATAAAAGATTGGGTTTACACACTTAGAGAAGGTGAAGAAATTAAACCACTCGTCTATTAGGATCCGTCAGCCGTTTCTGGCCACTCTATGTGCACGGTTTGGACAAACGTAGCTAAGAAATCTTAAACTCACACGCACACACCCATAAATCTAGTGGCGGTCGGTGCGATTTTCCCGGGAAAAGACAGCGATGAACGTCAATGGCGTGTGGGCAAACATTGCCCGAAAATGGGGTAAAATCCAGCCGAAAACAGCATTAATTGATTAAATACAAATACTGGAGCTTTTTAGACATCAGAACCGGGCCCGGAGTATCATTTCCCCGGTAAAAAAAACAGTGATGTACGTTGATACGTCCATACGTGAAATGACAAAAAATGCACTAAAATTAGGTAAAATCCACTTCCTAGCAGCATTTATTGATTGAATACAAATACTGGAGCTTTTGAGACATTACAGCCAGGCCAGGGGGGTGATTTCCTCGGGAAAAGACAGCGATGGACATCAATGGCGAAACGGCAAAAATTAAACTGGGGTAAAATCCACTTCCTAGCAGCATTTAGTGATTAAATACAAACACTGGAGCTTAAATACAAACACCAGAGCTTTTCAGATATCAGAACCGGGCCCACAATTGAAATATTATTTAGGAATATAGCCATATTATATTCACCAAAAATTCTTTTTAACTGTACACAATATCCATCCTCCTTTCTTCCTTCTTTCCAATCGCCATCGAAGCTAATGATGAAAGTCGAGCCTGTCCTGTCATAGTTCCGGCATAGTCCGTTTTGAAAATGGCTTTAAATCAACACAACAATATATTTGCTTGTGCAGCTAAGTTAGCGCACTGAAAGTGGCGCACACACAATTTTCCCGGCTGTAACAGGCTTGCTAGCTTCGGAGTTGACCGTCCTTTCTCAATGATGTCCATTTTTTTCTGGAAAAGTCAGTCTGGAAAATAGCTTTGTGAGCAAATATGCAACAGAATCCATTTGTTTTTTTTTCTGTCGGCCATTGTGGGTGGAGTTTGCGATCTCTGGCTGCCTCACTATGGCTTTGGCCCGCCTACTAGCCAATCATAGTTGGTGAAAGCAATGACGTATCCCAGCCAGCAAAATGCGAAAGCGTATGAAAAAGCATTGTGGGGTTGCCAACTCGAAATCTGATTGGTTAAAAGCAACAGTCTAGTTTAATGCAGCAGAGCCCGCAGAACTGATTGTGAAGGCTTTGAGGTAGATCTGATCTGGCAACAAATAATGGCTGAAATGTGATTGGTTAAGTGCTTCAATATGAAAACACATCTGGAAGCAGTGCAACCAGGGGGAAAAGCAATGAAAGGAAGCCAACAGACCATTTGGAATAATAAGTATTCATGGACAAAATATAATATGATTCAGATATTTCTTAAGCCAGGAAAGAAGGCCCTGACAGCCCACCACTGCATAAATCACACTTTATAAGGATCATAGATAAAACCTGCTTGGCGAATTGGACGGCAGAGAGCACCAGGAATGATGCTTGCTTTTTTTATTATTATTTTTTTTCCTCTGGCGGCCAAGCTCAGAAAACAAAAAGAAAAATGAAAAACAAAAAATATATAATTAATTCAAAAACAACCTCATGGGGGAAAAAAAACTAAGAAAAAATTACCGTATTTTCACGACTATTCGGCGCATCGTATTTTAAGCCGCAGTGTCGGTAACAAGTGCTATTTCTGTATTTTAGACACACAAAGCACGCACCGTTTCATTAGGCGCATATATATTATATATTATATATGGATGAACATCGAAACGCAATAGCGCTGGCTACCGGAAGCAGCCTATTTCCGGGTTCCGGTGCGCAGTGACTGCTGGGAAATATAGTTCTTGCACGCTACACCCACACGCTAAAAACACGTTTTAAAAAGGCAACGGAAGCAAAACTGAGTTCGGTTGTACTTAATTTAGACATTTTACATTTACATTTCGTTCTCATAGTCACCGTCATTTCCATGTGGCTCCTTAGAAATGATGCCGGCTTGGCAAAAGCTCGAACAACCGTGCAAGCAGACACATTCGCCCAGGCGGCCACAATCCATTCACAAATCGTAGCGTAAGAAGCCGGGCGCTGCCTGCCACTTTTCGTGAAGCCAGGCATGGCATATATATATTATTTATGGATGATTATCGAACCGTAATAGCGCTGTCTACGAAAGCAGCCCCAGACGCTATTTCCGGTGCGCAGTGACTGCTGGGATAAATAGTCCTTTTGTCAATACACCCAGGTTGACGGCTGTGATAACTTGGCACTAATAGTATCAATATACTACAACAGCGAACACACTAATTTGGTGCTACATGTACCAAATGCACGCTACACCCGCACGCTAAAAACACGTTTTTAAAAAGGCAACGGAAGCAAGACTGAGTTCGGTTGTACTTTATTTAGCCATTTTACAATGTACTCACGTCATCATCACCCACAAAACCATCAAAGTCCTCATTTTCTGTGTCCGAATTGAACAATTGTCCATTGAAAACGCTGAGTTTAACATGTTCGTCCAGGCGGCCATAATTCATTCGCAAATAGTAGCTAGCTAGTAGCTAGCGTAACTATTCCAAGGCTGTCTTCCATGGTTCGCAACTGTGTTGATGCCCATCGCAGACCACAATCCATTCACAAATAGTAGCTAGCTAGTGTTGATGCCGATCGGCAGCCCACAATCCATTGGGTGTATTGACAAAAAAAACTATATATCCCAGCAGTCACTGCGCAGTACTTTATCTACGGGAAAATAGTAGAGTCGGGGGCTGCTTGCCATAGTTGTCCTATCAATGGATTTATTTTATTTTATCGTGATAACAATTTTAGTATTGGTCCACATATAAAGCGTACTGGATTATAAGGCGCCATGTCTATTTTGGAGAAAATTTCAGACTTATGTGCGCCTTAGTCGTGAAAATACGGTAATTGAAAAAAACAACCCTCAAAATAAATTATTTGAAAAATAGAGTTGAAGAAAAAATTATTCAAATAAACAATCCCAGAAAATAAATTATTTTGAAAAATTTAGTTATCAAAAATAATTCTCGTATTTTCACACCTATAGAACGCACCGCATGAAAGGGCGCCATCTCACTTGCGGGTGTATATTCAGTTTTTTGCCCATAGATAGGGCGCTTCGGCCCAATGAGCGCCAACATAACACTATGCTAGCGTATGTTATGTTAGCGTATGTTATGCTAGCGTTAGCGTGTTTTTTTTTAAAGACAGCATGAGCAAAACTAAGTTTGATTTACTTCATTGACATAAAAGGGACTCACGTTGGTTGAAGTTAAAGCAGCTAAACATCCACAAAACCATCAAACTCATCTCCTGTGTCTGATATAAAGAGTTCGGCCAAGGGGGCGAGTTCGCCGTCCAAGATGTTATGCTCCATCTCACTGTCAGAGTCAGAGCTGTCGCCGGAGTATTCCGGGAACTTGATGCCAGCTTTGGCGAAAGATTGAACTACAGTTCTGTCCGACACTTGAGACCAGGCATCCACAATCCATTGACATATTTTCACGTAACACGCCCGACGCTGCCTGCCAGTCTTTGTAAAACTATGTATACATCAGACATCCATTGCTCTCAAGCCATTCGCAACTTAGTTTTGAATGCTCTGTTGACAACAATTTCCAGCGGTTGTAGTTCCTTCATCAAGCCTCACAGAATGACGTTAAGCTCGGAGTTAGTATGCCATATGTCGAAAGTGAGCGGCCCCTCGTACATATTGGGGATGTGGCTCGGCTGGATACGCTTGTCGCCAATCTTTTTGCTGCAGTAAGAGCGGAAGGCTGTCATCTTTTCTTTGTAGTCTGCCGAAAGCTGCTATGCCACCGTAGTTCTTCCCTGGATTGATAGATGGTTCCATTTCATGGCGCGCAAGCACCAAGACAGACCTCCATGAAAATGTTCAATTTTCATTTCATTGGCAAGCTTTTTTTCCCCTGCGTCGAATATTGACTGTAGAGATGTTTCTCCCCGCTGCTCTTTCCTCCTGGATCCAATGGTTGAGAAACTCTTCCAACATGGGCCATCTTGCTTTACCTCCAGCGTTGTCTTTTTGGCTTGTTCAAACTGATTTTCCAGCTTCCTCCACTTGCGAACCATGGACTCATTTAGGTTGAGGTACCTCGCTGCAGCTTGATTTCCATGTTCTTCCCCGTAGCGGATAGCCGCCAGTTTAAACTGTGCCTCGTAAGCGTGTCTCTTTGTAGGTCCCATTTTTGGGGGTTCAACTGATATTGTTTTGCACAACGTATGCACCCATTATTTATAGGGACTGTATTTTCACGATAAGGCGTGCATAAGGCGCACATAAAAGTCTTACATTTTCTCCAAAATAGACAGGGCGCCTTATAATCC
The DNA here is from genome assembly GCF_051989625.1 of Stigmatopora argus. Classification (NCBI taxonomy): domain Eukaryota; kingdom Metazoa; phylum Chordata; class Actinopteri; order Syngnathiformes; family Syngnathidae; genus Stigmatopora; species Stigmatopora argus. The sequence goes on along the minus strand of NC_135388.1, from coordinate 22,732,723 downwards.
AGTGCGCTTTATATATGGACCAATACTAAAATTGTTATCACGATAAAATAAAATAAATCAGTCGATAGGACAACTATGGCAAACAGCCCCTGACTCTACTATTTTCTCGTAGATAAAGTACTGCGCAGTGACTGCTGGGACATATAGTTTTTTTTGTCAATACACCCAATGGATTGTGGCCTGGCTATCGGCATCAACACAGTTGCGAACCGTGGAATACAGCCTTGGAAGAGTTACGCTAGCTACTAGCTAGCTACTATTAGCGAATGGATAATGGCCTGGCGATCGGCATCAACACAGTTGCGAACCATGGAAGACAGCCTTGGAAGAGTTACGCTAGCTACTAGCTAGCTACTATTAGCGAATGGATAATGGCCTGGCGACCGGCATCAACACAGTTGCGAACCATGGAAGACAGCCTTGAAAGAGTTACGCTAGCTACTATTAGCGAATGGATTGTGGCCGCCTGGAAGAACGTATTAAACTCAGCATTTTCGATGGACAATTGTTCAATTTGGACACAGAAAATGAGGACTTTGATGGTTTGGTGGGTGATGATGACGTGAGTACATTGTAAAATGGCTAAATAAAGTACAACCAAAGTCAGTCTTGCTTCCGTTGCCTTTTTAAAAACGTGTTTTTAGCGTGCAAGTGTAGCGTGCATATGGTGCATGTAGCACCAAATTAGTGTGTTTGCCGTTGTAGTATATTGAGACTATTAGTGCAAAGTTATCACAGCCATCAACCTGGGTGTATTGACAAAAGGACTATATATCCCAGCAGTCACTGCGCACCGGAAATAGCGCCTGGGGCTGCTTCCGTAGACAGCGCTATTACGGTTCGATAATCATCCATAAATAATATATATATATGCCATGCCTGGCTGCGTCTAAAAGAACGGTGCGTCCTTTGTGTGTGTAAAATACAGAAATAGCACTCGTTATTGACACTGCGGCTAAAAATACGATGCGCCGAATAGTCGTGAAAATACGGTACATGCTCTATTCTTAAAAAAAAACCTGCACCACCCCCTTCACACCCGCATACTGTTGTTAGTTCCGTACGTATTTTCAGTTTAATACGTCAGCGAGAAATGCACCCAGACAATCAAGCAATCAGCGTCATACAGCGACATCTACAGAATCTTGACTTTAGTGCACAAAAAGGCGCACCGACAGATTGGGGGCCCTGACCAATTTGGGAAAAAAAATAGACTTTTAACTGCGCCCTATAAGGTGTGAAAATACGGTAATTCAAAAAACAACCTCAAAGTAAATTACACTACAGTAATACCTTGACGAGTGCCCCGACATACGAGCAATTTGAGATACGAGTAAAATTTCGAGAAAATAGTTATCTTGAGATACGAGACCAATTTTTATATATGAGCATACGCGGACGCGAGAGGCTGTTCATGAGCTCAGCAAGGGCACTGTCTTCTTGCCGCAACTCCCTCGTCTAAATGTTTCTATGAGCACTGGGCGGAGCGTTGCATTTTTTCCGTGTTTTTTTTCTCGTTAGTCAGTGCAGAATAAAGGGAACAACAATTGTGTATGCGTGGCGGAGCTTGCTCACTAATACGAGTACTACCCAGGCAAGTAGGCAAGTGGTCGTGCGTTATCCTATTGTGAGGACATTTGTGTGCATCATTTTCTGAATATTTTGAATGGAAGACAAAAGCAAACAACCCTCAATAGGTTCCTTTTAAAAAACTCAGCTGAAAGTCAGGGTTGAGGTGGGGCAAATAGAGCCAACCCGCGAGAAGAAAGTTTTTTTTTTTACCTTCTTTAAAACAAAATTAGAAATAAGTTTAGTGTAAGGTTAGATTACATGTATTTTTGAGTGACTGTATCGTAATCCAAGTTCATTTAAATTTGTTTGTTATGTTATGAGCGCGTTGCCGTGCAAAAAGCTCGTATCTCGAGGTACCAATGTATAGTCAACCATCAATTGTGCAAGATATCCTACTTGAAAAGTTCAAGTTTGTCTCGTATCTCAAGGCAAACATTTGCTCGGAATTTTCCTTGCATATCAAATTTCTCCTATGTTGGGACACTCGTATGTCAAGGTACTACTGTAATTGGAAAAACGGTCAGGGCTTTCTGTATTTCTAATGTGAATGCAATATGCTTCCGTACAAACAGCAGCACTTTAAAATTTCCTTAACCCATTTCAACCCACTCTCCTCATTTGATGACAGCCTGTATTTTTTTTTTACGTGATATCAAGGAATTATCCCATTTTATCTAAATGTTATGAAAAAAAATTTCCTTAACTGGCAAAACAGTGAATAGCAGTGGACAGGATATGGAGGGCGCAAGGAAAAATGGGACAAAGATAGGAAATGGTCGTGGGATCATAGTGTTGTACTAAATAGATTTGTTTTTACCTTTTTGTTTTTGTCATTTTAAATAGTTAAATCAGTGTTTCCCAACCTTTTTTTGAGCTGCGGCACACTAATTGCATTGAAAAAATCTCAAGGCACACCACTATCTGAAAATCTTCTAATTTAAAACTGTCGCCTATATTAACATTATAAAGTTGTTCTCATCAAAGTTTTATTAACAAGAATTAAACAATTCCCCCAAATTATTACAAAATCTATTTATTTCACACCGATCTAACGTCATTAAAGTTGACGTCCGTAGACCCTGAAGAGCTTTCAGTTGGACTGATTTTAAAATAATTAATGCAACGTTTTTTAACCTTATTTTAATTTTTGACTTTTTCTCCCAAAATTAGGCAAAAAGTCATGTGCTCACAGAGACTTTACGTTGCCAAAAGTTGATACCCCTGAAACCAAACAACTTCCGGTTCACGTAGCATAAAAACAGGAAAATGACTTAAATCTCGTAATATTACTTAGTTTTTTCCTCCCAATATTACTTCTACCACATAACATTACGAGAAGAGCCGTTTTGTGCTCACATAGACTTAGCGTCGACAAAAGCCAAAGACTTCTGGTTTACTTTACATAAAAATAAGCAACAAAATGACTTTAATCTTATAATATTACGATTTGAATCTTGTTATAGTACAATCTATGATTTCCTATTTCAATTTTAACCTCGTAATAGTTTGATTTTAATCTTTTAATACTTATTACGATGTATGACTTGTAATTTCCCACGCACACCTGAGCATCGCTCACGGCACACTGGTTGGGAAACACTGAGTTAAATAATGCATAGAAATTAACGCTGGCATGACGATGTACCAATAGCAAAGCCAGTCTGGTTTTGTGCATTTCACCGCAGCATCCTGTTTCATTTTCGTCCATGAATGCAATAGTAATCTATTTAATTAGTGAAGTCATGAGCAATGTGTAAATATGTTGGTGTTGTGTTCACCTTTAAAATATGATCATTACAAATGAAGAAAATCTTAATCCCCTTTTTTATCTGCCCCTACAGATTTGTGGTTGGCTCCAACAGGGTAATTTTCATGTTGCGTGATGGAAGTTTAGCGTGGGAAGTTAAAGATTTCCTGCTGACCCAGGAGCGCTGCTTGGATGTAACTGTTGAAGGACAGGTGTTCCCTGGCAAGGCTGCCAAGAAGGATGACAGTATGTACAAAGCAAATGAAGTAAATGCTAAGAAGAAGAAAAGCACAAAGACGACTGAGAGTGAGAAGGTTGATTTGAAAAGGAACAAAGCCAGCCCCAGGAGACAAGATCTATGATGGAGAGGCTGCAGGACCATATAAAAATTCGCACTTCGATGTCATTAATCAATGAACTAATCATCCCTGTGTCGATTTGCTTCACTTCTCTCCATGCTCAATGGTCCTTTTTGATCATTCTGTATTGTTTTACAAATACTGTCTTTACTTGATTAAAGCCTTGCAAGTCTGACAAAATACAAACTATCTTGATGTTGTGACTGAATTAGGTATTACTTGACACACCATTTATACGACCTGCAATTCTTAGTCGAGGCCTTTGTTCACGTTCAATTGCACTTCAATCAATGTTAAATAATAACTTGCATATTTCTTCTGGCCTTTCACTGACTTTTTGGTGTGTGTATGGGGTCTTATTCATTAAATACACTCCCATGTTGAATTTCAGGATTGGATATGATTTATTTTCAGAGTTAGCAAGCTGTCTCAATTGCATGACTATTTTTATTCTGTAAACTTATTATTTTTGAAATTTCTGCAAACTTTTTGTGGAGGGGTGTCAAGACTTTCAAAGTGCCCTGTCATATGTCAAGTTTTTAAATTGTTTTCAAAATATCAGCAGGATCCTGTTGAAAATAAAGGTCTCTCAGACTGTCATATAACCCAAAATGTGGCTGTGAGACACAGATAATTTTACCTTCTTAAAATGAAAATAATAAATAATAATAAAAATGCCATGAAGAAATCAGACACGGATTGTAATTTCTTCTGACGTTATTTGATTACAGTTATTGAAAAAGCACATTACAGGAACCCGGCAAATATTACCTTGTACTGACCAGTGTAAAGTCTAGTTACAGTAAAATAGGAGTACTACTTTCCCTCAGCTGAGCTAAAATGTATGGGTGTAGAATCTCTAATACTTCATGGTGTGCTGCACAAATCAAACTCGTAGAATTTTCTTGGGCGATCTTTCGATGTCCATATCGGATTGTCATGCTTGTCTGTCTGGTACAAGTGATGCCATTCACCTGGCTTTTGTTACTGCAGATAATCACAAAAACAACACAAATCTGCATTCTTCCTGGTACAGATACATTTTCTTCCGAATAGGTCCAAGGACCCCACCTGACTGTTAGTAATATGCAAAGAGACTGGATCACTAAATATGACTTCGCTGGCCAGCTTAATAAAATAAGAAAAAAAAGGTGTACCTGAAGGTAAAAATGAAAATAGATAAAGGTAGTTATAAAGAGACAATACATTTGGGGTGTTTATAGCAGAAAAATAAAGAGTAAGACATAATTCGGTTGTCTTAATTGTCTATAAGTGCACTCAAACGTGTGTCACAGTCCTGTGTCTTCATGTTTTTTTTTCTTTTTTTCCCTTTCAGTGTTCTTTTGTTCTGATGTAATGTGTATGTGATGAGTGTTTTTGCGATCACAACTGGGTGAGTCTTTCCCCCATCCTTATTGTTCTCTTTTTCTCATGACAACAGACGGGTATCCCTAAGAGAATGAATACCCAAACAATGATTTGCCTCCCACATATAAACCTACTTCAATCACAATTCGTTGGGGAAAAGTTTATTTTACAAAACAAAATTTGAGTCCTGATTGTACAAAAAAATTAAACAACGTCTATCCGTTTACGAAAGAGGTAAAGAACAAACCATTTTTTTTCCACTGATATTGCCTTTGCTAACTTTACCTGTTTGAACCTTACAGGGCAGGGTATGAATCTGGGGTCGATAGGTGAGACATGGGGCACCCACTGATTCCAAGTTGTGACCTATGGTGGTGTGGTCCAAATAAATTATATGATTCCTGTCAAAATGCAACAGGACCTTGTGCCTTGGTTTCACTGCTATTACCAGTATCTGTTTTTCCATCTACAGTCAAGGAGATAAAATTGGCAGCTCAGAATTTTGGTGCAGTGGCTGGCCTCTCCCGACGGCGTTGAGCCTCATGGAGGGATGGCTATCCGATTTACATTGATGCAATTGGCATCCCAGAGGCATACCAAAGGAGTGTAAGTTGGCTAACATAATTGCAGCTGATTGGGAGTCTATTTTTCTTTGGGTTACTCCAAATAAAAATGTGGATAGGATAAACTATATACATCCATTACAGCAGGGGTGGGCAAACTATTAATTTGTATTTAGATTTTGTTCTTCATTTTTCGGACCTGACATGAAAGTAATGTGAATTTGGGTAAAGAGCAAGATCACAAATTTCCCCCAAGTCTATTTATGTTTGTCATAAAAAATGAATTAATAAAATAAAGCCGCTAGGAAGTTTTATTAAGGAAATTATATGTACAAAAATATAATAATCAGGGGAAATGTCAGGGTTTTTATTTCATATTATACATTTTCTTCCAACAAAGAATACGCTTGGCCTTGCTATTAAAGAGTGCTTTGCTCACCCTTAGTTTATTATTATTCTTATTATCATACTTGCTTGCAACGAAGTAAAGCTTTGCTCCTGAAAACCTTGGTTAAACTAAACAAAGAGGGGCCAGAATGCCATGGATTCCTGGGAACTTGGTCTGGGAATTGCTCCCCAAGGCTTCCTGATGCTTTGGTCCTCATTTTTTTTTCCAAGATGGCGCCGTCACGTGGCCCCCAGTGGCAGTAGCTCTGTCCACTCTTATTTGTTTTTCGTGTTTTACAGCCTTTCTATCTTTTTTTAATTACATTTTAATATTTCTTAATACATTCCTTTTTACTTTACTTTGTACTTTATACGTTTTACTTTAATTTTTTTACAACTTTCTTTGTTCTGTTAGCCTGGCTTCTTTCAGCTACTTTTTTGGAACCATTCAGCTATGCCTATGCTGTCATACACGTGGGACTAGCTGTTACAATACATAGCAGAAGGAGCAACACCTCAATGCCGCTGGAAATTCGGAGCTGGACAAAAGTGCCGGGAGAAGAAGCGACGCTTCAGACCAACCATTCCATCATGGGATAAGATGGAAAAGCTGTCGGCGCTTACCTTAACAGAGTTGAGGGGTTCTACTCTGCTACTGTTGATTCTTCAGCTCCAGACTACTGAGGAACTGTGCGGATAAGCTTGGAAGAGTGACTCTGCATATTCTCTACCTCGGTCACAGTCTGCAGAAGTTCCCCATCTTGTGGAAGACTTCCTGTGTGTGGTTCCAGTTTTATCCAACTCTAGAATGTCTTTTTTTTGAGTCTGTATCCATTTTTGCTACCGCAACCAAGATGGCGCCGTTCAAGTGGCAGCCGGTTGCGGTAGCTCCGTCCACTCTTGCTCGTTTTGTGTTTTTGCTGCTTTTCTGTCTTAATGATTTGATTTGGTGATTCTTAATGATCCCATTTTGCTTTGATTTCTTTGTACTTGCTTTGTTGTTCTGCGGCCTTTGTGACTGTATTGTCTAACTTGTAACTATGTGTAACTATGCCTTTCTTGTATCTGCATTCTCACCCTCTTACTACTGTCACAATGAAATTTCCAGAATACGGGATGAATAAAGTTATCCAATCCAATCCAATCGGTTTTTACCAGTGGCGGGCCGTGAATTTCCTACCGACGCCAGCTATGTCTGAATCAATCCAACCCTCAAAAACTATTTCATGGCTATAAAACCTCTACTGCAGCGACAGTTGTGATACATAAAAAGTATAAATAATAATCTCATACAATTGAAATATTATTTAGGAATATAGTCATATTTTACTCACCAAAAATCCTTTTTATCTACACTATCCAATGAAAGGAAGCTGACAGACAATTTGGAATTATTTAATAAGTATTCATGGGCAAAACATTAACATCAGTCTGTGAATCAGACTGATTAAGTATTTGGTCACCTACAAACAAGCAAAATTTCTGGCTGTCAAAAAGGTCTAACTTCTAACGAGGTCTAACAACGTCTCCTCGCGTTACCTGTATTAATAGCTTCTATTTTAACTCGTTATCGGTATAAAAAAACATCTGTCCACAACCTCAGTCTCTCACACTCCAAACTCCACTATGGCCAAGACCAAAGAGCTGTCGAAGAGCACCAGAGACAAAATTGTAGACCTGCACCAGGCTGGGAAGACTGAATCTGCAAGAGGTAAAAAAAAATGCTTGGTGTAAAGAAATCAACTGTGGGAGCAATTATTAGAAAATGGAAGACATTCAAGACCACTGATAATCTTCCTCGATCTGGGGTACACGGTCGATTGGTCGCCGGTCTTTTGGTCACCGGTCTTTTGGTCGCGGTCTTTAGATCGCCCGGAAGTTTGGTCGTCGTCTTTTGGGCTGCCGGTCTTTTTTGTCGCCGGTCTTTTGGTCGCCTGATCGGCTGCTGCCATCTACTGTCAATTTATTAAATAGCAGATTGTGTTTTTATTGAAGCAGTCCAATGAACCTTCATTCTCTCTGGGAGAACTTGCAATGTTGAAATACTTTAGATTAGAGGGTCATTTTTATCAAACAAATAACAGTATTGTATACTTTTAGTTAGACAGTATTTAGATCGTTTCAACAGTATTTAGACTCTAAATACTGTTGAAACGATCTAAATACTGTTGAAACGATCTAAATACTGTTGATACGATCTAAATACTGTTGAAACGATCTAATACTGTTGAAACGATCTAAATACTGTTGAAACGATCTAAATACTGTTGAAACGATCTAAATATCTAATATCAAAATATCAATAAGAGCACTCATTTAACACATCGGCTGCTGCCATCGACTGTCATAGGCGTCCCATGAACCTTCATTCTCTCTGGGAGAATGAATGGGAGAATCTCTCTTAAGGTAGAAAAATGGTTAAGAATGCCCAGAAAAGTGTTCCAAAAGCGGAGTAATAATTTTAAAAACAGCATTTAATGATTAAATACAAATACTGGAGCTTTTCAGACATTAATTGGGGGTGATTTTCCCGGGGGAAAGGGCTATAAACCTCGGCGCGACCAAATGCGACGACCATTTGCGAAAGGGTCTACATTTCACTAAAACGGGGTAAAATACGCACTTATTGATGAAATACAAATACCGGAGCTTATCAGACATGACTATCGGGCTCTGGGGTGATTTTCCCGGGGGAAAGACAGCGATAAAAGTCGACGCGACCAAATGCGACGATATGCGACCATTCGCAAAAGTGCCAAAAATGCACTAAAATGCGGTAAAATCAGCACTTAGTGATGAAATACAAATACTGGAGCTAAAATGACAGTCGATGGCAGCAGCTGATGTGTTAAATGAGTGCTCTTATTTCTCCCAGAGAGAATGAAGGTTCATTGGACGCCTATGACAGTCAATGGCAGCAGCCGATGTGTTAAATGAGTGCTCTTATTGATATTTTGATATTAGATATTTAGATCGTTTCAACAGTATTTAAATCTTTTCAACAGTATTTAGAGTCTAAATACTGTTGAAACGATCTAAATACGGTCTAACTAAAAGTATACTAATACTTTTGTTTGATACTGTTGAAACGATCTAAATACGGTCTAACTAAAAGTATACTAATACTTTTGTTTGATACTGTTGAAACGATCTAAATACTGTCTAACTAAAAGTATACTAATACTTTTATTTGTTTGATAAAAAATGACCATCTAATCTAAAGTATTTCAACATTGCAAGTTCTCCCAGAGAGAATGAAGGTTCATTGGACTGCTTCAATAAAAACACCATCTGCTATTTAATAAATTGACAGTAGATGGCACCGGCGATCAGGCGACCAAAAGACCGGCGACAAAAAAGACCGGCGACCCAAAAGACGACGACCAAACTTCCGGGCGACCTAAAGACCGCGACCAAAAGACCGGTGACCAAAAGACCGGCGACCAATCGACCGCACACGCGATCTGGGGCTCCATGCAAGATCTCACCCCGTGGCGTCAAAATGATAACAAGAACGGTGAGCAAAAATCCCACAACCACACGGGGTGACCTAGTGAATGACCTACAGAGAGCTTGGACCACACTAACAAAGTCTACTATCAGTAACACAATGCGCTGCCAGGGACTCAAATCCTGCACTGCCAGACGTGTCCCCGTGCTGAAGCCTTTACACATCCAGGCCCGTCTGCAGTTCGCTAGAGACCATTTGGATGATCCAGAAGAGGACTGGGAGAATGTGTTATGGTCAGATGAAAACAAAATAGAACTTTATGGTAGAAACGCAGGTTCTTGTGTTTGGAGGAGAAAGAATACTGAATTGCATCCGAGAGAACACCATACCCATGGTGAACCATGGGGGTGGAAACATCATGCTTTAGGGCTGTTTTTCTGCAAAGGGACCAGGATGACTGATCTGTGTAAAGGAAAGAATGAATGGGGCAATGTATCGAGAGATTTTGAGTGAAAATCTCGTTCCATCAGCAAGGACATTGAAGATGAGACGTGGCTGGGTCTTTCAGCATGACAATGATCCCAAACACACAGCCAGGGCAAAAAAGGAGTGGCTTCGTAAGAAGCATTTCAAGGTCCTGGTGTGGCCTAGCCAGTCCCCAGATCTGAACCCCATAGAAAATCTGTGGAGGGAGTTGAAAGTCTGTGTTGCCCAACAACAACCCCAAAACATCACTGCTCTAGAGGAGATCTGCATGGAGGAATGGGCCAAAATACCAGCAACAGTGTGTGAAAAGCGTGTGAAGAGTTACAGAAGACGTTTGGGCTCCGTTATTGCCAACAAAGGGTACATAACAAAGTATTGAGAAGAACTTTTGGTAATGACCAAATACTTATTTTCCACCATGATTTGCAAATAAATTCTTTGAAAATCAAACAATGTGATTTTCTGGTTTTTTGTCCACATTCTGTCTCATGGTTGAGGTTTACCCATGTTGACAATTACAGGCCTCTCTAATCTTTTCAAGTAGTATAACTTGCACAATTGGTGGTTGACTATAATAATAATAATCGGACATAGGCCCTGTCGTCGTCATCAACAACAAAAAAGCCTTCTTGTCATCACACCCAGAAACTGCGTATGACGAAATTGGTGACTATACAGTGGTACCTCGAGATACGAGCTTAATGCGTTCTGGGACTGAGCTCATATGTCGATTTTCTCGTAACTCAAACGAAAGTTTCCCATAGAAATGAACTAAAAACAAATTAATTTTTTCGAACCCTCTGAAAAAACACCAAAAACGGGATATTGGATTGGAAAAACATTTTTATTTCTTCTAATTCTCCATCTATTAACAAAATAAGAAATAACTACTTGTTTAATAGTACTGAAATGTGTTTAATAGTATACTATAATTAGATGGATTTCGCGGAGGGGAGAGAGACGCACAGAGAGAGAGGTAACATAACATAAACAAATTTAAATGAACTTGGATTACGATGCAGACACACTCAAAAATAAATTTAATCTAACCTTACACTAAACTTAATTCTAATTTTGTTTTAAATTTTGATACCTATCTTCTCCCGGGTTGGCTCTATTTGCCCCACCTCCACCGAGACTTTCAGATGCAACCTATCGAGGGCTGTTTGCTTTTGTACTCCCTTCAAAATATTCCGAAAATGATCCACACAAATGTCCTCACAATAGGATAACGCACGACCCCTTGCCAACGAGAAGTAGTATATACGCCATTCGCGCTGAATAACAGAAAAAAAACACTGAAAAAATGCAACGCTCGGCCGAGTTGCGACCAGAGAGACATTACACGAGGGAGTTGCGGGGAGAGAGACAGTGCCCATGGTGTTCTTATGAGCAGCCTCTCGCGTCTGCTGTCTGCTCGTATAACAATTGTTTTCGTATCTCAACATAAATATTTGCTGAAAATTTTACTCGTATCTCAAATTGCTCGTATGTTGGGGCACTCATATGTCGAGATTTCTCATTTATTTTAATGGCCTAATAAGAAAAGTATTTTCTTGCATAAATACATGCATTCGTTTATCTTCCAAATTGGTATACATTTATATTTTTTATGCTAAATTAATAGCCATTTGTTATTTGTTATCATCAGTAATTTGATCATTGTTTTTGGGCAGAAGCTGTGAAAAACAGTAGGTAGCTCTGGGTGTTTGTTGTATAAACAATTTAGCTGTGTTCTGGCAGTTGTGAAGCTTTTACTAATTTGATCATTCTAGGCCTGTCTAGACATCTTGTTCCTTCAGTTGAAAGAAAGGTGTTATATTCTGAGAATCTTTTACCTCAGCAAAGGTTTAGGTTAACGCCATGGTTAACGTCATGGAAGCTTCAATAATGTCTTGCCTATATTTTATATTAAAACTTGTTTCAACAGATCTTTCAGAACAAAGAAAAGAACATCCCACAGTGCGAACAATTGAAGTTAAGAAACCACTTCTGAAACCAATTATTTTTTTAAGTAAAGGTACAGCTGTATTTAGATTAGGAAGTTTTTTTATGAGACACTAACCGCCCTGGGTAAATAGTGTCTGAGTGTAGGGTTTTTGGGGGATTGCATATTTTTTAAAGTGTAAGAACATATACAGAATAATAAAAGTTAAAACTATCTGTAAAAACAACTAAACAGTGAATTTTAATTTCAGTTCTCCAACTAGGTATACTGGCTTTGTTCTAAAAACTGATGACAATCAAACAGCAGTCAAAAATCTGTTAATCATTATTTATTTCTGTAAAAAGTTTACAAGCTCAAATCACATATATAACCATTTTGTTTTCTTGACAGTGGACAATTCATAGGTTTGATGGAGGTTGGAAGATGGTGCACTATTAGATGTACCTTCCAAATTCGAGATGGTAGCGTCTGTACAATAAATAAGTTCTGTAGATTTTTAAAAACGCATTAAACAAACAAATCACTAAATAATTCCTACACCCTTCGAAAAAAGACCAGCTATTTCGGCAACGGGAGAGGTTCAAATTGGTAATGTTTCTGTGTGACTTTAGAAGGAGAAAATTTACACCTAGGAAAACTCCATTTATGCTGATTAACATTAAAATGGCAGAGATGTATCATAAGCACAAGATAAACATCCATGTGTTGGATGCTACCAAGGAACAATAACATGAAAATTTTTCACCGTAGTTTAACAAAAACCCATTATATCATTTCCATCGCGATGTAGATGTTGCATATTCAATTTGCTTCATGTAAATGGATGTTTCAATGTCCTAAATACAACTTGTTACAGAAAGAGCTATATTTATATTAATCCCTCTTTTTTTCCCGCTTGTATCACTTGTGTCAATTTTTCTTGGAATTGAAGTGCTCAATTAAAGAAGTGATTAAGAAAAACAGTTTTGCTTTCCAGGCTGCGGAGCCATCTGACTAACAATGTAAAAATCCACTGAAAATTTGCAATCAAGAAACGCCAGCGACTAAGAAGCAAACCCAGCAGATTATAGATTTTAAATGAGGAATTACATGTGCATAATGTAATACCATAGATATGTTTGTGGTTCTTTTTAATATGTTGTTTGACAAAAATAAACTAGAAGTTGGACAAGCTTTCAAGTGAGCTGTGCATTTTACACACTTCCGCACTTTAACAACCATATGTGGTCCTCTCGCAAGCCAAATGATATGACGTGCTTGTGATAATGCATGAGTGCAGTCACAAAACTGCCCAATGTATAAGGAGTCAGCCACATTTCAAAAGCAGCAGCGGTCATTATATGGTCGTTTTTAAGATGTCCACTAATGAGGTTGTCTTAGATTTATTGTGGACAATGCTTCTCTTTCTCAACACCCAATACACAATTCTACAAGAACACACCACTTGCTTGCAACAAATCTGCAGTCAGTGTATGATGTATGGTCTATAAATGAGTGTGGGTCATCATATTGCAGCCACATAGCCTCCTTGTTGTACTCCCTGTTCTCACTGTCATTCAGAGCTTCATCTTGTGAACCACGGGGATAGGTAGGACTTGGTGAATCTTTGCTCTGTCTGGGTCCACTTCCAATCGAATCCAGTCAGGGTGGAACGTGCCTTTGAAGCCTACAAATGCCAACTTATCTGCAGAAAGAGAACATTGTAGAGGCTATGAAGACTAGAGGTGAGGATTTTTGCCTCAAAACACGAATCTTCTGCAATGACTATGACTTTCTATGAGATGCGAAGAAAAGAGTTCTCTCACAATCCAAAAAACACAAATGATTCTTGGTGTGAATAAGCAGCCACATGCTAAGACCTTGTTCAGACTGGCAGCCAATGTGCAAATTTTATGCTATCCAGATTGTTAATGGGTGGCTCTTTTGTAGTCTGAACAGTCAAAGAGCACAGAAATGGAATTCATGTATGACCAATTGAAACATGTGGGTGCTAGTTACACTAATCCCTCGTTTTTCGTGGATATTGTAGATCAGCTATGGCCGTGATATTAGACAAGTACAATTATCAAGAAGTGTATTAAATGTCACAGTTAAAGGCATATGAAAAGACTATACAGTAATCCCTCGATTATCGCGGTTAATGTAGACCAGACATGGCCATGAAGTAGGGTCACCCCTATTTAAAAAAAAATATATATATATACATATATATTTAAAAAAATAATATATACATACATATATATACACACACCCACATATATATATATATATATATATATACATATATATATATATATATATATATATATATATATATATATATATATATATATATATATAATTTCAGTGCTGAGTCCTAGTAGCAAGCGGAGGACAGGGGAGTGGCTTGCGCTTGCGAGTTTCAGTGTGGATTTTCACATTTTTATGAACTTACCAAAAAAAAAAAAAAATTCCCCCTGAAAAAAAATCCGGGTTGTAGTGAAAGGTTGAAGCCGCAATATACATGGGATTACTGTAATATATTAATATCTAAATACAGTCGTAGCCAATGTTCCCTCTATTTTTTTGTTTGTCTGGGCAGAAAGACAACCTCCCTGAGCACACTGAGTGTGAGCAACATCATCATTGCTCGCTATGGGCACACACCAGTATCACACCTGCCATAAGCAGGTGCATGTCTACTACACATAAATTATTTAGTAATAATAAAATGTAATGATTAATATCTATGAATGGGGCGGCCCGGCGATGAGTGGTTCGCGCGTCGGCCTCACAGCTAAAAAAAATAAAAAATAAATAAAAAATGGGGATTTTATTTTGTGCGCTCCATATGATTTGCTGTGCGCAGAGAAGACGAGACTAGTGCGCAATTGCGCACGCGCGCAGCTTAGAGGGAACATTGGTCATACCTCTACTTACGAAATTAATTGGTTCTGGAACTTTTTTCGTAACTTGATAATTTCGTAGGTAGAGGAGTACTTTATATGTAAATTCTCTAATTCGTTCCACGGTCCTCACACTACTACCAACTTAACCCTTTAAAATTGGTCATAGTGTCCCATTTTTTTATGAAAGATGTGAGAACCACACAAAAATGAAATAAAATGATTTATTAATGTCTTAAAATGAATAACAAGCATACAAAATATATCCGTGTTGAAGCATGATATGCGCACATGCATTTCCCTATGACCCGATGGCGCCAGAAAGCCGTCCACTTTGTAGTACATTTTAGACTTTTACGTGTGCCCTGTGTGTGTGTGAAAATATCTGCCACGTGGCATTTGTACGGTCCTTATCTCTTAATAAGGGGAATTGCAATCATTAATAAGGGGAGCCTTTAGCCGAGGTGGACAGGGGATGATATGCGCACATGCATTCCCCTTTGACCCGGTCGCATCATTAAGCCGTCCACTTTGTAGTGAAATTTAGACTTTTACGTGTGACCTGTGTGTGTAAATATGTGCGGCATTGCATTTCTATGTTTTTTTAAGGTGGACAGGACATGATATGCGCACGTGCATTCCCCTTTGACCTCTCCGTGCCAGAAAGCCGTCCACTTGTACAGTTTTTATCACATAATATGGGGAATTGCAATCATTAATAAGGGGTACATTTAGCCGAGGTTGACAGGTTTGTAGAATCTTGAAACATGGATAGTGGTTGTTGTGAGACAGCCAATGAGAGCGCAGTAGAGTGTAGCGAGGTTCTAAAGTGAGAATCAATGCATCTGCGACAATATTTTCAAAATAAAATACTGGATAAGAAAATGCATTTACTTTTTGGGCGATTTCGTAACTTGGATCTTTTTTGTATCTCGAGGCACTCATCTGTATATAAAAAGCTTTTAGAACCTGAAATTTTTGTACCTAGAGGCATTCGTAAGTACAGGCAGGTATGACTGTATAATTTATAATTAAATGTAAATACATAGTTACTGTCCTCAAGTAAAAATAGTTCCTCTCCGCTTTATTTAAATAATTTATTATTGTACATCTGTGTATGTATGTATAGATGTGCTTATATATGTATGTGTATGTATGTATAAATGTGTATGTACACGTATGTGTATATTGTTAGATGTTACGTTTTAGCATCTGACTCCAACGCCTAAAACTGTCTTATCTCGTCTAACAATGTAAACTTAACGTCTAACAATATGTATATATATATATATATATATATATATATATATATATATATATATATATATATATATATATATATATATATATTTATATATTTCAGCAACACGCTTATTTATTTATTCATGTATTTATTTATTAACTTACTTATTACCTATCTATGTATGTCTAAAATGCCTTTCCTATTACTGCATCCTCACCCTCTTGCTACTGTGACAACAAAATTTCCCGAATACGGGATGAATAAAGTTATCCAATCCAATAAAAAAAAAACGGATTATCGGAGTTTTAGTCCAAGTCCTCTTCATCAGATTCGAGAGGCATTTTTCTTGTACAATACGATTGCCAACTTCAATGGCTCCGTCATCCGTCAATGTTGTCATCAGTCTCCTATTTGGCCCCATGCAGTGTGTTGACGTCCTGGCATCATGCTATCTTCACGGCTATATCTACGGCGTACAGAGCTGCCAACTTCTCCGGAATGTCCGGAGTTTACTCTGGACAAGCAACGCAAACTCCGTTACTCCAGACAACCTCCCTAAAATCCCAAAAATTGCCACTTAATTTTTTTAAGCAACCATTCCGGAAAAGTACCAAATTTGCCATTTAAATGCATCGAAATTCACACCATCGCTACGGCTTCTGCCATCTTGATTCAACGGCACTGTAAACCGGATGAATTAGGTAACACGAGTGCGTTGTGAATCATCCGAGTTACAAGTTTGTCTTGTGCGACTTCAGCTTGGCAATTGATTCTGAATCAATTTCGTTTTTCTTATAAGGGAAGTATTATTAAGGCTGACTAAGCCACCAGTCTTTTGTTTTGAAACAAATCCTTTTATTTCCGGGGTTGTTCTAAAGGATGTAGGAGTACACACCACTGGTAAGTCAATATGCCTACTCAGAAAATGGATGGCAATTTGGATGAAACTTCTACGAAGAAACCCAGACACTCGTAGAAGTTTATTGGTTCTTATTCGACGAAATATCCCATTTGAAGCCGTCTTCAAAAGGACCGACATCTGCACATTGCACAACATGCAAGTGCTTGGTAAGGACCAGCTGAAAAACTTTTGTTAATGTTGTGGAAATTTGAATTTGCCAATCAACAAATTATACTTTGTATAATAATCAGTGTGGTCAGAGACCTTTGTGATACTATATTTTGAAGGCAGTGTCCACGGGTCGGCCTGTTGCCTTGGTAACCCAGTGTTCGCCATGAACAGAAAGTAGTTTTTCTGGCTGTTAGGAAGCGCGTATGGCAACAAAATTTTTACACGCATCTTTCCTGTGGCCCAAAAGAGAATTTGCGTCAGGTTCAGTTGGTGGCTGTGGCCTTAGCGCTCCGTGGCACCCCCTTCGATTTCTCGCACAAGCCTTTCCGCACGAACAAGCGATTAAGCGACGCTCCGAACCGCGTCGCACTTTGGCGCCTGTCCGACTCGCGCGGTGAACGCTCGGGCCTGTTCAGTACTGCTTGCAGTCGTAGTTACATTTGTAATTTGTGATTACCAGACTTGACCCATTCAGAAAATGATGAAATAATTTTATTTGATTTTGATTAAAACAAAAAGATCTGATCGTCCAGACATAGCTTAAATGACCTAAAATGGCAACAATTTACTGTTTTTTAGATGGTGACAAAAAAGTGCATGTGTATTTTTATATTGGTAGTATTTAAACTCTTAAATTGAGTAACATTTGCCTCACAGTTCTGAGAGCAATGATTCAATCCCATGCCTGACCTGCCTGTGTGAAGCTTGCATGTTCTTATTGGGCCTGAGTGGGTATTCAGTTTTCTTCCCACATCACAAAAACGTGTATGCTAGAGGTTGGTTTGACATGTTCATATTCATGTCAAGTTCATGCTTGCAAATAGAAATAAGTTCCCTCAAAATCCTCAACATTATGCGGTACGGATAATGAATAAATGAAGTAATAGTGCTCATTTTTGGTGTTTGGTTTTAATGTGTAATGTGAAACAGTAGCAGAATATTACATGACTATTATTTTTTTTAAACAATATTTGGAGAGAAAAAAAAAGACATTGGTAGTGGGTGAAAATACCTTTCAGTTGCTTGCCCGAGTCTGCCCCAAGTCGTTCCAATACTTTGGTCCAGGGTCCTTTTGTAACCAGACCCCCTTTAGATGTCAGAAGAACAACTGACCTGCAGAAAGAACCGGCCAGATGCTGCATTTCACTTTCATGGGGGAAGAATAGTTATATGTGTGAGAGTCCTGATCTGGAGGTTGATGCCCATTGTAATTGTGTCCATTCATTGCGATTCACGATCGTGTAAATTCCAACAATCCTTTATTAATAAATACTTGTACACTTTTGTTAAAAAAAAGCAGTGAGGTGGACTATAAAGTTGTACGTATGTGTTCCTCCAAAATTGTCTAAGGACAGAGAGTTTATTTTTTAGTTCTGCACTCTGTGATATTTTTAGGGGATCTTAATTAGTATTTAAACTCTGAGTATCCCCTGCCTAGTGCCCGTAGTTGGCTGGGATACGCTCCGTAATCACCCCACCTTTTGACATTAAGCGATACACAAAATGATTTAATGACTATCATGCTATTGTTTTTACAATAGAAACCTTTCTTACCCATCTTGTAGGCTACTGATATAGTTGTTTATTTGTGCAGGAACACCCTGAAGGATTGAGTTCCTGAAGCCTTTGTTGTCCACCACCTTCCCATTATGCCCGTCAATCACGGTCAGATGTACACCATCTTCTGGTTGGTACAATTTTCTGCCGTTCACCTATTATATTGGCAGACATTTACATAACTGTTTTAAGTCCCGTCACACAGCGTCCAGCAAGATTTTGATGAAACTCTTAAAGCAATATTTATAATATTTTTTAGTACAGGAACACATTGTTGATGGTTATTAGCTGAATATTTTTCCTTCAGTCCCGTAAAATTAGGAAAAACGTATTGGATTATGTTCTCAGTTATTAAATAACCCTGTTAGAGGGTATATATATATATATATATATATATATATATATATATATATGCATATATATATATATATATATATATATATATATATATATATATATATATATATATATATATATATATATATATATATGCATATTATTCGGGTCAATATGATAAGTTAATATGCCTATCGTTGTTAATGCAAAATATCAAATTATTCAATTTGAAAAAAAGAAATAAGTCTATCTTGATGAGAACCTGATGCTTTCTAATTACAGAAATTATAATTTTCTTACCAAAAGTTTGAGATGTTGCAGCCATATTGCTTCCATTGTCAAAATATCTCAATTCTTTCGATGGTTCATATTACTCCAAAAGTTGTCACTCATGTCTGGTCAGTCAGAGCACGTTTTTAAATAGGTTTAGACCGCAGCGCCCTAGGTAAGATCGCCGCCCCGGGACCTAGGTAAGATGGCTGTGCCCCGAGCAAGCAGTGATGGGAACGTGAGTTTTTTCACGTTTTATGCAAGACACCTACGTTTTTTTCTTGAATTTCATTCATAGACGTCAAAATAAATGTAGTTTAATGTTTAGTCTGTTTATCTTTTCTCTATTTTTAAATATATGGCCGTATCGGGCGCATTCGCTTGACGTCACGGCGCCATTTTGTTGTGACGTCATCGTGTCATGGCGGCGTCAACTTGCAGTTTCATGCATTTCATGTTTTTATGCGATTATAAGCTGTACCCTCGATTCAGTGATCATTTTTTGTCCGACAAAAACGGCTTATATGGGAGTAAATATATATATATTATATATAATATATCCTTAAGTTTATAAATGAACGAAAAATATATTACCTCAGAATAAGCGAAGTCCTCTTTGATGTGGAAGAACCGAGTATTATAAGATTCTAGTTTGACTTCAAGTAAGTGCTCTGGTGAGTGCTGAAAAGAAATAAAATCTGATAATTTGTAACTTTTGCCACAAAAACCTAACATAACATTGTAATAAATCTCAGTTTGAAAAAAGCCTTACATCAAGATGAAGGAATTGAACAATGTCAACGTTGGTTAGGACAAATCGGTGGACATATTTACCTTTGATGTCAACACAAGTTCTAAACTCATATGCCGTGACATACAATCAGGGGAGGCAGGTGAGGCAAAGCTTCACCTCTCATGATGTAAATTCATATATAAACCGGAGTACCCGGAGAAAACCCACGCATATATATGCATGGGTTTTCTCCAAGTATATATTTACTCGTATCTCAAATTTCTTGTATGTCGGGCCACTCGTATGTCGAGATACCACTGTACATATATATATATATATGTATATATGTATATATATACATATATATATATATATATATATATATATATATACATATATATATAAATATATATATGCGTGGGTTTTCTCTGGGTACTCCAGTTTCCTTCCACATTCTCCCACATTCCAAAGACATGCATGGTAGGCTGATCGGACACTCTAAATTGCCCCTAGGTATGAGTGTGTGTTTGTCTCCTTGTGTCCTGTGATGGGCTGGCCGCCAATTCAGGGTGTCCCCCACCTCTGGCCCGAAGTCAGCTGGGATAGGCTCCAGCACCCCCCGTGACCCTAGTGAGTATAAAGCGGTTCAGAAAAAATATATATACTGTTAGGGTTATTAGTCTTACATTATTATATATTTGCTCGCAATGAAGAACGCCTTGCTTTGCTTAGCTTATTAGTCTTATATTATTTTATATTTGCTCGCAATGAAGAACACTTTGCTTTACTTAACTTATCATTATTAGAAAAGTCATTTTAGAACATCTGCTTGCAAGCATGTAAATGCTTGCTCCTTATTTAGACCAAACAAATGAAGGTCGAATCACCTTGGACTGCTGGAATGCGGAGAAGAACCTTCGGCTCAACATGACCCTCATTTGTTTTGAGACCTAAAACTTCTATTGACTTCTCACTCCTATTTTCTCACCCCTCCCTTGTGAGCTGAGATGTCTATTGTAACCAGGGTCCTTGAAGCTAATAAACAGGAAAAAGATGCGTCTAACGCCAGAATGAACTTGGACGAAGGCGCGTCGGTTCGATTCTCTCTTGCAAGAAAACCACAGATGAGTCTCCTGTCTCTTTTATTTGTGCGTGCATTTGGGAATCCCTATTGGTAAACCTATAAATTGCCCCTAGGTATGAGTGTGAGCGTGAATGGTTGTTTGTCTCCTTGTGTCCTGTGATGGGCTGGCCGCCAATTCAGGGTGTCCCCCACCTCTGGCCCGAAGTCAGCTGGGATAGGCTCCAGCACCCCCCGTGACCCTAGTGAGGATAAAGTGGTTCAGAAAAAAATACAACTATATCGTATTTACTCGCATATCAAGTCTAACAGATTTGTCAGACCATCCTCGTAGTAAAAAAAGTCTGAGTCCAACTAGAGATAACACAGTGCATTGACGGAGGGTGATGGAGGTTGAATTGTATCTTTTGGTCGAGAAAGCTTGAGTGGTGAAAGAGTATAGTAATTGGAAGGTGGATGACTGGCAGGCTGTCGTCGGCGTGAGCGTGGACGGCATCCCGGTGGGTCCTTGGCTGGTGTGATCGTTCTGTCACTTATGTACGGCGTCGAGCGTGGAACGTGGAAGGACCCAAATGCGGGGAAGATTCTTCGGCGCTAAATTGGGTGGCACTCAGCACTGAGGAAGCAGCAATATTTTACCGTGGAAGAATAACGTTCCGAATAATGTAAAAGGCAGACGACATCTTGGCTTCTGCTGTTTTATTGCGAGGGAATTTTCCATCGCGCACATTACCTGTGGAGAAACACTACGCCAAGCCTATTCCAGCATTGTTTGGGTATTGAGTCGCCGTTGAAAATATCTCCTTAACGTCTTGGGCCATCTAAGGCATCCAATGAGCCCAAGAAAAAAAAAAGAGTGCTACATATCCTAAAGGCGTAGCACTCCATTCCGGCATAAATGAATCTACTGTGTGTTATGCCAAGAAAGAAGAAGCGAACATTCGAACAATGACAACAATATCCTTTTCCAAAGACATCAAGTGAGTGGTAACCCCTAGGAATAACAAAATGAACAAGTACACGGACGTGAAGCTGCCATGACGAGAGGACGTCAACTCACTGCTCGAGATACCTCTATGAACCCCCAGCAGTATGGCACGCAGTTTGTAACAACGGGTCCAGAAGATTGATGACAACATGGTCAGAGCCATTGAATTTTGGCAATGGTCTTGAGGGTCTCCTGTCCTTGTACAAAAGCATATTTGTGCAAGAACAGAAACGGCGGTCCCCATGTTCGTTGTGCGCCGAAAACCTCTCGCAGAAAGAAGCCCCTACGGCGTCCCCTGAAGATTCCATCGATGATCTCGAATTTGACGAAGAGGACTTGGACTAAAGCTGCCAATAACCTGTTTTTTAAAAATTATTATTTAAATCAAACAGAGAGGAAATATTTTCACAGTGAGTACAGTACTTAAAGTATTTTATTTATTTATAGATTATATTTAAATATTAATACATACCAGTCTTTTAATATGCATATAACTGTATTATTTAATAAATACACTTCTTGATAATTGTATTTGTATTTTTGTATAGGCACGAAAACATATAGTATGGTACTAATAATAGGGGTGATCCTACTTCGCAGTTTTTCGATTATCGCGGTAATATTATGTCTAAATTAACCGCAATATTCGATGGATTACTGTAAACCTGCATCGTCTGCTCATTTTCGACTTTCTCAAATGTAATGCTTAAATGTATGAAACAAAGCAGAATCCATGACTTGAATTTAAGTCACAAGACGAAAAACTCAGTCCAGGTCAACAAAATCTGCACATGTTCATGATCAAACTTGACAAAATGTACTTCTAGTTTAAATTAAATTAAATTAACTTTCCAAATACAGATTTTGAATTATTCCCTTTCCTTTAATTTGATCTTTCACTCACCAGTCGGTCATTTGGGATCTTTTTGGGCATCGGCACATCTACAACAGAAAGTTCAGCATGTCTTGGGTAGGCCCGAGACATGCAATTGCTCGGTGGACTTCCTTTTGGGATGACAGCTGTTATCTTTACCCTCTCACATCCTTTGAGGGAACAGAAAGCATAATGTTCCCTGTCGTTATGAGCCTGAATGTTCAAGAAGAGCAGCCTGTAACAGACACACACGCATAAGCACACACACTGACCCTGAAAATGCCAGTTTATTTCATTTTTCTACTTGTTTCAAATCTAATACTCAACTTTTATGGGAAAATATGCGTACTATATTATACAGCTAAACAGTTACTGTATTTACTCACATATAAGCCACTTTTTTCAGAAACATGCACGAAACTGCAAGTAGACGGCGCCATGACACAATGACGTCACGACACTATGGCGCTGTGACGTCATGACGCAAGACAATACGGCTGATACGGTCATTTATTTAAAAATAGATAAAAGATAAACAGATAAAATGCTATACAAAATGTATTTTGACGTCTATGAATATAATTCAAGGAAAAAATAAACCGTATCTTGCATTAAACGTGAAAAAAACTCACTTGTGCCAGTTAATACTCGCTCAGAGCGTCGCCATCTTACCGTAGTTAAATGTGCTCTGACCGTAGTGTTCAAGAAAAAAAACACGTATCTTGCATAATATTTATGTAAATAATATATATGTCTGTCTGTCTGTCTGTCTGTACATAATATATATGTAAATAATATATGTATATAGGTATGTATATATATATATATATATATATATATATATATATATATATATATATATATATATATATATATATATATATATGTGTGTATCTATCTATCTGTCCGTCCGTATATATATATATATATATATATATATATATATATATATATATATATCAGTGGCGGGCCGTCAGGGCCTTCAAGGCCTTCTCTGCTGGCCTAAGAAAAATCTGAATCGTATTATATTTTGTCCATCAATACTTATTATTCCAAATGGTCTGTTAGCTTCCTTTCATTGCTACCCCCCCCCCTCACCCCCCCTGGTTGCACTGCTTCCAGATGTGTTTTCATATTGAAGCATTTAACCAATCACATTTCAGCCATTATTTGTTGCCAGGATCAGAAATCTGCCTCAAAGCCTTCACAATCAGTTCTGCGGGCTCTGCTGCATTAAACAAGACTGTTGCTTTTAACCAATCAGATTTCGAGTTGGCAACCCCACAATGTTTTTTCATAAGGATTGGCATTTTGCTGGCTGGGATACGTCATTGCTTTCACCAACTATTATTGGCTTGCCATAGAGAGTAGGCGGGCTATAACTTAGCTGCACAAGCAAATATATTGTTGTGTTGATTTAAAGCCATTTTCAAGACGGACTATGCCGGAAATATGACAGGACAGGCTCGACTTTCATCATTAGCTTCGATGGCGATAGAAAAGAAGGAAGAAAGAAAGGAGGATGGATATTGTGTACAGTTAAAATGATTTTTGGTGAGTATAATATGGCTATATTCCTAAATAATATTTCAATTGTGGGCCCGGTTCTGATATCTGAAAAGCTCCAGTGTTTGTATTTAATCACTAAATGCTGCTAGGAAGTGGATTTTACCCCATTTTACCCCAGTTTAATTTTTGCCGTTTCGCCATTGACGTCCATCGCTGTCTTTTCCCGGGAAAAATCACCCCCCTGGCCTGGTTGTAATGTCTCAAAAGCTCCAGTATTTGCATTCAATCAATAAATGCTGCTAGGAAGTGGATTTTACCTCATTTTAGTGCCTTTTTTGCTGTTTCACGTATGGACGTATATGGACGTATCAACGTTCATCGCTGTCTTTTTACCGGGGAAATTATACTCCGGGCCCAGTTCTGATGTCTAAAAAGCCCCAGTATTTGTATTTAATTAATAAATGCTGTTTTCGGCTGGATTTTACCCCATTTTCGGGGAATGTTTGCCTGTACGCCATTGACGTTCATCGCTGTCTTTTCCCGGGAAAATCACCCCCCTGGCCTGGTTTTAACGTCTGAAAAGCTGCAGTATTTTGTATTTATTCATGAAATGCTGCTAGGAAGTGGATTTTACCCCATTTTGTGCATTGATTTATTGATTGCGTTCTATGTGTCGCAGCTGTAGCTGCAGTAGAGGTTTTATAGCCTTAAAATAGTTTTTGAGGGTTGGATTGATACGTTGAAGGCGCTACCAGAAAATGTACGGACCGCCACTGATATATATGTATGTATGTATATATGTATGTATGCGTATGTATGCGTATGTATGCATATGTATGCGTATGTATATATATGTTATGTATGCGTATGTTTATATATATGTATATATGTGTATATATGTATATATATATATATATATATATATATATGTATATATATGTATGTATATATGTGTATATGCATATGTATGCGTATGTATGCGTATGTATGCGTATGTATGGGTATGTATATATATATGTATACGTATGTATGCGTATGTTTACATATATATATATGTATATATGTATACGTATGTATATATATGTATATATGTATACGTATGTATGCGTATGTTTATATATATATATATATATATATATATATATATATATATGTATATGTATACAGTGGTACCTCGACATACGATCTTAATCCGTTCCGGGACTGAGATCCTATGACGAGATTCTCGTAACTCGAGCGGACGTTTCCCATTGAAATGAATGGGAAACATTAATTCGTTCCAACTCCCTGAAAAAACACCAAAAACAGGATATTGGATTGGAAAAAATGTTTTATTTCTTCTAATTCGCCATCTATTAACAAAGTAACACATAACTAGTGGTTTAATAGTAATAAAATGTGTTTAATCTAACTAAAATTGGGCAGATTTCGCCGACGGGAGACAGAGACGTTTGGGCGCGTGGGGGGGATCGTTTTTTTTTCCACGACAACGCACTCGTAAACGGAACAAACACATTTAAATTAAATTGGATTAATATATACAGACACTCAAACATGTTTAATGTAACTTTACACAAAACTGAATTTTAATTTTGTTGTAATCTTTTGTTACCTTCGTTTTGCGGATTGGCGGTTTGCCACGCCTCCACGCTCACGTTTGCTATCGATGGGCTGTTTGCTGTTGTACTACGTATTCCCTTCAAAATACGTATTCCGAAAATGATTCACACAAATGTCCTCACAATAGGATAACCCACAACCACTTGGCAACAAGAAATAGTCTTGTAGTAC
Source organism: Stigmatopora argus (assembly GCF_051989625.1). Taxonomy (NCBI): domain Eukaryota; kingdom Metazoa; phylum Chordata; class Actinopteri; order Syngnathiformes; family Syngnathidae; genus Stigmatopora; species Stigmatopora argus. Next base: position 22,706,503 of record NC_135388.1, on the reverse strand, counting down.
ATTTTAGCGATCGCTCCGCTGCTCATAAAGACCGGCTCGCAACTCCCTCGTTGAAATGGCTCTGGTTGCAACCGCTTTGAACGGTGCCTATGAGAGAGAGTTGCGACCAGAAATATTACAAAGAGGGAATTGCGAGCCAGTGCCGCTGATGTTCTTAGGAGCAGCGAACGAGAAGTGATATAATACTCCTCGTATTAGATAATAAAAATAACAGGAAATGCAACAGGTCAGCTTACCCATGTATTGATTGTGTGTAATGAAGTTTCATTCTGAGAAAGAGTGCCATTGCCTATCGGCGTTGTGTGCACGAGTATACTTCATTACCCAGAAAGCCCTCTTTTTGCCCCCGCATGCGCGTTGTGCGTTTCCTGGTCGATGCGTAGGAGGAAAAACTCGCCTGAATTAATCGTTCAGTGCTCGTAGATATTGTAATACACGAAAGATATGCAAAAAAGCTTGGTCGCATCACGAAATTTTGATCGCATGACGGGCGAATTATTCGATCGAAATTTCCGTCGTAAGACGAGAATTTTGTATGACGAGCGGTCGTGTGACGAGGTACCACTGTATATGTATACGTATGTATATATATATGTATATATATATGTATATATGTATATATATGTATATATATATATGTATATATATATGTATATATATATGTATATATATATATATATATGTATATATATATATATATATATATATATATATATGTATATGTATATATATAACACTGTTGTATGTTTCCCTGGTGAGGCCCATTCTCGAGTATGGGATCCAAGCCGCATCACCGTACCTCGCCAAGGACATCCAGCATCTGGAGCGGGTCCAGAGGCTTGCAACGAGGATGGTCCGCGGCCTCAGGCTATTGTCCTACGAGGAAAGATGCCAGCGACTCAACCTGCCGACCCTTGAGGCTAGGCGTCTGCGAGGGGACCTAATACTGGCCTACAACATCCTCCACGGCATCTGCAGCGTGCCCCGCGACCTCTTCTTCACGCCCGCACCTGATCGTGGTCTGAGGGGTCATCCGTGGAAGCTGTACCCTCGAGGGTTCCGGTTGAATCGGCGGAAGGCGGCTTTTTCAGTGCGCATCGCCGGTCCTTGGAACCGGCTTCCGCAGGGTGTGGTCGAGAAGCCGACGGTCGCCCAGTTCAAGCGGGCTCTGGATGACTTTTTGGCCGTGAACCAGTGACTACACCGCGTTTGTTGCACATTTCTTGTGTCTTGTTACATGGCCCTTAGCCTAGTGCTTTTTTTTTGCCAAATAAATTGAATTGAATTGAACACTTTAACTTTATAACTTTGGATAACTTTATAACTTTATTCATCCCGTATTCGGGAAATTTCGTTGTCACAGTAGCAAGAGGGTGAGGATGCAGGAATAGGAAAGGCATTTTAGACATAAATAGATAGGTAATAAGTAAGTTAATGAATAAATATATAAATAAATAAGCATGTTGCTTAGCACATTTATACATACACATGAATGTACATGCATGCCTACGATAGGTCTTAACACTCAGTCATTTTTTTGTTAAAGAGCCCGACAGCTGATGGGAGGAAGGATCTGCGGAAGCGCTCCTTCCTGCAATGAGGGTGCCGCAGTCTATTGCTAAAGGAGCTTCGGAGGGACTCCACAGACTCATGCTGGGCGTGGGAGGTGCTGTCCATGATGGACATCATCCTGGTCAGCATTCTCCGCTCTCCCACTTCCTCCACAGAGTCCAGAGGACAGCCCGGAACAGAGCTGGCCCTCCTGACCAGCTTATTCAGCCTGTTCCTGTCCCTCTCCGTGCTCCCGCATCCCCAACAGAGCACTGCATAAAACACTGTAGATGCCACCACAGTGTCGTAGAAAGTCCTCAGCAGTGTCCTGCACACTCCAAAGGACCGTAGACTCCTCAGTAGGTAGAGGGGGCTCTGGCCCCTTTTGTACAGGGCATCTATGTTTGTGGACAAATCTAGTTTGTTGTTGAGGTGAACACCCAGGTACTTAAAATTCTCCACGATTTCAATATCTGTACCCTGGATGTTCACCTGAGTGGTCTGTTGAGGATTCCTCCGAAAATCGATGACCATTTCCTTTGTCTTACTGGTGTTGATGTAGAGGTGTATATATATATATATATATATATATATATATATATATGTATATATGTATGTGTGTATGCGTATGTATGCGTATGTATGTATATATATGTGTATATATATATATATATATATATATATATATATATATATATATATATATATATATATCAGAACCTATCAGGAAGGTCCAAACCTGGGAGTGAGCCCTCGATCTTAGAACTGAGGCCAATATGCTAACTACTTGGCCACCCAATGATAATAAATAAACTTCAAAAATGTAAATAAATATACTGTACCATTCTACCGCAGACTGAGTGAGACACAGACTTATGCTGTCTTTTTCTTCAGAATTATATTCTGTATTGGATGGTTCAAACATGCTCAATATCATAGACAGAGGAAACATGCCAACCGTGGCTGCACCCACAAATACCCGACACTACCATCCAAATAGCAAGCAGCACGCTACTCAGATCAGAAAGGACATTCGACTCAGGAAAAAAAAGAGGTGGTGGACTTTGCATTTCTGTGAATGAGGGATGGTGTCACAATACCACTGTTCTGGTTAGGCACTGTTGCCGAGACAAAGAATTCATGTTGGTGAGATGCAGACCCTTCTTTCTACCCAGAGAGATAGCTTTTGTTATCATCACTGTTGTCTACATCCCACCGTACGCTAAGGTGAGTACAGGGCTATCCCAACTAATGGACACAATAATCAATCACCAGAATGCCTATCCAAGTGCCGCACACATAATTGCATGAGATTTTAATCGGGCAAATCTCAAAACCCACGAGGTCCGATCACCCCTCCGGGTACAAGATGGAGCCTTCAGATCCGGTGACAGGGCACTCTACAGCGCAGCTCGTGCCAACCTGAAGAGAGGCATTAAGGCTGCCAAAGCAGACTACAAGGGGATGATAGAAGGACAACTTGACGACCCCTGAACGATGTGGCAGAGCATACGGAGCCTCACCAACTACAAGGGCCAAGCTGCAACTCCTGCGGACTCAGATGCGGCACGGGCAGAGGACCTAAACATCTTCTTTGCCCAATTTGAGTCCCAAGCCCACCACCCAGTCATGCCACCTCAACCTGCAGTCAACCCCAGGAAGGCTACAGGACTGGATGGAATAGCAGACAAAGTACTTTATGCCTGTGCTGACCAACTAGCACCAGTCTTCACAGACATTTTCAACCTTTCACTAGAAAAAGCCTCCAGACCAGCCGGTCTTAAATGGGCCACCATCATCCCAGTACCCAGGAAGTCACCCGCTAATAATCTGGGCAACTACCGCCCAGTAGCTCTCACACCAATAATCACAAAGTGCTTTGAAATATTGGTAAAGAAACACATCAAAGCCTGTCTTCACCTTATCCACGACCCGCATCAGTTTGCATATCGGCGGAACAGATCCATCGGAGATGCAATAACCACCGCCCACCACGCTGCATGGAGCCACCTTGAGAATAGAGGGAGCTATGTCAGCTCGGCTTTTTAACACCATAAGACCGGACATTCTTATCCCCAAGTTGGCCAACCTGGGGCTCACAGTTTCCACATACTCCTGGATTGAGGACTTACTGATCAACCGACCCCAACACGTGAAGCTGGGTCGCCACCTCTCATCTGTCCGAAAGCTCAGCACCGGCTCGCCCCAAGGCTGTGTACTGAGTCCACTACTCTACTCGTTCTACACACACAACTGCAGACACATGCACCCTGAGAACATCATTGTGAAATGTGCGGATGATACAACGGTGGTGGGGATGATCACAGGGGAGAATGAGATGGCCGACAGAGATGAGGTCCTTAGACTGAGCGAGTGGTGCGCCCTCAACAACTTGTCGCTTAACGTCTCCAAAACCAGAGAACTGCTCTGTCGCCACTGTATATTAATGGCGAATGTGTTGAGCAAGTGGAGAGTTTCGAATTCCTAGGAGTCCGCATCTGTGCTGATCTCACTTGGGCGGCAAACACCACAGCACTCGTCAAGAAGGCGCAGCAGAGGGTACATTTCCTGAGAGTACTCAGGAAGGAGCAAATGAACACCAACCTGCAGAGAGTGATCAACACAGCCCAAAAGATCATCAGTTGCCCCTACCTATCCTGTCCAACACTGATTGGGCACCCATGGAATAATATCCGATAATTTTGGGGAACATTTTGGACTTTTAAGTGCACTCTATGTGAGTAAATATGTGCAGTGTTGCATTTGTACAGTTTATTATAGCTTACTAAGGGGAATTGCAATCATTAATAAGGGGAACGATTGGCCAAGGTTGACAGGTATGCTATCCCAGCCAACTACGGGCACAAGGCAGGGGACAGCCTAAAATATTTTGTCTACTGTAGTATGTGTGTCTGACCCTGTGTCTTCCTCCCAGTAGTAAAAGCTTCTGGTCAGGTGTGAGTGACTGATCTTCTCCATCTGCATGGTTCTCATGAAGACTCCTGTCTTGCGAGTCTGTTTGGTCAGGCGATTGTGGATGTCTGAGATGACTACAAAAGTGGTGCCTTTTGGGTAGCACACACCAACATTTATCCAGTCCTTCCTGCAACAAAAGATGGCGATATAAAGCAATACAAAATATTTGTCTTTCGTGGTTACTTACAAAATATCGCAACGTTTGTAAGCATTTTACATTTTATACAGTCTCATAATATGGTACATGTATAACAATAATACAAATAGTCATACCTCTACTTACGAAATTAATTGGTACCAGAAATGTTTTCTTAACTTGTGAATTTTGTAATTAGAGCAGTACTTTATACAGTCGTACCCCTACTTACGAAGTTAATTGGTTCCAGAACTTTTTTCGTAACTTGAAAATTTCATAAGTAGAGGTGTACTTTATATGTAAATTCTCTAAATCGTTCCACCGTCCTCAGTTTAATGCGTTCCGAGACTGAGCTTGTATGTCGATTTACTCGTATCTCAAATGAATGTTTCCCATAGAAATGAACTAAAAACTAATTAATTTGTTCCAACCCTTTATTTGTTCTTGTTCTTGATTGCTTTTGTCTTCCCTTCAAAATATTCCGAAAATGTTGCACACAAATGTCGTCGAAATAGGATAACGAACAACCACTTCCTTGAAAAGTACATCTTGGAGCAAAAACGTTTGAGCACGGCTTGACTAAAGCCATAATGGTGATGTCAATATATTGGCTTCAAGCAGGGGGGGGCTGCTTCGCCGGTCCCCCCTGCTTGTTTAGAACCAAAAGACAATTGTTGCGCTATTAAAACAATTCTTTTGAAAAAAGGTTGTTTAACAAATAAAAGATTGAGTTTACACACTTAGAGGAAGGTGAAGAAATTAAATTACTCATCTATTAGGATTCGGCAGCTGTTTCTGGCCACCATAAAAAAATGTATGTTGCATGGTTTGGACAAACGTAGCAAAATAATCTTAACATAGACAGACAGACAGACACACACACACACACACACACACACACACACATAAATCACGTTTTATAAGGATTATAGATTAATGTTTTATTGTTATTAGCACATATTTTGTTGAATAGATCCCAAGCCAATTGACAGATTGACACGAACTTTACAGAAAAGATAGGTAATTACCTTCTGTTTAACGGACACCTTTTAGTTTTTCAATAAGACATTCCATGTATTAATTATTAATTTATTACTATTATAAGCACCTAATATCTTCAATAGCTCCCAAGCCATTTGACAGATGGACACCAATTTTACAGAAAAGATATTATATATAGGTATTTACCTTCTGTTTAAAGAAAACCATTTGGTTTTTCAATAAGACATTCCATTTATTAATCATTAATTTATTACTGTTATTAGCACCTATTTTGTTCAATAGCTCCCAAGCCGATGGACGTATTGACATCACGTTTACAGAAAAGATCGGTAATTAGCTTGTGTTTAACAAACACCTTTTAGTTTTTCAATAACACATTCAATTTATTAATTATTAATTTATTACTATTATTAGCACCGAATATCTTCAATATCTCAAGAGAGCAGCAAGTTAACATATTTCAGGTTAGGCATACTCATCGATAATACTTGCAAATGCTCAAAGCTTGAGTTCACACACTTAGAGAAGGTAAAGAAATTCAATCACTCGTCTATTAGGATTCGACAGCCGTTTCTGGCCACCATAAAAAAATTCAACTCTGTACGATGCACAGTTTGGACCCAACAGCTGTTTCTCGCCACCATAATGTCAATTCTCTACGAAGCAGGGTTTGGACAAAAGTAGCGTGAGAATGTTAACATTAAACATCCACCCATCCATAAGTCACACTTTATCTATTCCTGCTCCCCACAACACTTTTTTTCATGTCGTGACGGAAATACTCGGCGAGACACGATGGTGCTGGGTGCGTTGACCCAAGACGCCTTTCCACGTCGTTTACAAACGTCATTTTGGGGAGAATTTCCAGGTGCACACACACATAAACATCCATCCGCATATCACGTTTTATAAGGGTAAGAGAATACATAACGCGTGATTTATGGATGGGAGGATGTTTTATAACTCCCGTCACGACAGAAAAAAAAGTGTGCCTGGGAGCACCTAGAAACTCGCTGGCGGACCATTCAGCCAGGCGGTGCGTTTAGGTCATATCATGTAAAAACAACGATTCGTACATCAACTCTGCTTTCAGCTGTAACAAATAAAAGTTGAGTTTACACACAGAGAGGGTGAAGAAATTCACTCGTCTATTAGGATCCGACAGCTGTTTCTGGTCACCATTAAAAAAAATCAACTCTTTACGTTGCACGGTTTGGACAAACGTAGCGAGAGAATCTTAACATACACACAAACATACACCCATAAATCACACTTTATAAGGATTATAGACAAGGTGGATTGGAAATTAAATCCTATCAGGTAGAAAAGTGAGTCATTACTCAGAAAATCCACAAATTGAGAGTTCTGAACAAATGATCAAAAAATATCTTTCCTGGTCTGGATTAATGAAAGCCAAAATAAAATTCTTTCAAAAGACTGCTTTATAAGGTCTTAACTCAAACTCTCATGATATTATCAGTATTACTGAGTATACAAATATAAAATCAAAAAAACACCACATCAAAGTGTGAAACACCTGTATGATGAATTTGCTTGGGAAATTGAATGTTTTCAAAGCAAAAAGTATTGGATTGGATTGGATAACTTTATTCATCCCGTATTCGGGAAATTTCATTGTGACAGTAGCAAGAGGGTGATTACGGTCTGTGTTATGATCGCGCTCGGTGGCGGAGTGGAGTTGGAATCAGGCAAACAAAGGGTGTGTGGGGGCACAAACGAAGGCTTTAATAAACAGGGCATACTACAAAATAAAACCTTACAAACAATAAATATGGAAATTCTAAAAAAACAAAGAAACAACGTAGGGAAAAGACACGAGGGAAGAGGCACACCAACATAACGCTACATAACCTCCAGAAAAGACAATACTCCCATGGAGACTGACAAAAACACTGGTTTTAAACATACCTAGACAGGGGGTTGACAAGACAATTTCTAACACCTAGGTCACAGGAAGGAATAAGAGTCGGAAAGACACAGCAGGTGAAACTCATTTGCAATCACGCAGACAGGACACACAAGGAAAAGCACGCTAAACCACCAAACCCCAACAAAATGTGACATTCTGGAAACGTTTTCAAGAGAGTCGTAATTTGATTGATTGATGGATGGATGGATGGATGGATGGATGGATGGATGGATGGATGGATGGAGGGATGGAGGGAGGTAGGGTTGGAGGGATGGAGGGATGGAGGGATGGAGGGATGGATTGATTGATTTGATAAGGGACAGCACATATTAATGAACATATTCATATTCATGTTAAAGAACATATATATGTAAATATGTAAGATTGTAGTCGCCGGCTAATTTCCATCTTTAATCCCTAATAATATAATCCCTAGTAATGACACACATGATCAGTTTTTATGGTCACAATTTCACAACAGCATGACGACCATTGTCAGCCGCTTCTTTTATAGAAAGGTGCGGTGGAAGAAGCACTTAAACACCATTCAATTTGCTCTGATTTGACTCCTGGCCATTTTATGATGTTCTAGCTCACACAAACCTCGAAGGACAATGTACAGTATAAAAACTTTGGAAAGAGGTTGGCCTCAAGAAGAATCCTTTGTTTAGCGCAGTTTTCAAGATAGTTAAACTTTAATTTGTGAATTGGGATGCATTGTATATTTGACAAATAAAACAGAGATTTAAGTGGGTTGGTGACAATTTTTATAATTTAAAAAACCCTCTAAGACAGGGGTGCCCACCGTTGGTTCTCGAGGGCCCCTATCCAGTCTGTTTTCCATGTTTCCCCTGATAGTCTGAACAGTCTGTCCCGCACATACAGTAATCCCTTGATTATTGCGGTTAATGTAGACCAGAAATGGCCGCGATAAACGAAAAACCGAAAAGTAGGGTACCCCTATTTAAAAAAAATTAAAAAAAAATGTTTTTTTTTTACTTCAGTGCTGAGTCCTAGTAGCAAGCGGAGGACAGAGGAGTGGCTTCTGCTTGCGAGTTTCAGCGTGAATTTTCACATCTTCATGAACTTAAACATTTTTTTATTTTTATTTATTTTATTTTTTTACTTCACTGCTGAGTACTAGTAGCAAGCGGAGGACAGGAGAGTGGCTTCAGCTTGCGAGTTACAGCATGGATTTTCACATTTTTCTGAACTTACAAAAAAAAATCCCCCAGAAAAAAAATCTGCGATTTAGTGAAAACGCAAAAGTTGAAGCCGTGATATTCGAGGGATTACTGTACTGTGAGAGATATTTTAAATTTTCAGGCCACTATAGATAACAGTGGTAACAGTGGTCACACAAAAAGGTATGGACAATTTCTGTCCTGGCAGCATACATTGTTATTATATGAGTGCGATCTTACAATTCTGCTGTTCTTTTTGTACTTACTTATTGAAGTTAATAGGCCAGATCGTAACCTCAGTAGGTGCAGCCTGGTCCCAGTGGATGGTATAACCCTTTGCCAATGTGATGACTGGTTGGAACTGCTGGTAGTGCTTCCTCTTTCCTAAGGCACCCTCTAGTTCCAAGGGATGTTCAGGATAATCATTTTTCACTATTTGCATGTTGAGGTTGGAGGGATTACGTGTTTGGATGTATATCTGTAGGAGCACAATCATAAAGTTGCCAAATTGATTTTGAAGTCAGTAATATAAGATTATTAAGTAAAATGTAAGTAAAGAGTATCTATGGTTTTTGTAAACCTTTTTTTAAATCACTTAAAGTGCCACGAACACTTTTTTCCACACTAATTAAATGATGAATCTTGAAAAAGGGATTCAAAAATAATTTATAAAGGCTCACACGGGTCCATAATTATTGAAACTGCAATAAAAATATTTTTGTGAGTGGTTTACTTCTGTATAGTTTGAGACAGATAACATAAAAAAGCAAGTATAACGGCACGGGACATGAATCGATTGACTACTTGCACATATCCCTGCACCTTGGGAGGCTACTACCAGTAAAGCACCGCTGCCATTGTTGTTGTCAGCGAAAGTACTGAAGACTAATGGCGGCTCTAATAGCCGCAAATGAAGACCAGATCACCAGTTTCACAGGAGATCGATGGATATATCCCACAGGAAAGCAGAGTCATAGAGAATACGATGTGAGAACTTGATGCCATCAAAAAACACATTTATGTTCCGCGCACTTATGCTGTGAAACATATCATATCCAAAGGCCCTAGGGTTTACCCCATCGATATATTTAAACATACTCACTATGTGTAAAACTCCTAGATGTTGCATACCTGTCAACCTCTGCCGATAACTGCCCTTATAAATGATTATGATTCCCCTAACAAACCCCCCAAAAAACCTTACAAACACCGTACGACTCGTACAGTGTTTGTAAGGTTTTTGGGGGGTTTCTAAGGGGAATCATAATCATTTATAAGGGCAGTTATCGGTAGAGGTTGACAGGTATGATGTTGGGGCCTCTGTCCCTCCCTCCTGAGGTCTGACCTACCTTGGGCAGGTAAAGGAGTTGTTATGGAATTACAAATTGGAGGCAGACAGCATGAGTGGGCACAGCTGAAGCCAATCAACATCGATCACCTTTAAATAGCCAGTGGACGCTCCACCTCGTCGCCCGATCAGCTTGTCTGGTTCCTCTGTCAGTTGCACCTCGCCCTCTCATAATAGAAAATTGAAGTCTGGCTCTTAATTTTTGCTTTGTTCCTAGGATTTGTCTGCCCCTTCTGCATTATTCAAGTCTGTGTTTTGGGTTGCCTCCAGAACATCCACCACAATCCACGTGACTCCTTCCTGAATACCTGGATGAAGCCTCGAAAATAAATGTTGTTCCCCCGTCACCCAAACCATGTAGTCTGCTTTGGGATCACACCTTGCTGTGAAGCCTTAACACTAGATTGAGCAATAACAAAATACCCTAGCTCTGCACAAACCAAAGCGAAGGAAGCCATTGTTTCAGGTGTGTATTTTATCCGAACATGTCAACGTGTGGATATCTCAGTGTTTTAGTTTTTCTCAGCTTTGATTCATTTCTAGAAAAAAAGATGCCATTTTAAAAGTGGTGAGAATATTTCCTCCATAGCAGCCTGCGATGTTGACAGCAGAATTTGTTATGTTCTCGGAGCGTGAAGTGTGGTAGGACCCAATTGCAGGGAAGCAGGCAAAGGCGGGGAGTGCGGACTTGATTTTCTTTTATTAACATAAACTTCACTAAAATAACCAGAAAGAAAAGTAACTACGAGCAAAACTAAACTGACTGGGGTCAACACGAGGAGCACGATGAGACCTGGAAATGAGAATGACAAATGCGGGTGATCCGACCAAGACTAACAAATAGAGAGGGTTTAAATAGACAGACATGGGTTGATGAGACAATCAGAAACACCTGGGTCACACAAAAGGCAACAATCAGGAGATACACCAGGGGAGAGGAAAAGACAGGTGAACTCAATGGGCAATCACAGGGACAGGTCACGCAAAAAAAAAACCAATCTCTAACAGAATTGTATTACTAATTCATTTCAGCACGTTGCATATGATTTAGTCAGAGCTTAATCTCTGCGATTAATTGACAGCTTATATGTTTCAACTTTTTAAATATTTGACACATGGGGTATTGTGTATTATCTTTCTGCTGGTGAACTGCACATTTATTAGTATTAAAAATTTAGGATTACAGATCTCTCTCACAGCTCAAGCATTGCTGTAGTCTGGTAGTACGTGAATTCTAAAAGCAAACACATATTTTACCCGAATACGTTACAGCCTACTAGATGTGTTAAAAACAAATTTTTGGCTACCTCACAGGGTGAATTTTTTAGTTCGCGATCCCCAACACGAAATGGTTTGTATATTTGCACTCCTTGGCTACCATGGCCATTTCCAACCGCGACTCCTTTACTACGTTTTTGTCAATCACTAAGGAGGCAACACTCAGAATTTTCTGCCAATCTCTGAACTTTCAAAGTCAGCTACGGTATTTTCATGGCCATGCATGACATTGTTTAAGACCGTAACCCAAGGTGACTGGTTGCATGTAAATGTTACCTTGATGACTCACCTGTGCATAGTGCCCACTGCAGATGGCAGCCCTCCACTCAGGCACGTCAATGCACTCGGGGTGTCTGAGCAGCCAGTTGTCGTCCTTTACAAGGTAAGTTCCAGGATATTCACTGACTGAACCATCAATGTCATGGAATATAGTGGTCTTGTCCCCATCCATGTCCATCTTATTAAACCAAGGTCCAGGTTCCCCGAAAAACACACGTGAAGTGATCTATACAAGTCAACAGTACCAATTTTAACAACAAAAACGTCAAAAGTATTAACATGCACAGTACAGTCGTACCTCTACTTACGAAATTAATTGGTACCAGAACTTTTTTTGTAACTTGAACATTTTGTAAGTAGGATTACTTTATATTATAAGGAATTATAAAGAAATTATTTATTAATGTCTTAAAATAAATAAAGCATATGAAAATGTGCCCTGCACCGCTGAAATAGTTCCCTCCACAGCAGTTATAATGGGAGATGTGATACCTGCTTTGGCCGGCAGATAGCGCCAAGAGCCCGTTCTACCATGGCCGAAGGCCGTCCACTTTGTAGTACTACATTTTAGACTTTTACGTGTGCCCTATGTGTGTGAAAATATGTGCCATGTTGCATTTGTATGGTTTTTAATTGCTTAAATAAGGGGAATTGCAATCATTAATAAGGGGAGCATTTAGCTGAGGTGGACAGGTATGTGAGAATCTTGAAACATGGATTGTGGTTGTTGTGAGACAGCCAACTGAATTAAATTGAATGCTTTTATTGTCATTATATGAGATAGAATGAGAGCGATGAAATGAGAGCGATGAAATGAGAGCCCAGTAGAGGGTAGCGATGTTCTAAAGTGAGAATCAATGCATCCGCGATATTTTCAAAATTAAATAACGGATAAGAAAATGCCTTTTTTTTGGTGGATTTTGTAACTTGGATCTTTTTTTGTATCTAAAGTCACTGATTTGCATATAAAAAAAATCATAACCTGAAAATTTAATACCTAGACACATTTGTAAGTAGAGGTATGTATGACTACATTCGTACCTCTACTTACGAAATTAAATGGTTCCAGAACTTTTTTCGTAACTTGAAAATTTCATAAGCAGAGGTGGACTTTATTGTAAATTATCTAATTCATTCCATGGTCCTCACACAACTACCAACTAAACCCTTTAAAATTGGTCAGTGTCCCAATTTTGTATGAAAGATGTGAGGAAACACACAAAAAACGAAAAAAAAAATAAGGAAGTGATTATGTGATGGTTATGAAAGGATAATGTCTAAAAAATGAATATAATGGCCAAAAATCCATGTGAAAATGTGCGCTGCGGCCCTGAAATACCGTATTTACCCACATATAAGCTGCATGCGCGTATAAGCCGCACTCTAAAAGTTGCCTTGAATTTTTTGAATTTCTCACATATAAGCCACCCCACAGATTCCCAATTTTCACCTCCGTATTCATGGTTTTAATAGGGAGTTACTTTGAAGGGAAAATCTTAAGAAAAATCATCACAAGTGGTATTTCTGAGATACTGTATGAATCAAAAGCACATTATTAGTGGTCAATATCATAAGGAAGTAAATACGCCTGTCTTTGTAATATTAAAATATCATTATTTAATTTGAAAAAAGAAATACGTCTATATTGATGAGAACCTGATGTTTTATAATTGCAAAATTACAATTTTCTTACCAGAAGTTTAAGATGTTGTGGCAGCCATATTGCTTCTAATCTCAAAATATCTCAATATTTTGATGGTTCATATTACTCCAATAGTTGTCACTTTCGAACAAGAAATACAACGAAAAAAAATCAAAGTGGAATTTAGTCTTATTTAAAAATCAAGGGTGTTTTTTGCTTGAATTTCATTCATAGATGTCAAAATAAAATTTTGTTTTGCGTTTTATTTGTTTATATTTTCTCTATTTTGAAATAGACGTCATGACGTCACAGCTCCGTTGCGTCATGACGTTGTGACGTCATCGGGTCACGGTGCTGTCATGTTTTTATGCGCATATAAGCCGTTCCCTCGATTCAGTCATCATTTTTTGTACAGCAAAAGCGGCTTATTTGCGAGTAAATATGGAATGTATATATGTATGTATATGTATATATATATATATGTATGTGTGTATATAATAATAATATCATCATCATTGACTCGACAAAAGTCTAGTTGTCATCATACCCAGCTGCGTATGACGAAATTGGTAGTGCTTCTCCACAAGGTGCGCTTTCCTGGCAAAAGGCCCCAATACGTGATAATTTCAGACTCGGCATTCTGCCGTGATGGATACATCGCATTACCCCTCGAGCGCAACCAAATCCCGGCGACTGCAGAAAAAGTTTGCCTCGCAGATGTCAACAAAGAAAGAAAAAACGGATCACTTACCTCCCACTGTCTCCTCACTTACCTTCAGTCAGACAGTAGGAGGCAGATCACTGCCCAACGTCCTTCATGTTATCTCACCCGAAGTTATTACACAGAAGGGATTGTGTGTCGTGCTAACGCAAGTTCAGAGTCCTGATGGCTGTGGGAAAAAAACTGTCCTTAAGCCTATTCGTCCGTACTTTGTGAGACTTGTAGCGTCTGCTAGAGGGCAGCAACTGGAACAGGTTGTGACCAGGGTGGTATGGGTCCCCGACAATGTTCCCGGCTCTGCTGAGGTAACGAGGGCTGGCAATGTCTTCCAGTGAGGGCAGACAGCAGCCGAAGATTCTCTGGGCAGTGTTAATCACTCTCTGCATGGCCTTTTTGTCTGCTGCTGTTGTTGTTGTTAGGTCACCCAGGCGCCTGAGGATTACCCTCAGCAGCGCTAGAGCTGTCACTGGAACGCGGATTAGTTCATCCAGGGGGTAGCCGAAGGTGTGGGGCAGTGCGAATATCTCCGGTTGGATGAAAAACGTAGGGCGCCACGTTCCTGGGTGGCAGCTCTGGGTGGTTTTGTTGGATTCGCAGGCCGCGACGGGCGGCCTCTCGGGAGACAACTGTTGTCTCCCTGTCTGCTGCTGTGCTTCCAGCGTACCACACTGTAATGAAGTATGCCAGGATGCTCTCCACAGTGGCTCTATAGAAGGTCACCAGAAGCTTAGTCTCCAAGTTGTTCCTCCTGAGTACCCTGAGGAAATGGAGTCGTTTCTGGGCCTTCTTCACTACTGCCGTGGTGTATGTAGACCAGGAGAGCTTATCCGTGACGTGGATCCCCAAGAATTCAAAGGACTGGACCCTGTCTACACATACTCCATTTATGAGGAGTGGGGCCAGATCTGTGCTGTGTTTGCGAAAGTCCAGGATTATTTCTTTAGTTTTCGTGGTGTTTAGTGTGAGATTGTTCACCGACCACCACAAAGACAGTTTGTTGACCTCATCTCTGTAGGCGGACTCATCCCCTCCTGAGATGAGTCCGACCACAGTGGTGTCATCGGCAAATTTGATGATGGAGTTAGACTGGTGGGTTGGTGTACAGTCGTATGTGTACAGGGAGTACAGAAGAGGACTCAGTACACAGCCTTGAGGGGAGCCAGTACTCAGTGTAATGGAGGAAGAGAGGTGGGGACCAAGTCTAACAGTTTGTGGTCGGTTGGTTAAGAAGTTCTTTATCCAGCAGCAGATGGAAGAGGATAGTCCAAGGTGGGAGAGTTTGTCAGCCAGAATGTCTGGTATTATAGTGTTGAAGGCTGAGCTATAGTCATTGAAGAGCATCCTCACGTAATTCCCATGGTGCTTCAGGTGGCTCAGTGCCGTGTGTAGAGCTATGGCGATAGCATACTCATCGGACCTGTTTGGTCTATAAGCAAACTGGTGAGGCTCAACTGAGGGAGGGATTGTATTCCTGATATGGCGGGCGACCAACTTTTCAAAGCAAAAGTATATATGTATGTGTGTGTGTATATATATATATATATATATATATATATATATATATATATATATGTGTGTGTATGTGTATATATGTGTGTATGGTACGCGGTCGATTGGTCGCCGGTCTTTTGGTCGCCGGTCTTTTGGTCGCTGGTCTTTTGGTCGCCCGGAAGGTAAGTGATAATTACCATTTAAATCGTTGCTCAAATTCCCTAAATACAAACTGTGAATTACTATTTAGTCTTACTTAATGCCCTAGTAATTATTAGGCTAAAGAAAAGCTCCAAATTTCCCGGACTTTTATTGTTTTTTGTTGGAGAACTTGTTAAGACCCTGACTGATGTAGCTTCTTAAAATGGACAACGCATGTACAGACGCTCCCCTACTTACGAACATTCAACTTACGAACAACGGTACATACGAACATGTCTGCAAATTGCGTTTAAGTCCAAAAATGTTCGCAAGTCCAATTTTGTATTTCGCGCCTTTTTCGGAGTAGTACTTCTTTCCGCCGCTAATACTGACGCCTGGTGCTGTGAGAGCTCAGCTCACCCAGCATCTACCTTCTTCGTTGCAATGCGGAAGTGCGTGAATGTATCTCCAGTGTGCAAAGAACCTTTTTCATTTGTATCATTAAATATCTCATGCATCCAATATTGAATATGGTTGGTAAAAAGCTAAAGGCTTCTATTGAGGGAGTTGCAAGGAAGAGGCAAGCCATTTCATTTGAAACGAGTGGCAATAATAACGAAGCTTGATGCGCGTTTCACGGGCATTGAATCGTTCGACCGTCAGTACCATTTATAAACAGAAAGATCGAGCAGCAGGACCCAAATATTGAACGTTGCACAAAGTTTGCAAATCAATTGAATGATGCCATACAGTGCTACCGCATTATTTATGATGAAAAAAAGAAGAAAACTGTGCAATCGTCATTAGGTCGCTTCTTTTGGCCAGTTTCTAATACATAAATCTCTCTCTCTCTACAGTACTGTACATATTCTCTCCATTTTATTAAATGTTTTTTTTTTCTCAGTACAAACCAATGCGTGTTACTTATACAAGCCTTAAACATACAAATGCACTTATATAAACCTTCAATATACTTATATCGGCCTTAAACATAAATCATAATACAAAATATAGCACTGAATCAACTTACAAACAAATTCAACTTATGAACAATCGCTCGGAACCAATTGCGTTCGTAAGTAGGGGAGTGTCTGTACATACAAACTCTTATACACTCACACATCGGCTCAGTGAAACTGCTCATGGCCATTGTTGGCTTTTATTGATGCGTAGACCGTGTTGTTTTACCTCGTTTTGTCGTCGGTCTTTTGGTCGCCGGTCTTTTGGTCGCCCAGACCGTGACAACGGGCGACCAAAAGACCGGCGACCAAAAGACCGGCGACCAATCGACCGCACACAGTGTGTATACGCGAGAGGATCTTGAAGCTCCGGAAGATCTTGAAAGAAGTCTCAAAACTGACAAATCAAAAACTTAAACCAATATGTACCTCGTTATCCGTTGATCTTGCAAAGTCAAGTGGGGGGAAAACACATAAAAAATGTCTAATGCCTTGCCCATATCAATAAATGGGCCATCTCATCAGGTTGAGCTACTGCTAACAGAGTACTTTCGCTATTAAACCATTAAAAATTAAAAGACCGGCAGAAAATTCAGACTAATATCTCTTTTGTGATTGACGAAAGCGTAGTAAATGTGTTTATGGATAGAGTTGGCCGTACTAGTAGGCAAGGAGTGCAAAAATACAAAACCTTTCACGTTTGGCAGGACGAACAAGATATTAACTCGGAGTGGTGGCCTAAAGTTTTTAACACAACTGTCGGGCTGTAACATAATAGGGTTAAATATAATGTTTCAGCATTTAAGCAGTGTTCGTGTTCTTTTATTTATCCTGAAAGATTTTTTATTAGAACGCAGACGAAACACAGATCAGTTTTAGCGGACACTGGTTAATACGGGATGAATAAATTATCTAATCTAATATGGGATGATTAAAGTTATCTAATCTACGCCACTGTAAGGAATTAATCAAAATATATTTCAATAATTGGGTGAAAATTATATACTTATTTATCTCACCAATTTCGTCATACGCAGCTGGGTATGATGACAATTAGGCTTTTGACGAATCAATGATGATGACAAATCCTGTCTGATTATTATATATATATACGTATATATATATATATATATATATATATATATATATAAATATATATATATATATATATATATATATATATATATATATAAATATATATATATATATATAAATATATATATATATATATATATATATATATATATATATAAATATATATATATATATATATATATATATATATATGTATGTGTGTACCGTAATTACTCGACTATAACACGTATATTTTTGCTATATAATTAATTCCAATAGTTGGGGGTGCGTGTTATAATCAATAACTAAAATAAATTACAAATTTTCGATCGAAAAAAGCATTGTCAAACTCACTTTGACGCACGGACATTGTGCAATTTCCAACTTTGAATTCAAAATACACGCATATTAAAGATCGTCAAGCCTCACAAACATCACAATCCTGCATTAATAAGCTGGAAAGTAGAATACTACATTGTAGTGTAGTACGTACTTGTATTTAAAAATATGTCCAGCGGGGGGCAGTACATTCCCTTGTTACATGTGATAGTCTTTTCCATTGTGCATATCTTCAAATGATTTATTTATTCAATTTGTATGTTCCTTTTCTTGTTTGAGAATGACAATAGATATTTGAATTAAAACATGGTATTGTCAATTGAAATGTAGTCAATGTTCAAGGAAGTCTAAAAGGTATTGCAACATAACATGTCTACATGATATGTTTGTCCACTCTGTGTATCATCTATTGCCCTAAAATTCAAACGCATAATTCCCAACTGCACGACACTCGACACGCTCGTACCTGAAGATTTCTCTATCCGGTTTTGAACAAAACAATCGTGAAACGAAGAAAAAAAGGTAAGATTTCTGATTTTCGTCAGCGGGAAATTTTAGGTGCGCACTATATTCGAGTACTGCGTTTTTCCAGATTTTTTTGGCCCAAAATTACCTGCGTGTTATTTTCGAGTGCGCGTTATATTCGAGTAATTACGGTATATCAGTGGCGGTCCCTGCATTTTCTCGTAGCGCCTTCAACGGGTAAAATCCACTTCCTAGCAGCATTTAATGATTAAATACAAATACTGGAGCTTTTCAGAATTTACAGCCGGGGGGTGATTTTCCCGGGAAAAGACAGCGATGAACGTCAATGGCGTACCGGCAAACATTGCCCGAAAATGGGGTAAAATCCAGCCGAAAAAAGCATTTATTGATTAAATACAAATATTGGAGCTTTTTAGACATCAGAACCGGGCCCGGAGTATCATTTCCCCGGGAAAAAGACAGCGATGAACGTCGATATGTCCATACGCGAAACGGCAAAAATTGCACCAAAATGGGGTAACATCCACTTCCTAGCAGCATTTAGTGATTAAATACAAACGTTGGAGCTTAAATACAAACACCAGAGCTTTTCAGATATCAGAACTTGGCCCACAATTGAAATATTATTAGCAATATAGCCATATTTTACTCACCAAAAATCCTTTTTAACTGTACACAATATCCACCCTGCTTTCTTTCTTCCTTCTTTTATATCGCCATCGAAGCTAATGCTGAAAGTCGAGCCTGTTCTGTCGTATTTCTGGCATAGTCCGTCTTGAAAATGGCTTTAAATCAACACAACAATATACAGTTTGCTAGCTCTGGCTAATCACTAGCCAGTTATAGTTGGTGAAAGCGACGACGTATCCCTACGCCTGCGACAAGGCAATGACGTATCCCTACGCCTGCGACAATGCATTGTGGTGTTGCCAACTCGAAATCTGATTGGTTAAAGCAACAGTCTTATCGACGCTTGTCTAATGCAGCAGAGCCCGCAGAACTGATTGTGAAGGCCTTGAGGCAGATTTCTGACCCTTGCAAACAAACAGAATAGTTTAGCAGATAACTATAGCCTTAAAAACACACATAAGAGGCTGTCGGAGGTCAGAGAGGAAAAAAACAACAACATATTATATACAACGATCAATGATGACAAATCCTGTCTGATTATTACCTCTATTTCAATGGCATGCCGTTCTATTTTTCAAACTTTACCCCCTATACAAACAAACCCATATATATATATATATGGGTTTGTTTGTATAGGGGGTAAAGCAGTAGGGGAGCGTCTGTATATATAATATATATACACACACCGTAAAACCTCTATTTGAGCGGCACCTCTATTTGAACGTATATATATATATATATATATATATATATATATATATATATATATATATATATATATATATATATATATACGTTCAAATAGAGGTGCCGCTCAAATAGAGGTTTTACGGTGTGTGTATATATATTATATATACAGACGCTCCCCTACTTACGAACATTCGAGTTATGAATGCAGCATCTACCTTCCTCTGCCCAGTTCGTTGCAGTGCGGAAGGGCGTGAACGTATCTCCAGTGCGCAAAGAACTTTTTTCATTTTTATAATTAAATATCTCGTGCATCCATTATTCGATATGGTTGGTGAAAAGCGAAAGGCTTCTATTGAGGGAGGTGCAAGGAAGAGGCAATCCATTTCATTTGAAATGAGTGGCAATAATAACGAAGCTTGATGCACGTGACAAAGTGGTGAGCGTTGCACGGGAATACAACTTGAATCGTTCGATCGTCAGTACCATTTATAAACAGAAAGATCGAGCAGCAGGACCCAAATATTGAACGTTGCACAAAGTTTGCAAATCAATTGAATGATGCCATACAGTGCTACCGCATCATTTATAATGAAAAAAAGGAAACTGCAATCGTCATTAGATAGCTTCTTTCGGCCAGTTTCTAGTAAGTCTCTCTCTCTCTCTAATGTATATATACAGTACTGTATGTATTCTCTCCATTTTATTAAATGTTTTTTTTCAGTACAAACCAATGCGTGTTACTTATACAAGCCTTAAACATACAAATGCATTTATATAAAACTTCAATATACTTATATAGGCCTTAAACATAAATTATAATACAAAATATAGCACTGAGCAACTTTCGAACAAATTCAACTTATGAACAATCGCTCGAAACCTAACTCGTTCGTAAGTAGGGGAGCGTCTGTACACACACACCGTAAAACCTCTATTTGAGCGGCACCTCTATTTGAACAGCACCTCTAATAAAACGGCACTTTGGGGGAAGAATTGAAAAATAAAACGCACCCTCTAATTGAACGTCACTATGGGGGAAAGTTTGAAAAATAGAACGGCACCCTCTAATTGAACGTCACTACGGGGGAAAGTTTGAAAAATAGAGCGGCATGCCGGATCATCGGTTCTTCTATGTTTGGCAAGCGCCTTCTTGACTGGTATTCATACCGTTGTCACATTAGCGATGCTACCAAGAAGAAATTGAAGAAGCTCCATATTGATGTCCCCGTGATTCCAGGAGGCTGCACCAAATTTATACAGGCCCCCGAGGTCTACTGGAACGCCCCATTCAAGGCCAAAGTCCGACAGTTCTACGAGAACTCGATGTTTTGCACGGCGAGAAGAGTTACACAAAATCCGGCAACATGCGACCATCATCAATGGAAGTTTATTTGAAATGGATTGTCAATGCTTGGGATCAGCTGCTGACATTTTTAACGTACGAAAAAAGTTCTGGAACCAATTAATTTCTTAAGTAGAGGTAGGACTTAAATAATGAGAGTATTTTTTTGGTGGATACTTTCAAAGCATTCCAACAATTACTGTAGAAAATTGTGATTGTTGTGAAATATTTTTACTTTGTTTATGAATTTCAACATACTGTTGACTTACCGGTACGTGGTCAAAGGTGATGTCTGTCACATTATTGTTGGGGCAACTCTGCCATGAGTTGTTAAGCCTAAAGCCAAAAGCGCTGCTGTGGCGTCCCTCCAGAGCAGTGTATTTACGAAATGTACAGTTTTGTACATTGATGGGCCCATCGTAGATCTGCATGCCCCGAATAGGGAAATCACTATATAAACAAACCCACACATCAAGGCATTAAACATAAACTTTCCAACTCTCTTTAGACCTTACTCCTGATGGTCAGCTAAAAGCAAAACAAGTAAATGATTCCAGGAGCAATCTTAAGGCAATTTGATATTTTGAATATTTAAGTCAGTCTTGTATTTGCCAAATTATCCCCGTGATAATTGTTAATGCTCGCAGCCATATTTGTGCCATTTTGGTCAACAGGGGCTAGTCCAGGGGTGGGCAAACTATTCCAGAAAGGGCCGCAAGTGGGTGCAGGTTTTCATTCCAACCCATTAAGAGGCCAGCTTTTCACCAACCTACAAGTGCAATTATTGGATTGCAGTCAGGTGCTTCTTGTTTTCTGTGGAAATCTAATTGATCTAATTGGTCAAAGTGTCTTTGCTGGATCGGTTGGAACAAAAACCTGCACCCACAGCAGCCCTCGAGGACCGGTTTGCCCACCCCTAGTCACATTCCTTCATAATGCGGCTAAAATGAACATTAGAAAGTGACATAATTTTTGGCAAATTAGAAAGTAGGCACAAATAGTATAACACCAAATACTTATCAAACGATACAAGTTTGCTCCAAGATTTGCCCACCCGCCCTAAAAAAAACAGGCCAGAAATTTAGATCATATCTTGAATTTATTTTTAGGAATAAATATGTTGCATTATTGGCAGGGCAATTTTTTATTTGATCAGAAACCAAGAGCAAACAGATGTTAAGATAACAATAATAAAATGGAGAAACACTGGCTGAGTAGGCATCTGTAAACAGAATAGTTTATCAGATGACTATAGCCTTAAAAAACACACACAAGAGGCTGTCGGAGGTCAGAGAGGAAAAACAACAACAACAACATATTATATACAACTATCGACTTATAGGGTTCTGTCTCAGTTGTGGGTGCAATTTCTGTATTTTGCCTATACACAAGGCACTTTGGCTCAATGTGCAATAACACTGCATGCTAGCGTATGTTTTTAAAAAAAGGCAACAGGAACACTGATTGTGATTGTGCTTACTTAACGTAATGTGTACTCACGTTTATATAAGTCAAAGCATCCAAACATCTAAAAATCCCTCTAAGTCCTCATTTTCTGTATGTGACATAAACCGACCGAGTGGGCAAGTTCGCTGTCCACCACACATGGTTACATCTCATAAAAGTGATGCAGACCGGCTTAGGCGAAAGCGTGCCTTGCTAGCCAACACTTTACCCTCCACAAATCATTGCGTAACTCGGCCGACGTTTCCCGCCAGTCTTGTATAATTATCTTATTTTCACACATAATGGGCGCACCGACTGAAAGGGTTCTGTCTCAATTGCAGGTGCAATTTATGTTTTTTTGCCCATAGAAAAGACGCTTTGGCTCAATGGACGCACTGCACTTCAATGGTCGTGCTAATATGACACATATGTTAGCATGGATGGTAGCATTTGTTTAAAAAAAAAGGCAACTGGAGCAAAACTGAGTTTGATTTTGTTTTATTGACGTAATGTGTATTTGCGATAATATAAGTCAAAGCATCCAAACATCTACAAATCTGTCAAAGTCCTCATCTTATGTATTCGACATAAAGAGTGGCCAGGTGGGCGAGTTCATCAACAATGCTGGGTTCCATCTCATTGTCGGGGTCAGAATTGTCGCCGTGGGGTTTCATAATAGTGATTCCAGCTTTGACGAAAACTCAAACTTCAGTGCTCGCCGGGGCATCGACAATCCATTCCAAATTGTCACATAACTCGTGCGACGCTGCCTGCCATTCTTTGTACGGAACCACAATGTTTGCCATCTGTTAATTCATCATCCCCAAGCTGTTCGCAACGCTGTTTCTTCTCGCTGTTATCCATGGCTTGAGTCCATTTTCCAAGCTTTCATACCCGCATTCTGTTGTCATTAACGTCAGGCCTTTCCTCTGAATAGTTGCTATAAGGTGTTGTTTCTTTAACTTCTGAGAATGTTTTTTAGGGTTAAAAGTGCCACGAGCATTGCCTTGCCATCTTCTGGGATGTTTTGAATTGATTTACCATAATGGTTGGTGTACACTGGCAGGCTATTTCTAGAGTGAACGTTCGTTGTGTTGACCGCAGTAAGTAGAATGTTGGCATGAAATGAAACCAATCAAGCGGTCGGGGTAATACAAAATTTTGAATTCAGTGCATAACCAAGGCGCACAGACTGATTGGGCGCCCTGTCCATTTTATATAATTTTAGTAATATGGTACTGTTTGCCATTGGATATCTATTGCTCCCAAGCCGTTTGCCTTACAACCGCAGAAACTCGGTATTGTCTTTTTTTACTTTTCGAAGATAATTTCCCAGCTCCCTCCACTTGCGAACCATGGACTCGTTTTTGTTGAGGTGCCTCGATGGAGCTAGATTTCCATGTTCCTCCGCATGGAAGATAGCTTCCAGTTTGAACTGCGCCTTGTAAGCGCATCTCTTTGCAGGTGCAATTTTTGGGGGTCAAACCGATAGGGTTTTGCAAAATGCATACCTAAATACGTTCCTATTGGTAAGCACTTTTTTCTTGCACCCCCTTTCAAGGCAGGCCTTTTCTTCTATATACAAATAGCATGTCGGTAAAAAAATGTTAATCCCATGGAGGAAGAAAGACTGAGTTGTGTACTTGATGTTTACTTCAACAAAAAACACATTTCTGACCAGAGTGCAGTAATTTGGGTCATTATAATGTGTGCACTATAAACTTATCAAGCAAAATTTCATATTGTGACATTAGAAATAATAAAATTAGGATTCACACACAAAAAACAATAAATCATCTGTGGTATATTTAATATATTATTGAAATTTGTTGTTTTACAGGCAAGAGCCAAACCAGATAAACAACACACAGGTTATTTACAGGCTGAGGAAATTCAATAAACATGAACAACTTTAGCACCAGTTTTGTTGATATTTTAAACCTGAAATGCATCGCTTGGATGTAAATCTGATGCATCGCTTTTTGGTTTGGGCTCTGCAAAAGATGTTTATGGAATAATGAGTTTTTGATTTTCACTTACATGACATGTGGGAGGGTCCTGCCTGACAGGATACTGTTATTCCCTGATAGTTGCATCCCATGATTGTCACTTTCCCCCACAAACAGGGAATTCTTCACCTGTTGATGAGAACCATCATCATCTGGAAACGTTCCTCCACTGCACACAAGAAGAACAAAGTGTTAGAAAATCTGAAGGAAAAATCAATAGGTACAGGTTCTATTTACTATTAGTCTTGCAGGTGTGTACAAATGTGAATAACTAACCCTATGGAGAAAGGAAGAAAAAAAAAGAAATCGCGAGATACAAAAAAAAACATTATATGAAAAGTATACATACATATATACTACCTAATACAGGTGGCGTTGCTGTTTCTATTTCTACTTTTACCAAGGGGGCATTACAAAAGGAGGGAATACCTAGTAACCGAGGGAAAGGAAAAGGGAAGATAGGTCAGATAAAAGTATGAACAGGTAAAAATGACTAAGGAATGTTAGTATTGTATAGTGGGGAAGAAATCCTCGAAGTACTTAGCCATGCATATATGCCCATTCTAATGCGTGTAGGATTCATGCAAAGAACAAGACTCGTGTGCACTGTCGCGTCCTAGTACCCATTGAGATGCCCTGGCGAATCCAAGTTGCTCCTTAGGCATTCTGGACATATTTTTTAGGTGCGCCGATACAATATGTGTATCATATACAGTATAGATTTTTCACATATACAGTGCCATGAAACAGTATTTGCCCCATTTGTGACTTATGTGTTTTTTGCATTTTTATCACACACGAAGGTTTCAAATCATTAAACCAATTATATGACACAGAGACAACCCAAGGAAAGAGAAAATGCAGTTTCGAAATGATGATTTTATTTACCAAGGCAGAAAAAAATTACAAACTTGTCTGGCCCTCTGTGAAAAAGTAATTGCCCCCTGAACCTAATAACGGGTTGTGGCCCTTTTGGCAACAATAACTGAAATCAAGCGTTTACGATAATTTGTGATGAGGCTTTCACAACGGAGGAATTTTCGCCCACTCTTCTGTGTAGAATTCTTTCAATTCTGCAATATGATGGGGTTTTCTAGCATGAATAGCTCGTTTCAGATCACATCACAGCATTTCAATAGGATTTAAATCCAGACTTTGACTTGGCCGCTCCAGAACCTTAACTTTGTTTTTTGTTTTTTTGCCATTCAGAGGTGAACCTGCTGGTGTGATAGATGTCCATCACTTTTTTTGCAATTCTTCTTGAATTTCTTTGGATCGTGGGGTGATACTCTGCTGTCAATCATTTTGCAGCCTACTTCAGTTTGTCTGACACATTCTATTTAAGTGTTTTCTTGATTCAACAGATATGGTGGTAATCAGGTGTGGGTGTGGCCTGTGAAATTGAACTCAGCTTTCCTAAAATTGCTATTAGTCACAGTTATTTTGTGATGTAACAAAGGAGAGCAATTACTTTTTCACAGAGGGGCAGAAAAGTTTGTAATATTTTCTGTCTTGGTAAATAAAATCATCATTTAGAAACGGCATATGCAAACAAAAATAAAACAGAAATCAGAAAGAGGGCAAATACTTTAACACTTTATGTACAGTGTCGTGAAAAGGTATTTGGCCCCTTCCTGTATACATACAGACATGCACGCACGTGCGCACACACGCACACACCTACACACATACACATGTACATACATACATACACATACATACACGTATACACATATATACATATATACATACATACAGTGGGGCAAATAAGTGTTTGGTCAACCACCAATTGTGCAAGTTCTCCTACTTGAAAAGATTAGAGAGGCCTGTAATTGTCAACATGGGTAAACCTCAAACATGAGAGACAGAATAGGGGGGGAACAAAAATGACATTGTTTGATTTTTAAAGAATTTATTTCAAATTACAGTGGAAAATAAGTATTTGGTCACCTACAAAGCAAGGTTTCTGCCTTCTAATGAGGTCTCCACTCGTTATGTGTACTTATAGCATCGGTTTTAACTCATTGTTGGTATAAAAGACACTTGTCACACAACCTCAGTCTCTCACACTCCAAACTCCACTAGAGAAAAAAATGTAGACCTGCACCAGGCTGGGAAGACTGAATCTGCAATAGCTAAAACACTTGGTGTAAAGAAATCAACTGTGGGAGCAATTATTAGAAAATGGAAGACATACAACACCACTGATAATCTCCCTCGATCTGGGGCTCCATGCAAAATCTCACCCCGTGGCGTCAAAATGATAACAAGAACGGTGAGCAAAAATCCCAGAACCACACGGGGAGACCTAGTGAATGACCTACAGAGAGCTGGAACCAGAGTAACAAAGGCTACTATCAGTAACACAATACGCCGACAGCGACTCAAATCCGGCACCGCCAGACGTGTCCCCCTGCTGAAGGCAGTACACATCCAGGCCCGTCTGCGGTTCGTTAGAGATCATTTGGATGATACAGAAAAGGACTGGGACAATTAAACAAAAATAGAACTTTTGGTAGAAACAGGTTCTCGTGTTTGGAGAAAGAATACTGAATTGCATCCGAAGAACACCATACCCACTGTGAACCATGGGGGTGGAAACATCATGCTTTGGGGCTGATTTTCTGCAAAGGGACCAGGACGACTGTTCTGTGTAAAGGAAAGAATGAATGGGGCCATGTATCGAGAGATTTTGAGTGAAAATCTCTTTCCATTGAAGATGAGACGTGGCTGGGTCTTTCAGCATGACAATGACCCCAAACACACAACCAGGGCAACAAAGGAGTGGCTTCGTAAAAGCATTTTGAGGTCCTGGAGTGGCTTAGCCAGATCTGAACCCCATAGAAAATCTGTGCAGGGAGTTGAAAGTCCGTGTTGCCCAATGACAGCCCCAAAACATCACTGCTCGAGAAGAGATCTGCATGGAGGAATGGGCCAAAATACCAGCAACAGTGTGTGAAAGGCTTGTGAAGAGTTACAGAAAACGTTTGGCCTCCGTTATTGCCAACAAAGGGTACATAAGAATGTATTGAGATGAACTGTTGGTATTGACCAAATAATTATTTTCACCATGATTTGCAAATAAATTCTTTAAAAATCAAACAATGTGATTTTCTGTTTTTTCCCCCCCCACATTGTCTCTCATGGTTGAGGTTTACCCATGTTGACAATTACAGGCCTCTCTAATCTTTTTAAGTAGGATAACTTGCACAATTGGTGGTTGACTAAATACTTATTTGCCCCACTGTACATGTTATGTTATAATGTAATAGGTAGTATTACTATATTTAATATCACTATTATAATATATCTAAAAATCTATAATAATGAAATAGGAAAAGAGGCTGAGCTTACATACCTTGCTAGAGTTAGACCAATGCCGTTATCTGCAAATCTGTAAAATAAATATGTTTAGTAACATCTTAAGTCACTAAACCTATGCTGCATATATATATATATATATATATATATGTATATATTTATTTTTAACTGAAGTAGGGTTCGATGAAACTGGTGGGGTTCAGTAGCTCCAACAAAGTTAAGAACCACTGATCTCGATATTAATACACTACGGTCTTTCCACATGCCTATAACTGTAATATTGAATAAATACACTTGTTGATAATTGTATTTTTGTGTATATATATGTATATATATGTGTATATATGTATATATATATATATATATATATATATATATATATATATATATATATATATATATATATATACAGTGGTCCTTCGTCATACGACCGCTCATCATACAAAATGCTCGTCTTATGGGGGAAATTTCGATCGAATAATTTGCCCGTGATGCGGTCAAAATTTCGTGATGCGACCAAGCCAGGTGGCCATGGCATTTTTTTTTGCATATCTTTCGTGTATAACAATATTTACGAGCACTGGATGAGTTATTCAGACCAGGAAACGCACAACGCGCATGCGTGGGGAAAAGAGGGCTTTCTGCGTAATGAAGTATACTCGTGCGCACAACACCGACAGGCAATGGCACTCTATCATAGGCGCCGTTCGAGGGGATGCGAACACAGATGCTACAAGCTAAAAGGAGCCGCTAGCCAGCACCCCGAAGCTCCCATGCGAATCCAACAAAACCACCCAGAACTGCCACCCAGGAACGTGGCGCCCTACGTTTTTCATCCAGCCGGAGATATTCGCACTGCCCCACACCTCCGGCTACCCCCTGGATGAACTAATCCGCGTTCCAGTGACAGCTCTAGCGCTGCTGAGGGTAATCCTCAAGCGCCTGAGGTGACCCAACAACAACAACAACATGAGCAGCGGCGTGATCGCTGATAAAAGACTGCTACTCGTTGGCAAGTGGTCGTGCGTTATTCGATTGTGAGGACATTTGTGTGCATCATTTTCGGAATATTTTGAAGGGAATAGTACGACAGCAAACAGCCCATCGATAGCGAACGTGAGGGTGGAGTGTTTGTTCCGTTTACGAGTGCGTTGTGTGAAAAAAAAAACGAAGCCCCCACCCCTTTTGTGCCCCTCTCCCCTCGGCGAAATCTGCCCAATTTTAGTTAGATTAAACACTTTATTTCTATTAAACCACCTGTTATTTATTACTTTGTCAATATATGGCAAATTATAAGAAATAAAACATTTTTTTCAATCCAATATCCTGTTTTTGGTGTTTTTTTCACAGAGTTGGAACAAATTAATTTGTTTCCCATGCATTTCAATGGGAAACTTCCGCTCGAGTTACGAGAATCTTGTCATACGAGCTCAGTCCCGGAACGGATTAAGCTCGTATCTCGAGGTACCACTGTATATATATATATATATATATATATATATATATATATATAAATTATATATATATATATATATATATATATATATATATATATATATATATATATATATATATATACACACACACATATGGTCAAGCGGGGCATGTTATCGTGTGTAGAGATGATGAGTCGATGTGTCTTGACCTCCACGGCAGAGGCTCCACCGAACCCCTGAGATCGACTGACCGAACCCCTAGGGTTCGATCGAACCCAGGCTAAGAATCACTGATCTAAATATAATGTATATATTTTTAAAAAAAGTAAATACTTTAAATACTGGACTCACAGTGAAAATAGTTCATTTCGACTTGATCTATAATCCTTATAAAGTGTGATTTATGGGTGTGTGAGTGTGTGTTTTTGTGTGTGTATATTAAGATTCTCTCGCTACGTTTGTCCAAACCGTACAACGTAGAGAGTTGAATTTTTTTATGGTGATCAGAAACGGCTGTCGGATCCTAATAGACAAGTGATTGCATTTCTTCACCTTCTCTAAGTGTGTAAACTCAACTTTTATTGCATGCATGAATCATTATTTTTACATGATGTGTCCTAAACGCACCGCGTGGCTGATTGGTCTGAGTTTCTAGGTGCCCCCCGGAACACTTTTTTTTGTTGTGACAGGAGTTACAAAACATCCACCATCCATAAATCACGCTTTATCGATTCTCAATTCCTTATAAAGCGTGATGTACGGATGCATGTGTATGTGTGTGCACCTGGAAACTCGGTGGCGGAAATTCTTCCCAAAATTACGTTTGTAAATGACGTGGAAAGGCGTCATATTTTCACTTTGGTTTACAATGTTTTACCAAAAATAACACCCAAACATTAGGTAAAATTTGTCAGCCTTTCTTTTGAAATTGATCGTCACGTTTCGATACTCCTGCTTCCGTATATATTATACGTTCCTTTTTTGCATACTTTACATACGTTTGAAGCGCAACAAGATGGCAGCACAATCTTCTGCATTCCAAAGTGGTGGCAAGGCTTCTCCCTCGGCGGGAGCTCAAGATTCTGCACAATCTTCTGCATTACAAAGTGGTGGCGAGGCTTCTACCTCGGCAGGAGCTCATGATTCTGCATCCATATCATGGTTACATAGCCCTGACCATGCTCAGATGCCTATTACTGAGTGTGTGGACTTAGCAGGGGCAATATCAGCTGTAGAGCCCACAGAAAATAGGGTGGTTCGGATGGCAAGGTGTAAGAAAAAGTCTTCGGCTACTTCAGCTACTGGGGCTGGTCAGACTTACGCTCAGAGAAAAAGTGGCCGGCGAATAGCCGCTCCGGCTATGGCAGCTGCTCGGGCTGATGAGACTGAGGAACTGTGTGCTATTCGCATTGGCCGAATGGCTGAATCAGCGACAGCTGCTGGGGCTGTTTTGGTATCCGACTGATGCTTTGGTTTGATTGAATTGAACTGCTGAAATGCTTCTCATATCATATCTGTACATTTTGCTTGATTGATTTGAAGTACTGAATTTCTTCTGTAGCATACCTGTTCATAATTATATACACGTTTGCTGTTATATGCGTGTAACAGAAATTTTCCTTTCTTATCTAACCGATTTTTCAAAACAGTTTTTTTAAATAGCGCAGCAATTGTCTTTTTGTTCTTCGCCGGGCTCCCCTGCTTGTATAAATCTAAAATAACAGGTTAATGGGAGTTTGAGTCCAAGACCTTGAAGGGCGGCACCCTTTCTTGTTTCGTAAAGCATGAGGACGGTCGAACTTGTTGATTAAGGCTGGTTTACCATGAAGCCAGCCAGCAACATCCCCACACATGAAGAGCGTCAGGCGATCCATGTGACCCTTAGCACTTTCAGTTCATTTTTGAATAAAAATGTCCGGCAATGCATCCTTGCCGCTGCCTCCCAGCTAGGGCTGCATCGCGGGGCAGACCTCGCTCATACAATGCTGGATAAAGGCTCGGCATTCTTTTTTTGTGCGCGATGCAAACTGTATGTAAAGTAATCCAAAGAAAAGGCACGACACCGTTTGTATTATCAGCGAATCATTATTCTTCTCTGTGAAATATCGCTTCTTTTTTTTTATACTTAAGATAAAAAAAATGCGATGTACTGAAGCCGCAAAGTGGTGAAGAATCACCGGATATATACACACGCACCCACACAAACACACAAATATATATAGACAATTTTTGTACTCACTGGCATTCATCCAGCCAGATATCTCCTCCTCTCAACCAAGCTCCATGGTCCTGGTTTTTGTAAGCTATAAAACGGTTAATGTGAGCTGGGACTCTGGGTTTAAAAGGATCAGCATCCTGATGCGGTCCATACCTAGGGAGACACACAAAAGCTTATCGACACTGAATAAAATAAAAGATGTGTTATTAGTATTTGGTCTCATCTCATCTTCTTCCGCTTATCCGAGATCAGGTCGCGGGGGCACCAGCTCCAGCAGGGAAGCCCAGACTTCCTCACCAGGGAGCCATCCGGGGAGCATCTTAATCAGATGACCAAACCAACTCATCTGACTCATCTCGATTTGGAGGAGAAGAGGCTCTACTCTAAGCCCATCCCGGATATATATCTCTCTATATATATATATATATATATATATATATATATATATATATATATATATATATATATATATATATATATATATATATATATAAATCTATCCTCTCTCTCTCAAAACAAAGATCTGCAGAAGCGGTCCTTCTTGCACTGAGGGTGCCGCAGTCTATTGCTGAAAGAGCTGAGCAGGGACTCCACAGACTCATGCAGGGGGTGGGAGGTGTTGTCCAAAATCTTGGCCAGCATCCTTTTCTCTCCCACTTCCTCTACAGAGTCCAGAGGAGAGTCCAGAATGGAGCTGGCCCTGCTGACCAGCTTGTTCAGCCTATTCCTGTCCTTCTCCCTGCTCCCGCCTCCCCAACAGACCACGACACAAAACTGCAGATGCCACTACAGTGTCCTCCACAGGCCACAGGACCGTAGTCTCCTCAGTAGGTAGAGGTGACTCTGGCCCCTATGTTACAGGGTATCTATGTTTGTGGAGCAGTCCAGTGTGTCCCGGGATCTCCAGGCATGAAAGAGACCTGTGCATTAGGTAGATAGTTACATCTTTCACACCAATGCGTGGACGATAGGCAAACTGCAGGGGGTCCAGCTCCGTATTCACCAGGGGGCTGAGGTAGTTCAGGATGATTCTCTCCATTGTCTTGTCAGGTGAGAGGTTAGTGCTACCGGTCTGAAGTGGTTGGGGTTCACAGTCTGTGGAACTGGAACCACACAGGAATTTTTCCACAAGGTGGGGACCTTCTGCAGAATGAAACTGAGTTTAAAAATATGTAGAGTCACTCTTCCCCACCTGATCTGCAAGTCCCCCAGGAGTCTGGAGCTGAGGCCATCAGGACCAGTAGCCTTCCTTGCCTGTATCTTATTAAGCTGTCTTATCACCTGATCAACAGTCATGGAGAGGCCGGTGGTGAAGGAGGATGGTGTCCCCCGGTGATGAAGTGTGGGGAGTGAGCGTCAAAGGTGGGATTATGCAGAGGTGAGAAGAAGAAGAAGATGTGGGAGGGGTGCCTCTGGTTTGGGGGCAAGGAGTAAGCGGGGGCAGAATTGAATGTGTTAAAGAACTGATTTAGGTAATTTGCACACTCCTTGTCTCCGGACCCTGGGTCCCTCTCACTGTCGCATGATTTTATTCCATGACTGGAGATGGTCCTCAAGCCTCTCCAGACCTCCCTGGCATTGCTCCTCTGGAGTTGGTCTTCCAGCTTCCTCTTGTAGCTGGCCTTCCCCCTCCTTATCTCTCTCCTCAACTCATTCTCGACTATTTTCAGCCTTTCTTTGTCTCCAGATTTAGACACCGTCTTCTTGTTGTTCAGGAGGGCCTTAAGATCTGGGGTGACCCCTGGCATGTTATTGGCGAAATATTGGACCTTCTTGGAGGGCACAGTTTTCTCATCACAGAAGGTTATATAGTCTGTGATGCAGTGGATCAAGCTGTCAATGTCCTTCCCATGTTAATCACACAGCATCTCCCAGTCAGTGGTCTCAAAACAGTCCCTGAGTACTATGTTGGTCTCCTCAGTCCATCTTTTTATGTTCCTTGTGGTTGGGGTTTGTTTGATCACCACAGGGATGCAGACCGATCAGACGGACCGGGTTGTGGTCTGAGCGGCCCAGTAGGGAGAGGGGGGCTGTTCACACCCATGAGCAATTTAGACTCTCCAGTTTCCAAAAATACTTCATAATGGAATGTGAGAGGAAACTTAAGTGAAAGCATGAAAGCAAACAATCACAAAGACAAAATGGAAGTACATTTTTCATAACTGAGGAGGATGTGCTAATATCTCATCTTATCTCTCTCATCTTATTTTCTGAACCGCTTTATCGTCATTAGGGTCGCGGGGGGTGCAGGCGCCTATCCCAGCTGACTCCGGGCCAGAGGCGGGGGACACCCTGAATCGGTGGCCAGCCGATCGCAGAGCACAAGGAGACAGACAACCATGCGCACTCACACCCATACCTAGGGCCAATTTAGAGTGTCCAATCAGCCTACCATGCATCTTTCTGGAACGTGGGAGGAAACCTGAGTACCCGGAGGAAACCCATGTAGGCCCGGAGAGAACATGGAAACTCCACACTGATGGACATGACCTGGATTTGAACCCAGGACCCCAGAGCTGTGAGGCCGACGCATTAACCACTCGCGCCACCCCATGTGCTAATCTATGAGGTATTTTTAGTAAGACATTACTGCATGGTTAAATATAAGTAAGACAGAAAAAACAAGCAACTGAAAACAATAACACATGCAGACCTGGCTCCAACCAATGATAGGAAAGGTCTCTTGTCCTTGTCATTTGCCTGAGTGGTCTTGACTCCATTATCTATGATGAATCCAGCCTGAAAGCAAGGAAAACATTTATTTGAAAAATTAATCATCGTTAGTATTTGATCAATTTAAAGAAATGGAAATGTTCCTGTGTGCTGCTGCATGATACCTTCACAATACAATATGGTAATAAAACCATTAAAATTAACCAGAATAAATTTCTGAAAAATTAAATTAATGGGGGGCTTTGCGTGTACATACACAACGACTGGTGCTGCAACAGTAGGATCATTAACACTCACTGCTCCCCTGATTTAGAGCTCTTGGCAGTACGGTGCAGGCCCTTCTATCTACCTAGAGAGCTAATGATTGTCATTGTAATGGCTGTTTACATTCCACCGGATGCTAACATTAGCACGGCACTTAGCCTCCTGCTAGCGACTGTAAACAAACAGCAGCTTGACCACCCCAATGGAGTCTTTATTGTCGCTGGTGACTTCATGAAAGCATGTTTAAAGGCTGTTCTGCCTAAGTTTATCCAGTATGTGAAGTGTCACACCAGAGGAGATAAAACTCAAGACCATGTTTATTCTAACATCAAACATGCTTATAGAGCCACACCCCTCCCTCACCTTGCTGGATCCGACCATGTCTGCCTGTCCCTCACCCCCTCATACACCCCACTCCGGAGGCTAACAAGGCCACAAATAAAGATAATAAAAACATGGCCCGAGGACGCCCTTTCTCAGCAGCAAGACTGTTTTTCCCGCACCATTCGGGAACTTTTTGAACACCACAACCTCCAGGACTACACGGACACTGTACTTTCCTACATCAAAAACTGTACGGACAATGTCACTGTTAATAAACGGATACAGGTTTTTCCTAACCAAAAACCCTGGATGACCAGTGAGACACAGGCACTCATCAAATGCCGTAACACCGCCTTCAGGTCAGGGGACAAGGTACAATACAGCGCTGCCAGAGCAGACCTGAAGAGAGGCATTAAAAAGGCCAAGGCAGCATATACAAGGAAAATTGAGGAGCACTTCACAGGAAATAACCTAAAGAAGCTGTGGCGGGGAATACGACACATTACCAATTACAATGACAATAATTGGATTGGATAACTTTATTCATTTCGTATTCGGGAAATTTCATTGTCACAGTAGCAAGAGGGTGAGAATGCAGATATAGGAAAGGCCTTTTAGACATAGATAGATAGGTAATAAGTAAGTTAATAAATAAATAAATACATAAATAATAAATATAGAAATAAATAAATAAGCATGTTTCTGGTAAATATATATATATATATACACATACGCATACATACATACACATACGTATATATAAATATATATATATATATACACAGATGTAAATGTATACATACGGTAAGTCTTAACATTTAGCCATTTGTTTTGTTAAAGAGCCTGACAGCTGATGGGAGGAAGGATCTGCGGAAGTGCTTTTTCCTGCAATGAGGGTGCCGCAGTCTATTGCTGAAAGAGCTTCGGAGGGACTCCACAGACCCATGCAGGGGGTGGGAGGTGCTGTCCATGATGGACATCATTCTGGTCAGCATCCTCCGCTCTCCCACTTCCTCCACAGAATACAAAGGACAGCCCAGAACAGAGCTGGCCCTCCTGACCAGCTTATTCAGCCTGTTCCTGTCCCTCTCCGTGCTCCTGCATCCCCAACAGACCACTGCATAAAACACTGTAGATGCCACCACAGTGTCGTAAAAGGTCCTCAGCAGTGTCATGCACACTCCAAAGGACCGTAGTCTCCTCAGTAGGTAGAGGCGGCTCTGGCCCCTTTTATACAGGGCATCTATGTTTGTGGACCAGTCTAGTTTGTTGTTGAGGTGAACACCCAGGTACTTAAAATTCTCCATGATTTCAATGTCTGTACCCTGGATGTTCACCTGAGTGGTCTGTTGAGGATTCCTCCGAAAATCGATGACCATTTCCTTTGTCTTACTGGTGTTGATGTAGAGGTGGTTTTGCCTACACCAGTCAACAAAGGCTGTGATGACTCCCCTGTACTCTTGGTGGTTCCCGTCCATCACTCGTCCAACAATGTGTCTGTTAACGCAGATGCCTCGCTAGCAGAGGAACTGAACCGTTTCTTTTCCCGCTTTGAGACTGACAAATCAGGCCCAGTCTCAACACATCCACCAACACCCTGCAGCAGTACACTGAAGCTTCAGGAACATGAAGTGAGACTGTGAACACCAAGAAGGCTGCTTGCCCTGACAGAGTGCCTGGGAAGGGGCTCAAAGCCTGTGCTGACCAGCTTGACTGGTGTTTTCATAAAGATTTTCAATGATTGATTCAATGATTTTCGATGACACCACTGTGGTCGGACTCATCTCAGGAGGGGATGAGTCCGCCTACAGAGATGAGGTCAACAAACTGTCTTTGTGGTGTTTGGTGAACAATCTCACACTAAACACCATGAAAACTAAAGAAATAATCCTGGACTTTCGCAAACGCAGCACAGATCTGGCCCCACTCCTCATAAATGGAGTATGCGTAGACAGGGTCCAGTCCTTCAAATTCCTGGGGGTCCACGTCACGGACAAGCTCTCCTGGTCTACCAATACCACGGCAGTGGTGAATATGGCCCAGAAACGACTCCATTTCCTCAGGGTACTCAGGAGGAACAACTTGGAGACTAAGCTTCTGGTGACCTTCTATAGAGCCACTGTGGAGAGCATCCTGGCATACTTCATTACAGTGTGGTACGCTGGAAGCACAGCAGCAGACAGGGAGACAACAGTTGTCTCCCGAGAGGCCGCCCGTCGCGGCCTGCGAATCCAACAAAACCACCCAGAGCTGCCACCCAGGAACGTGGCGCCCTACGTTTTTCATCCAACCGGAGATATTCGCACTGCCCCACACCTTCGGCTACCCCCTGGATGAACTAATCCGCGTTCCAGTGACAGCTCTAGCGCTGCTGAGGGTAATCCTCAGGCGCCTGGGTGACCTAACAACAACAACAGCAGCAGACAAAAAGGCCATGCAGAGAGTGATTAACACTGCCCAGAGAATCTTCGGCTGCTGTCTGCCCTCACTGGAAGACATTGCCAGCCCTCGTTACCTCAGCAGAGCCGGGAACATTGTCGGGGACCCATACCACCCTGGTCACAACCTGTTCCAGTTGCTGCCCTCTAGCAGACGCTACAAGTCTCACAAAGTACGGACGAATAGGCTTAAGGACAGTTTTTTTCCCACAGCCATCAGGACTCTGAACTTGCGTTAGCACGACACACAATCCCTTCTGTGTAATAACTTCGGGTGAGATAACATGAAGGACGTTGGGCAGTGATCTGCCTCCTACTGTCTGACTGAAGGTAAGTGAGGAGACAGTGGGAGGTAAGTGATCCGTTTTTTCTTTCTTTGTTGACATCTGCGAGGCAAACTTTTTCTGCAGTCGCCGGGATTTGGTTGCGCTCGAGGGGTAATGCGATGTATCCATCACGGCAGAATGCCGAGTCTGAAATTATCACGTATTGGGGCCTTTTGCCAGGAAAGCGCACCTTGTGGAGAAGCACTACCAATTTCGTCATACGCAGCTGGGTATGATGACAACTAGACTTTTGTCGAGTCAATGATGATGATATTATTATTATATACACACATACATATATATATATATACATATACATACATATATACATTCCATATTTACTCGCAAATAAGCCGCTTTTGCTGTACAAAAAATGATGACTGAATCGAGGGAACGGCTTATATGCGCATAAAAACATGACAGCACCGTGACCCGATGACGTCACAACGTCATGACGCAACGGAGCTGTGACGTCATGACGTCTATTTCAAAATAGAGAAAATATAAACAAATAAAACGCAAAACAAAATTTTATTTTGACATCTATGAATGAAATTCAAGCAAAAAACACCCTTGATTTTTAAATAAGACTAAATTCCACTTTGATTTTTTTTCGTTGTATTTCTTGTTCGAAAGTGACAACTATTGGAGTAATATGAAACATCAAAATATTGAGATATTTTGAGATTAGAAGCAATATGGCTGCCACAACATCTTAAACTTCTGGTGGTCTGTTGAGGATTCCTCCGAAAATCGATGACCATTTCCTTTGTCTTACTGGTGTTGATGTAGAGGTGGTTTTGCCTACACCAGTCAACAAAGGCTGTGATGACTCCCCTGTACTCTTGGTGGTTCCCGTCCATCACTCGTCCAACAATGTGTCTGTTAACGCAGATGCCTCGCTAGCAGAGGAACTGAACCGTTTCTTTTCCCGCTTTGAGACTGACAAATCAGGCCCAGTCTCAACACATCCACCAACACCCTGCAGCAGTACACTGAAGCTTCAGGAACATGAAGTGAGACTGTGAACACCAAGAAGGCTGCTTGCCCTGACAGAGTGCCTGGGAAGGGGCTCAAAGCCTGTGCTGACCAGCTTGACTGGTGTTTTCATAAAGATTTTCAATGATTGATTCAATGATTTTCGATGACACCACTGTGGTCGGACTCATCTCAGGAGGGGATGAGTCCGCCTACAGAGATGAGGTCAACAAACTGTCTTTGTGGTGTTTGGTGAACAATCTCACACTAAACACCATGAAAACTAAAGAAATAATCCTGGACTTTCGCAAACGCAGCACAGATCTGGCCCCACTCCTCATAAATGGAGTATGCGTAGACAGGGTCCAGTCCTTCAAATTCCTGGGGGTCCACGTCACGGACAAGCTCTCCTGGTCTACCAATACCAC
This sequence comes from Stigmatopora argus, assembly GCF_051989625.1. Lineage (NCBI taxonomy): Eukaryota > Metazoa > Chordata > Actinopteri > Syngnathiformes > Syngnathidae > Stigmatopora > Stigmatopora argus. The sequence continues at coordinate 22,667,443 of NC_135388.1, read as the reverse complement.
GGCAGTGGTGAATATGGCCCAGAAACGACTCCATTTCCTGAGGGTACTCAGGAGGAACAACTTGGACACTAAGCTTCTGGTAACCTTCTATAGAGCCACTGTGGAGAGCATCCTGGCATACTGCATTACAGTGTGGTATGCTGGAAGCACGGCAGCAGACAAAAAGGCCATGCAGAGATTGATCAACACTGCCCAGAAGATCATCGGCTGCTCTCTGCCCTCACTGGAAGACATTGCCAGCCCTCGCTACCTCAGCAGAGCCGGGAACTGTTCCAAGTGCTGCCCTCTGACAGACGCTACAGGTCTTACAAAGCACTGTCAAATAGACTTAAGGACAATTTTTTTCCCACAGCCATCAGGACTCTGAACTTAGCACGACACAATCCCTTCTGTGCAATAACTTAGGGGTGTGCAATAATATCTTAGATTGTGCAATATTTTAGTATTTACCTTAACAGGATGTGACTCTTTATATTTTTATATTACTTATTTATGTTCCTTTACTGGGAAAACGCACTTTGTGGAGTAGCACCACCAATTTCGTTATACGCAGCTGTGTATGATGACAATGGGCTTTTGATGATTTGATGATGATGATGATGATGATAAAGCCTATGTCTGAACAGGAACAGGTAATAGAGGAAAGGCTAAGAACAACAACTCTACTTCTCGGGCAAGAAATCATACATTATTCATTTTAATCTGTTGCATGGAACTGTTAATGTAATTATTGACCAAAGGTGCTGTATCCTAATAAGCTATGACTTCATTTGCGCATGTTCCATACAGTGCTAGCCTGTCCCAGCTAAAGCCAGGCTACTGTTGCCAGCCAATCGCAGGACAGAAACAGATAAACAAATATTTACACTCACACCTATAGATTATTTTGATTGGATATGGCTTTTATTTACAGTAATCTCTCGGATATGGCAGATATTGTAGATCAGTCATGGGCGTGATAAACGAAAAACCGCAAATTAGGATCACCCCTATTATTACTACAATATAACATGTTTTCGTGCCTATAAAGAAATACAAGTACTCAAGTACAATTATCAAGAAGTCTATCCATTAAATATTACTGCTACTAGCTTATGAAAAGACAAATGGATTAATATCTAAATATAATGGATATATTTTTAAAAATTGTAAATACTGTACTCAGAAGTGAGAATAGTTCCTTTCCGCTTGATAAAAATCCCCCAAAAACTGGTTAACCCTAGAATGGTAACCCTCTATTTCAGAAGCGTGAAAGGTAACCCATTTCACGCCTTGTATCTAATAGTTGAGTGTATGTATAGTACTGTATGTGTTTCATTGATGTACTTTGAGTCATTTGAAGCATAATTTGCCATACTGCAAGTGTTGAAAGGAAAAAAAATAATTTGGTACGTACTGAAAAATTTACAATTTTTTGTCTGTCTCCCGTACAGATTGTAGACACCCGGTCACCCCAGGTTACCGTTCTAGGGTTAATGGGAGTTTTAGTCTAAGTCCTTGAAGGGGAGCCCCATTTTCAGCGAGGTACTGTACTCACTGTGAAAATAGTTCATCTCCACTTAATTTAAATTTTTCAAAAATCAGGTAATCGGGAGCTTTAGTCCAAGTTTTTTTCGTCAGATTTGAGATGCATTGGATCATTGATGGAATCTTCAGAAGGCGCCGTAAGCATACCCGTCAACCTCTGCCGATAACTGCCCTTATAAATGTTTGTAAGGTTTTTGGGGGGTTTGTAAGGGGAATCAGAATCATTTATAAGGGCAGTTATCGGCAGAGGTTGACAGGTATGCGTAAGGGAGCTTTTCAGGAGGAGCTTTTGCAAGAGATTTTCGGCACACATAGAAGATGTTGATTGGGAGTTTTGACTGCTGTTATTTTTTGGTACGAATATGCTTTTGTCATGGACATAAAACTGTCAAGACAATTGCCATATTCCATGGCTATGGCCTTGTTTTCATCAATCTCTGGGACACTTTGTTTCAAACTGTGAGCCATATTGTAAGTCTCTAGCTGATTTCGTAAAGTACTAAAACCACATTATTCTTTGTTATTGGGTGATTGTTTGAGGGGGGTGAAATAAACTTCCACTTCGATCCTCCGCACTGTCAATTAGCCGTCCAGAGAGGTCTATTTTTGGATAAAGACAACGACGTCACCCCGCTGCCCAGACTCAAATGGAATCTTAAGTGCCACGTTGTTCCTCGGGTCTTCCGGCCATCCTCGCCGCCCAAAGGGTTCTATTTTTGGACAAGTCTGATGGCGTCCGCCGTAAGGTCGCCGGGAACTTGCAATTTGAAACATTTCTGAGAAAATCCATGTATCTCCGCCGTGGCAACCAGCCATCTTAGTTGCCCAAAGGGCTCTATTTTTGGACAAGGGCGATGGCATCCGCTATAACATCGCCCGGAGGTTGCACTTTGAAACATTTCTGGGAAATTTCGCGACCACCAAGCTCCCGGAGTCTGCTGAGCAAGTTCTATTTTTGGTGTAGGACCATGGCGTCCGATGTAACGTCGCCTGGGGCTCGCATTTCTGAAAAAAATCCCCTTCGCCATTTTTGGACAAAAATGACGGTCACTGCCTGCTGGCCGTGTTTTTTTTTCTCGATTCTGAGTTGGGTGACAGTCCTTGTCCTCTGCCATTTTCTCACGGGTTTCAGCGTGGATTTTTAGATTTTTATGAACTTTTTTTTCTACTTTAGGGAAAATGTAGTCAGGCCGCAAAAGTTGAAGCCGCAAATTGAAAAAGGATCACAGTATTAAGGTGAATTTATGTTTCATCTTTACGGCATGTGCTTCGGTGGTTCTTGAGATCTGCACTTTTATGCTCCACCTTTCAGCACGACACATGGTGGAATAACTGACTGTAAAACGCATGTAGAAGGATCCAAACACAAAGATAAACTTGTTTTCATTATGTTGTATTTTTTAATAGTTTGCAAAAACACAATTAATGTAAAAACATGATAATAACAGTTTGATTTAAATTGTCCTACGCTATCTTTTATTACATTTTATATTTTTATATTGATTTTGCGTGAATCGCTTTCACTCGGGAAAACGCGTGGGGTTTCTCCAGGTACTCCGGGTTCCTCCCACGTCCCAAAAAATATGCATGGTAGGCTGGTTGAACACTCTAAATTGCCCCTACGTATGAGTGTGAGAGTGAATGGTTACCCGACTCCTGTGCCCTGAGATCGGCTGGCCACCAATTCAGGGTGTCCCCCACCTGGTGCTCATAGTTAGCTGGGATAGGCGGCAGCACCCCACATGATCCTTGTGAGGATAAGCAGTTCGAAGAATGAATGAATGAAAATATTATTCCTTTAACCAATTCAACAGTTTGAGAAGGTTTGTAGACCGTGTTTGTGATGAGGTGAATTAAATTCTGAATTAATCAACTAATTTGTGAATATACTGAACATGTGTTATCCTTGTTGTTGTGGCTATGTACAGAGTAGAGACAGTGGTCGAAAATGAACAAAATATGTGTAGTTGGAGTTGGTGCTGATGCTTAGGTTCTAGTCCGTTCGGCGAACTGTCCGGTCGCCCCAACGTCCGCTCGGCGAACTGTCCGGTCGCCCCAACGTCCGTTCGGCAAACTGTCCGGTCGCCCAAACGTCCGTTCGGCAAACTGTCCGTCGCCCAAACGTCCGTCGACCAAACGTCTTTCGGCGAATCGTCCGAGTACCGAAAAAGAAGGGTCAACACTGCAAATATTGACCTATTACATGTAATTTTCAATAAAATCTTTTGATACTTGTGAAATCCTTCTAATTGTATGTCATCATACCATAGAATCATCTGGCAAACACCTAAAAACCCTGAAGGAACAGACTTTGTGAAAATGTGTCATTCTCAAAACCTTTGGCCTAGACTACTCATGATTTCTCTTCTTGAGGTGTCCATTCCATCCAAATCTGTTCACTCTAAATTTTTGTCCAACAAATCTCACTGTCGCTTCTCCTTCGATTAAATCATTTTTGATTCTATCCAATCTGAACACTCCTAGGAAAAATGTTGACTGAGGTGCAGATGCTATTTCTGTTATTAGTCTACCGTCAATGGCAGCCGGACGTGCGGCTAAATAAAAGTCTCAATAAGCTGTCATTGAATGCAGTAGACGTCCGATTCATGTTGACTGAGGTGCAGATGCTATTTCTGTTATTAGTCTACCGTCAATGGCAGCCGGACGTGCGGCTAAATAAAAGTCTCAATAAGCTGCCATTGACTGCGGTGACTAATAACAGAAATAGCATCTGCACCTCAGTCAACATGAATCGGACGTCTACTGCAGTCAATGGCAGCTTATTGATAATGTGTTTAAGGGGTAGGGAAACTTTTTGACTTGCGGGCCAGAATGGATACTAAAATTTGACAGCATTTGGACACGCAATGTAATTTATCAAAGCTGGGGATTGAAATATAAGAAAAAAGACACAATTGAAGGTGAAAATTTATTTTCAAATTTACTTTCAACATTGAGAACATATTATTATTCAACAAAAGAGAGCAGTCTTTAAATTGAGAGTGATGAGCGGTAAGGGAAATGAATGAGGTCAAAGAGAGCAGTCTTCAAATTGAGAGTGATGAGCGGTAAGGGAAATGAATGAGGTCATTGATTTTTACTATAATTTGGACAATGTGGGTTCCTGATTGTCCACCCGCCTCTTGATGACTGACCACTAGTTCCCAACAGGATTAAGATCTGGAGAGTTTCCTGGCCAAGGGCCCGAAATCACGCTGTTATGACCTTTGCTTTATGGGAAGGTGATCCATCATGCTGGGAAAGGCATTCTTCATCACCAAATTGCCCCTGGATGGTTGAGAAAAGTTGCTCTTGGAGGATGTTCTGGTACCATCCTTTGTTCATCGCTGTGTTTTAGGAAAGATTGTGAGAGAGCCTACTCACTTCACCGAAAAGCAACACACATGAATGGTCTCAGGAGGCTTCACTGTTGGCATGAGACAAGACTGATGGTAGCGCTCATCTCGTGTTCTCCAAACAAGCCTTCTTCCATATGCCCCAAACAATCGGAAAGGGGATTCATCAGAGAAAATGACTTTACCGCGGTCCTCAACAGCCCAGTCCTTGTTACTACTGCAGAATATTTGTTAGGTTTGGGTTGCCATTGTTATTTAATTGTTTTCTCTGTGTGTTGTTATGTTTGCTTTTCTACTCTTGTTGACAGCTGCGTGTCATTGATAATTAGTTGCTGTTTTGTCTATTTAAACCCCACAAATTATTTTGTCATTTGTCGGCTCGTCTGCTTTGTTTGTACCATGCCAAGTTGCCATGCCATGCAATGCCATGCTCACTGCTCCATGTTTCTCGTTTCCCCATGTCTTCCCATCAGATTTGATTCTGTGATGTGATTTCTAAGTTGTGGTTATTTTCTAAAGATCCTGCCTAAGTTATTAAAGTTTTTGTTTTAACACCACTTCCCTCGTCCTTGCCTGCTTCCCTGCGATTGGGTTCTACTCCATGTTTCCTCGCCACGACGTTGTCGATAGGCGTGACAATATCAGTCTGTCCCTGATGTTTTGGCCTGAGAGAAGTGGCTTCTTTGCTGCCCTCCTTGACACCAGGCCTTCCTCCAAAAGTATTCGCCTTACTGAGCGTGCAGATGCACTCACACCTGCCTGCTGTCATTTCTGAACGAGGTCTGTACTGGTGGTGGCCCGATCCCGTAGCTGAAACAACTTCAGGACACGGTCCTGCCGCTTGCTGGACTTTCTTGGGCACCCTGGTGAACCTCTGCCCCAACCATCCAGGGTCAATTTGGTGAGGAAGAATGCCATTTCCAGCGTGATGGAGCACCTTGGCATAAAGCAAAGGTCATAACAAAAAGGCTAAGGGAACAAAACATTAAGATTTTGGGCCAGGAAACTCCAGATCTTAATCCCATTGGGAACTTGTGGCCAATCCTCAAGAGGCGGGCGGACAATCAGAAACCCACAAATTCTAACAAACTCCAAGCATTGATTATGCAAGAATGGATGGACATCAGTTAGGATTTGGTTTCGAAGTTGATTGACAGCATGGGAGAATTGCAGAGGTCTTGAGAAAGGGTCAACACTGCAAATATTGGTCTATGGCATGTAATTATCATTATAATTTTTGTATACTTGTGAAATTCCCTTCTGCGGCATATGAATAGATGTTTGGTTGGTGATCTGCCTCCTACTAGCTGACTTGAAGGAAGGTAAGTGGCAGACAGTGTGCGGTAATCGAGAGGTAAGCGACCTGTATGTAATCGAGAGGTAAGCGACCTGTATCCACAACAGCGGAATGACAAATTACGAGTCCGTAACTTACACTTATTTAGGTCTTTTGCCGATTAAACGTAGCTTATGGAGAAGCACCATCAATTTCGTCACACGCAGTTTCTGCGTGTGATGACAAGTAGGCTTTTTGTGTTGTGGTAATGACGACATGGCCTATGTCCGATTATTATTATTATTATTATTAAATATGTCATCATACCATAGAAATATCTGGCAAACACCTAAAAACGCTGAGGGAAGACTTTGTGAAAATGTAGCATTTGTGTCGTTCTCAAATTTTAGACCATGACTGCATATTGGTAAAATATGTTGAGAAGTGAGCAGTGAGGAAACAGATAAAGGCTGAAAAAAGGTGGATGGAGGAGGTGATGAAAGACATAAAGTCAGTTGGTGTTACAGAGGAAGATTTGACAACAGATGAACTCTAATGAGACAAGCACAAAATAAAAGAAAAATTGAGATGTGATTGAAAAGATGGTATTTAATATTTTCAGTCTTACTCTGTAGTTGGAATGAGCTCTGTTATTGATGAACTGACCCATAGGCGTGTGTTCTGTTTTTCCAGGTGAGTACAGGCCCTCAGATAGTCCTGTTGGTACATGGTGGAAGATAAACCAGAATCCTGTTTCCTAAGGACACAAAAAAATTGCACATTATAAATCCCTAACATGGGTCACATGCATGGGGGTGTATTGGAGCGCCAAACCACTCCCAATTTTCATTCAGGAGATTTGTCCCCATTGGTGAGGATAAATGATTACTGCCTTTCAATTTTTTTAAAGTTTTGCTATAATTAGAGCTTCAATTTGAGCCAATGTGTATGTCTGTTGTCTGCTTGACTTTTGGAAATTAATGTTGGTTTTAAACTCACCTCTGAGCCTGCAGCTGCACAGTTGATAATGTTGTTATTGGGGTTGGCAATCCAAAAAGTGGAAGTTGCACTAAAAAAAAGAGTAATGTCACAATGGGTTGACACACAGCTGGACTCACAAACACGAGAAGCAGTCGAATGGCAGGGCCTTGAGAAATGTTTATTGTGCAGGCAGGTGCTCACAGGCCAGCCAATAAATATAACAAAAACATTTGGCACCAAGCCATACAGTTGATCATGGTGACTTGGTTTCGAACACAAAGAACGCTGAAAGTGAGAGGAATCTAAGGGCTAGGGCTAATGACAAACAGGTGTTGACACTCAGGTCATTAGGAGAGCAAAGCTGCCATAGCGACGACCAATGTTCCTTCTACGCTGCGCGAGTGCGCAATTGCGCACTGTCAAATCAAATCAATCAATCAAAAGCCTTAATTGTCATCATACACAGCTGCATTTAACGAAATTGGTGGTGCTACTCCACAAAGTGCGTTTCCCCAGTAAAAAAATAAATAAGTAATATAAAAATATAAAAAGTCACGTCCTGGGAAGGTAAATTCTAAAATATTGCACAATCTAAGATATTGCACATGGTTATTGCACACCCCGAAGTTATTGCACAGAAAAGATTGTGTGTCATGCTAATGCAGGTTCAGAGTCCTGATGGCTGTGGGAAAAAAAAACTGTCCTTAAGTCTATTTGTCCGTGCTTTGTGAGACCTGTAGCGTCTGACAGAGGGCAGCAGCTGGAACAGGTTGTGACCAGGGTGGTATGGGTCCCTGACAATGTTTCCGGCTCTGCTGAGGTAGCGAGGGCTGGCAATGTCAACCAGTGAGGGCAGAGAGCAGCCGATGATCTTCTGGGCGGTGTTGATCACTCTCTGCAAGGCTTTTCTGTCTGCTGCCATGCTTCCAGCGTACCACACTGTAATGCAGTATGCCAGGATGCTCTCCACAGTGGCTCTATAGAAGGTTACCAGAAGCTTAGTGTCCAAGTTGTTCCTCGTGAGCACCCTCAGGAAATGGAGTCGTGGCCTTCTTCACCACTGCCGTGGTGTTGGTAGACCAGAAGAGCTTGTCCATGACGTGGACCCCGAGGAATTTGAAGGACTGGACCCTGTCTACCCATACTCCATTTATGAGGAGTGGGGCCGGATCTGTGCTGCGTTTGCGAAAGTCCATGATTGTTTCTTTAGTTTTCGTGGTGTTTAGTGTGAGATTATTCACCAAACACCACAAAGACAGTTTGTTGACCTCATCTCTGTAAGCAGACTCCCCCGAGATGAGTCCGACCACAGTGGTGTCAGCGGCAAATTTGATGATGGAGTTAGAGTGGTGGGTCAGTGTACAGTCGTATGTGTAAAGGGAGTATAGAAGAGGACTCAGTACACAGCCTTGAGGGGAGCCAGTGCTCAGTGTAATGGAGGAAGAGAGGTGGGGACCAAGTCTAACAGTTTGTGGATGGTTTGTCCCGAAGTTCTTAAACCAGCAGCAGATGGAAGAGGATAGTCCAAGGTGGGAGAGTTTGTCAGCCAGAATGTTCGGTATTATAGTGTTGAAGCTTGAGCTATAGTCAATGAAAAGCATCCTCACATAATTCCCATGGTGATCCAGGTGGCTCAGTGCTGTGTGTTGAGCTACGGTGATGGTGTCCTCAGTGGACCTGTTTGCTCTATAAGCAAACTGGTGAGGGTCAACTGAGGAAGGGATTGTATCTCTGACGTGGCGGGGGACCAACTTTTCAAAGCACTTAATGATCACAGGCGTAAGTGCAACAGGCCTATAATCATTCAGGCTGTCAATGGTTGGCTTTTTAGGAACAGGGATAATGGTGGCAGATTTCAGGCAGGATGGGATGATGGATTGTTGCAGGGACAACAATTGAAAATCTTTGTGAAAACCCCAGTCAGCTGGTCAGCACAGGCTTTGAGCACCTTCCCAGGTCCTCCGTCAGGGCCAGCAGCCTTCTTGGTGTTCACAGTCTGCAGTACCTGTCTCACTTCATGTTCCTGAAGCTTCAGTGTACTGCTGCAGGGTGGTTGATGTGTTGAGACTGAATCCGATTTGTCAGTCTCAAAGCGGGCAAAGAAACGGTTCAGTTCCTCTGCTAGTGAGGCATCTGCGTTAACAGACACCTTATTAGTGTCATTGTAATTGGTAATGTGTTGTATTCCCTGCCACATCTTCTTTGGGATATTTTCTGTGAAGTGCTCCTCAATTTTTCTTGTATATGCTGCCTTGACCTTTTTAATGCCTCTCTTCAGGTCTGCTCTGGCAGCGCTGTATTGTAACTTGTCCCCTGACCTGAAGGCGGTGCTATGGCATTTGATGAGTGCCTCTGTCTCACTGGTCATCCAGGGTTTTTGTTTGGAAAAACCCGGATACGTTTATTAACAGTGACAGTGTTTGGGTAGTCCTGGAGGTTGTGATTTTCAGAAAGTTCCCAAATGGTGCGGGAAAAACATTCCTGCAGCTGAGAAAGGGCGTCCTCAGGCCATGTTTTTTTAATCTTTATTTGTGGCCTTGTTAGCCTCCGGAGTGGGGTGTATGAGGGTGTGAAGGACAGGCAGAGATGGTCGGATCCAGCAAGGTGAGGGAGGGGTGTGGCTCTATAAGCGTGTTTGATGTTAGAATAAACATGGTCTAGAGCAGGGGTCTCAAACCGATTCCGCCGAGGGCCTGAGTAGGTCCTGGTCTTTGTTCCAACCGATCCAGTGCCGACATATTAACCAATCAAGTGTCTTCTAAAATAAATAGCACCTGAATGTAATTAACTGGAGGTAGGGAGGGAGGGAGGGAGAGGAGGGAGAGGAGGGAGAGAGGGAGAGAGGGACAGAGAGAGAGAGAGAGAGAGAGAGAGAGAGAGAGAGAGAGAGAGAGAGAGAGAGAGAGAGAGAGAGAGAGAGAGGGAGACAGAGGGAGAGAGAGAGGGAGAGAGATGGAGAGAGAGGGAGAGAGAGAGAGAGGGAGAGAGAGGGGGAGAGAGGGAGGGAGAGAGAGCAAGAGAGAGAGGGAGAGAGAGAGGGAGAGAGAGAAAGCGAGAGAGAGAGGGAGAGAGAGAGAGAGAGAGAGAGAGAGGGAGAGAGACAGCGAGAGAGAGCGAGAGAGAGGTAGAGAGCGAGAGAGAGGGAGAGAGAGAGAGAGAGAGAGAGAGGGGGAGGGAGAGAGAGCAAGAGAGAGAGGGAGAGAGAGAGGGAGAGAGAGAGGGATAGAGAGAAAGCGAGAGAGAGAGGGAGAGAGAGAGCGAGGGAGAGAGACAGCGAGAGAGAGCGAGAGAGAGGTAGAGAGAGAGAGGGAGAGAGAGAGGGAGAGAGAGAGGGAGAGTTAGAGGGAGAGAGAGGGAGAGAGAGGGAGAGAGAGAAAGCGAGCGAGAGAGGGAGAGAGAGAAAGCGAGCGAGAGAGAGAGAGAGAGAGAGAGAGTGGGAGGGAGGGAGAGAGAGAGGGAGAGAGAGTGAGAGAGAGAGAGGGAGAGAGGGAGAGAGAGAGATGGAGAGAGAGTCACTTGATGGATGCGCCCGTAACGTAACATAAACATTAAATTAAACTTAAATGAACTTACTTTACACTGAATTTAAACCTTCTTGTGCAATAACCAAGGCAAAGAGGTTCATGTATTCTACTGCGGCTTTCGGGGTGAAATTCCTGCTTCTCTATACGTATTGACGAGCCAGCTCAGTCACCCGTACACTAATGTTTTCCGATTATTTCGTGCTTAATATCGATTGTCATCATATGCTTTTGCTTCGCGCTACCCTTCTCTTGCACCGGCTTGCTTTGGATGCATTGTGTTTCCCTTAATTCTGCACTGACTAATGGAGAAAAAAAACAGAAAAAAATGCAACGCTCCGCTCAGTGCTCGTAGAAATGTTTGTACGAGGGAGATGCGGCGAGAGAGAGTGCGGTGATATCACAAAGCAGCCTCTTGCGTCCGGCAGCTATTACTGTATTACTATCTAAATATAATGTATTTATTTAAAAAATTGTAAATACTTTAATGAGATGAGATTTTTTTTTCAAAATGGCTCCGTTTTAGCGGCAGTAGTAGCTCCCTCAGTCCCTACTCGTATTCTGTTTTTACAGCTTTTCTATCTTCTGTTTTTAGGTTTTATTGTTATTTAATACTTTACTTGATACTTTACTTTATACTTTATACTCTGTACTTTAATTTTTTACGACTTTACTTTTAAGACTCGACTCCTCCAGTTGTGCAAGAGGCAGTCTTTGTTCTATGCAACACCTGGATAAGATGGAAGAGCTAACGGCGCTTACCAAGATTATTGGGAGTGCTGTATTATGTGCTTCACGGAGACCTGGCTGCGTATATACATCCTTCCGCTGATGAGGCAGTCGCTCGCGAGCTCCTTCACGCTACTATGTCACGGCTGCAGACGTCACACCCCCAGTCTCTCCTTCTTATCTCCGGTAATTTTAACCATGCTTCCTTGGCTTTTACTCTCCCCACCTTCATGGAGTATGTGAAGTGCCCAACCAGGGAACACGAAACTCTGGATCTGCTGTCTGCCAACAAAAAGGAGGCATACAGCTCAGTCCCCCTCCCGCCCACGGGGGCGCTCATACCATAACCTGGTCCGTCTGATCCCCACCTACATCCCACAAGGATCATACAAAGATGGATCGAGGAGACCAGCATGGTACTGAGGGACTGTTTTGAGATCAGTCACTGGGAGGTGCTGTCCAATTATGATGGGAAAGACATTGACAGCTTGACCCACTGCATCACAGATTATATAAACTTCTGTGTTGAGAACACTGTACCTTCGAAGAAGGACTGTTGTTTCTCCAACAATAAGCCATGGGTCACCCGGAATCTAAGTGCCCTCCTAAACAAAAAGAAGAGGGCTTTTGGGTCTTCTGAGAGTCTTCAAAATGGTTTAGAAGGAGCTGAGGAGAGAGATAAGGAAGGAAAAGCCCATCTACAAGAGGAAGCTGGAAAACCAACTCCAGAAAGGCAACGCCAAAGAAGTCTGGAGGGGCTTGAGGACCATTTAGGGCCATGGAGGCAACAGTGAGAGGGACCCGGAGTCCAGAGACGGGGAGTGGGCCAATCAACTAAATCAGTTCTTTAACAGATTCAGTTCTGTCCCCACACCTCTTACCCCCAGACCAGAGGCACCTCTCCTCGTCCTCCTTCTCCTCTTCCTCCCCCTATTCCACCACTCACACGTCACCCCCCCTCCCCCACCTGTCTCTCACTCCCCCGACCCCCCAGAGCAGAAGCACCTCTCCTCCGTTTCCTCCCCCTATTCCACCACTCACACGTCGCCCCCCTCCCCCACCTGTCTCTGCATTACTGTCGATCAGGTGATAAGACAGTTTAAGAAGATCAAGGAAAGAGATGACCTCAGGTCCAGACTACTGAGGGACTGTGCAGATCAGCTTGGCAAAGTAATTCTGCATATTTTCAACCTCAGCCTCAGTCTGCAGAAGGTCCCAACCTTGTGGAAAACTTCCTGTGTGGTCCCAGTTCCAAAGACTGTGAACCACAGAGAGCCTAACCACTTAAGGCCGGTAGCATTAACCTTTCACCTGATCAAGACAATGGAGAGATTCATCCTGAATCACCTCAGCCCCCTGGTGAGTGCAGAGCTGGACCCTCTGCAGTCTGCCTATCGTCCAGGCATTGGTGTGGAAGATGCTACCACATACGGGATGCACAAGTCTCTTTCACACCTGGAGAACACAGGAGGCACGGTGAGAATGTTTTTTGACCTCTCCAGTGCATTTAACACAATTTAGCCAGTAATACTGAGAGGGAAACTGGAAGAGGGCTAGAGTAAATCACCACCTGGCAGCATGGATCATCAACTTTCTCACTGACAGACCACAATATGTCAGACTTCAGGACTGTATGCCTGATGTGTGTCAATTGGAGAAAGCAGTCTTAAGAATAATATTTGTATTGAAACAACAAAATAGACTACATACCGGCTGTACTCCACTTCTCTAGTCAAGTTCATTGCTGGGTTGGACGGGAAAATAGGGAAATATAGATGCTTTTATCAATACTGTTCGTGTTGTTCCAATTTACTAAACAACACATATTAACTGTTTTTTTGTTTAAAAACTATTGAAGTTATTGAAAACAAAAAAAGATAAACTAAAATGCTGGCAGCCGCAGGAATGAAAGAAAAGGGAAGAGAACATATACGCGAAGCTCCTGTTCATTCATTACATCACTCGGTAGTAGTACTGTAATATTGTGGCTCACAAGGAAATGGGATTATAACAGTTTGTATTTCAGTTTTCCTTTTGAGGGTAATTTTACAAATAAAAGGACTGGGTTGTGGTACAACGAAGTCCAATCTATCAAAATATCAGTAAAGTACCCCCTAAACACACGGCCTAGGGGGACTTTAAGTCTTGTATTAAATATAAAGATTTATAGAGAGCGATATGTGAGACTCCAGGACTGTACGTCTGATGTGGTAGCTTGCAGCACGGGGGCCCCACAAGGCACGGTGCTATCCCCATTCCTCTTCACCCTCTACACATCGGACTTCAAACACAATACAGACACCTGTCACCTTCAGAAGTTCTCTGACAACACCGCTGTTGTTGGACGAGTGATGGTCGGGAACGACCTGGAGTACAAGGGAGTCATCACAGCCTTTGTTGACTGGTGTAGGCGAAACCACCTCTACATCAACGCCAGTAAGACAAAGGAAATGGTGCTCGATTTCAGGAGGAAGCCCCAACAGTCCACTCAGGTGAACATCCAGGGTACAGACATTGAAATCGTGGAGAATTTAAATACCTGGGTGTTCACCTCAACAACAAACTGGACTGGTCCACAAACATAGATGCCCTTTACAAGACGGGCAGGAGCCGCCTCTACCTACTGAGGTGACTACAGTCCTTTGGAGTATGCAGGACACTGCTGAGGACCTTTTACGACACAGTGGTGGCATCTACAGTGTTTTATGCAGTGGTCTGTTGGGGATGCTGGAGCCCGGAGAGGAACAGGAACAGGATGAATAAGATGGTGAGGAGGGCCAGCTCTGTTCTGGACTGTCCTCTGTGGAGGAAGTGGGAGAGAGGGGGATGCTGGTCAAGATTTTGTGCTGATGCTGGCCAAGATTTTGTGCTGATCGTGTGCTGTCTGGACTTGGAGAAGGCGTTCGACCGTGTCCCCCAGGCAGTCATGTGGGGGATACTCCAGGAGTATGGGGTTCCAGAACCTCTCTTAAGCGGGATCCTGTCCCTTTATGACCGGTGTTAGAGTCTGGTCCGCATAGCCGGCAGTAAGTCGGATGCGCTTCCAGTGGGGGTTGGACTCCGCCAGGGCTGCCCTAGGTCACCGATTCTGTTCACTTTTATGGACAGAATATCTAGGTGCAGCCGTGGCGTTGAGGGGGTCCGGTTTGGAGGCCTCAGTTTTGCATCCCTGCTTTTTGCAGATGATGTGGTTCTGTTGGCTTCATCAAGCCGTGATCTCCAACTCTCGCTGGAACGATTCACAACCGAGTGTGAAGCGGTCAGGATGACAATCAACACCTCCAAATCTCAGACCATAGTCCTCAGTCAAAAAAGGTGGTATGCCCTCTCCGGGTCGCTGGATCATGTCCTTTCCCAGGTGAAGGAGTTTAAGTATCTTGAGGCCTTGTTCACGAGTGAGGGAAGAATGGAGCGGGAGATGGACAGGCGGACTGGTGCGGCATCTGCAGTGATGCGGAAGGAGCTGAACCAAAAGGCGAGGCTCTCTATTTACCGGTCGATCTACGTTCCCACCCTCATCTATGGTCACGAGCTGTGGGTTGTGACCGAAAGAACCACATCCCGGATACAAGCGACTGAAATGAGTTTCCTCCGCAGGATGCCCGGACTCTCTCTTAGAGATAAGGTGAGAAGCTCGGTTATCCAGGAGGGGCTCGGAGTAGAGCCTCTACTCCTCCGGATTGAGAGGAGCCAGATGAGTTTGCTCGGGCATCTGATCAGGATGCCCTCTGGATGCCTCACTTGGGAGGTGTTCTGGGAACGTCCCACCGGGAGCAGGCCATGGGGCCGACCTCTGACACGCTGGGGAGACTATGTCTCCCGGCCGGGAACGCCTTGGGATACTCCCGGGAGAGCTGAATGAAGTGGCTGGGAGAGGGAAGTCTCGGCCTCCGTGTTGAAGCTACTGCCCCCGCGACCCGACTTCGGATAAAGCGGATAAGATGAGATGAGATACTTTAAATACTGTACTCATAGTGAAAATATTTCCTTTCCGCTTGATATGAATAAAAAACTGTTTATTGGGAGCTTGTGCAAGTCTTTTTTGTCAGATTCGAGAGGCATTGGATCATCGATGGAATCTTCAGGAGGTGCCGTAGGGGAGCTTTTCAGGAGGAGCTTTTGCGAGAAGTTTTCAGCCCACAAGGAAGATCTTGATTTTTGTGTATTTCTCACATTTTTCATGCAAAATTGGGACACTGACCAATTTTAATGGGCTTAGTTTGTAGTTGTGTCAGGACCGTAGACAAGTTACATATAAAGTACTGCTCTACTTACAAAATTTTCAAGTTACGGAAAAAGTTCTGGAATCAATTAATTTCGTAAGTAGAGGTATGTTGGTACATTTTTTGTTAGACCAATCTCATCTTACCCATTTCGGCTCTAATCCGGATTGTCTCTGGTAGCAGACGAAAACGTCATTGTCGATATATGCACGTTATTTCCGTTTCCGTATATTTTTAGGTATGTGTTCTATTCTTTCCCAACCCACCTCCCCTTTCTCACTCGCATAATGTTGTCAGTCACATTCACATTTTCACTATATAAATATAGCATGCCAGCAAGCAATGAACCCAAACAGTCAAGCTGTCAGCGTAGTACAGCGACATCTACAGAATATTAAATTTAGTGCATACAAAAGGTGCACCGACTGATTGGGCACCCCATCAACTTTGGGGAAAATTTTAGACTTTTAAGTGTACCCTATGTGAGTAAATCTGTGCCGTTGTGTGTTTGTAAGGTTTATTATCGCTTAATAAGGAGAATTGCAATCATTAATAAGGGCAGCAATTGGCTTAGGTTTATAGGTATGCAAACTGCGTGCAAAATTGTGCTGCAGATGTACAAAAAAAGAAAGACCATGCTCTTCATCCTCATTCTTGACGATTTCCGCTGAACTCACTCCCCGATGGGATCATTTCGATGTGGTCCTCATCAGTAAAGGGGTGGAGGAGTGGTGAAGGATCACAGTATAACAGTTCCGTAGCATTTTTTTACAAATGTTTCCTTGATACTTTTTCAAATACTGCATTATGTGGGATTATTTTGTCTGAATTGACTGATTCTGAGACAATCCTGTCAAAAGGTGACTCAGATATAAGTGTTCCTGTTGTTGTCATACCTGCAGTCTTGCCGTGGGTTGGCTACATATCCTGGGTATGCGCCATCAGTGATGTCACGGCACATTTTACTGTCTCTGTCTGAAGGGAGGAGTGTGCCAGCTCGGACCACGAGACCCAAACAGTGATCAAATGTATTTCTCTCCTCTGGCCCATCTTCCGTAAAGAAACAATGGCCCAGCGTGTCATAGCCCACTACGTCTTTTACCTGAAAAAGAAAACATTTAATTTATTAGTTATGGAAACATATTTTTCAAAGCATTTTTTCCCTACAAGAGTTTGCGCTGTGCGCCTCAAGCTCCCACCGCCCCTCCGCATCCACGCCACCTTCCACGTTTCCCAGATCAAGCCAGCAGCGTGACGGCGCCATCTTGAAAAAAATAAATATAAAAGATGGGAAAAAAATAAAAGGAATGTGGGAGGAAACCGCAGGCATTAGAACATGCAAACTCCACACAGGTGGACCGACCTAGATTCGAACCAAGGACCCAAGAGCAGTGAGGCCAACGCTCTAATCACTCAGCATATAATCGCACCAAATAATAATAATTATATTATTATAATAACTATTGAAAAAAAGGTATTGTAATTTTTTCTGTTTGTGTTTTAATCAATTGTTTTCATTTCATTGTGTCCTGTAATGATACATCTTTGGATGTAACCAAGGCTGGCTATAGTGCATGCATCTGTGTTATAAACTTTAGGTTCTGGTCTAATACATTTGTTATGTTGTGGATTATGTATATACAGTACAAGTTATACAAGAGCTGAACTCACCAGAAGTCCATTGGTGCTGTGGATGGTAACACAGCGAGAGAATGAGTGGTGGATTGATAAATCACTGACATAAGTGGGGGGATTGTAGCCTCCCATCTCACCCACGTCCCCATTTATATGAAAGTGGACTGGATAATGTCCCATTGTTTGCTGGCCCATGTTCTGGAGCTCCACTCCAGATATGTGTGCAGCTTTGAATCCCCGCTCTACCTAATGGCAGCAGAGAGAAACACATTTTTATAAGAAAAGATATCTGGTCATGAGGTTTGGAAAGTTTGACCAAAGTTCAGCAATCAGAATGTGTAAAGATTTTTTAAAGAGATGAGTTGAATACAGCTTTGTTAGACAAGTGGAAAAACAGACTAGACGCCCCGTGCAATTAAACCGTATCCAATCGAATGAAGACATAAAGAACAACACACATTGCACCAACACAGCTTTTTAGAAAATGGGAAAAACTGCAGATATTTCTAGAGATGGGAACTTTAGGACATTAAAATCATAAATGTCAAGTGTGGCCTTATTTTAAACGCCTTCACTCTAACTTTCTTAGGCTTTTCTACATCTGTGTGTGTGTGAGCGTGAGTTGCCAAAAGTGCAGTCTACACATTTACCACATGCAAGAACTGATAGGGTGGAATGTGGTGAAATTGAATAATAGGTATGATTGTTCAAGTTTGGGACGGAGAAGTCACTTCTCTACTGTATCCTTGAGTGTTCTCTTGTGCCTCATTGTCTCCACTGATTTGTTTTCTAGACATTGCATGCATAGCTTGAATTTTTGAACATTTCCAAAAATAATAGTTGCTATTACTCAGTTATTACTAATTTCTGGTATTTGTTGTCTCTGTTTCTAAAACACCACCATTCTTTGCGTATACATCTAATAATAACTCATTATTGCTAAATTGATTTACTAGCATGACAATGTTATTTTAAATGCAATACAAATTATATTTAAATTGGAAAAATGTGTTAAACCTCAAGCCACCTCATGGTGTAAAGGTTCACTTCGCCTGACTTCGTTGCGGGAAGACGCGGACTCAATTCCCGCTGGTGGCGGTATGATTGGGGGTGCGGATGGTCGTTTGTCTCTATGTGTGCCCTATGGCTGACTGGCGACCTGTCTAGGATGTAGTCTGCCTTTCCCCCGAAGAGAGCTGGGTTAGGCTCCAGCAACCCCCGCAACTCTTTAGAGCAGGGGTCTCGAACTCAATTTACCTGGGGGCCGCTAGAGGCCGAGTCTGGGTGAGACTGGGCCGCATCAGGATTTCCACAAGAAAAGCACTGATAAAACATTCCAACGTTATCAAATATCTTTATTTTTTAACAAAAAATAATGAATTAAATAAATTAACTTAAAGATGAATAAAAAATAAATCAATCAGTAATACAAAACCAAATAATACTAATGAGCATACAGTAGATATACACTGGCTGGCTAAGTAGAGAAAATGAATTATTTTTATTCCGTTTCAAATGTCTGTATTAACAGCTCTTTAACCTTTAACTTTCTGAACTTGAATGGAACATTGAACATGAAATATTCTGAACACGGCTTCTCTTGCCTACTCCTTGCTGCTAGAGACCTGGCAGCGCTTCTTCTCACATAGTCACATTTGGCTTGAGGGAGGAAGCAGTGGAGACCCTCAGTAGAGCTTGAAGATGCTCATCAGTAAGTCTGGACCTGTACTTGGACTTATTGAAGTTCAAGGTGGAGAAGAGCTTCTCACACAAGTATGTGCTCCCAAAAAGGCACATGGTCCGCTTGAACCTTCGGGAAAGTTCAGGGAAGCTGGGGGTCAACTCTCTCAAAAATTGCCCAAGCTTGTCTGCTTCTCCACTCACCTCCCTGAACTTGGCTTTGAGTGCAGAGTTGCACTGCAGGTCAATGAGCTCCATTTGAAGCTCAGGAGGGGCATCTTGCACATCAAAGGAGAAGGGGTCCGCAAAAATTTGAAATGTGGCTTTGTGTGTCTTGAAGTCTGCAAATCTGTGATCAAATTCCTCCTGTAGCTTCGAAATGGCCTCAACATACTTCTCACCACTGAATGGTGTGCCTGCATCCACGAGAGCCTTGCATGCTGGGAAATGGCAAAGGTTTGTCTGAGAGAGCTGGGCTTTCCATAACACAAGTTTAGTGCAGAATGCTCTCACGTTGTCATAGACAGCACTGACAAGTTGCCCCTGGCCTTGTAGCTTCTTGTTCAGTACATTAAGCTCATGTGTGATATCAACAAGAAAAGCCAAGTCCATGAGCCATTTGGGATCACTTAGCACAGGATCAATCAACTCACAAACGGCGTAGCTAGCTTTGACTGCTGCATTACTGTCTTTGGTAGCCTTCTTGAAGAGATCCTGTTGCCTCAGAAGACGTGTTTTAAGACTGGCAACCTGGTTGGCTCTCTCATCTCCCTGGTATTTTTCGTACTCCTCAGCATGTCTCGTAGTACAATTACGTTTCAAATTGTATTCCTTGTGCACCGCAACTTTTTCAGTGTAAATGAGACACGTCGGGGTGCCCCTGTGCTCAACAAAGAAATATTGCACTCCCCACTTTTCTTGAAACTGTCTGTGCTCATCACCGACCTTTCTCTTCACGGCAGGCTTTGAAAGAGACATCTCTGGGGCTCTGTAATATGTTTTTCCACTTGGAATGAGTCTCGGGTTGATCTTTCACATTCAGTCGTGCGGGTTTGTGGCGCATGTGCACTTTCGCTCTCCGTTTCAATCGCGGAGATGGCTACAGACACTGACACAGGCTGGATCACGGATCATAGCGCCTCATTCAGTTCTATGCTGAGAGCAGCGGAGGAGTGTGCGCGCCGAGCGGAGTGATCGGCCTCACGGCTTCTCCTCCGCCCAGCTGATTGGAGGAATGAATGAGTGAGTGAGCGAGGCACTGGACAGCCCGGCCGATGTCCCGCCCTCCAGAGCCGTATACCTCACCGTGATTGGTTCATTCAGCTCCGAACCAAAGTTCCCTCTAATTTTTTGTTGGTCTGAGCAGAAAGACAACCTCCCTGAGCGCACTGAGTACCAGTGTGAGCGACATCATCGGTACTCGGATGATTCGCCTAAAGACGTTTCGCCGACGGACGTTTGACAGACGGGCAGGTCGCCGAATGGACGTTCCACCGAACGTTCATTCGGCCGAACGGAGGTTTCGCCGAAACGGGATTCGAACGCTCGCCCCGCCGGATCGTGTGTGTACAAGTTTTTCAACCTCGGCCCGCGGGCCATATACGGCCCGTTAGGATTTTTAATCCGGCCCGCCGCCGGTGTTGTCCAAATTATAGTAAAAATCAATGTTCGTCTACCATCAATGGCAGTCCGGGAATAAGCACTCTTGGGCAGGCAGATGTAGCAGAACCGAGCCGTAAAATGACAGCAATCGGGTCAAATCCATCCTAAAACAGCATTTAATGATTAAATACAAATACTGGATGATATCGCGATGGAGGCAAAAAAACGTCTATAGACGTCCATTCGCCAAACGGCTCAAAATGCTCTCAAATTCGGTCAAATCCAGCTGAAAACAGCGTTTAATGATTAAATACAAATACTAGTATTTGTATTTAATCATTAAACTAACAAATACTAGTACGACCTGTCCGTCTGTCAAACGTCCGTCGGCGAAACGTCTTTAGGCGAATCATCCGGTCACGACATCATCATTGCTCGCTATCGGCACACCAGTATCACACCTGCCACAAGCAGGTGCATGTCAATGTTCCCTCTAATTTTTCATGTAAAACATGCTGTAAAAGAAGAAAAACATGAGTGGACAGAGCTACTGCCACTGGCTGCCACTTAAACGGCGCCATCATGGGGAAAGGGGTTAAAAATAAAAAAAAAAAATTAAAAAAAAAAAAAAAAAAAAATTAAAAAAAAAAAAAAAAAAAAATCGATCTTTCATATTAAGACGGGGGCCGCAAATTATCGTCCCGAGGGCCGCAGTTGGCCCGCGGGCCGCAAGTTTGAGACCCCTGCTTTAGAGGATGTGGGGTATGCAAGATGGATGAATGTTAAACCTCTATTCCATCTACAAGCAGACACGCCGTATTTACTCGCATAAAAGCCGCTTTTGTCGGACAAAAAAATGCTGACTGAATCGAGGGTACGGCTTATAGGCGCATAAAACACGACATGCACGTTTGCAGCGGAATTTGCTTCATTAAAGTTGACTGTAATGTGTTGTCAAAGAAGAATGTCTACATTGTCAATTACTTGGATTTGATATAAAAGAAGCTGAATAATCATCTGTGTGCCTTCACCGCACTCTCTGACAGGAGTATATGGGTATATGAGGTATCCCAGCGCTATCAAAGAACATTGCAACGCTAAGCTAACACGCTAAAATTGATTTTTTTTTTGTATTCCTTGTTCAAAAGCGACAACTATTGGAGTAATATGAACGATCGAAAGAATTGAGATATTTTGACATTAGAAGCAATATGACTGCCATAACATCTTTAACTACTGCTAAAAAAAATATGTAATTAGAAAGCATCAGGTTCTCATCAAGATAGACTTATTTCTTTTTTCAAATTGAATAATTTGATATTTTGCATTTACAAAGACAGACATTTTAACTTCCTTATGATATTGACCCTAATAATGTGCTTTTGATTCATACAGTATCTCATAAATACCACTTGTGATGATTTTTCTCAAGAATTTCCCTTCAGTGACACATTTGTACTCCCTATTAAAACCATGAATATGGAGGTGAAAATTGGGAATCAGGGGCCGGCTTATACGTGAGAAATTGTAAAATTTTCCAGCCCATTTTCAGGCTGCGGCTTATACGTGCGGGCGGCTTATATGCGAGTAAATACGGTATGTATCAATATAGGTGTGGAGTATGGAATGTATTCTTATGCTTTTTGTTAGTCAATAGGTTTATTTAGTGTAGTCATTAGAATAGAATTTTGCATGACCTAGCGGAAATTTCCGTCCGTCACACCTATGAGTTGGGGGCGCGTCATCTACCATGACACACCCATTTCTTTGTTCACAGTTTCCCGCCTAAAGTTTGTACCTATGTCACATGACCTTTGTCAATAAAACTGGTCGACCTGTTGGGGGGATGCAGGGAGTTCAAACTAGTCAGGCTGGAGGTTAGACGCGCTCCTGGCGCTGGCTGCGCTGACTCCCTCCTTCAGCTGAAGCTAGATAAAACTCATCATGGCCGACTCTGTGTGCTTCCTCTAATTCGAAGTTATTGAATGTTTATCGATTAGATCCGACAATAGGTGCTGTACATACATATGAATATTTTGTAATCGGCCCTCCATCCTGTGCATAGTGCTAGTTGAATGGGTGTCACTTGCACTCAATCTAAAATTTTCTCTAAAATGGTCGATAATCCCAATCGGTCAGTGCGCCATGTCTGTGCACTAAATCCAATTTTTGTATGGCCCTGACTGCTTGAGTGACTGGTATTATTTCTTGCCGGCACGCTACTTATTGCGATCAACCCAGCGGACGTTCACCCTAAAAATAGCCTTCCAAGCATTACGGTAATTCCATTCAAAGCATCCCAGGGGAGTGGCAAGGCATTTGACTTCCATGTGCTCGCAGCGCTTTTAACCTTCAAAAACACTCTCAATATTCAAAGCAACAGCATATTAGCGCTATACATAGGAAATGCCTGACGTGAGTGACAACACAATATGGGTGTGAACACTTGGACTGAAGCCATGGATCAAACACAATTTAACAACTTTGCTAACGGATTGCTAACGGATGGCCAACATAGTAGATCGGGCAGGCAGCGTCGCACGAGTTACGTGACAATTTGGAATGAATTGTCGATGCCGATATAACAGTGAGGAGAATCAAAGGCTTGGGAGTGATGCATGTTGCGAGTTACAATGGATTGTGGATGACTGGGCTCAAGTGTCGGCCAGCACTGTTTGAGCTTTCGCCAAAGCTGGAATCAAGTTCCCGGAATACACAACTCTGACTGACAGTGGAGCCTAGCATGTTGAACGCCGAACTCTTTATATCAGAGTGTACCTTTTACCTCATTATCGATTTTAGTTTTGCTCTAGCTGTTTTTAAAAAAGCACGATAGCGCCTAGCCTAACTTACGCTAGCATAACATACGCTAGCGGATAGCATAACATACGCTAGCGGCTAGCATAACATAGGTACACTAGTGGCTAGCGTAACATACGCTAGCCCAGTGTCATGCTAGCGCCCTTTCTGAAGAAGCGGCCAATGCATTGACAAAAAAAACCCCGAAAATTTACCCGCAAATGACACTGCACCCTATCAAACGGTGCGTTTTATAGGTGTAAAAATACGGTAATTTTGAGAATGTCTATGCACATTATTGATTGGTCCATGATGTGTCTTTAAATTTCAATACATCTTTAGTTACAACAATTGTCAGTAAAAATATTGATAAGCACAAAGTACCTTTAAATGCCCCCCAAAGGTGTCAAAGTCAAAGAATTTGCAGGCTTCATTGCCATAACAGCTGGGCTCCATTTCACCGAGGACAAGGATGTTACGACTGAGTAGGCCAACCTCAGCTCTCATATCCACTCCATCAACCTCTTCACCCATGTGAATAAACTTGGCTATACCTGTATACACATATATGCAGATTTAGGCTTCTACTCGATATATGTATAGAGGAGACTGTAAATATACTAAGTGATTACATTAATGTTAATCATTTATTTCCAGAATTGAGGATATCAGATCAGAAATGAGGGTTGTTTTTATTTTACCACACACAGGTGAAATAAAACGTGTATGCCTTTCTGTTAATAAATGTTAATGTTGTGTTAATAGTGATTAAAAATACACGTTATTTGTCAGTCACGGGGAGCCAAAATGGATGAGAGAGACACATGTGGCTGTCATGATTTCCCTTGGCTCCGGAATGGAATGGGACAAGGAGAAAGAAGCTGTCAACAAAATGGGAGTGCTGGTGCAAAAACTTAAGGTTTAATGAAAAAGGCTAACAGAAAACACCTTAGAAACTAAAAATTGGGAAAAATTAACAAAGAAAATAAACTTAACGGGGAAGGACGAAGAAGAGGGAGACGCTCACCGATGAAGGGCAACATAACGCTTAACAGAAAATACTCACACGGAAAACAAATACAGGGGGTTTAAGTACACAGACAGGGTTTGATGACAATCAGAAAACACCTGGCTCACATGAAGGAGGGAGCAATAGAAAGACACAGCAGGTGAAACACATTCGTAATCACGCAGACAGCACACACCAATGACAAACAATTTTTTTTTGCCTTTTTTATTGGGAAAGGAGAGATTGTCGACAGCCGAGCTCCAAAGCCGAGTCCCCATTTCCCCGTGCTGGATCCCGGCAGCCTCACTCAAGTGCCGGATCCCGGTGGCCACTCTCAATTGCCGGATTCCAGCGGCCACTCTCAACTGCTGAAACCCCAGCGGCCACTCTCAAATGCCAGATCCCGGCAGCCACTCTCAAGTGCCGGATCCCGGCGGCCACTTTCAAGTGCTGGATCCCAGCAGCCATTATCAAGTTCTCACTAGCCACTCTCAAGTGCCTGTTCTCACTAGCCACTGTCAAGTGCCTATTCCTGCTAGTCACTCTCAAGTGTCTGTTCCCACTAGCCACTCTCAAATTCCTGTTCCCGCTGGCCGTTTTCAAGTGCCTGTTCCCACTAGCTGCTCTCTAGTGGTGTCTCCTGCCCCTTTCGTCCCCTGCGCCCATCACGGCGTGCCGCTCCTCTGCGCCCGTCCCGTCGCTAGTCGTCGACCCTGATGATGGCGAATCTGAAGAGGGGTGGGGGGGGCCTGACAACGCCAACTCTGGAGGCATGGGCCCTGAGGGCGCCAACTCTGGAGGCAGGGGCCCTGACGGCTCCAACTCTGGAGACAGGGGCCCTGACGGCGCCAACTCTGGAGGCAGGGGCTCTGACGGCGCCAACTCTGAAGGTGGTTGCCACTGATTCCTCGCAGGCTGGCCAGAACGACCGCCGGCTGGGCCTGCCCGACGCTTACTCGTGGGCCAGCCAGGACGACTGCCTGTCGGCTCCTTGTCCCAAATTAGCCGAGTGGTTAGCATGTGGGTGTCATGTTTTCTTGGGGTTTTAGTTAGTTGGGTGTGTTTCCTTGTGTGTCCTGTCCATGTGATTGTATGAGATTCACCTGTTTTGTCTCCTCTTGTGTGAGTGTTTGTGCTTGTCATTGACCTCTGTCTCTGAATATAAACTCCGAGCTTTTGTGCTTGTTTGTTCAAGTATTTTTCCTGTCTGGGTATGTCGCCTTTTTGTTTGGTGTGTGTCTTGGTCCTTCCCCGTTAAGTTTGTTTCTTTGTTAATTTTCCCAGTTTTATGTTTGTAAGGTGATTTCGTAATTATTTTTTCAATAAAACCTTTAGTTTTGTACCAGCACTTCCTTCTCGTTGCCTGCTTCCTGCTCCTGGGTTCCGCTCCACTTCACAGCCAAGTCGTAACATAACAGTCGGCCTCACAGTTCTGGGGTTGTGGGCTCAATCCCAGGTCAGGCCTCCTATGTAGTTTTCATGTTCTCTTTCATGTTTTCATCTCTCTGCGTGGGTTTTCTCCAAGTACTCTGGTTTCCTCACAGATTCCAAAATCATGGCTGGTTGAACACTCTAAATTTACCCTAGGCATGAGTGTGAGCACGAATGGTTGTCCGTCTCCTTGTGCCCTGCGATCGGCTGTCCACCAATTCAGGGTGTCTTACACCTCATGCCCTAAGTCAATGGGCTCCAGCACCCCCCGTGACCACTGTGAGGATAAGTGGTTCAGAAAATGAACGAATGCATTCTATACTTCCAGCAACTTGGATGAGGCGAATAATAAATATTAAAAAATAATGATTGATGATAACTATTTCGCAAAGTAGATAGCAAAGCTCATGGTGGGAGCAAACACATTGCATTATGGACAAGAGTAGCTATTTCTGTTAGCATTTGCCTCATTTATGTTGTAAAGCGGGAGGGCTCCTCTTTAGGGAGAAAAGATTGTGCTCTGAGGCATATTTCTCACCTTGAACCTTGACTTGATTAGGTTTACATTCAGGGCAAGGAATTAGGCCAAACCCTTCAGTCTGATCCATAGAATAGTCAGTGCTGGCCAACACCACCTGGTCACCAGCTTGCCAACCTACTGGTTCATCTGCAAGCTCCAAAATTGTGCTGTTGGACAACACATCGATGGAAATTGAAGCCAGAGGACGGCCTGTAGGATCAGAGATTTGTCTTTAAAAGTTAACAACAACAGTTACAAATAAAATTTTATATGAGACAAGCGCCCAAAGTTAGGGTTAGAGATATGATCCCAAAGACCATTGTGAGAATAGGTGGTACTGAAGATGAATGAATGAATGTTAGGAAAATTGATTCATTTTGGTTATTACTGGGGTAGTAAAAAAATATTAAGTTGTCGCTTCAAAAAAAATCAATATTTTATATTTTCTCATGTAGATGAAGCTTCTGTGCTATGTTAATTTCACATGGTTTCATTGATATACTTACTACCAAAAATATTAATGTTTTGAGTTTAGGCTCGGTGCCTGTACGTTGGGGTTCACCCTGGTAGATGAGAGTGTAGCATCCCTCCGCTTTCGGGCGGGGAGAAAGGACCTGACTGTTGTTTGCGTATATGCACCAAACGGCAGTTGAGAGGGGTCCTGGGTTCAAATCCAGGTCACGTCCCACCTGTGTGGAGTTTGCATGTTCTCCCTGGGCCTGCGTGGGTTTCCTCCGGGTACTCCGGTTTCCTCCCACATTCCAAAAAACATGCATGGTAGGTTTTTGGACACTCTAAATTGCCCCTAGGTATGGGTGTGAGTGTGCATGGTTGTCCGTCTCCTTGTGCCCTGCGATCGGCTGACCACCAATTCAGGGTGTCACCCGCCTCTGGCCCGGAGACAGCTGGGATTGGCTCCAGCACCTAATGAGGATAAAGTGGCTCAGAAAATGAGATGAGATGAGATTAGATAAATGTCACTAGAACGTGCACAAATTTGACTTAAACTTTTTTAACTACTGTCTTTCTCACTTCTCATTCTCATTCAAATGACTGAATGTGTCACTAGAGATAGTCCAGCATCCATTTAGTCGAGATTTTTCCATCGGAAAACTTGCTTACACCTTTAGCTTCGCTGCATGTTTTGCACAGCGGACAATTCTCACTTGAAAAATTAAAGACCTTCGCTACTTGCTCTGCTATTTGCACATATTCTGACAGCCATTCCAACTTCAAAGAACTCCAGGTCTCTTTTACTTTGGTTTGGGGAGTCGACGTATCACATTCATTTAGCAGTGTTAGCATTAGCATCATTAACTCCGGCGCACTGTACATGAGAAAATATACTGTCAATGCCGTAATTGCATCGAATCCTAGGATTGGCTGGACACCTCTCACTCACAGAATTACACAGCAAAATGATACAGAGAAAATATATTTTAAAATTATTTGTAGTCTGTTTACTGCGCTGGATAGGATTTCTTGTGCGCGGAGAGTGTGCGACCAGTGCGCAATTGTACAGCTGGAGCCTGGGGCGGATTCTCTGATGTCTGGGGTTAAAGTCATTGAGGTGGTTAAAAAGCTCCTCAGTGGCAAAGAGATCCGCCCGGAGTTTCTAAAAGGTCTGGATGTTGTGGGGCTGTCTTGGTTGACACGTCTCTGGAACATCACGTGGACATCGGGGACAGTGCCTCTGGATTGGCGGTGGTGGCCCCCCTTTCTAAAAAGGGGGACCAGAGGGTCTGTTCCGGTTATAGGAGTATCACACTCCTCAGCCTCCCAAAGAAGCTCTATTCCGCGGTAATGGAGAGGAGGGTCCGCCGAGAGGTCGAATCTCGGATTCAGGAGGAGCAATGTGGTTTTTGTCGTGGCCAGATCAGCTCTATACCCTCAGCAGGGTCCTAGGGGGAGCATGGGAGTTCGCCCAACCAGTCTAAATGTGCTTTGTGTACTTGGAGAGGGCGTTGGACCTTGTCGCCCGGGGAGTCTTGTAGGGGGTACTCCGGGAGTATGGGGTTCCGGAACCCCTGATACGTGGAGTCTGGTGCCTCTATGACTAGTGTCAGAGTCGGGTCCGCGTAGCCGTCAGTAAGTTGGATCCGTTTCTAATTGCCCAAAGTCAGCGATTCCGTTCATAACTTTTAGGAACAGAAAAACAGGTTAAAAGGAGTTCCAACAGAGGGCAAACATTTCATGTAAAAACAAGTGTTTAAATCTTTTTATACTTGTATAATGACAATAAAAGCATTCAATTATATTCAATTTAGTCCAAGTCCTCATACACAGTCCAGATCTTGAAGGGCAGCCAGCTCTCAGTGAGGTACAGCTTCGCGTTCGGGATGAAACAGTTTGTGAAGGCTTTTGTTATCCAGGCTTTTCGTTGCTCATCCTGTAGACTGGCACCAAGGCTTTGCTCATGCTGTTTAAAAAAGATGATGGTTGAACTTGTAGATCAATGCTGGCTTTCCAAGAAGACAACAGCATTCCCACACTTGATGATCCGCATGTTCAGTTCATCTTTGTATAAGAATGTCCGTGAAGGCATCCATGTTAAAATCGCACTCCAACCATTCTCTTGATTTATGTGAGGGAACTCTTCAAACCCCTCGACGTATCGTTTCGCTCCCGGCCGGTCTCCCGAGGAGGCTCACTCGCGGCACTGGAACAAGGCTGAAGTTCATCTTCATTGTCTTGTCAGCTATTGTAAAAAGTCTTGGTTTTGGTTCTTGTTGCTATCCAGAGGAATCATCTTCTCTCGCTAGGGCATTCTGCATCTTAACGATGATATTACTACTCGTGGTTACCGAATGTTCGCTTCTTCCTTATTGATGCAACGCACGGTCAATTCATTTATGATGCATTAAATGATGCAGGAGGTTTAAGAGGCATTTTCAACGCTGATTCAAAATCCATACAATGTAGGAAAAGGCTCGGCATAGCCTCTCTGTGCGCGATGCAAAATGTATGTAATGTAATCCGGAGAAAAGCCACAACGCTGTTTGTATTTTCGGCTCATCATTCTTCAACAGTGAAGTTTTTGCTTCTTATTCTGCGCTGAGTGATACCCATATCAGCGCTGAAGAAGCGGTGCCCTTACTTCCGCCATTTTTCATCTCCTGTCTTCTGCTTGCGATTTTCAGCGTGGATTTCGACATTTTTTGGAAAAAAAATCGTATTTAAGATTTTTTGAAAAATGCGATGCACTGAAGGCGGTAAAAGTTGAAGCTGTGAAGTGGTGAAGGATCATAGTATAGATACAATTTAGATGCTTGAATAGATACAGATAGTGAAGTACTCGCGCATCCCATTATTAGTCCA
Source organism: Stigmatopora argus (assembly GCF_051989625.1). Lineage (NCBI taxonomy): Eukaryota > Metazoa > Chordata > Actinopteri > Syngnathiformes > Syngnathidae > Stigmatopora > Stigmatopora argus. The sequence goes on along the minus strand of NC_135388.1, from coordinate 22,637,836 downwards.
TCTCATTACTTTGAAGAAAGAGGAAGATATTCTGCTATAAATTGAAAATAACCATATATATAACATTAGTAGTAGTAAGAAACAAAAGTGAATTGGATTTTATTTAAAAAATGAACCTAACTTCAAAATGGAGGCCTGAGCATGAACTAAGCGTTTTGTGAACAAGTTTGATTTATTTCTTTATCAGTGGCGTAAGGTCAAATTAAAATGACTAAAATTTATGGTTGAAGTAAAGAATATAGACTGTTGTTAACAACCCTGACAAATTTGAATGAAAATAGTGCATGAAATTAGGCTTGTTAGCGCTTGGATTCACACTCCTGGTGCTTGCTAACGTTGATGCTAAAACGTTGAGCATGTTTCATCTGTCAACATAGTAATTGTGCAAGCCAATTGTCCATCTGAGCCAGAATACAATTCTGAAGGAGTCGACACCGTGTTTCGGAGTGTTTCTCTGAGTCTGAAGCAGAACGCTACTGTAATTCCTCCTTTTAAAGATATCAATAGAGCCGCTTCGTGGTGTAGAGTTTCACTAGCCTGACTTTGGTGCAGGCAGGCACGGGCTCTATTCCCGCTGGTGGTGGTATGATTGTGAGTGCGTATGGTCGTTTGTCTCGCTGTGTGCCCTATGGTTGACTGGCAAACAGTCTAGGGTGTAGTCTGCCTTTTGCCGGAAGTCAGCCGGGTTAGGCTCCAGCAACCCCTGCAACCCTTTCAAGGATGTGCGGTATGGAAGATGAATGAAACTTATCAATAGTACCTAATGTTGTCCCCATGCTTTAAAAAAACAAGAACAAAGCCTATGTTTTGACATATTTGTTTATAACAGAGAATGGTGTTTTTTTAAGTCATTTTGTTACCTGACATGTTTAGTCAGGCGAGTACAATAAACCCTCGAATATCGCAGACAATGGACCCGTGCCCACACGAGGATGAAGGACTTGGACTAAAACTCCCATTTACCTGTTTTTTTTTAAATTATATCAAGCGAAGAGGAACTATTTTCACTGAGTACAGTATTTAAAGCAGTTACATTTTTAAATATATACATTCCTATTTAGATATCAATACATTACAGTCTTTTGACATGCTTATAGCTGTAATATTTAATAAATATACACTTTGATAATTGTAATTGTGTACTTGTATGTCTGTTATAGGCGCGAAAACATGTATTGTGGTAGTTATAAGAGGGGTGAGCCTACTTCGCGTTTTTTCAATTATCACGGCCATATCTGGTCTATATTAACCGCGATATTCGAGGGATTACTGTACTGCAGTCTTGTATGTCCCTTGACAACATTACCAGACCAGATCTATCTATCCATTTTCAATACTGCACTGGTGCCTTTCCCAGCTGACCTGGGGAGAAAGGCAAACTAAACTCTAAACTGGTTGTCAACCAGCTATATAACACACACACAGAGAAATAATCCTTTGGACCCGCAATCACACCATCACTGAGTGGGAATAGATCCCACGCTGTCTGTGCCAAAGTCAGCCAAAGTGAACCATCAATGAGTCGTTACAACAGTAAAGATCGTAAATAACCAATGTGACTGTAAATTATATAATTTTTCCTTAAATTCTATACTAACGACTAATTTAATGTATTTGTAATTAGTAAGCATGTATTAACATGCATACACTGTATGTCTCACCAAGTGATAGGAAATTGTCCTAAAAAAAAAATGTCATTACCCTGGGCAAAGCACACTTTTTGACTTTTTAAATCACTGGAAAAAACTAGCGACAAATTTACTATATGTATAAATCTTAAAAATAAAAGTGGCACACGGGGAGATTATTAAACTGTTAACATATATTATTCTACAACCTATATAAATGAAAAACTATTTTGTGGTGTCAAAATTTAGTTAAAATATTGTGATGGCCTGGGAACTTTGTGATTGTTATAAAATGCGGCATAAAAATTGGAGTAACATACTGTGCTGTGCTTCATTCATGAGGTGAATGAGACTCAGCGAATTTTAATGATTAGATGTTGATTAATTTGCTTTAGTTATATTCACTTGTGGGAAAAAAAAGTATCTAATGTGAGATTCATTTACCAAGTTTTCCACAGAGGAAGCGAACTCTGTAGTTGTGACAGAGGCCATGAGTTTGGTCTTTGTTGCGGCAGACAAAGCCATAATCTCTGGCATTTTTGTGGATCATATCCCCTGTTTGATTAGAAGGTACACCATCATGGGTTTCAGCCTATAAAGAACAACATTAAAAAGAAGGATTACCAAATTAATATGAGTAAATTCAAATCTTCCGAGGCAGCCCTAAACCTGTATATTTTATTCAAAGGTTGAAATATTCTCCATAAAAAAAGGTTCCATGTAGTCCAGTCAAGTTGATTCGGGTCATGTATCGGACCGGATCAGACTACAACACATCAGAACTATTCCAGTTAGGCTGACTTTCTTAATTGGGGTCTACAGCTACTGGATATATGGATTTTTTTCTGTTTTTAAACTAAACGCAAACTCTAAAGTCATTTCTGAGATCCTTATTATATCAGGATATTGGATGTCATAATACTATGACTAATGTTACTATGATATGTATATTTTATAGTTGGATTGGATTGGATAACTTTATTCATCCCGTGTTCGGGAAATTTCATTGTGACAGTAGCAAGAAAAGGCAGTTATAAGTTAGACAGTACAGTCGCAAAGGCCGCAGAACAACAAAGCAAAAGCACAAAGTACAAAGCAAATCAAAGTCAATGGGCTCATTAAGAATCACCAAATCAGATCATTAAGACAGAAAAGCAGCAAAAACACAAAACGAGCAAGAGTGGACGGAGCTACCGCCACCAGCTGCCACTTGAACGGCGCCATCTTGGTTTCGGTAGCAAAAACGGATAGACTCAAAAAGACGTTGTAAAGTTGGACAAAAACTGGAACCACACATATAATCAAATATGTTGTACAAATAATCAAGTAATTTAGAATCACAATACCTTTGCACAGGTCAGATATTTTCCTATGTTTGCCTTGAGTTTTACTCAAGTGAAAGACTAGATAGAAGGAGCTCTTAGGCCTGTCAATATGCACTTTGGCAAACAAGTCTTTGTTTTTTTGTTGTTTTTATTATTTATACCTGCCCCAAAATGTTAGTGTGTCTGTTAAACCTATAGTGCAGGGCCGTGTAGAAAGAGAGGAGCAACTCTCTCTGATCTTGCAGCCGGGTGAAGATTACAGATTCAAATGGGACAGCAGGTAGTGAATATGTGACAATTGATAACCACACATCAAACATTTTCATGTAAATAATACAGGTTGTCATACACGGATTTTGTACTCTTTCATGAGAGTGATACGCTTACAGCTTGCAAAGTTGAGCTAAACGGCATATGAGAGTCAGTCAACTACCAATACCCACAAATAGAAAAAAGTGTATGCATGACAGGCCTCTCTCTGATATAATATTAAGAGTTGACAATTTAGGCGGTCCGGCAGATGAGTGGTTTGCGCGTCCGCCTCACAGTGGGGGTCCTGGGTTCGAATCCAGATCGGTCCACCAATGTGGAGTTTGCATGTTGTCCCAGGCCTGCGTGGGTTTTCTCCGAGTACTCCGGTTTCCTCCCAAATTCCAAAGACATGCATGGTAGGCAAATTGGATACTCTAAATTGCCCTTAGGTATGAGTGAGTGTGAATGGTTGTTTGTCTCCTTGTGCCCTGCGATTGGCTGGCCACCAAGTCAAGGTGTCTCTGCAACTGGCCCGAAGTCAGCTGGGATACGCTCCCCCCTCGTTCTCCTCCTGCCCCTCTTCCACCGGTCTCTGCATTACTGTCGATCAGGTGATAAAACAGCTAAAGAAGATCGAGGCAAGGAAGGCTACCGGTCCAGACGGCCTCAGCTCCAGACTACTGAGAGAGTGTGCGGATCAGCTTGGTAAAGTGATTCTGCATATTTTCAACCTCAGCCTCAGTCTGCAGAAGGTCCCCACCTTGTGGAAAACTTCCTGTGTGGTCCCAGTTCCTATGACTGCGTACCCCAGGGAGCCAAACCACTTCAGGCCGGTAGCATTAACCTCTCACCTGATCAAGACATTGGAGAGAATCATCCTCAATCACCTCAGCACCCTGATGAATGCAGAGCTGGACCCTCTGCAGTTCGCCTATCGTCCAGGCATTGGTGTGGAAGATGCTACCACCTACCTGATGCACAGGTCTCTTTCACAGCTGGAAAACACGGGAAGCACGCTGAGAATGATGTTTTTTGACCTCTCCAGTGCGTTCAACACCATTCAGCCGGTCCTACTGAGAGGGAAACTGGAAGAGGCTGGAGTAAGGAACCACCTAACCGCATGGATCATCGACTTCCTCACTGACAGACCACAATAAGTGAGACTCCAGGACTGTACGTCTGATGTGGTAGCTTGCAGCACGGGGGCCCCACAAGGCACAGTGCTCTCTCCACTCCTCTTCTCCCTCTACACATCGGACTTTAAACATAATACAGACACCTGCCACCTCCAGAAGTTCTCTGACGACACCGCTATTGTTGAACAAGTCACGGACGGGAACGACCTGGAGTACAGGGGAGTCATCACCAATGTTCCCTCTAAGCTGCGCGCGTGCGCAATTGCGCACTACTCTCGTCTTCTCTGCGCAGCAGCAATCATATGGCGCGCAGTAAAAAAAATAAAAAATCAGATTTTTTTTTTTTAACCCCTTTCCCCATGATGGCGCCATTTAAGCGGCAGCCAGTGGATGTAGCTCTGTCCACTCATGTTTTACAGCATGTTTTACATGAAAAATTAGAGGGAACATTGACATGCACCTGCTTCTGGCAGGTGTGATACTGGTGTGCCCATAGCGAGCAATGATGATGTCGTGACCGGATGATTCACCTAAAGACGTTTCGCCGACGGACGTTTGACAGACGGACAGGTCGCCGAATGAACGTTCGTTCAAACAGCGTTTAATGATTAAATTCAAATACTAGTATTTGTTATTTTAATGATTAAATACAAATACTAGTATTTGTATTTAATCATTAAACGCTGTTTTCAGCTGGATTTGACCGAATTTGAGAGCATTTTGAGCCATTTGGCGAATGGACGTATATGGACTTTTTTTGCCTCCATCGCGACATCATCGCGACATTTTACCGAGGAATTCACTTCCCTGGGCTCGGTTCTAATGTCCAAAGAGCTCCAGTATTTGTATTTAATCATTAAACGCTGTTTTCAGCTGGATTTGACCCGATTGCTGTCATTTTACGGCTCGTTTCTGCTACATCTGCCGGCCCAAGAGTGCTTATTCCAGGACTGCCATGCCCGCCCAAGAGTGCTTATTCCCGGGCTGCCATTGATGGTAGACTAACATTGATTTTTACTATAATTTGGACAACACCGGCGGCGGGCCGGATTAAAAATCCTAACGGGCCGTATATGGCCCGCGGGCGGAGGTTGAAAAACTTGTACACACACGATCCGGGGGCGGGGCGAGCGCACGAATCCCGTTTCGGCGAAACCTCTGTTCGGCCGAATGAACGTTCGGCGAAACCTCCGTTCGGCCGAATGAACGTTCGGCGAAACCTCCGTTCGGCCGAATGAATGTTCGGCGAAACCTCCGTTCGGCCGAATGAACGTTCGGCCGAATGAACGTTCGGCGAAACCTCCGTTCGGCCGAATGAACGTTCGGCGGAACGTCCATTCGGCGACCTGCCCGTCTGTCAAACATCCGTCGGCGAAACGTCTTTAGGCGAATCATCCGAGTACCGATGATGTCGCTCACACTGGTACTCAGTGCGCTCAGGGAGGTTGTCTTTCTGCTCAGACCAACAAAAAATTAGAGGGAACATTGGTCATCACAGCCTTTGTTGACTGGTGTAGGCAAAACCACCTCTACATCAACACCAATAAGACAAAGGAAATGGTCATCGATTTTCGGAGGAATCCTCAACAGACCACTCAGGTGAACATCCAGGGTACAGACATTGAAATCGTGGAGAATTTTAAGTACTTGGGTGTTCACCTCAACAACAAACTAGACTGGTCCACAAACATAGATGCCCTGTACAAAAGGGGCCAGAGCCGCCTCTACCTACTCAGGAGTCTACGGTCCTTTGGAGTGTGCAGGACACTGCTGAAGACTTTCTACGACACTGTGGTGGCATCTACAGTGTTTTATGCAGTGCTCTGTTGGGGATGCGGGAGCACGGAGAGGGACAGGAACAGGCTGAATAAGCTGGTCAGGAGGGCCAGCTCTGTTCTGGGCTGTCCTCTGGACTCTGTGGAGGAAGTGGGAGAGCGGAGAATGCTGACCAGGATGATGTCCATCATGGACAGCACCTCCCACCCCCTGCATGAGTCTGTGGAGTCCCTCCGAAGCTCCTTTAGCAATAGACTGCGGCACCCTCATTGCAGGAAGGAGCGCTTCCGCAGATCCTTCCTCCCATCAGCTGTCAGGCTCTTTAACAAAAAAATGGCTGAGTGTTAAGACCTACCGTATGCATACATGTACATTTATGTGTATGTATGTATATATGTGCTAAGCAACACGCTTATTTATTTATATATTTATTCATGTATTTATTTATTAACTTACTTATTACCTATCTATTTATGTCTAAAATGCCTTTCCTATTCCTGCATCCTCACCCTCTTGCTACTGTGACAACGAAATTTCCCGAATACGGGATGAATAAAGTTATCCAATCCAATCCAATTAGTCAATTTATCCCTGGTCATACCTTTCCAGTTAGAAGTCATCTTGAAAACGGAAGGGAAAATCACTCATGAATCAAGATTAAAAAATATACGTAAATATGGGATGCTCATACCAATAGTGCTCAACATATGTATATGCCATGAAGAGCCTCTGATAAAATATACCGTATTTATTCGAATACAACGGGCAAAATTTTGTACCAAAAAACTGAAGCAAAGTTCGGGTGGTCTTCGCTTTTATGACCAAATCGCAAGGTTTTCGGAGGTTTTGACGTCCACCATTTTAAATATTCCTTTCTTGACCCAACTCTCGTCACGCCTGAGATTTCAGGCGAGAAGAGAAGGCAAGATGGCGGACTACACACACACACACCGGCAGTGTTCTGTCATAGGGTTTCAAAAATGTATAAAAACTGCGACTGTGCCTGGGAAAAAACTCTGATGACAGGGCAGGGCCCAGAGGATATACTGCCCCGGCACGGGGTCGGGCATGAAGGATAAGCGGCCCCAGGAAAAGGTTCCGATGACAGGGCACAGCACAGTGGATAAACTGCCCCAGCACGGAGGATAAGCGGCTCCGGCACGAAAGAAAACTGGCTTGGCATGGCAAATAAACGCTTAAAAAGGGGGCAAGTGCACACTTAGGGAAAGAAAATGCTGGAGCTTTTCAGATTTTATTTTAAAGCGACTGGCGCACTTCCAAATTCTGCCCAGGGCACTCCTTTCTTGGGGAACAGAGCCCCCGGAGAAGCCCCCCAGGGCAAATCGGGGGAAATGGCCAAAAATCCCAGTGAAAAACTGCCCTCTGCCGGTGAAAAATTCCCCTCCCCAGCTGTTATAATGGGAGACATAAAAACCTGTCTTTGTCCGCCAGATGGCGCGCGAGAGCCCGTTCTACCAGGGCCCAAAGAAGGTACATTTATATCCCCCTTCTCAGGGGATATAATCTACCTTCTTTTACAAAAGCCAGTCCTCTCCAAATAGCCTTCGGCAAGTTTATAGGGGAGGGTAAAATAAAAAAGTTGCTCCAGAGTAACGTTAGCGGGGCAGCCACTCACCAACCGTCCCAACATACAAAACAAGTTACGAAACCCCCCTAAAGTAAATGCATTTCCTGTATCCGTTAGTCTATTTTTCAAATTATCCTGGAAACATTATTGCGGCCTGCTTAATTTCCACTTGGAGCCTCTCAGAACGACTCTCTTTTGACTGCCGTTTGTCGTCACGGAGTTCTTTATTTAAAATTATTGGTGCGAATGAAATGAATAAGCGGGCCCTGTTATTCATCAAAAACAGAAGAGAAGAAAGTAGCGTGCGGTTTACTGATATTGCAAGCAATGGAACCGGCCATAACCGACCTAGGATTATTGCTACACTATTGAACAAGAAGGAAGCATTAAAACCGATGACTCCTTGGCATGGTCTCTCTGTACAGAACGACAACATGGAGAAACTCTTACTCCTTTGAAGTTTTATTTAATGCTGAGTTGTTTAATTTCATTATTTGAAGTTGTTTAGATGTGTGTTTCTGTGCATGTGTTCGTGTGCTAACGTTAGCTTCTCCCTCACTATACTGTACTACTGCACGAATGGAACAAGTTTTTATTATTCTTGTTATTCATTTTATTACATTAATAAATAATTTTCTTATCATTTTCTTTCATTTTTATTTGTTTCTCACATCTTTTTTACAAAAGTGGGACAGTGGTCATTTTTAAAGGGTTTAGTGAGTAGTTTTTTGAGGACCGTGGAACGAATTACAGAATGTACATATATTGCTCTACTTCCGAAAAATTCAAGTGACCCCAAAAGTTCTGGAACCAAATAATTTCGTAAGTAGAGGTACAACTGTACATTAAACCTGGGCATACTGAATGAATGTACACGATTTACCTGAATGTCCAGCGGACTCTTACACAAACGATCTGGATAAGCTTCACGTAAATCTGTCAGCTTCTCCCAGTCTCCAGATCCTCTCTCATCATCTCTGTCAAACCATTCAGTCCACTCAGCCTCTGTGGAAGACCCACACAAAGAGGGTAAATGCCATATTTGCATTTGCCACATTTCTGACCTTACATACACACTACTGTTTGTGAGAATGCAAATTTAAATTCTGCAATCCTTGTCAGGGTCATAATGTGCTGGAGTTGACATCGGGCGATAGCCAAACTGCACCCTCAAAGTTGGCCAGACAGTCGAAGGGTACACATAGACTTAGACCCATTTTCACTCAATTATACCATCACTAAGTGGCAGTGGCGGGCGGTGCATTTTCTGGTAGCGCCTTCAACGTATCAATCCAACCCTCAAAAACTATTTTATGGCTATAAAACCTCTACTGCAGCTACAGCTGCGACACATAAAAAATAATCAATAAATTAATGCACCAAAATGGGGTAAAATCCACTTCCTAGCAGCATTTCATGATTAAATACAAATACTGGAGCTTTTCAGACATTAAAATCAGGCCAGGGGGTGATTTTCCCGGGAAAAGACAGCGATGAACGTCAATGGCGTACGGGCATACATTGCCCGAAAATGGGGTAAAATCCAGCCGAAAACAGCATTTATTGGTGAAATACAAATACTGGAGCTTTTTAGACATCAGAACCGGGCCCGGAATATCATTTCCCTGGTAAAAAGACAGCGATGAACGTCGATACGTCCATACGTGAAATGACAAAAATGCACTAAAATTAGGTAAAATCCAGTTCCTAGCATCATTTCTTGATTGAATACAAATACTGGAGCTTTTGAGACATTACAACCAGGCCAGGGGGGTGATTTTTCCCGGGAAAAGACAGCGGTGGACGTCAATGGTGAAACGCCAAAAATTAAACTGGGGTAAAATCCACTTCCTAGCAGCATTTTGTGATTAAATACAAACACTGGAGCTTTTCAGATATCAGAACTTGGCCCACAATTGAAATATTATTTAGGAATAATATTGGATATTGGACAATGGATATTGTGTAAAAAGGATTTTTGGTGAGTAAAATATGGCTATACCAAAAATCCTTTTCACACAATATCCATCCTCCCTTCTTTCTTCCTTCTTTCCTATCGCCATCGAAGCTAATGATGAAAGTCGAGCCTGTCCTGTCATATTTCCGGCATTGTCCGTTTTGAAAATAGCTTTAAATCAACACAACAATATACTATTTGCTTGTGGAGCTAAGTTAGCGCGCTGAAAGTGCCGCACACACCGTTTTCCCGGCTGTAACAGGCTTGCTAGCTTCGGAGTTGAGCGCCCTTTCTTAATGATGTCCATTTTTTTCTGGAAAAGTCCGTCTGGAAAATAGCTTTGTGAGCAAACAGAATCCATTTGTTTTTGCTTCTGTCGGCCATTGTGGGTGGAGTTTGCGATCTCGGCTGCCTCGGGTACTGCTTTGGCCCGTCTACTAGCCAATCATGGTTTGTGAAAGCAATGACATGTCCCAGCCAGCAAAATGCTAACGCCTATGAAAAATCATTGTGGGGTTGCCAACTCGAAATCTGATTGGTTAAAAGCAACAGTCTAGTTTAATACAGCAGAGCCCGCAAGAACTGATTGTGAAGGCTTTGAGGCAGATCTGATCTGGCAACAAATAATGGCTGAAATGTGATTGGTTAAATCCTTCAATATGAAAACACACATCTGGAAGCAGTGCAACCAGGGAGAAAAGCAATGAAAGGAAGCTAACAGACCATTTGGAATAATAAGTATTGATGGACAAAATATAATGATTCAGATATTTCTTAGGCCAGCAGAGAAGGCCTTGAAGGCCCTGACGGCCCGCCACTGCTAAGTGGTAATCGATCCCACGCTCCCTGCACCAAAGTCAGGAGAATGTGCCAATACACCATTATCAAATATACCTCTATGAAATGTGTATTCATATATACATAGACATATATGTAAATATATATATGATCTCTATGAAATGTATGTATTCATATATACATAGACATATATATATATATAGGCGTGAAAATACGGTATATATATACCGTATTTTCACGCCTATTTGGCGCATCGTTTCTTACGCCGCAGTGTCAGTAACGAGTGCTATTTCTGTATTTTAGACACACAAAGCACGCACAATTTGATTAGACGCATATATATTATATATTTCATATGGATTAAGATTGAAACGCAATAGCGCTGGCTACCGGAAGCAGCTTATTTCCGGGTTCAGGTGCGCAGTGACTGCTGGGAAATATAGTTCTTCCTCGCTACACCCACATGCTAAAAACACGCTTTAAAAAGGCAACGGAAGCAAAACTGAGTTCGGTAGTGCTTTATTTGGATTTTTTACAATGTACTCAAGTCATCATTGTAATAGATTGATACTAGAAATGATAATTGCCTCAGGTTATACAAGTGTGTTTAACCACGCCACCTAGTGACCGTTGTGTAGTACAGCGTGACCCGGATGGAGTGGTGTTGTGTGTCCGGTCTGTGTGTGTGTTGGAGGGTTGCAATAAAGAGCTACACGTGTGTGAACCCTGGCTCCGCCATCTATTGCTGTTATGGATATATTAACAGTTATATAAAGTGCAAAGTTATCACAGTGGCGACGAGGATGGGATCCCTTTCAAGACGGTAGGGATTAAAAGTTTCGGAACGAGGAAATTAAGGCGTTACAAGGAGGTAACGTGACTTTGCAAACTAGCATTAGCAAGAGTTGCTAAGCTAACGGCGGCACTGCAACATGGCCAGATTCATTGGAAATCTCGGCGAATACCAGGAAAATGAAGAAGATTTTGAATCTTACTTGGAACGGTTTGAGCAATGGATGATCATCAACGAAGTGGAGGAAGGTAAAAAAGCCAACGTGTTCCTGTCTATAATAGGTGCAGAGGCCTACGGACTGTTAAAAAACCTTTGCATACCAGAGAAGCCTAGTAGCCTCTCGTATGATGTGCTAAGCGGAAGATTATCATCTCATTACAAGCCGAAACCGCTGGTGATCGCGGAGCGATTCAAATTTCAAAAAAGGAATCAAAAAGAAAACGAGTCTGTGTCAGATTATATTGTGGCGTTAAAGCAGCTATCCAGCCACTGCGAATTTGGTCTCCATTCAGACGAAGCAATGAGAGACAGATTTGTTTGTGGATTGAGAGTGGAAGCTATTCAGAGAAGATTACTCACGGAGCAAGATCTAACATTTAAAAAAACATGCGAACTGTCGTTATCCATGGAAATGGCCTCAAAGAATACGTTGGAGTTCGCCAGCAAAATGGAAGAACCTGCCACATTAAATAAGATTGACCAGAAAAAGACAAGCAAAAGTGCGGGGAAATACCAACCAGCAACCAGCGATTGGAAAAGTAAAACCACAAGTGGAAATTTCAGACCACAGAGAAGAGAAAATCATCAACCCTGTTACAGATGTGGACTTAGCAACCACGCCGCTCATGAATGCAGGTATAAAGTAGAGACATGTCACAAGTGTTCAAAAGTAGGACACATAGCAAGGATGTGTAAAACAAAAAAATGGCAAGGACACACAGTATGTAAAGGAAAATAAAAATGAGACAACGGGAAATGTTGATGATGAACTGTGCGAGTCATATCACTTGAATGCCGTGTATCCCACAAATGCTGTCGGAAATTGGAAGAAGGAAATGACAGTACAGGTCATATTAGAAGGAACTCCTCTAGAGATGCAACTCGACACAGGAGCTGCTGTAACACTTGTTTCGGAAATAGTGTATAAGAAGCATCTCTCTCATCTGCCATTGAAAGTAAGTAAAGTGCAGCTGTCAACTTTTTCCGGAGAGAACATTCCTTTGATGGGACAAGTGACGGCCAAGGTAAAATATGGAAACCAGAGTGGTGATCTATCACTAGTGATCGTAAAAGGTGACAGACCAGCCCTACTTGGCCGTAACTGGCTCAAAAACTTCAAACTGGACTGGGCAAGCATCTTCTCAGTTATACCAGCAAGGGGCAGTAACAACGCAGATGTGGATACAGTGTTGCAGAGACACAAAGCAGTGTTTGCTGAGGAGTTAGGCACTATTCGGAATTTTAAGGCCAACATTACAATAAAGCCAAATACCAAACCGATCTTCAGGAAGGCCAGACCAGTGCCGTATGCATTAAAGAATGCAGTTGAGACTGAGTTAAATCGCCTAGAAAAAGCTGGCATTATCTCAAAGAAAGAACATAGTCAGTGGGCCGCGCCCATAGTAGTGGTACCCAAAGCAGACAAGTCAATTCGTATCTGCGGAGACTATAAGGTCACAGTAAATCAAAGTGTGGAAAGGAGACCTATCCACTACCAAACGTTGAAGACCTTTTTGCCACCCTAGCTGGAGGCACTCTTTTCAGCAAGTTAGACTTGTCACATGCTTACCAACAGCTGGAGTTAGAAAAAGACTCAGAAAAGTATTTGACAATAAATACTCACAAAGGACTGTATGTGTATCATAGACTTTCATACAGAGTGTCCAGTGCTCCTTCTATGTTTCAGAATGTGATGGACCAGATCCTCCAAGGCTTGGAGCATGTGACCTGTTTTTTAGACGACATTTTGGTCACAGGAAAGACAAGAGCTGAACACCTGAGGAATCTGGAGGAGGTACTGAGCCGCCTGGAGAGCTACGGGGTAAGAGTGAAAAGAGCAAAATGTGACTTCATGCAGGAGAAAGTAGAATACCTGGGGCATCTGATAGATAAGGAGGGACTGCACCCCACTGCGACAAAAGTTGCAGCCATCGTTAATGCACCCCAGCCTACAAACGTCACAGAGCTACGGTCTTTTCTAGGACTATTAAACTATTATGGTCGGTTCATGAAAGACCTGTCGACGGTTCTGCAGCCGCTACATCAACTACTGAAGAAGGAAGTTGATTGGAAATCCACTACTAAATGTGCAGCAGCATTCAAAGATGCAAAAGAACAGTTAGTAAAAAGCTCAGTAGTAGTGCACTATGACACCAAGAAACCCCTGCGATTAGCTTCAGATGCATCCCCTTATGGAATCGGGGCTGTCATGTCTCACATAATGGAAAATGTAGATGAGAAACCGATCGCATTTGCATCGCGTACATTGACAGAGGCAGAAAGCAAATACAGTCAGATAGAGAAAGAGGCTTTGGCCATAATTTTTGGCGTGACCAAATTTCATAAATATTTATATGGCCGCAAGTTCAGTTTAATAACTGACCACAAGCCCCTTCTTTCTATTTTGGGACCCAAGTCTGAAATTCCCACTTTAGCTGCTCTGCGAATGCAGCGCTGGGCGCTGAGACTGATGGCTTATGACTACAGTATAGAGTACAGAACGTCAGCAGAAAATGCCAACACAGATGCGTTATCTAGACTGCCGGGGAAGGAAAAGGATAACACAGCGGAGGAACACAGCATCTTCTATTTCTCAGTAGTGGATGAGCTTCCCGTGCAAGCTACAGAGATCGCACAGAGCACTCTCAAGGACCCAGTCCTATGCAAAGTACTGGAGCTGACTCGGTCTGGATGGCCAAGTCAAAACAAGGACGAGAGACTGAAACCATACTTTTTCAGGAAAAATGAACTCTCTGTGGAACAAGGTTGCATATTGTGGGGAATTCGAGTTATCATTCCACCAGCACACCGAGAGCGACTACTGCATGACCTTCACCTAGGACACCCTGGAGGGTGCAGGATGAAGGCCTTGGCCAGGAGCTATTTGTGGTGGCCGCAGTTGGACAGTGAAATAGAACACACAGTACAACAATGTGAAGCCTGTCAGTGTGAGGAAACTACCTGCAGCCGCACCTCTACACATCTGGAAATGGCCGACTAGAGTTTGGCAGCGAATACATATTGACTTTGCAGAGAAAGACCAACACCACTTTTTAGTACTAGTGGACAGTCATTCAAAATGGCTTGAGGTCATCGCCATGGCAACAACCACAGCAGCCAAAATGATTGAGGTGTTGCGGAACATTTTTTCTTCCTACGGGCTTCCTGAGGAGATTGTTTCTGGCAACGGACCTCAATTCACTTCGCAGGAGTACAAGACATTCCTGCTGAGCAACGGAATAACACAAACTTTGGTACCAGCTTACCATCCCGCTTCCAATGGAGCTGCACAGCGAGCAGTTCAGACAGTGAAAGCATCACTGCTGAAACAAGTACTCGAGGAGAAGAAACAAAAGGTCACAATAACTATGCAGCACAGGCTAGCTAACTTCCTGATGGCATACAGGAGTACACCGCACACTGTTACAGGATGTACAGACACTCCCCTACTTATGAACATTCAACTTACGAACAACGGTACATACGAACATGTCTGCAAATTGCGTTTAAGTCAAAAAAATTTCGTAAGTCCAATTTTGTATTTTTTTCCGAGTAGTGCTTCTTTCCGCCGCTAATACGCCTGGCGCTGTGAGGGCTCAGCTCACCCAGCATCTACCTTCTTCGTTGAACGTTTCTCCAGTGGGCAAAGAACCTTTTTCATTTGTATCATTAAATATCTCGTGCATCCATTATTGAATATGGTTGGAAAAAAGCGAAATGCTTCTATTGAGGGAGTTGCAAGGAAGAGGCAAGCCATTTCATTTGAAACGAGTGGCAATAAAAACGAAGCTTGATGCGCGTCAGAAAGTGGTGAGCGTTGCACGGGCATACAAATCGTTCGACCGTCAGTACCATTTATAAACATAAAGATCGAGCAGCAGGACCCAAATATTGAACGTTGCACAAAGTTTGCAAATCAATTGAATGATGCCATAGAGTGCTACCGCATCATTTATGATGAAAAAAAGAAGAAAACTGTGCAATCGTCGTTAGATCGCTTCTTTCGGCCAGTTTCTAATACATAAATCTCTCTCTCTCTCTCTCTCTCGCTCTCTCTCTCTCTACACAGTACTGTACATATTCTCTCCATTTTATTAAATGTTTTTTTCAGTACAAACCAATGCGTGTTACTTATACAAGCCTTAAACATACAAATGCACTTATATAAACCTTCAATATACTTATATAGGCCTTAAACATAAATTATAATACAAAATATAGCACTGAATCAACTTACAAACAAATTCAACTTATGAACAATCGCTCGGAACCTAACTCGTTTGTAAGTAGGGGAGCATCTGTACACCAGCTGAACTGTTTTTAAAACGTCAAATCAGGACCAGGTTCAGCTTACTGAAACCAGATCTCGCTCGAGTGGTGGAAGCAAAACAACGGAAGCAGAAACACTATCATGATAAAACCGCCTCCAAGCTGAGACATCTGTCTGAGGGTGACTCAGTACTGATCCAGAATTTCCGTGGAGGAAAGGAGAGGTGGACAAAAGGAACAGTGGAAAAGAGACTCGGACCAGTCACCTACCTGGTGTGGAATGGTGTGAGCCGACGCTCGATCAACATTGATCATCTGCTGTACAACCAACCGTCCAGACCAGAGACATTGGAGTTTCCGGATGAGCAGCTGGACATCACAAACAACTACCCTGTGGTGGTTCATGCAGATGTGGGGGGGAAAGGCACACCTCGAGCAGTAGGTGGTAGCCCGTACTCACCTGAAGAGACACATGTAACATCTTCACCAGGCTCAGTGGCCTGTGACAAGACAGTTACACCTGACAACCGAGCAGTCAGTTCCCCAGAGGTGTTTGGGCGCAGGTACCCAGTGAGAACCCGAAGCGACTGAATTTGTGATTGGTCAGTTGTGAGGAACGTCGTTCCTAAAATAAAAGAGTTCCTGTTCATACAAAAATGTGAGAAAGAGTTCCTGAGATTGGAATGTCAAAGACTGGACTATTGAGTCTAATGGTTGTGTTAGCGGTAATAATTCAGTTACAAGTTGAGAAGTAAAGTTATAAAAAGTTAATGAGGCAAAGATAATTTTTGAAGTTGAGTGCTAAGTCTTAATAGGAACTTCATAGTTAAAGGGGGAGGAGTGTAATAGATTGATACTAGAAATGATAATTGCCTCAGGTTATACAAGTGTGTTTAACCACGCCACCTAGTGACCATTGTGTAGTACAGCGTGACCCGGATGGAGTGGTGTTGTGTGTCCGGTCTGTGTGTGTGTTGGAGGGTTGCAATAAAGAGCGACACGTGTGAACCCTGGCTCCGCCATCTATTGCTGTTATGGATATATTAACAGTTATATAAAGTGCAAAGTTATCACAATCATCACCTTCAAATCCCTCAAACTCCTCATCTTCTGTGTCAGAATTAAACAATTGCCCGAACGAGCCTTCCAAATAGCCGGGTCCTCCCCTCTCTTCATTTTCAGAGTCACCGTAATTTCCATGTGGCTCCTTAGAAATTATGCAGGCTTTGGCAAAAGCTCGAACAACCGTGCAAGCAGACACGTTCGCCCAGGCGGCAACGATCCATTGACAAATCGTAGCGTAAGAAGCCCGGCGCTGCCTGCCACTTTTCGTGAAGCTGTAAAATGTCTAAATAAAGTACAACCGAACTCAGTTTTGCTTCCGTTGCCTTTTTAAAACATGTTTTTAGCATGTGGGTGTAGCGAGGAAGAACTATATTTCCCAGCAGTCATTGCGCACCGGAACCCGGAAATAAGCTGCTTCCGGTAGCCAGCGCTATCGCCAGCCGCTCGGCGCCCCCGCGAGCGCTCCCGCTTTCATAGAGGTCATATATATATATATATATATATATATATATATATATATATATATATATATATATATATATATATATATATATATATATATATATATATATATATATATTTATATATATGGCGCGAGTGGTTATCGCGTCGGCCTCACAGCTCTGGGGTCCTGGATTCAAATCCAGGTCATATCCATCTATGTGGAGTTTGCATGTTCTCCCCGGGCCTGCGTGGGTTTCCTCCAGGTACTCTGGTTTCCTCCCACATTCCAAAAACATGCAAGGTAGGCTGATTGGACACTCTAAATTGCTCCTAGGTATGGGTGTGACAGTGCATGGTTGTCCGTTTCCTTGTGCCCTGCGATTGGCTGGCCGCCGATTTAGGGTGTCCCCCGCCTCTGGCCCGGAGACAGCTGGGATTGACTCCAGCACACCCCGCGACTCTAATGAGGATGAAGCGGTTAAGAAAATTAGATGAGAGATGAGATCTTGAAACATGAAGAGTTGTCGACTGCGATTCCGTCGAAGGCACTCAACCACAGCTTCTTCCAAGCATAATGTAAGGCCCCGGACCAGACTGGTGGCTGGTTGTGCCGGCCACCCAATCACAGGCCCAGCCCCTAATCACTGTGAAATATAAAATGTATTCTTTTAGATTCTTTTAGTAACTAGAATAGAATTTTACAGAGACGCCACCCACAGGAATTTTACAGTAACAACAACTATGTGTTAAGGCGCACGCATAACCGCCTACGTTTGTGTCACCGCCTATTTCTATGTCACGTGATCTTGTTTCAATCAAGCCCGCGGAGCAGAGGGTGTAGAGCGGAGACCACGTTGGGAGAGCAGGAAGATTTAACCATCTTTTTTCTCTTGCTCCGTGCTACCTCTCCTGCAGCAGCGGTTAAAAACCTCATTACATCTGCCTTAGTGTGCTTACTTTTGTTCGACTTTATTGAATGTCAAGCGCGGACCTGACAATCACTCAAGCACTTCCAGGTGTGATTCATCAGCCAGTTAGGAGTATTTAAAGCCACCAAGAACATGACCACGCTGCTGAATCGTCTTAATCAGATTACTGTTAAGTACCCTCTTGCTTGCCTCTACTGATCTCCGACCTCTTGTTTTGCTCCCAGGATCTCGACCACGCTCAGCCCCACGACCACGGACCACAATCTCGCTCTCACGTATTGTAACCTTCGCTCTGGAGTGCCTTTGCCTGCTTTGGGGTCCCCCGTCCCCGATCGTAACACATAAGTTCAAGCAGACAATGGCGATCAAAGAAACATGGAGGGTTGTTGTGAGACAGCCAATGAAAGCCCAGAATAGTGTAGCGAACTTATCAAGCAAGAAGCAGTGCATCCGTGAAAATCTCAACATAAAATAACGGATATGGGAAATGTATTGACGTTTTTGTAACTCTGATCTTGTTTGGATCCTGAGGCATCTCCAAAGGTTTCGTGACCTGAATATTTTGGACTTAGAGGCATTCATGAGTAGAGGTATGACTGTAGTTGTGTTTCTGTATAGGCACAAAAACATGTTTACTCTTCCCTGGTTTTTCGCGGATAATGTAGATCAGACATGGCTGCGATATTCGAAAAACTGCAAAGTAGGATCACCCCTATTATTACTGCATACCAGTGGTTCTGAACCTGGGTTCGATCAAACCCGAGGGGTTCGGTGGAGCCTCTGCCGCACAGGTCCAGACACATCGACTCATCATGTCTATTCACAATAACATGCCCCGCTTGACCATCACTGGCTGCAGATGATCACGTGACATTGCTTGGCCAATCAGTGCTGTGAGGAAGTTATATACCTGTATCTTGAATTTGAAAAAAAATCATATTTTATTTTAATCACATTTTACACTAAAGTAGGGTTCGGTGAATGCACATATGAAACTGGTGGGGTTCAGTGAATGCGCATATGAAACTGGTGGGGTTTGATGAATGCGCATATGAAACTGGTGGGGTTCAGTCGCTCCAAAAAGGTTGAGAACCACTGCCATATACAAAAAACAAGTACACAAGTACAATTATCAAGAAGTGTACTTAAATTTCACAGGTACAGGCATATGAAAAGACTATAATGCATTCACATCTAAAGATCCATTGTATTGACGTCCAATCGTCATGCCAGCTTCCCGGCCGAATCTACGGCGTAAATTCCTCATAATGCTGGTTCATTTTTTTACTCCTAGGAATTGGGGTGTCTTAGTCCATACGAGAAGGTTCCGCACCTCGGAAGATGCAAGCTTCGGGGGCTGATCAACGGCAAGTGCACGCCGGTGGCCAAGCGAAAGCGCTTTGGGGAGAAGAACGGTTGCCTCAACGTGCAGCATGGCAATCTGGGCTGAGAGACCAGCTGCTATACATCTCAGACCTATTTACCTCACAAAAAATTATTTTTTATTTATTCCCTGTATATATGATATTTGGCGCGCCCATTCTCCCTCCATTGTGTATTCCTTCTTCAGCGCTGAGGGATGAAGCGTTGCCCCGACTTCCGCCATTTTTTGCTGCCATTTTTCCTCTGTCTTCCGTTTGCAAGTTTCAGGGTAGATTTTAATATTATGAACTATTTTTTAATATACCCCAGAAAAAATCAGTGATGTAGTGAAGCTGTGAAAGTTGAAGCTGGCGAAGTGAAGAAGGATCACAGTATTGTGGTATTAATAATGGGGGTGATCCTACTTTGCGTTTTTTCGTTTATCACGGCCATGTCTGGTCTACTTTAACCACGATATTCGAGGGATTACTGTACAGGAATTGGTCGTGTGTATTGTACTTTTCCACAGCAAATGTGCATGTATGCACATCAATAGTTTTACACACTAAATACTATTCAAAAATAAATTATACAGATTCACACGGATCCCAAATTCTTGAATTGGTGGAAAAAAAATAACTTTTGGATTCCAGCAGAGGGCACATGACTGTATGTACCAGTATTTGAGACTTGTTGATGTTATTGTCCTATGAGTTGGAGTACAAAACTGAAAGTTGGTGAGAGGAGGAATTAAATTTGGTAAAATAGGATTCCGGGGAAACTTTACGGTACAAGCTAAAACTGGAGGCAAAATCCCCATATCACGGCACAAATGAGTAAGAGAGAGAGCAAGGCCGTAGTATATGTGACTTGGCTTGAGGTGAAGAATTTATTTTTCATGTTTTTATTCTTTAAATAGAAAATAAACTGATGGAATAATCATTATTATAAATGTGTTTGCAATGAATATAAAGCCTTATAATATACATGCTTACTATATTAATCAATATAATGCTCATCCTAAATGTGTAACTATATTAAACAATATATATATATATGTGTTGATCGCTTTCAACGAAGACAAACGCTTACGCCAAGGTCGCTCTCCAGGACAGCTGGGATCAGCGAGAGATACAAGTACACAGAGACATAAAACAATACACTGAGTTCTTGCTCCGAGGACTGAGTACTGGATACACCTCAACCGTGTTTTTATAACCTTCATGATGTTATTCGGTTGAGCTTATACAATTGTTCAAAACAGCAGAGACAGTTGTTTTTGCGTATGCAATTGTTTAAATCAGATTACCTTTGAATGTTTTGGTTATGTGCCGCTAAATGGAACGAAGAGTATTCCGCTCGTCAGAATGCACTGGGGACTAAGACGGCGTCACATGGCATTTTCCTTGCAAGTTGTAGGCAGAGTTTGTTGAAAGATGTTTTTCCTTTTTTAATTAAATATTACTAATAATGATTTAAAAGGTTTGAATCATTATTCCAACATTTGGTCCTTCGAGTAGCCGGGGTCAACACATCGATAAGGAATCCAGACGCTGCAGTTTAATATCTGGAGTGACCGTGCACGGCGAGAATCCCTTTTCCAGGCTGGACTATTTCTCAGCAGCGCCTGTTTTCTAATCGGTTGACGACTATCCTCTTGGTAAGCATCTTTCGACATTTCTGCCGAGTCCGCGTGTGATGGCTGCATATTGTTGACGGGATCCAAAATGCGCGAAGGGCATCACACGCGAAGGCCTTATTTTGAGAAGTAAGGCTCGCATCCTGGGGATGGCGATTTTAAAACCCTGCGGATACTAGTCACTAGCAGGTAGACACGGTGGGGTCTATAAAAATGTGGTGGTCGACATTGGTTGTGTGTGCGTAGTTGTTAAAGAAAAAAAGGTACTACGGGGGCACACAAATCCACTCAAAAAATGGGTGGTGCAAACAGTAATACGGCTATTGACGACGATCCAAAGATGCGTCTGCCGTGTACAGATTGGATTGTTGAAAATCAAAGCGCTACAAGGGTTAAACACCTAAACTTATGGATAAATAAATATGGATTTGCTGGCCAGCTTAATATGCATAAGATATTGATACTGCAGGATAAAATACGTGCTAAGCATGGGGGAAATCTTAACAAAATGGAGCAGGAGGGATATGATGATACCTATTATTGGTTTATGATACATGGGTTAAATCAGTTGATAATGGTGGGACTGGAAACACAGAGGCTGTGTTATTCCACAGAAAAGAGGACGGCTAGCCCGGTGGGGAAGAAGTGTGTTGTTGTTGTTGTTAAAAAGGAGGGCCCCCTCCGACAAATATGACCAGGTCGGGAGGGCCCGTGGGGGACATAGGGAGAAAACGCTATCTCCCCAGCCTGGGGCGCCGCCAATGAGTGATGTGTTTATTGAACGGGGGAAGTTTAAAACAAAAGTTAATTATACCGTGATCAGCAGAGCTAAGCAGAGGGATGGTGAGCCTTTTGCAGAATATCAAATCAGGATGACGGCTTGTTTTAAGGCCAACAGCGGCCTCGCTGAAGACCACGCGGTGGGCAGCATTTATCAGGAGCAGCTAAAAAATGGGTTGCATGCTCATTCAAATGTGTTGCATGCTCATTCAAATTATACTTATATATATTACATATATCGCTTGATTGCCTGGACAAAAAGGTCTCTAAAAACAAGGCAGGCCTGCTCAAAATGATTTGAATGAGGATTTTGAACATGAGGATGTTGAGCTAATTTTAAACCAGAGATCACATTCTTTGGGAATGAATTCAATTGGATTTTTTTGTGTGATGCTGAAAGTTGTAAAATGGCAATTAAAATGGTTATTTCCAAGTCCTAGGCATACTTTGTTAATAGTACCTAAATGTACTGTCAATTTAATGGAATGAAATGGCTTATTGCGGATTATCTTGGTTTTATCCTGTCAACGGGAATGTTTTGGTTAACAGTCGAAAAGAAATACAAAACGACCAATTAAATGTTTAGCGGGGTTGCCAAACCTGCGTTTTTTGTCATACTCTAAACTGGTCAAATAATGCTTTGGCTGCAGGGGAGCGCGGCTGTCTTTGCTGCTGATTTGAATGCAAAAAAACATGTGGACCGCGTAGCGGCTGATTTGACGGTGTTAGGCATTCAGTATGCGCGCAGACCGCACGAGCGGTTAATTTTTTTGGACCCCTTCCGTGAAGACATTACAATAATTGGCCTTGGGGGTGCTGAAGCAAACTTGAGGGCAGAAATGGGTTTTGCTATGCTTGCAGCATATTGTAATTATGGGGTATTGCCAAAATATTGTGATATAGTTGGATATCGGGAGAGTAATTAATTTAGTCTTCTCTAAAAAGCGTTATAATTGTACACAGGAGGTGAAGCATTGTGCTCAGAAATAAAAAGAGAGCACTTAGGAATGTCAACATTGATAAGCTGCTTCTGCAGCGAGCGTGAAGGTCACAGTCAGCGGGTAAGGGCGCGCTTCCGTTTAAACATTTCAGAATAAGAACAAAACATGGTCTGCAAGGGATGCAGAGTTCCGCGACTATCTTCGCATTTATTTTTGGGATTTAATCAGAAATGTCTTTCGAGGTGATAGAAAATCTGTTTGGCAAAGATTGATTTGGTAAAAGCTTTGGAATTGGGAATAATACTATTATTATTATTTTCTTTTTACTTTAATATAGGAGATTGGCTGGTTAAAGAAAAATGAATGGATTTTTTACAATATTATGGCATATTGGTTACAATTTGTGGGTCCTTTATTAAGCATTGAAAATTGTAATTAGGAAATGCCTAGTAAAAGGTGGATTTCTCTAATTTAATTATTGTAGATTTTTCTTGTGGTAACAGGGAGCTATAAGAAATGGCTCTTATCTTAAGTAAACATAGTATGGGGTGATTTGCAATTTATGTCTTAGGTATTAAGGGTTATTTGGTTGTTAAAGGAATCAGACATGAAATTAACAATGCGGAAATGAGAAATTTCATGGCATTCGTCCAAATTGTTAGGTAAATTGAACCTGGCTGGGGTAGATAAGATAATTGGTTAAGGATAGGCATAGTTTCCCTAGAAGAAACATGGAGCGTCTTTAGGTGCACAAAAGACTTTCCTTGTTTGACCTGAAGGGGGCGTATGCTTTGGCATAAGTCATATTGATGACTATTGGGACGTTATTACTGTCTATTGCTTTAGGGCATACGCATTAAGAATTTAGCCAAAACTTACTGCATTGCAATTATGGGGTTAATACAACTGAATGTTACGGTGATAACGATGGGCAATAACAAGCTTAGATAAAGGGGAATATCTACAACAGGGGTCTCAAACTCGCGGCCCGCGGGCCAACTGCGGCCCGCGGGACGATAATTTGCGGCCCCCGTCTTAATATGAAAGATTAATGTTCGTGCGGCCCGTAAGATTGATATGAATGACACTTGTTGTGTTCGGAGCTGAATGAACCAATCACGGTGAGGTATACGGCTCTGGAGGGCGGGACATCGGCCGGGCTGTCCAGTGCCTCGCTCACTCACTCATTCATTCCTCCAATCAGCTGGGCGGAGGAGAAGCCGTGAAGCTGATCACTCCGCAACGGCGCGCACACTCCTCCGCTGCTCTCAGCATACAACTGAATGAGGCGTGATCCAGCCTGTGTCAGTGTAGCCATCTTCGCGAGCGAAACGGAGAAACGGAGAGCGAAAGTGCGCATGCGCCACAAACCCGCACGACTGAACGTGAAAGATCAACACGAGACTCATTCCAAGTGGAAAAACATATTACAGAGCCCCAGAGATGTCTCTTTCAAAGCCTGGCGTGAAGAGAAAGGTCGTTGATGAGCACAGACAGTTTCAAGAAAAGTGGAGCGTGCAATATTTCTTTGTTGAACACAGGGGAACTCCGACGTGTCTCATTTGCACTGAAAAAGTTGCGGTGCACAAGGAATACAATTTGAAACGTCATTATACTACGAGACATGCTGAGGAGTACGAAAAATACCAGGGAGATGAGAGAGCCAACCAGGTTGCCAGTGTTAAAACATGTCTTCTGAGGCAACAGGATTTCTTCAAGAAGGCTACCAAAGACAGTAATGCAGCAGTCGAAGCTAGCTACGCCGTTTGTGAGTTGATTGCTAAAGCAGGAAAGCCATTCACAGAAGGTGAATTTATCAAAAAGTGCATATTACAGGCTGCACATATTGTCTGTCCAGAAAAGAAAAGTCTGTTCAACCACATCAGCCTTTCTGCCAACACCGTGGCAGAGCGCATTTCTCACCTGTCAAGCAACATTTATGATCAACTGTGTGAGAAAGCACAATGTTTCAGTGTATATTCAGTGGCTCTTGATGAGACCACAGACATCACAGACACTGCCCAGCTCGCAATATATATCCGTGGTGTTGATGACAATTTTAAAGTAATGGAGGAGTTGCTCACAGTAATTCCAATGCATGGCCAGACCACCGCGAAGGAAATATTTCACCAACTGTGTGATGCCATTAAGAATGCCGGTTTGCCATGGAAGAACTTTGTTGGAATAACAACCGATGGAGCCCCATCAATGACAGGGAGGAAGAATGGACTGGTAGCACTTGTTCAAAAAAAACTGGAAGAGGAGGGTGTGGAGGAGGCCATAGCTCTGCACTGCATTATACATCAGCAGGCCCTTTGCAGCAGATGCCTGAAGTTTGACAATGTGATGTCTGTCGTTGTGAAATGCGTCAACCAAATCAGATCCAGGGGCTTAAAGCACAGAAGGTTCCGTGCTTTTTTAGAGGAAATGGAGTCAGAATATGGGGATGTGCTCTACTTCACTGAGGTACGTTGGCTCAGCAGGGGAAACGTGTTGAAGAGATTTTTTGAGTTGAGAGCAGAAGTAAAAGACTTCATGGAGATAGACGGGGTTGCTGTTCCTGTGCTAAGTGATCCCAAATGGCTCATGGACTTGGCTTTTCTTGTTGATATCACACATGAGCTTAATGTACTGAACAAGAAGCTACAAGGCCAGGGGCAACTTGTCAGTGCTGCCTATGACAACGTGAGAGCATTCTGCACGAAACTTGTGTTATGGAAAGCCCAACTCTCTCAGACAAACCTTTGCCATTTCCCAGCATGCAAGGCTCTCGTGGATGCAGGCACACCATTCAGTGGTGAGAAGTATGTTGAGGCCATTTCCAAGCTACAGGAGGAATTTGATCACAGATTTGCAGACTTCAAGACACACAAAGCCACATTTCAAATTTTTGCGGACCCCTTCTCCTTTGATGTGCAAGATGCCCCTCCTGAGCTTCAAATGGAGCTCATTGACCTGCAGTGCAACTCTGCACTCAAAGCCAAGTTCAGGGAGGTGAGTGGAGAAGCAGACAAGCTTGGGCAATTTTTGAGAGAGTTGACCCCCAGCTTCCCTGAACTTTCCCGAAGGTTCAAGCGGACCATGTGCCTTTTTGGGAGCACATACTTGTGTGAGAAGCTCTTCTCCACCTTGAACTTCAATAAGTCCAAGTACAGGTCCAGACTTACTGATGAGCATCTTCAAGCTCTACTGAGGGTCTCCACTGCTTCCTCCCTCAAGCCAAATGTGACTCAGCTATGTGAGAAGAAGCGCTGCCAGGTCTCTAGCAGCAAGGAGTAGGCAAGAGAAGCCGTGTTCAGAATATTTCATATTCAATGTTTTCATTCAAGTTCAGAAAGTTAAAGGTTAAAGAGCTGTTAATACAGACATTTGAAACGGAATAAAAATAATTCATTTTCTCTACTTAGGCAGCCAGTGTATATCTCTCATTATTATTATTTTATTTTTGTATTACTGATTGATAGATTTTTTATTCATCTTTAAGTTAATTTATCTAATTCATTATTTTTTGTAAAAAAATAAAGATATTTGATAACGTTGGAATGTTTTATCAGCGCTTTTCTTGTGGAAATCCTGATGCGGCCCAGTCTCACCCAGACTTGGCCTCTAGCGGCCCCCAGGTAAATTGAGTTTGAGACCCCTGATCTACAACAAAGTCTGGTAGGGCCTTCCATGGTGTGAAACAAGTGAAATAATGTCTATGTTTTAAAAATAACATCTCCAAATTATAAAATATCAACCTTGGAGAAATGCTTTAAGTAGATGGGTTGATTAGAATGGGCAAAATTCGATAACATTGAAAGGGGGTGTAACTTAATCCAGAACATGGAGATAAAGTTTTTACAAACGGTTAAAATACAAAAAGGAGGTGTGTGTGTGTTTCAATGTGTCACAACTTTTCCGTTATTGAATCTAATACATTAATTATCTAGTTTCTTCAGGCATCAATCTTGATGATTGGGGGAGCACTCTAAATTTCTTGATTATGAGTGCCAGCGTGGATGAGTGTCTGTCTTTTGTGTTTCAATTGGCTAGCCACCAAGATATATCAATATTCTAATATCAAGGTGGAATATTTCTGAAATCGCTGATAAGCCTTTCAAGGACGGCGGTGGCAGAGTAGGAAAGAAACAAAAAAGAAAAGAATTTCGCCAAATGAAATTTTTGATTTCTGCAATGGGAAATTTTGGGAACCTGGGGGACTAAACAAAAACAAAAGTCTTATCTAGGAGGGCTACCATTTTGAGTCATGGTAAATTTCATGCCTCAAAAAAGGGGGAGGTTATATATTCAATCTATATGCAGATATATGGCCAAAACACGGGCGATTCCCCCTTATGTCAAGCTACAAAAGCTACATATCCATTTCAAAGGATACACATGGATTTTATAGAATATGTGTGGTACATAACAGTCCTAAAACAGATTGGGGAAACCTTGTTGCAGAAACTGGTCTAGATTGGCAAGCTTGGATGACACACGTGTGCGAAAAAACCATCAGGCCTTCGATAAAATTAACCCATATGGTGGGGCATTACAAATCATAATTCAGACTGACAAATTAACTTGTGAATCTTTGTCTGACGTTTTTCCTAAGTCCATGGGTAAGAAGGTCGTCAGAGATGGAAACACCCGGATCCGCCATAATAAAATTAAAATCTGAGATGACCAGAGAATTCATTTCTGCAACGGGGAGTTCCCAAACGGGAGGCGGTAAGAAATAATTGGTTATTGTTGATGGAAAATGCAGCTATTATAAATCAAACCTGTATCAAACCTGTATAACATGTATGGGGGGCCGACCTCTCTTAAGAGTAGTACCCGCGCAAATTACCCCTGATTATGTAAAGGAGATAATGACAAAAGAAGATGTAAGCCCAAAATGTATGAAATGGAATAATGTCTACCCAGTTACAACGGCAGCAAAGGACAAGCCTAACTTTTCAACACATGTCGCGTTTAATCATTTTACCTGCTTAGTCCTCACAGGGCACGGTCCGGCACTGGGAGCGATAAATGTGACGTGGTGTGCCCACGTCCTAAAACAGACTACACCCCTGATTCCACCTTCTGACCTATGGTGGTGGTGGGGTCAAAACAAATTATACGACTCCTGCCAAAATGACAGCAGGACTTTGTGCCTTGGTCTCACTGCTATTACCAGTGTCTGTTTTTCCATCTACAGTAGAGATACAATTGGAAATCCGGTATGATGGCGGGCCCCTCGCGACGGCGTCGCATGGAGAGAGGGTGATCCGACATACATTGATGAGTATAAGTTGGCTAATCAGATCGCAGCAGGTTGGGAGTATATTTTTCTTTTAATTACTCCAAACAAAAATGTTGATTGG
Source organism: Stigmatopora argus (assembly GCF_051989625.1). Taxonomy (NCBI): domain Eukaryota; kingdom Metazoa; phylum Chordata; class Actinopteri; order Syngnathiformes; family Syngnathidae; genus Stigmatopora; species Stigmatopora argus. The sequence goes on along the minus strand of NC_135388.1, from coordinate 22,609,584 downwards.
ATAAATTACCTGCATTACAATGTCCAAAAACTTGGAAATTATACTGAACAGGGATTTGTGGCGATAAAGGAACAACTGGCAGCCACTAGTCTGACGGCGTTCCAGGATCGTGCAGCGGTTGAAATGCTTCTTGAAGGAGCAGGGGGCGTATGCAACGTTTGAAAATGTTGCACTCAACAACACGCCCCCCACTGGGTCCCACACCAGGGCCAACGATGGCCTGCAGACCCTAAACCGCAAGATGAAAAAGCATCCTGGAGTAGAATAATGTCCGCTGACAGATTTGTGGCCTCACTAATAATGATTTGGCCTAATTTGTGGTAGTCCTTTTTGCTACGATTTTGACATTATGTGGGTGTTGTATTATTCCCTGCTTAAGATCTTTGATGAGCCGACTTATAACCACTGCGATTGCCCCTACAAATTCCAGATTGCATGAATTATATCTCCTACTGATGAAACGTGCTGACACTAACAGTGAATTCCAGGAGCATGGTAATTACGAGGATGGATTGGACGAAAATGATCTTATTTTCTGCTTTTCAGACCTGCCGAACGAGTAGAGCCTAAGCGGGTAAAATTAAAACAGCCAACGGAGATATCCCTCTCTTCTTGGATTTGCCATAAAATAAATAACGAATGTTGGGTTCATTCTGGGATGTTACTATATGTTCATTTGGAATTAATGGAATAAAGCTGAAAGGAAGTTTTATTAAGGGAATCATGTGCAAATTTATAATATAGGGGGGAATGATGGAATAATCATTATTATAAATGTGTTTGCAATGAATATAAAGCCTTATAATATACATGCTTACTATATTAATCAATATAATGCTCATCCTAAATGTGTAACTATATTAAACAATATATATATATGTGTTGATCGCTTTCAACGAAGACAAACGCTTACGCCAAGGTCGCTCTCCAGGACAGCTGGGATCAGCGAGAGATACAAGTACACAGAGACATAAAACAATACACTGAGTTCTTGCTCCGAGGACTGAGTACTGGATACACCTCAACCGTGTTTTTATAACCTTCATGATGTTATTCGGTTGAGCTTATACAATTGTTCAAAACAGCAGAGACAGTTGTTTTTGCGTATGCAATTGTTTAAATCAGATTACCTTTGAATGTTTTGGTTATGTGCCGCTAAATGGAACGAAGAGTATTCCGCTCGTCAGAATGCACTGGGGACTAAGACGGCGTCACATGGCATTTTCCTTGCAAGTTGTAGGCAGAGTTTGTTGAAAGATGTTTTTCCTTTTTTAATTAAATATTACTAATAATGATTTAAAAGGTTTGAATCATTATTCCAACATAAACAATAGGTCAGGATCATTTTATAAATTAAATTTTCCACTGTAAATCACTCAAACATTCAGTGCCATTTGTGAACTTAATTATTGAGATGTCTTTGGAAGTTAACGGAAGGCTTGAATAGAATTCATTTTGTGTGAAGACATACCTTGCACCCACTGGCTGCTGGCTGTTACCGTGAAATGGTCTGAATAACCCAACTGAAAAATACGAGAGCTTCTGGCTTCCGAGGAGGCTTTAGGCCCTTGGGACAGATACACACGTGCAAAATATGTGAGTTTTGTATAGATAGTGTGGTGTTTGCAGGGTTTTCTGCCTAGGTAACATGTGGATCATATCTAACATAACCTTTTTCCCATGTAACTGGAAAGGAATAGAGAGGTTGGACAGCAAATATATATATACGGTTTTCACCTTGATAAAGAGCATGATCTTCTACAGCAGAAGATGGGTCTCCTTTCAAGGCTATAAAAGACCATGGATCTCTATGGATAAAAAGGAGGACAAAGATGATTTTTTTTTTTATCTCAAAAGAAAACAGAACGAACAAATATGCATCTAATAAGGGGAGGGATATACACATCCACACATATGCATGTGGACAAGCCTGCACACACATTCACATTTGCTGATCTTAATTAAAAGAGTGTGCTTTCTAAAGGGAGGAAAAAGATGAACCCTGTATCTTTATGTAGTCTATAAATAGTAAGTGTCAAAAGATTTAAGAGCTCAACTTTTATTACTTTTGAAAGTCTTTGCTCTTGGAAATAGGTTTTAAATCTTTATAAAACCTAGACATGAGTGATCTGGGAAAAAACAGGCTCGTCATTTATATTTTGTATCCAATTTCAATTCTTATAAAAAAAATTGCTTGTTTTTCTACGTCTTAAAATAGCCTTCAAGGAAAGCATGATAAACTTTAGAGTAGCATAGCTTTTGGACATATTTGACCAAAAATTTAAAAAGTAGCCCACAAAGTCAATAAAAGAAACATGGAAAACTATTTTGATTAAAGGGCGGCCCGGCGGCGCGAATGCTTAGCGTATCGGCCTCACATTGTGGGTCCTGGGTTCGAATCCAGGGCGGTCCACCAGTGTAGAGTTTGCATGTTCTCCCCGGGTCTGCGTGGGTACTCCGGTTTCCTCCCACTTTTCAAAGACATGCATAGTCGGTTGATTGGACACTCTAAATTGCGCCTAGGTATGAGTGTGAGCGTGAATGGTTGTTTGTCTCCTTGTGCCCTGTGATTGGCTGGCCATCATTTCAGGGTGTCCACTGCCTCTGGCCTGAAGTCAGCTGGGATAGGCTCTATTAGCACCATGGCACTTCCTATCAATATAGTTATAATTGTAACAAATTGTCAAATGTCCAAGCAGATGGATTTCCTTTAACACCAACATTTTATTCAAATTTTTACAATGATCAACTGTCTCTCTTTTTTTGCAGCTTAGCAACCAACTTGCTTCATGGCACTGTCGTGACACATATCTCATTTTCTGGAGCCTATCCCAGCTGTATTTCGGGCCAGAGGCAGGGGACACCCTGAACTGGTGGCCAGCCAATCGCAGGGCACAAGGAGACAAACAACCATTCACGTTCACACTCATACCTAGGGGCAAATTAGAGTGTCCAATCAGCCTACCATGGAATGTGGGAGGAAACCGGAGTACCCTGAAAAACCCACGCAGGCTTAGGGAGAACATGCAAACTCCACACAGGCGGACCGACCTGGATTTGAACCCAGGCCGACGCGCTAACCACTCATCCTCCGGGCCGTGACTCTCAAACAATTACTAACATATTTGTAACATATATTACAACGCTCGTGGATTGCATTCTGTTTGGGATAGAAATAATCGTACTAGTATTTTCTTAACACAACATTAATGTTATTCTGCTCATCCTCTGACAATGTGAATGACTTGAACACGTTTTCAGCTTCGGGTTCCATAGCGTGTATCAAGCAACTCACTTGAAATTTGGCATCTTTCTTTTTCGGTTTCGTCGCAAGACGTTAATGGTGAAATGGCTGTTTGCATTCTATTTATTCATTTGAATGAAGCATTGAATGGAAAGTCCTGACCTACCAGAACTTTGGGTTCATCATCTCAATAGTTAAATTCTGTATTTAATTAATCAATCTACGCTACAAATGGTGCTGTTATGTACTAAAATGTATACCCTCACCAGTCTATAACCCTTTTGACTTTACTCACACTGAGCATGTATCTTGTTTGTATTATAACTCAAATCATGTATGCATTAACACATATTTTAATAACTGATCTTTGTAGCTTCTTCTCAAACAGTGCTCCTTTGTTCTGCAAATCTAATCTTGTATCTTAGGACTCATAATTCTTTCTGGTTAGCTCTGTTTGTCTCGGGTTTTAGATAAGTAAGGAGGCATGGGACAATCCAGCTCTGGGAGCTTGAAACCATTAGAAGGATCCTCAAAGTATTTTCAAACACCTGACTGATAAGACAGTTTATTCCCAAGACTAGCTAGCTGTGGAAAACAACTACATATTTGGAAGTTCGTTCTAAACTGAAACATGCCCACTAATATTCAAATTAACACCCACTTTTGCCTGCTGGAAAGAAGATACACCTATTCTGGAGTCAGATGTCGAATCAAGTGTGCTTCTTGCAATAAAGCCTCTGCTGATGTGCCTGAACGCACCCTGAGACTCAATTTCTTTGTTCTCCCCATTTATCTTCGAATCCACGAGAACAGAAAATGAGCACATGGCGTTGTAGGTACGAGGTCAAGATACAATGCTAACATTGCCTCAGAAGGACCTGTCTCCATGTTCCATGACGCTTTATGTGTGCCTTTGAGTGCTGTTCGTCCTCACGGAGATCTAAGATGCTGTTTCGTCAGTTTTTTGAGCAACTAACTTGTTTTCTCATGCACTCACCTGAAACCCAAATTGCTGATGTGCTGACTGCCAAGCATGGAAATGCTCTTTTTGGCAGAATCCTGCAGGTTGTTGGAGCCTTCATCATTGATCACCATGGCTACAATGAGACCTGCCTCCACTTTATTTAAATATTTTGCAAGGCGATTACTCTCATCCTTGCTCCGATATGTGTCAAACCTGTAAGGATGACAATCATTAACTTATTAGAGCAATGGTTTCGTAACCCACCATTGGTGCCTTCTTCCTGGTCTTTGTGTGCCTGATGGCAGGCCTGTATACACTGTATGTGCTATTCTCGATTCCAGAAAATGGGGCACGGGGTGCAGTATCTGGTCGACTTGGGCCCAGTATTTAAGGGGTACACGGTCGATTGGTCGCCGGTCTTTTGGTCGCCGATCTTTTGGTCGCTGTTCTTTTGGTCGCCCGCAAGGTAAGTGAAAATTAACATTTAAATGGTTGCTCAAATTCCCTGAATACAAACTGTGAATTACTATTTAGTCATACTTAATGCCCTAGTAATTATTAGGCTAAAGAAAAGCTCCAAATTTCCCGGACTTTTATTGTTTTTTGTTGGAGAACTTGCTAAGACCCTGACTGACGTAGCTTCTTAAAGGGACAACACATGTACATACAAACTCTTATACACTCACACGTCGGCTCAGTGAAACTGCTAATGGCCATTGTTAGCTTTTATTGATGCGTAGACCGTGTTGTTTTACCTTGTTTTGTCGCCGGTCTATTGGTCGCCGGTCTTTTGGTCGCCCGTTGTTGCGGTCGGGGCGACCAAAAGACCGCAACCAAAAGACCGGCGACCAAAAGACCGGCGACCAAAAGACCGGCGACCAATCGACCGCACACGATTTAAGGACCCTTAGCTTAGCGTTTTCTGACTGGCAGTGCTTTTGCCTTAGTTTTTTCGCCGACTCAGTCATGCTGCCTTTTGTTGTACTTTGTCACACTCACATATTTGCATGCTCCCTTAGTTTAATAATTATTATTTTGCATTTGATTTCCTCAATCTAGGTTTGTGTTGAGTCCATCATCAACAGCTTGCCGTTCGTAACACAAACAAATGTATACAAGTTATGTTGGATATTAAAATCTGCGAATGAGTGAAATAGCGGATGCGGAAAGGCAAATAGACAGGCGTCCATTGTATATACAGCAAGTGCCTCAATATTATCGTGGCCTTGTTTTGACATCGTTGTGCTCTTACCTTTGGATGCAAATAATGTCCATTTTATTTGGAAAGCAAACGGGCAGCCTTAACTGACCCTCTTACCTGTTATCGCTCAGTACCTCTCTAGTCTTGGGATCAAAAACATGGACAATAATGCCACGGTTGCCCCAGCCTTTCTCTGAGAGGTAGTGATTTTGATTGCTTTCTCCAGGGTATACAGTTTTATTAAGGAAAGTCCATGATAACTTCTTTGCCCCATGGATCTCCAATCTTCCACCAGTTCCCACACCAATGAATTTGCGGCCAAAGTAGATGTGCTCCTCATCAGTATCATCTGACCTGGGAATAGTTGTGAACAAGAGTTATGTATTTAGAAAAATGACAAAAGCTGTGGAAAAGAGTATGTAAACAATTACTATATTGGAATGTTTAATGCATATAGAATGAAATGTACTTAGCCATTATTCAATTATTTAGCTCAATTTTAAGGCCTGATTGTAACTGATTATTCGCTACTGAATAAATCACACAGCCCGGTGACTTAAGTGGTTAGCGCGTCAGCCTCACAGCTCAGTTGTCCTGGGTTCAAGTCCAAGTCAGTCCACCTGTGTGGAGTTTGCATGTTCTCCGCGGACCCGTGTGGGTTTTCTCCAGGAACTCCCAAAAAAAAACAATCATGGTAGGCTCTAAATTGCTCCTAGGTATGAGTGTGAGGGTGAATGGTTGTCGGTTTCCTCGTGCCCTCCGATCGGCTGGCCACCGATTCAGGGTGTCCCCCGCCTCTGGCCCGAAGTCAGCTGGCATAGGCTCCAGCACCCCCCCCCTCCCGTGACCCTAATGCAGATGAAGTGGTTCAGAAAATGAAACGAAAAATGAAAATGATTTATTTTGATGAAACTGTGCATAGCCAATTGATACACCCCTACCGCACACTGAAAGAAAATGCAGCTGTCATGTGTGAAGAGTTAGTGACAGTGTAACTAAAGATGCTCAAGTAATATAGGAAATATAGTGAGATCACTCTCCTATAGTGTGAGTTCCCCCACTTAGAAATATTGGAGGGATCTGACATTTTATCGTAGGTGCACCCATGTCCGTGTGAGGAAGACAATCTAAAAAAAATCAGTAATCACAAGGTCATTCATTTATTCATCTTCCATACCACCCATCCTTGAAAGGGTTGCGGGTGTTGCTGGAGCCTAACCCACCTGTCCTTGGGCGAAGGCAGACTACACCCTACACTGGTCGCCAGTCAGTCATAGGGCACACAGAGACAAACGACCATCCACACTCTGAATCATACCCCCACCAGTGGGAATTGAGCCCGCGCCTGCCTGTATCGAAGTTAGGCGAGTGAACCTCGACACCACGAGGCGGCTCTAATCACAATGTATGATTTTATAACAATTTATTTGTGTGATACAGTTGCAAATTAGTATTTGAACACCTATCTATCAACTAGAATTCTGAACCTCAAATACCTTTTAATCTGGCTTTAAAGTCCACCTCCACTCCACATATTATCCAGCTTGGTGAAAAAAGGTCCACTGTTGGAGCAATCAATAGAAAATTGAATAGGCTAAACGTGGGTTTTCTCCGGAAACTCTGGTTTCCCCCCACATTCCAAAGACATGCATGGTAGGCTAAATTGCCCCTAGATATGAGTGAGTGTGAATGGTTGTCCGTCTCCTTGTGCCCTGTGATCGGTTTGCCACCCGTCTCTGGCTCGAAGTCAGCTGGGATTGGCTCCAGCACCCCCCGCGACCCTAATGAGGATAAAGCGGTTCAGAAAATGAAATTAAAACTGAAAAAAATAAACATGACGTCAATGTCATTCGGAGTGGAGATCCTCGCAAGATATCACCTAGTGGGGATAATCCAAAGAAAATTGAGGAATCAGCCCAGAAATGCACGAGAGGACATGGTCAATGCCAGTCAAGAGCTGGGACCATTGTTTCCAAGGTGACTGTGGGTAATACACTATAACATCATGGTTTGAAATCAAGCATAGCACGAAGGGTTCCCCTGATTAAACCAGCACGTGTGAGGGTCCGTCTTAAGTTTGCCAATGATCATGGCAATGCGCTGATAAAATAACATAAACAAATTTAAATGAACTTGGATTACGATGCAGACACACTCCAAAATAAGTTTAATCGAACCTAACACTAAAGTTAATTATAATTTTGTTTGACATTTTGATACCTTTGTTCTCCCGGGTTGGCTCTTTTTGCCCCGCCTCCACACTGACTTTCAGTCAATATCGAGGGTTATTTGATTTTGTATTTCCTTCAAAATATTCCCAAAATGATGCACACAAATGTCCTCACAATAGAATAACGCACGACCACTTGCCAACGAGAAGTAGTATATACGCCATTCGCATTGACTAACGGGGAAAAAAAACACTGAAAAAAATGCTACGCTCCGCCCAGTGCAAAGAGGGAGTTGCGACCAGAGACATTACACGAGCGAGTTGCGGGGAGAGAGACAGTGCCCATGATGTTCTTATGAGCAGCATCTCGCGTCCGCCGTCTGCTCATATATAAAAAATTGTCTCGTATTTCAAGATAAATATTTGCCCGAAATTTTACTCGTATCTCGAATTGCTCGTATGTCGGGCCACTTGTATGTCGAGGTACCGCTGTATATGGATCAATATTGATCCGCAACAGGTCTTGCAACTACGGTAAGCAGCCGGCGACTCCATTTCCCCCGTAGAAGTTGTGCGCGGTGCATGCTGGGATATATAGTTCTTTTGAATTAGTGTGCCCGCCGTCATTCCGGGTGGATTGACAAAACAACACCTGCCGCTAGATGTTGGCGTCAACAGAGCATTCAAAGCTAGACTGCGCACTATATATATTTTGGTACTCGGACGTTTCGTCGAAAGACGTTTGGTCCCCGGACGTTTGGTCCCCGGACGTTTGGTCGACCGGACGTTTGGTAGAACGGACGTTTGGTCGCCGGTTTCGCGAGTCCCGAGGTTTGAGTCACGAGACTTCCATTTGTTTAGCCCTAACCCTATTCACTCAATGTTAAATAATAGTCAGTAAATCCCTATTCACCCAATGTTATAATCTATCAATTGCATGCGAACCCGTTCTACCAAACGTCCGTTCTACCAAACGTCCGTTCTACCAAACGTCCCGTCGACCAAACGTCCGGTCGACCAAACATCCGGGGACCAAACGTCCAGGGACCAAACTTCCGGGGACCAAACGTCTATCGACGAAACGTCCGGTCACGATATATTTTATATGGATCAACAGGTTTCTCAACTACAGTAAGCAGCAGTCGACCCCATTTCCCACTGTAGAAGAAGTAGTGTGCGGTGCATGTTGTGATATATAAAACAGCGTTTCATTTCGGTTGAGCTCGATTTAGCACACTAATTCAGTGCTCGCTGTCATTCCGGGTGGAATGACAAAATAACTCCAGCCGCTAGATGTTGCCGTCAACAGAGCATTCAAAGCTACACTGCGAACTGTGTGGGAGCAGTGATGACAGAAGGTGAACACACGTTCGCCAAGATTGGGACACAGCGCCGGACGACATATGCCACTATCTGACAGTAGGTCGTAAATGCCTGACCTGATATATCAGTCTCAACTGTGGTCCTAGATGTCAGAAAGGCAGGAATTGCTGACTCGATTAATGACAACATTGATGAGATGGAAGCGTGTTGGATGCCGCATTCGTCCAGCTGTTCGGCATGAGTTATTATGCTATTGCTGTGTCACGAAAATACAAAGACTTTACCTTGGGGAAAATAATAAAACACTTGTTTATTCATGTTGGGAGTGAATGGAGTTGTCAGAAAGCTCATTTGTAATCTATTAATAAAATTTTGACTGTTTTGTTGACATTCCCTTTAGCGTAGCACCGTCTAATGGATGCATATTAACGTAACCCCAGGCTTTAGTGTAGCACCTTATAATGCGGTGCGCCTTTTAGATGGAAAAAGTTTTAAAATATGTCATTCATTGAAGGTGCGCCTTATAATTTGGTGCGCGTTATAATGTGGTGCGCCTTATAGTGCGGAAAATACGGTATTTATTTTCAGCTGTATTGCTTAAATTAATTGTCAGAAAATCATACATTGTGATTTCTGGCATTTTCTTTTTAGCTTATCTCTCTCACAGTGAAAATGTACCTACGATGGCAATTTCAGATTCGGCCATGGTTTCTAAGTGGGGGAACTTATATAGCAGGGTTCAAATACGTATTTAACTCATTGTAATTGTTCTGCTCGTAATACAAAAGTTTTACAAATCATTTTTGTTGGTTATATAAAAATCATATGAGAATTCATTTGTATAATGTAGACTCAAAATGTTGGATATGTATATTTTTAACACATATAAGTCTACCTTCCAAACAAAGAAATGGTAAGATTGCCCTTGTAAGGACAGTCTGGACTTCCAATGTGCAGTTCCCCTTTGTTCCCAATAAGAATGTGTTTTGTCCGTAGGTGTATTGGCCGATTGGTGTCAGCAATCACCAGTTTCCCTACACAGGTGAGAGACAAGTAAAAAGGCAGAGGGAAAGACAATGTTAAGCACACTTGAAAGGTGTTTTATTTCTGCTCCAGAGCCCCCAGACACCATACATGTACCTTTCCACCATTTATAACCAAGACAGTACAGGCTGTGCAATACCTATGCCTCTACATAGTGCGGCCTTGATTTTACTACATTAGCTTTCTTGATCTTTGAGAAGGCATGGCCTTTAGCACATTTTGCCAATTGGGTGCATGATTTTTAAACTTATGTGACTCTAATGAAGGTGCTTAAATTTAAATCAAGTCCTTAACTATACCAAAAACTTAAAATACATATTAAAATTAATTATAATCCCAGGGGCAACAAGGGTTTATTTATAAAACACTGAATCATTTCTTTAAAATGCAAGTTAATTGAGAGGTTCAATTGACGGCCAATAAAGATTCTCATTCTTGCATGGTCATATTTATCCACAGAGGATTCATTCAAAGCGATTATTAGGAGTTATTTAACTAATGATGCATCAAGAATCCAATCTATACCATCACACAGTGGCTGTAATTGTTATGTGAAAAGGGTCACAATTACAGCAAGACTGGGAGTCAACTAACCATTGTGTAATTGCATGATGTCTGTAAAATATCACAAATCAGACAATCTGACAAATCAGGCCCAGTCTCAACACCCCCACCACCACCCTGCAGCAATACACTGACGTTCCGGGAACAGGAAGTGAGAATGGTAATGCGGTCTGTGAACACCAGGAAGGCTGCGGGCCCTGACGGAGTACCTGGGAAGGTGCTCAAAGCCTGTGCTGACCAGCTGGCTGGAGTCTTCACAAATATTTTCAATTGTTCCCTGCAACTACCCATCATTCCATCTTGTCTGAAATCTGCCACCATCATCCCTGTCCCCAAAAAGCCAACCATTGGCAGCATGAATGATTATAGGCCTGTTGCCCTCACGCCTGTGATCATGAAGTGCTTTGAAAAGTTGGTAGCCCGCCATATCAGGAATACAATCTCTCCCTCAATTGACCCTCACCAGTTTGCTTATAGGGCAAACAGGTCCACTGATGATGCTATTGCCATTGCTCTTCATACAGCACTGAGCCATCTGGAACACCCTGGGAACTACGTGAGGATGCTCTTCATTGACTACAGCTCAGCCTTCAATACCATAAAACCGGACATTCTGACTGACAAACTCTCCCACCTTGGACTATCCTCTTCAATCTGCTGCTGGATAAAGGACTTCTTGACCAACCGCCCACAGACTGTTAGACTTGGTCCCCACCTCTCTTCCTCCATTACACTAAGCACTGGCTCCCCTCAAGGCTGTGTACTGAGTCCTCTTCTGTACTCCCTGTACACCTACGACTGTGCACCCACCCACCAGTCTAACGCCATCATCAAATTCGCTGACGACACCACTGTGGTCGGACTCATCTCAGGAGGGGATGAGTCGGCTTACAGAGATGAGGTCAACAATTTGTCTTCGTGGTGCTCGGTGAACAATCTCACACTGAACACCACGAAAACTAAAGAAATAATCTTGGACTTTCGCAAACACGGCACAGATCTGGCCCCACTCCTCATAAATGGAGTATGTGTAGACAGGGTCCAGTCCTTTAAATTCCTGGGGGTCCACGTCACGGACAAGCTCTCATGGTCTACAAACACCACGGCAGTGGTGAAGAAGGCTCAGACACGACTCCATTTCCTCAGGGTGCTCAGGAAGAACAACTTGGGCTCCAATCTTCTGAGAACCTTCTATAGAACCACTGTAGAGAGCATCCTGGCGTACGGCATCACAGTGTGGTACGCTGGAAGCACGGCGGCAGACAAAAAGGCCATGCAGAAAGTGATTAACACTGCCCAGAGGATTGTCGGCTGCTCTCTGCCCTCACTTGAAGACATTGCCAGCCCGCGTTACCTCAGCAGAGCCAAGCACATCATAGGGGACCCTTACCACCCTGGTCACAATCTGTTCCAGCTGCTGCCCTCTGGCAGACGCTATAGGTCCCACAAAGCTCGGACAAATAGGCTTAAGGACAGTTTTTTCCCCACATCCATCAGACATCTAAACTCGCGCTAACATACACACATTCCCTTCTGCGGCATATGAATAGATGTTTGGTTGGTGATCTGCCTCCTACTAGCTGACTTGAAGGAAGGTAAGTGGCAGACAGTGTGCGGTAATCGAGAGGTAAGCGACCTGTATCCACAACAGCGGAATGTCAAATTACAAGTCCGTAACTTACACTTATTTAGGTCTTTTGCCGATTAAACGTAGCTTATGGAGAAGCACCATCAATTTCGTCACACGCAGTTTCTGCGTGTGATGACAAGTAGGCTTTTTGTGTTGTGGTAATGACGACATGGCCTATGTCCGATTATTATTATTATTATTATTAATGATATACATTTAATTCTTTAAAGCCCAACGAGAGTGCTTAGGTATTCCTCTGCAAAGTTGAAGGTAAATTTACTACCATTGATATTTGATTTTTAATCGATTACATTACTGCAATTTGGCTATTTCCGCACGTGCAAAAAACAACAATGAAGAATCATCATGCATGTCATTGCCTAAGCAGAGTTCTAGAGCGCAGCGAACTCACAGTTGGATTTATTCCCACATTTACAGTGGTCATCCCTAATCTAATCCTGGTTGCTCATACAAAGTGTCAGTCATAATGTAAATGCTGTACAAATTTAGTGAACTGCAAAATTTGCTTTTACAATTATTTGTGTAATTTAGAGGAAAAAGGAAAAAAGTGTCTCACCTCCATTTAAAATCTCAATAGAGTGCACCGTAGCAGATGTGGTGAGGAGAACTTTTCTCCCATAACTGATGACAACTCGATGATGTTTGCTGTGTCCTGGCATCCATGGCCTCAACCCTGGCTCTTTGTCAGGACACACTGTAGGATTATATGAGAGGGAACAATAGTAACATTTTCATTCGGAAGAATATGTCAGGCATTTATTCTTGACGGAGATGGGGGGATTATGAACTGATACAATTCATTCATTTATTCATCTTCCATATCGCCCATCCTCGAAAGGATTGCAGGGGTTGCCGGAGCCTAACACGGCTGTCTTCGGACGAAAGGCAGACTACACCCTAGACTGGTCGCCAGTCTGTCACAGGGCACACAGAGAGCCAAACGACCATCTGCACTCCCAGTCAGACCGCCACCAGAGGGAATTGAGCCCGCACCTGCCCGCACCAAAGTCAGGCGAGTGAACCTCTTCACCACGAGGCGGCTGCTGATCAAATCAAATCAAAAATCAAATCAAAAGGCTTTATTGTCATCATACACAGCTGCGTATAACGAAATTGGTGGTGTTACAAAGTGCGTTTTCCCAGTAATCAGTAATCAGGGGTACAAATGTGTTACTTTGAAGGGAAAATCTTAAGAAAAAGCATCACACGTGGTATTTCTGAGATACTGTATGAATCAAAAGCATTTTATTAGGGTCAAAATCTGCCTTTGTAAATTGTTCTATATTCAAAGTATACTTTCACCAGCCAATAACCCTATCAACAATATTCACAGTAATCCTATATTCTTTTCCTTTATCATTCAAGTCTTGTATTTGTTACACACCCCACGCTTATCTTGAAACTTTATCTAATAAATACTCCAGCACAAAAAAAGTACACGCGGCGTTGTAAGTACGAGGTCGAAAAAAACAATAAAATGCAAAATATAAAAATTATTCTATTTGAAAAAAGAAATAAGTCTCTCTTGATGAGAACCTGATGCTTTTTAATGACATAAATTACAATTTTCTAACCAGAAGTTTAAGATGTTGTGGCAGCCATATTGCTTCTAATGTCGAAATATCTCGATTTTTTTCGATGGTTTTTATTACTGCAATAGTTGTCACTTTCGAACAAGAAATAAAAAGAAAAAAATCTAAGCGGAATTTTGTTTTATTTCATAATCATAAATGTACAATAATTTCCTTTTTGTGTTCCAAAAAGGAGGGTGTTGTCTGCACGTAGACAAATTCAAAAAGGAACTAACAACCAGGAAATATGCCCATAGCGGTATACGTAGTGTTCACCTAGTCTCTGGGTGCAATAATAGGATACGGATTATGCAGATATCAAGGTTTATATTTTAACGATCGACCGCAAGACCTTCGGTCAACCTTAACTATTGGGATGTGCTGATGTGGTAAACGCTACAATCAGAGCACGTTTAACTCGGTAACATGACGGCGCCCTGAGCGAGCAAGAGCAGGCACAAGTAAGTGTACTCGCGTCTGGCCACCAGTCAGAGCACGTTTAACTACGGTAAATTGGTGACGCCCTGAGCGAGTAGTGACTGGCACAAGTGAGTTTTTTCACGTTTCATGCAAGACAAGATATGTTTTATTTTTTCCTTGAATTATATTCATAGACGTCAAAATACATTTTGTTTAGCGTTTTATCTTTTTATCTTTTCTCAATTTTGAAACAGGGCGGCCCGGTGGCGCGAGTGGTTAGCGCGTTGGCCTCACAGCTCTGGGGTCCTGGATTCAAATCCAGGTCACGTCCAGCTGTGTGGAATTTGCATGTTCTCCCCAGGCCTGCATAGGTTTCCTCCGGTTACTCCGGTTTCCTCCCACATCCCAAAAAACATCCATGGTAGGCTGATTGGACACTCTAAATTGCCCCTGGGTATGGGTGTGTGTGCATGGTTGTCCGTCTCCTTGTGCCCTGCGATCGGCTGGCCACCAATTCAGGGTGTCCCCCGCCTCTGGCCCGGAGTCAGCTGGGATAGGCTCCAGCACCCCCCGCCACCCCAATGAGGATAAAGGTTCAGAAAATGAGATGAGATGAAATGAGATAAATTCATGTTGGTCTTACATAAAGTCCTGTACAAAAAGAACAACCAAATCAAACAATCCTTTGATAAAAGCATGAAATCAAAAAGAGTCGAATTTTTTTCTTTAAAAAAAAAAAAAAAAAATTGTTATAAAGTTAATAATAGAATGTGTATTTTTTGTGAAGGTCATGCGTATAACCAAACCTTCACTAGAATGATGATGAACAGGAAATATGTTTACCGGTACGCCATTGACGTTCATCGCTGTCTTTTCCTGGGAATATCACCCCCTGGCCCGGTTATAATGTCTGAAAAGCTCCAGTATTTGTATTTAATCATTAAATGCTGCTAGGAAGTGGATTTTACCCCATTTTTGTGCATTGATTATTTTTATGTGTCGCAGCTGTACCTGCAGTAGAGGTTTTATAGCCATAAAACAGTTTTTGAGGGTTGGATTGATTCGTTGAAGGCGCTACGAGAAAATGCACGGACCGCCACTGAATATGTATGTTAATATTCTCTCGTTATGTTTGTCCAAACCGTGCAACGTATAGAGTTGATTTTTTTTTCTGGTGGCCAGAAACGGCTGTCCGATCCTAATAGACGATATTAGGATCCGCCCCTCTCTTTACCCGAGTGTCCAAGACAGGTGGCCGCAGGTCCGATGACACAACCACAAAGTCGCTCAACTGCGGTCGAGGGTCCTGTGCCAAGTGCACATAGGGACACCCTTATGCTTGAACATGGTGTTCATTATTGTCAATCCAAGACAAATGCATAAATCCAACAACAGAACACCACTCGGGTTCTGTCAGGGGGGCCATTCTTCACAATCACTCCCCTCTGGGTCTCACTGTCATTGCCCACGTTAGCATTGAAGTCTCCCAGCAAAACGAGGGAGTCCCCAGAAGGAGCACTCTCCACCATTCCTTCCAAGGACTCCAAAAAGATTGGGTACTCTGAACTGCTGTTTGGTGCATACGGACAAACAACAGTCAGGTCCCATCCCCCCACTTGAAGACGGAGGGATGCTCCCCCCTTGTTCACCAGGGTAAACCCAAACATACAAGCACTGAGCCTGGGGGCAATAAGTATGCCCACACCAGCTCAGCGCCTCTCACCATGAGCAAATCCAGAGTGTTAAACCCCCCTCGAGGGGAGTGGTACCAGAACCCAAGATGTGCATAGAGGTGAGCAGACTACGTCGAGCTGGAATTTCTCAACCTCACGCACAGGTCAGGCTCTTTCTCAACCAGAAAGGTGACATTCCACGTCCCAATAGCCAGTTTCTGCAGCCGGGGATTGGACCGCCAAGGATCCTTCCTTTGGCTGCCGCCCAACTGTTGACGCACCCGACCTCTTTGGACCCTCTCACAGGTGGTGAGGGGGTGAAGGGGAACCCACACCGTCTCTTCGGGGTCTGCCCGGCCGGGCCCCATGGGTGTAGGCCTGGTCACCAGACACTCGCCATTGCGACCCTCCTCCATGCCTGGCTCCAAAGTGTGGCCCCGGTGACCCAGGTCCAGGCAAGGAAATATGCAGTTCAATTGTTTTTCTTATCATAAGAGGTCTCAAACCCATTTGCCATGGGTGACCCTACCAGGGGTACAAGGCCCCAGACAACATACTCAAGGGTGGGCAATTAATTCCACAAAGGGCCGCAGTAGGTGCAGTTTTTCGTTCCAACTCATAAGAGGAAACCTTTCCACCAATCTGGTATGTTAGATATACAATCAGTGGATTGCTGTCAGGTGCTTCTAGTTTCAGCAGAAATCTAATTCGTTAAACTGTCTGTGTTGGATTGTTTGGAACAAAAACCTGCACCCACAGCGGCCCACGAAGACCGGATTGCCCAGGTCTATATGACATAGCTCCAAGGATCACTGGGACAAACAAACCCCACCACCACGATAAAGTGATGACTCATCAGAAGGAAGGAGGTTGTTCTCCAAAATCTCACAATACATGGCACCAGTCATTTATTCATTCATCTTTTGTACCGCGCAACCTCACAAGGGTTGAGAGGTTGCTGAAGCCTATCCAAGCTGACTTTGGGCATAGGGCAGACTCCACCCTAGACTGGTCTTCAGTCAGCCGAAGGGCACAAATAAAGACAGACAACCATTTGCACTCACAATCACACTGCCACCAAGCGAGATTGGATTCTACACTTGCCCGCACCGAAGTCAGGTGAGTAAAGCACTACACAATCAGGTGGCTGGAAAAATATTCATTCATTCATTTTCTGAACCGCTTTATCCTCACTAGGGTATTGGCGTGTGCTGGAACCTATGCCAGCTGTCTTTGGGCCAGAGACGGAGGACACCCTGAATCGGTTGCCAGCCGATTGCGGGCAAGCATGTGGACAACGATTCACAGTCACATTCATACCTAGGGGCAATTTAGAGTGTCCAATCAGCCTACCATGCATGTCTTTGGAATGTGGGAGGAAACCAGAGTATCCAGAGAAAACCCATGCAGGCCTCGGGAGAACATGCAAACTTCACAAAGGTGGACCGACCTGGACTTGAACCCAGGACCCCAGAGCTGTGAGGCCGACGCGCTAACCACTCAAGCTGCTGGGCCGCCCCTGCAAAAATATTATGATAGCAAATTTAAAACAATACAATAATTCCTCCAATATCGCATTTAATGTAAACCAGATATGGCCGCAATAAACGTCTACATACACAACGAATGGTGCTGCAACAGTAGGATCATTAACACACTGCTCCCCGGATTTAGAGCTCTTGGCAGTACGGTGCAGGCCCTTCTATCTACCTAGAGAGCTAACGATTGTCATTGTAATGGCTGTTTACATCCCACCGGATGCTAACGTTAGCATGGCACTTAGCCTCTTGCTAGCGACTGTAAACAAACAGCAGCTTGACCACCCTGGTGGAGTCTTTATTGTCGCTGGTGACTTCAACAAAGTATGTTTAAAGACTGTTCTGCCTAGGTTTATCCAGTACGTGAAGTGTCACACCAGAGGAGATAAAACTCTAGACCGCGTGTCAAAGTGGGGGACAGTGGGCCAAATCTGGCCCGCCGCATCATTTTGTGTGGCCCGGGAAAGTAAATCATGAGTGCCAACTTTCTGTTTTAGGATCAAATTAAAATGAAGAAAATAGATGTATATTTAATTTCCTGATTTTCCCCCTTTTAAATCAATAATTGTAATTTTTTAATCCATTTTTTCTGTGTTTTTAGTTCAAAAATCATTTAGTAAAATCTAAAAATATATTTAAAAAAAGCTAAAATAAACATTGTTTTAGATCTATAAAAAGCGGAATATTCAGGGCTTTTAATCCAGTTCTTTTAATCCATTTATTTAAAAAAATCTAAATATTATATCTAAAATGGTCCGGCCCACGTGAAATCAAGTTGACGTTAAAGCGGCCCACGAACCAACCTGAGTCTGACACCCCTGCTCTAGACCATGTTTATTCTAATATCAAACATGCTTATAGAGCCACGCCCCTCCCTCGCCCTCCTGGATAGGACCATCTCTGCCTATCCCTCACCCCCTCATACACCCCACTCCGGAGGCTAACAAGGCCACTGATAGGTCTGAAAAACAACTTCAGGAGGCAGGTTAAGAAAGAGTGAGACCAATTTAAAGGAGATTCAGTTCATTACCAGACTGCAGGATGGGGAGAGAGCTCGAACAGCTGTGAACCGCTCACAGTTTGTTGTCCTTGCAACGCTCTCCGAATGAACAGTGGGTCAGTATTTATATAGGAAAACAGGGTATAGTATAGTTTCTATGACAACGACCAAACTTTGGGCAAAGTCTGATTAATCAGTGTCAAGTCTCCATGACAACGACCAAACTCTGGGCAAAGTCCAATTAATCAGTGTCAAGTCTCCATGACAACAACCAAACTCTGGGCAAGTTTCTTATGACAACGATGTTTCTATACTTACAAAAACGGATACAATATGAACAAGCAATTGCCAAGCGACTTTGTCATCTTATCTTACAATCTTATTTTACTGCCACAAATAAAGATAATAAAAACACGGACAACGTCACTGTTATTAAACGGATACAGGTTTTTCCGAACCAAAAACCCTGGATGACCAGTGAGACACAGGCACTCATCAAATGCCGTAACACTGCCTTCAGGTCAGGGGACAAGGTACAATATAGCGCTGCCAGAGCAGAGCTGAAGAGAGGCATTAAAAAGGCCATGGCAGCATATACAAGGAAAATTGAGGAGCACTTCACAGGAAATAACCCAAAGATGTGGCCGGGAATATGACATTTTACCAATTACAATGACAATAATATGTCTGTTGACGCAGATGCCTCACTAGCAGAGGAACTGAACCGTTTCTTTGCCCGCTTTGAGACTGACAAATCAGACCCAGTCTCAACACATCCACTACACCCTGCAGCAGTACACTGGAGCTTCAGGAACATGAAGTGAGACAGGTACTGCTCAGGGGGGGATGAGTCTGCTTACAGAGATGAGTTCAACAAACTGTCTTTGTGGTGTTTGGTGAACAATCTCACACTAAACACCACGAAAACTAAAGAAATAATCCTGGACTTTCGCAAACGCAGCACAGATCTGGCCACACTCCTCATAAATGGAGTATGCGTAGACAGGGTCCAGTCCTTCAAATTCCTGGGGGTCCATGTCACGGACTAGCTCTCCTGGTCTACCAACACCACGGCAGTGGTGAAGAAGGCCCAGAAACGACTCCATTTCCTGAGGGTACTCAGTAGGAACAACTTGGTCACTAAGCTTCTGGTAACCTTTTATAGAGCCACTGTGGAGATCATCCTGGCATACTGCATTACAGTGTGGTACGCTGGAAGCTTGGCAGCAGACAGAAAGGCCATGCAGAGAGTGATCAACACTGCCCAGAAGATCATCGGCTGCTCTCTGGCCTCACTGGATGACATTGCCAGCCCTCGCTACCTCAGCAGAGCCAGGAACATTGTCAGGGACCAATACCACCCTGGTCACAACCTGTTCCAGCTGCTGCCCTCTGGCAGACGCTACAGGTCTCACAAAGCACGGACAAATAGACTTAAGGACAGTTTTTCCCACAGCCATCAGGACTCTGAACTTGCGTTAGCACGGCACACTTCTGTGCAATAACTTCAGGGTGTACAATAACAATGTGCAATACCTTAGATTGTGCAATATTTTAGAATTTACCTAGCCAGGATGTGACTTTTTATACTTTTATATTACTATTTATGTTGTTTTTTTTACTGGGAAAATGCACTTTGTGGAGTAGCACCACCAATTTCGTTAGACGCAGCTGTGTATGATGACAATAAAGGCTTTTGATTTTATTTGATTTGGCCGGCAAGGATGGTCAAGGCGGAGCAACGTGGAAGTTGAGATTCCAATTAAGTCCAGGCAGTGGGTTGACGTCATTGCACTTATCCAAAAATAGAGCTTCCTTGACGACGAATTGACGGTTGGACGGCGCCGGGGAGCAAAGTGCAACTTTAATTTCCCGGCCATGTCTGGTCTATAATATCCACGATATTCGAGGGATTACTATACTCGCCTGACTAAGCGTGGGATGGAAACATGTCAGGTAACAAAACCACCTTAAAACATCATTGTCTGTTATAAATGAATCAGTCAAAACAGGCTTTGTTCTTGTTTTTAAAGCATGAGGACGGTCTCACTTGTTGATTAAAGCTGACTTTACCATGAAACTAGCCAGCAGCATTCCCACACATGATGAAGATCCGCACATTCAGTTAATCTTTGAATAAAAATATCCAGGAAGGCATCCGCTTCCAGAAAACTTGTTGGTGCCTGTTCCGGCCGGGGACAGCTAGCAGGGCAGAGCTTGCTCGCCGCCGGATTGTCGGCCGACGCCGCGGGCATGCGCCGCCAGATGGCCGGTCAACGCAGCTGGCATGCACCGCCGGACCACCGGCCAACCGGCCGGGGAATTAAACTTACACTTCGCTCCTCCGCGCCGTCCAACTGTCCAGGTAGCTCTATCAACGACGTCAGTCCACTGCCAGGACTTAAATGGAATCTCAACTTCCACCGCTAAAGTGCTCTAGTTTCGGACAAGGCTGATGGTGTCCGTCGTAACGTCGCCCGGAGTTTGCACTTTTGCACATTGCAGATATCTGGGACATTTCATCGTCAGCTCCGCTACCACGAGGCTCCCGGAGTCCGCTGAGTAAGCTCTATTTTTGGTTAGAACCACGGCACCCATGGCTCGCATTTATGATAAAAATCCACCCTCACAGGTGGTCAGAAAGCTCTATTTTCGGCCACCGCCCGCTGCTCACCATTTTTTTCCCTCGGTGGTGAGTTGAGTGACAGTCCTCTGTCTTCCGCCATTGTCTTAGTAGCAAGCGGATTCCACTTGCGAGTTTCAGCATATATTTTCACATTTTTCTGAACTTTTATTTTCCAGAAAAAAAATAGCGATGTAGTGAAGCCGTGAAAGTTGAAGGTGCAGAGTGAAGAAGAATCACAGTAATTGTGTATTAGAAAAAAATGCACCTGGCCACTGCATTCCATATGGAGTGATTATCTCTCTCCCCATGCTCTCCCCATCTCTCATACAGTGGGAGAGCTTGTTTGGAAAAAAGAACAGCTCCCAACTAAACCTGACTAAATTCCGATTGTTTATATTATTGAGCCGTTCAAAGATTAAACATGCTTGCGAATGTCACAAAAAGAGTACATGACTCACGTGATTGCATGGTGGTTACCAGCAGAGCTGCAATAAACACGAAACATGTCGTCATCTCTCTCAGCTTCCAACAGACCAACCTCATGCCAGAGGCGTTATCAGGTCGTTTTGGACCTCCTACTGTGCTGCAAATGGAGAGATGGTGCTATCAAAGGGATCTGAAAAAGAAAATGAAAAACGGATTTCAAATCACATGTTCACCTTCACGATTTCAGACTCTTTGCCACATATTCAGTATTACACAAATACATACATATAGTATTATCATCTCTTTGCAAAAGCTCTCAGTTTGAGTTTTGTGTCCTTCAATAGTAAATTAATTAGGCCGTAAACACACCAGTAAAGTTCATAGTTTGGGTTCTTTGGTCCTGGCTAAAATACATTGGATTCTCTTTGGTTTGATGGAGGTCCTTTTCGCATTGCAATTCTCCTTAGAGTCCAAGGATTATCATTATCCTTCTCATGATTTTGTTGTCCTTGTAGAGCCGCCTGTGTAGTATGCTGCTATATTCCTTACATTTTTTTTTGAGAAAATTCAACTTTGTCATTATGATATACCAATACAAGTACCAGAGAGAATTAAATGTAGATTAAATCCAACCAGAAGCTTATAGGCAATACAGTAGTACCTTGACATACGAGTGCCCCGACATACAAGCAATTTGAGATACAAGTAAAATTTCGAGCAAATATTTATAGATGCCCTGTACAAAAGGGGCCAGAGCCGCCTCTACCTACTGAGGAGTCTACGGTCCTTTGGAGTGTGCAGGACACTGCTGAGGACTTTCTACGACACTGTGGTGGCATCTACAGTGTTTTATGCAGTGCTCTGTTGGGGATGTGGGAGCACGGAGAGGGACAGGAACAGGCTGAATAAGCTGGTCAGGAGGGCCAGCTCTGTTCTGGGCTGTCCTCTGGACTCTGTGGAGGAAGTGGGAGAGCGGAGAATGCTGACCAGGATGATGTCCATCATGGACAGCACCTCCCACCCCCTGCATGAGTCTGTGGAGTCCCTCCGAAGCTCCTTTAGCAATAGACTGTGGCACCCTCATTGCAGGAAGGAGCGCTTCCACAGATCTTTCCTCCCATCAGCTGTCAGGCTCTTTAACAAAAAAATGACTGAGTGTTAAGACCTACCGTAGGCATGCATGTACATTTATGTGTATGTATATATGTGCTAAGCAACACGCTTATTTATTTATATATTTATTCATTAACTTACTTATTACCTATCTATTTATGTCTAAAATGCCTTTCCTATTCCTGCATCCTCACCCTCTTGCTACTGTGACCAATGTTCCCTCTAAGCTGCGCGCGTGCGCAATTGCGCACTACTCTCGTCTTCTCTGCGCAACAGCAATCATATGGCGCGCAGTATTTTTTTTTTTACCCCTTTCCCCATGATGGCGTTGTTTAAGCGGCAGCCAGTTGCAGAAGCTCTGTCCACTCTTATGTTTTTTGTGTTTTACAGCATGTTTTACATGAAAGATTAGAGGGAACATTGACATGCACCTGCTTGTGGCAGGTGTGATACTGGTGTGCCCCTAGCGAGCAATGATGATGTCGTGACCGGATGATTCGCCTAAAGACGTTTTGCCGACGGACGTTTGACAGACGGACAGGTCGCCGAATGAACGTTCGTTCAAACAGCGTTTAATGATTAAATACAAATACTAGTATTTGTTAGTTTAATGATTAAATACAAATACTAGTATTTGTATTTAATCATTAAACGCTGTTTTTAGCTGGATTTGACCAAATTTGAGAGCATTTTGAGCCGTTTGGCGAATGGACGTATATAGACGTTTTTTTGCCTCCATCGCGACATCATCGCGACATTTTACCAAGGAATTCACTTCCCCGGGCTCGGTTCTAATGTCCAAAGAGCTTCAGTATTTGTATTTAATCATTAAATGCTGTTTTAGGATGGATTTGACCCGATTGCTGTCATTTTACGGCTCGGTTCTGCTACATCTGCCCGCCCAAGAGTGCTTATTCCCGGGCTGCCATGCCCACCCAAGAGTGCTTATTCCCGGGCTGCCATGCCCGCCCAAGAGTGCTTATTCCCGGGCTGCCATTGATGGTAGACTAACCTTGATTTTTACTATAATTTGGACAATGCCGGCGGCGGGCCGGATTAAAAATCCTAACGGGCCGTATATGGCCCGCGGGCCGAGGTTGAAAAACTTGTACACACATGATCCAGGGGCGGGGCGAGCGCGCAAATCCCGTTTCGGCAAAACCTCCGTTCGGCGACCTGCCCGTCTGTCAAACGTCCGTCGGCGAAACGTCTTTAGGCGAATCATCCGAGTACCGATGATGTCGCTCACACTGGTACTCAGTGCGCTCAGTGAGATTGTCTTTCTGCCCAGACCAATGAAAAATTAGAGGAAACATTGACTGTGACAACGAAATTTCCCGAATACGGGATAAATATAGTTATCCAATCCAATCTTGAGATACGAGACAAATTTTGATATACGAGCATACAGCGGACGCGAGAGGCTGCTCATAAGAACATCAAGGGCACTGTCTTTCTGGCCGCAACTCCCTCGTGTAATGTTCTACGAGCACTGGGCGGAGCGTTGCATTTGTTCAGTGTTTTTTTTCCAGTTAGTCAGCGCGAATGGTGGAGCTTGTTCACTAATACGAGAGTTGTACTACTTCCCGGGCAAGTTGGCAAGTGGTCGGGCGTTATCCTATTGTGAGGAGATTTGTGTGCATCATTTTGGGAATATTTTGAAGGGAAGACAAAAGCAAACAACCCTCGATAGGTTAATTCTGAAAGTCAGGGTGGAGGTGAAAGGTATACAAATTTAAAACAAAATTCGAATTAAGTTTAGTGTAAGTTATTTTTGAGTGTGTAAGCATTGTAATCCAAGTTCATTTAAATTTGTTTATGTTATGTTACGAGTGCATTGCCATGCAAAAAGTCTTAGATTCGATTCGATTCGTTTCGATTTGATTTGATTCGATCTTTATTTCATCCCGTATTCGGGAAATTCCCTTGGTTGCAGTAGCAAGACAGTACCAAGCACAGACACAGAAGACATTGTAGACCTAGGGAAAAAAAACAAAAAAAAACTGGAGCCACACACGGGATGTCCACAAGGTGGGGACCTTCTGCAGACTGAGACTGAGGTTAAATATGCAGAATCACTCTTTCAAGATGATCCGCAAAGTAGTCTGGAGCTGATCATCTTCTTGCCTAGATCCTCCTAAACTGTCCTATTACACGATCAGCAGCAGCGGAAAAGCACACAACTCTCCCATTGCAGCCCGGCAAGCACCGACAGCTCCTCCGTCTGACCGGGGAGATATCTCACACTCCCATAACGGAATGATCGGTCTGGAGCGTCGCCTCTTTTCCCGACACTATTGTCCACTGCTCACAGCTGATCCATGCATGACAGCGGAGGCATGGCTGAACGGCTCCAAAGACATCTAGGACTAGCATAAAGAAACCAAGCCACGCGACGGGTGGAGTCGAGTCGCAAAGGTTGCAAAAACAACAAAGCAAAAAGCACAAAGTACAAAGCAAACTATATGGGAAAGCATTAAGAAATACTAAAATGCAATTAAAAAAGATTACAGAAGACAAGCAAGAGCGGACGGAGCTACCGCTACCGGCTGCCACTTGAACGGCGCCATCTTAAAAAAAAGTACCGCTTATCCACAGAATGGTCGTGGGGGTGCAGCCCACAATAGGCAGTAGGCGGTGTCACCCTGAATCGGTTGCCAGCCAATCGTAGGGCAGAATGAGAAAAACAAAAATTAACTGCCACACTCATACCTAGAGACAATTTGAGAGTGTTCAACAAGCCTTCCATGCTTATTTTTGTGATATGGGAGGAAACCGGAGTATCTGTGGAAAACCCACGCAGGAACAGAGAAAGGATGCAAACTCCACACAGGAAAGTCAGAACTCACTAGACATTTAACCCTCGATCTCAGAACGGTAGGCGGACCTGCTAACCACTACATCACCATGCTACCTATCCATAGTATATGCCAAGCAATTACAAATTCTTTACTTTACTTCATTTTGCACCAATGGTCAGTGAAATATATAATGTACATACATAGATAGACAAACAGACAAAAACACACACACCTAGTATGAAAAAATATATAGAGATTGTTTTCTTTTTTCCTCTCTTCAAGTTATTTAGGTTGACAGATTCCTTCTATATTCCCCAGTCTGCCAACTCTAAGCCTTAAAAAGAGGTAATGTCACAAATGATCATATCAGAATGCTTTGTTATTCATCACCGTGCATATGGAGGTGAGCCATTATGTCAGCCGGTGTGAAATATGAAACTAATTATGGAAAAAAACAATATGCTGTAAAATAAGAGAATTTAAATATTTCAGAACCAGGAATAAAAGATGCTTGCCTGTATATTCCTCAAATGGTACCATTTCACAAACACATCTATGTAGGAGCCGCCTCGTGGTGTAGCGACAGATGACTGGCGAACAGTCTGGGGTGTAGTCTGCCTTTCGCCCGAAGTCAGCTGGGTTAGATTCCAGCAACCCCCGCAACCCTTTCGACAATGTGCGGTATGGAAGATCTCTGTAGGAATTTCTTACTTCCCTAAAGGTTCATCCAAGTGTGATCACCAGTGTATCCTAGTATTAAGTGTCAGCCATGAAAAACAAACAGACAGAGTGATCTCTTATTCCTCTTGCAGAAATTAAGACAATGAAAGCAATGAGTCAGGTTATTTTAAGCACATTTGCTCACACTTAATCTTCAAGCATTTGTTCCTTTAAAAGTTTTTTTTCTCTGCAGAAATATGTTGTTTCTTGACACATTACAATTGCTTCTTAGATGTAGTGTTTTTTATAGTTGACTGCAGGATGCAATTTTTTTAGGAAGAATAAATGTGCTTTTTATGCAAAACATAATTGTATTAATTAATTTTTGTTGTTAAATTCATCAATGCTGTAAACAGTTTCAGATGTAAAACAGTCTTTTAGTAGTAAAAGTTTCAGAAAGTAGGTAAACTCCATCAATTGCCTCAATAGATTCTATTCAATACCAAATCCTGCAGCAATCAACTGTAGAGGTCTTTTCACCTCAATAATCACATTGAAATCACTCATTTTACTGTGCTGACAAGAACATACAACCACTCAGCCTACTAGAGATGTGAAAAGGCTGATGTTTTAGAGGTTTTATTATGTCAGGATATCGGCAATGGAAATGAAATATATAACTGCCGATAACTGTCATATGGGCAGCCTCGTGATGCAAAGGTTCACTCACCTGACTTCGGTGCAGGCAGGCACGGGCTCGATTCCCGCTGGTGGTGGTATGATTGTGAGTGCGGGTGGCTGTTTATCTCTCCGTGCACCCTACGGCTGACTGGTGACGAGTTTAGGGTGTAGTCTACCTTTCGCCCGAAGTCAGTTGGATTAATATCCTGCAAACCTTTCGAAGATGTGCGGTAAGGAAGATGAATGAATGAATAACTGTCATATTAGATGTATTATCTTTGTATATTGATAAGAAAATAAACAGTATAAATAATGGAATTGCTTAGAATCTTATCAACTCGTATATCCACCAAGATATTTTGTGAACAGCACGTCCAATATTTTGTAATCTGGTATATCAAAAGATCATTATCATCATTATGATGAGTTTTAATTGCACATGTCAAAAATTTATTTTCTTGTCTGTGTTCATGTCTATATGTTCTGGATTTGGTTTCAGGACAAAATACATTGAGATATTTGAAACATGCATAACAAGGTTAGCATGTTAATAAAAAAATTGTATAAATGCACTCCACTATACACAAAGTCAAACTGTATGCAAGGTGACTCCACATATGTAATTATGCAGGGGCACCACACACACCCCTACTCCACACGTGCACACACACCTACACAAAATACCAAGTACTGCATGTGCTTATATATTGTTGCATCCATACAGTAAATTACTTTTGCAGAGAGGTCTTGCCTAGCGGCACCAAAAAGTACAATGTGTTAAAATTTCAAGCATGTGCTATTTTTTACATTATTATAAATTCATACTCTTAATTTTGTGGAGATCTTGATATTCTGAAATCTGCATTGAAACTTCAGTGACTGCACAGGCATGGCCTTTACAATACGTTTGTACACTCATTGTCAGGCCCCGGACCAGACTGGTGGCCGGTTGTGCCTGCCACCCAATCACAGGCCCAGCCTCTAATCACTCAAGCGCTTCCAGGTGTGATTCATCAGCCAGTGAGGAGTATTTAAAGCCACCATGAACATGACCACGTTGCCGGATCGTCTTAATCAGTTTACTGTTAAGCACCCTCTTGTACCCTACTGATCTCTGACCTCTTGTTTTGCTCCCAGGATCCCGACCACGCTCAGCCCCACGACCACGCTCAGCCCCACGACCACGCTCAGCCCCACGACCACGCTCAGCCCCACGACCACGCTCAGCCCCACGACCACGGACCACCCACGGACCATGATCTCGCTCTCACGCATTGTAACCTTTGCTCTGGACTGCACTACGTACTCCTCGGGTACCAACCTTCCTGGCACAACTAACGACTCGCCTACGCTACTCCCTTTTGTGCCTCTGCCCATCTCTTGGATGCTTTCAATAAAAGTTCCACATCCAGACTTGCTGCCTTTGCCTGCTTTGGGGTCCTCCGTCCCTGATCGTAACACTCCTCCTCCTAAAAATATAGAATCCTTTTCTTTTTTTGTAAACTGAAATACACTCAAATTATCCAGAGCACACTAAAGTGACGCTGATAACTTCCCACATCTCGTCACTACTTTGTAAATGCTTGTTTTCACCTGTACACAGCTCTCTGAAACCAGTGGCGGGCGGTGCATTTTCTGGTAGCGCCTTCAACGTATCAATCCAACCCTCAAAAACTATTTTATGGCTCTAAAACCTCTACTGCAGCTGCAGCTGCGACACATAAAAAATAATCAATAGATTAATGCACAAAAATGGGGTAAAATCCACTTCCTAGCAGCATTTCATGATTAAATACAAATACTGGAGCTTTTCAGACATTAAAACCGGGCCAGGGGGGTGATTTTCCCGGGAAAAGACAGCGATGAACGTCAATGGCGTACGGCCAAACATTGCCCGAAAATGGGGTAAAATCCAGCCGAAAACAGCATTTATTGATTAAATACAAATACTGGAGCTTTTTAGACATCAGAACCGGGCCCGGAGTATCATTTCCCCGGTAAAAAGACAGCGATGAACGTTGATACGTCCATACGTGAAATGATAAAAAATGCACTAAAATTAGGTAAAATCCACTTCCTAGCATCATTTATTGATTGAATACAAATACTTGAGCTTTTGAGACATTACAACCAGGCCAGGGGGGGGATTTTTCCCGGGAAAAGACAGCGGTGGACGTCAATGGTGAATCGCCAAAAAATAAACTGGGGTAAAATCCACTTCCTAGCAGCATTTTGTGATTAAATACAAACACTGGAGCTTAAATACAAACACTGGAGCTTTTCAGATATCAGAACTTGGCCCACAATTGAAATATTATTTAGGAATATAGCCATATTTTACCAGTGGCGGGCCGTCAGGGCCTTCAAGGCCTTCTCTGCTGGCCTAAGAAATATCTGAATCATATTATATTTTGTCCATCAATACTTATTATTCCAAATGGTCTGTTAGCTTCCTTTCATTGCTTTTCCCCCTGGTTGCACTGCTTCCAGATGTGTGTTTTCATATTGAAGCATTTAACCAATCACATTTCAGCCATTATTTGTTGCCAGATCAGATCTGCCTCAAAGCCTTCACAATCAGTTCTTGCGGGCTCTGCTGCATTAAACTAGACTGTTGCTTTTAACCAATCAGATTTCAAGTTGGCAA
Organism: Stigmatopora argus; assembly: GCF_051989625.1. Lineage (NCBI taxonomy): Eukaryota > Metazoa > Chordata > Actinopteri > Syngnathiformes > Syngnathidae > Stigmatopora > Stigmatopora argus. The sequence goes on along the minus strand of NC_135388.1, from coordinate 22,580,267 downwards.
CCCCACAATGATTTTTCATAGGCATTAGCATTTTGCTGGCTGGGACATGTCATTGCTTTCACAAACTATGATTGGCTAGTAGGCGGGCCAAAGCAGTACTCGAGGCAGCCGAGATCGCAAACTCCACCCACTATGGCCGACAGAAGCAAAAACAAATAGATTGTGTTTGCTCACAAAGCTATTTTCCAGACGGACTTTTTCAGAAAAAATGGACATCATTAAGAAAGGGCGGTAAACTCCGAAGCTAGCAAGCCTGTTACATCCGGGAAAATGGTGTGTGGGGCACTTTCAGCGCGCTAACTTAGCTCCACAAGGCAAATAGTATAATGTTGTGTTGATTTAATGCTATTTTCAAAACGGACTATGCCGGAAATATGACAGGACAGGCTCGACTTTCATCATTAGCTTCGATGGCGATAGGAAAGAAGGAAGAAAGAAAGGAGGATGGATATTGTGTACAGTTAAAATGATTTTTGGTGAGTAAAATATGGCTATGTATTCCTAAATAATATTTCAATTGTGGGCCAAGTTCTGATATCTGAAAAGCTCCAGTGTTTGTATTTAATCACAAAATGCTGCTAGGAAGTGGATTTTACCCCAGTTTAATTTTTGGCGTTTCACCATTGACGTCCATCGCTGTCTTTTCCCGTGAAAAATCACCCTCCTGGCCTGGTGGTAATGTCTCAAAAGCTCCAGTATTTGTATTCAATCAATAAATGATGCTAGGAAGTGGATTTTACCTAATTTTAGTGATTTTTTTGTCATTTCACGTATGGACGTATCGACGTTCATCGCTGTCTTTTTACCGGGGAAAAAATACTCCGGGCCCGGTTCTGATGTCTAAAAAGCTCCAGTATTTGAATTTAATCAAAAAATGCTGTTTTCGGCTGGATTTTACCCCATTTTCGGGCAATATTTGGCCGTACGCCATTGACGTTCATCGCTGTCTTTTCCCGGGAAAATCACCCCCTGGCCTGGTTTTAATGTCTGAAAAGCTCCAGTATTTGTATTTAATCATGAAATGCTGCTAGGAAGTGGATTTTACCCCATTTTTGTGCATTAATCTATTGATTATTTTTTATGTGTCGCAGCTGTAGCTGCAGTAGAGGTTTTATAGCCATAAAATAGTTTTTGAGGGTTGGATTGATACGTTGAAGGCGCTACCAGAAAATGCACCGCCGCCACTGTATTTTACTCACCAAAAATCCTTTTTACACAATATCCATCCTCCTTTCTTTCTCCCTTCTTTCCTATCGCCATCGAAGCTAATGATGAAAGTCGAGCTTTTCCTGTCATATTTCCGGCATAGTCCGTTTTGAAAATAGCTTTAAATACACACAACAATATACTATTTGCTTGTGGAGCTAAGTTAGCGCGCTGAAAGTGCCGCACACACCATTTTCCCGGCTTTAACAGGCTTGCTAGCTTCGGAGTTGACCGCCCTTTCTTAATGATGTCCATTTTTTTCTGGAAAAGTCCGTCTGGAAAATAGCTTTGTGAGCAAACAGAATCCATTTATTTTTGCTTCTGTCGGCCATTGTGGGTGGTGTTTGCGATCTCGGCTGCCTCGGGTACTGCTTTGGCCCGCCTACTAGCCAATCATAGTTTGTGAAAGCAATGACATGTCCCAGCCAGCAAAATGCTAACGCCTATGAAAAATCATTGTGGGGTTGCCAACTCGAAATCTGATTGGTTAAAAGCAACAGTCTAGTTTAATGCAGCAGAGCCCGCAAGAACTGATTGTGAAGGCTTTGAGGCAGATCTGATCTGGCAACAAATAATGGCTCAAATGTGATTGGTTAAATGCTTCAATATGAAAACACACATCTGGAAGCAGTGCAACCAGGGGGGAAAGCAATGAAAGGAAGCTAACAGACCATTTGGAATAATAAGTATTGATGGACAAAATATAATATGATTCAGGCCCTGACGGCCCGCCACTGTCTGAAACTGAGTTTTGACATTCTGCACTTTGATTAAACAGTGTAATTCCGACACACTTTTTTAAAAAAAAATCGCATTTACTAAAACCCTTGCTCATATGAAAAACACGAAACTCGCCTTCTTTGTTTGTTTATTACTTTCTGAGGAGCAATTATATACATACCATATTGGCCCAATTATAAGATGATGTTTTTTGCATTGCAATAAGACTAAAAAAGTGGGGGTCGTCTTATTTTCTGAGTGTAAACATCATACTCATTCGCAACGCTAGATGGCGCTAGATATAAAAGCGAATGCTGAACTTAAGGTTAGCCGGAAGCTCAGGAGGAGTTATGATGAAAACTTCAGGATGATGTTGATAAATGAGGCATCGGCTTCAAACAATTGCAAAGCGGCTGCGGAATATGGTGTCACAGAGTGTAATGTACGGAGATGGAGAGCTAAAAAAGATCGCCTAAAAAATGCTCTCAGTCAGAGAAAAGCTTTCCGTGGTCCTCAGAGCAGCCGGTTCCAAGAGCTCGACAGAAGGGTGTGCGCGTACGTGGACGAATAACGAAAATACGGGATGCCTATCAGCAGAGCCGTCAATCAGCTTAAAGCCGTGGAAATTGCCAAAGAGCTAAACCTACCCACCGCTGACTTCAATGCAAGCCTCACCTGGATTAAAAGAATTATGCGGTGTAACAGACTAACACTGCGATGCAGAACAAGTCTAGCCCGGCGCCTGTCCTCTGGCTTTGGAGAGAAGCTGTTGTCTTTTCAGCGCTACGTGATCAACTTAAGGAAAAAGCACTCTTACCCACTGGATCAGATTGGCAATGCTGATCAGACACCTGCGTTTTTGACATGCCACCACCTGTTACTGTACCCAAGAAAGGTGAGAAATCTGCTATTTTAAAATCCATTGGAAATGAGAACAGGCGTGTTACCGTCATGTTAGCCTGCCTTGATAACGGAACCAAAATCCCTCCGTATGTGATTTTGAAACGTAAGACAGTACCCAAGGAAGCGATGCCAGCTGTCATTATTGTACATGGCCAGGAAAAGGGCTGGATGGAAACCAAACTTGTAGTGGACTGGCTCAAGGTTGTGTGGGGCAGGGGGCTTGGGGGACTCAGAAAAAAATGGAACATGCTGATTTTGGATGCATTTTGTGGATACTTGTCTGATCCAGTCAAAAAACAAGTTAAGGCGATGAATGGCGACTTGGTGATCATTCCGGGGGTAATGACAAGTCAGCTGCAGCTCTTGGATGTTGTGGTCAACAAACCATTAAAAGACAATCTGCGAAAGAAATACACAGAGTGGCTCCTCTCTGGTGATCACGTGCTTACACCGACTGGATAGAATCAGATGCCTCCGGTACATTTGCTTTGTGAGTGGATCCTACATGCATGAGATGCAGCTTCCTCAAAGAGCATCCAGAGGATGGGAGTGAGGACAGTGACACTGAGAACAGTGAAGAAGACGCTGTTTGTGAGTAATGTTCTGTCATGACAGATCTCAGCGACTCTCAAGTTTTAATCACTTTGCATTATTTTAATGCAATGTTTTTCCATATTCAGATTAGTTTTAAGATCTTGAATATATTGTTATAATTTGTTTTAAGATCTGGAATATATTGTTATAATTTGTTTTAAGATCTTGAATATATTGTTATATTTTGTTTCAGTTGCACTGTAATTAGACGGCCCGGCGGGTGAGTGATTAGCGCGTCAGCCTCACGGCTCTGGGGTCGTGGGTTCAAATTCCGGTTGGTCCACCTGTGCGGAGCTTGCATGTTCTCACTGGGCCTGTGTGGATTTCCTCCAAGTACTCTGGTTTCCTCCCACATTACAAAAAACAATTGCATGGTAAGCTGGTTGGACACTAGATTGCCCCTATGTATGGGTGTGAGTGTGCATGGTTGTCCGTCTCCATGTGCGCTGCAATTGGCTGGCCACTGATTCAGGGTGTCCCCCGCCTCTGGTCAGGAGTTAGCTAGGATAGGCTCCAGCACACCCCGCGACGCTCATGATGATAAAGCGGTTCCGAAAATGAATGCATGTATGGTACTTCCTGTACAAAAATTAAATTTGGTGTTCAAAAAGTCTTTTTGCTAATTTGAGTCTTGAAAATGAGGGCGTCATTTTATAATCGGGGTCATCTTATATTCGGGCCAATACGGTATACTGACAGCATTACACATTTAGAACAGTACAGTATACCTTTTGCATGATATATTCTTTCTTTCTGTGTCCTGCAATTTGCCGGAAAGCAGTTCAGGGTACAGATTATCCCGGACTCCTCCCATAGTAAACTGGGATCGGCTACATGAGAACAGTAAAGATTATGAATATATGGACTGAAATTTAGCATTCAGAGCCATCTATTTTTGAGTACTTTGGCAAACTATGGGTCAGCAAAAGTGATACATTCTTCCTCAGAGTCCTTGCCAACATTCTGGACATTTCAGCAAAACATTTCTTACTTAATAGTTATTTCAAATCTCCTGTTTGCACAGATTTTTATTGCGACACTGACTGAGGCTCTCTGGCTAAACTGCTCTAAGGGTTTGACTAATTTCAATGATGACAACTCGTGCCTTTCCATCTTTCATAGAATGTTAATTATTGTGAGGTTGTTTCTCAAGATATAGTTCATTCATTCATTTTCTGAACCATTTATCCCCAAAAGGTTCATGGGGTGCTGGAGCCTATCCCACCTAAGTATGGGCACCAGGCGGGAGACACCCTGAATCATTGGTCAGCCAATCGCAGAGCACAAGGAGACGGACAACCATTCACGCCACACTCATTCCTAGGGACAATTTAGAGCAGAGGTCTCCAAACCGGTCCTCGAGGGCCGCTGTGGGTGCAGATTTTTTTTCCAAAACATACAGTTTAACCAATGAGGTTTCTGCTGAAAAAAATAAGCACCTGACTGCAATCCACTGATTGCACTTCTACGATACCAGATTGGTGGAAAGGTTTCCCATTACAGGTTGGAAGGAAAACCCGCACCCACTGCGGCCCTTTTTGGAATAGTTTTGGGACCATTGATTTAGAGCAGGGGTCCCCAAACTTTTTCCTTTGAGGGCCACATAACTTTTCCCTTCTCTGATGGGGGGCCGGTGTCAGTTTGTAACAGAAAAAGTGTGACGATCGTAGGGGAGCTTAAAAAGAATATTGTTTTCCAGAAAGCCACACAACCAAATAAATAATAACTAAATAACTCTTTCTGGGTTCTTCATAGAATATATTTATTCCTAATATATAAATCCAATTCAGAGTTGCTCCCCTCCACAGCTCTGGGTCAAAAATAACAATTCTCAAACAGGTTGCACAGTTTTTATATGTTTGAATAGTCCGCGATGGTCCCAGGGCTCCGCCCTCACCTCTGATCGTCCAGATGTCTCGGTAACACTCTGCTCGCGCATGCATCACGCATGCACTGGTGGACGTGCCCGCGTGCATCAAAGGGAAACACTCTCCTCGCGCGTGTCACCAAAGAAGCAATGCGAAGCCCCGCTTCACTGGGATGATTTGTGGGCTCAGCGGGGGTGCAATGAACCAAACACAAGATTAAAACGTCCCAGTCTTCAAGGCCAAATAGGAAAAAAATCCAATAGCGTCTCTGGTATTGTTCAGAGGGCCGGGCCAAATGTGCTGACGGGCCGTATCCGGCCCGCGGGCCGTAGTTTGGTGACCCCTGATTTAGAGGGTTCAACCAGCCTGCCCTGCACATTTTTGGGATCTGGGAGGAAACCAGAGTACCGGCAGAAAACCCACGCAAGCCCGGGAAGAACATGCAAACTCCACACAGTGAGGGCTCACCTGTACATTACATCATTTTATAGAGTAAGTGTGATAAAATCAGTCAACAAGCTATAAATGCTGCATTCTGAAATAGGAGTCGATTGTCAGAGATTCACACATTTTTGGAGGCTACCTTTCATTTAATTTGTCTTATTGTTTCCGTGAGAAAATCAACGATGAGCTGAATCCTATGCCTATGCCAGATGACAGTGTGCAAGTGGTAAGGGTCACACACAAAGATAGGGAAGAAGGAATGTATTGAAAAGACATATTGAGGAATATGTCTTGGTATAGAACATCTAATAACTAAATTGACAAGTCTGAAGGAACATCTCATAAAAATAGCAAATACTTTTTAGGGAGGTGATTCAAGCCTTAATCAAGAATACATTCACTCCTACCGCCTGCTTACAGATAAAGTGTAAATCCTTAAATCGTTCATGTGAGGTTGGCTGAGAACCCTCCCATCTATGATAAATGAGTCCTGACACAACAAGGAGCGACTGTGATAACATTTTAAGAGTGAGTATGTACCAAATAGAAGCCCAGAGTACCCACCCAATTGGGAGTCCTTGGAAAGGGTGTTGGAGAGTGCTCCCCCTGGGGACTCTTTTGTTCTACTGGGGGCTCCATTGCTCAAATGGTCAATAACAGTGAAAACTAGAGGGGCATGATCATCATAAATTTTAGCATTTAACCAATCACATTTCAGCCATTATTTGTTGCCAGGATCAGAAATCTGCCTCAAAGCCTTCACAATCAGTTCTGCGGGCTCTGCTGCATTAAACAATCTGTTGCTTTTAACCAATCAGATTTCGAGTAGGCAACCCCACAATGCTTTTTTGCAGGCATTGCCATTTTGCTGGCTGGGACATGTCATTGCTTTCACAAACTATTATTGGCTAGCTATAGACTAGGCAGGCCAAAGCCAGAGTGAGGCAGCCAGACTAGCAAACTCCACCCACAATGTCCGACACAGGAAAACAAATGGATTTGGTTGCAGATTTGCTCACAAAGCTATTTTCCAGACGGACTTTTCCTGAAAAAATGGACATCATTAAGAAAGGACGGTCAACTCCGAAGCTAGCAAGCCTGTTACAGCCGGGAAAAGGGTGTGTGCGCCACTTTCAGTGAGCTAACTACAAAGAGCTACCAAACTGTATTTGGAGCTAGCTGCACAAGCAAATATATTGTTGTGTTGATTTAAAGCCATTTTCAAGACGGACTATGCCGGAAATATGACAGGACAGGCTCGACTTTCATCATTAGCTCCGATGGCGATAGAAAAGAAGGAAGAAAGAAAGGAGGATGGATATTGTGTACAGTTAAAAATGATTTTTGGTGAGTAAAATATGGCTATATTCCTAAATAATATTTCAATTGTGGGCCCGGGCCTGATATCTGAAAAGCTTCAGTGTTTGTATTTAAGCTCCAGTGTTTGTATTTAATAACTAAATGCTGCTAGGAAGTGGATTTTACCCCATTTTACCACAGTTTAATTTTTGCCGTTTCGCTATTGACGTCCATCGCTGTCTTTTCCCGGGAAAAATCACCCCCCTGGCCTGGTTGTAATGTCTCAAAAGCTCCAGTATTTTTATTCAATCAATAAATGCTGCTAGGAAGTGGATTTTACCTAATTTTAGTGCATTTCTTGCCATTTCACGTATCGACGTATATGAACGTATCGACGTTCATTGCTGTCTTTTTACCGGGGAAATGATACTTTGGGCCCCGTTCTGATGTCTGAAAAGCTCCAGTATTTGTATTTAATCAAAAAATGCTGTTTTGGGCTGGATTTTACCCCATTTTCAGGCAATGTTTGCCCGTACGCCATTGACGTTCATCGCTGACTTTTCCCGCGAAAATCACCCCCCTGGCCTGGTTTTAATGTCTGAAAAGCTCCAGTATTTGTATTTAACCATGAAATGCTGCTAGGAAGTGGTTTTTACCCCATTTTTGTGCATTAATCTATTGATTATTTTTTATGTGTCGCAGCTGTAGCTGCAGTATAGGTTTTAGAGCCATAAAATAGTTTTTGAGGGTTATATATATATATATATATATATATATATATATATATATATATATATATATATATATATATATATATATATATATATATATATATATATATATATATATATATATATACCGGATTTTCTCTCATATAAGCACCCCCTGATTCACAATTTTCACCACCATATTCATGGTTTTAATAGGGAGTACAAATGTGTTACTCTGAAGGGAAAATCTTAACAAAAATAATCGCATGTGGTATTTCTGAGATACTGGATAAATTGAAAGGATCGTCTGCTGAATTGCACATTCCTAAAGGGTGTTGCCTGCATGTGAATTCTGCTGGCTTCATTGTAAAGCCAGCCTTAATCTACAAGTTCGACCGTCCTCATGCTTTGAAAAACAAAAACAGAGCCTTGCTCCCTGTCTAATGGATGAGCAACAGGAAAGTTTCTGTTTCATCCCAAACAAGAAGCTGCGCCATGCTGAAAGGGGGCTGCCTTTCAAGGTCGGGACTGTGCAGGAGGACTTGGACTAAAACTTCCATTAACCCACGGGTGGGCACACTATCCCACAAAGGGCCGCAGTGGGTGCAGGTTTTCATTCCGACCCATAAAGAGGACACTTTTTCACCAATCTGTAGCCCTGCGAGGGCAATCCGAGGATTGCAGTCAGGTGCTTCTTGTTTTCTGCAAAAGATCTCATTGGTTAAAATATCTGTGCTGGATCGGTTGGAACAAAACCAGAGAACTTATCCTGGACTTCTGACCGAACAAGGCTGCTCCATCCCCCCTGTATAACAACGGCAAATGTGTGTAGCGAGTGGAGACTTTCAAATTCCGAGGAGTCCACATCTCTGCTGATATCACTTGGGCGGCAAACACCAAAGCACTCGTCAAGAAGGCGCAGCAGAGGCAACATTTCCTGAGAGTACTCAGGAAGGAGCAACTAAACACCAACCTGCTCGTGACCTTCTACCGACTACCAGTCCATCTCCTTGTGCCCTGCAATTGGCTGGCCGCCGATTCAGGGTGTGACTCGCCTGGCCCCCCTAGTTAGCTGGGATATGCTCCAGCACCCCCGGCCACCCTAATGAGCTATAGCGATTCAGAAAATGAATGAATGAACAAACAAATGAACGAATGATATAGACGCCATCCTTTAGTAATTTGTTGTTTTTTAAACAAAAGAGACATTTTTACAAAGTAAAGATGCTCGGAAGAGTCATTTTATCCTTGGCTGATGTAAAGTGGCACAATCCAACACATTATCTTCAATCAAAGCCTAAAAGGCTGTGTCCCAGCAACTCCCCAGAGTAGTCCAGGCATCCAGGTCAAATATAGCCGGACTGACTGGGTGAGATGGATTATCGCTTGGAAACAGTCTAGCACTTGGTAAGTAAAATGAATCCCTCATTTGGAACATACCAATTGGATGTATAAATAGTATGCAAATACTGTAAATCTGCAAAGTGGAGACAGGTTGTGGCTCTTGCTATCCAAAATGATAAAATAGTTACATGTTCTTATTAGGTCGCTATAAAACAAAAAAGTTGAAACGTTTTTAAAGTATGTCGTGGTTTGTCCGGAAGAAAACCCTGCCCTTTCTGTGAGAATGCCAATATCAAGACTTCTTTAAAACTCTCCAACATTCCTGAAGATAAAGCCCAAATATTGGTTGAAAGTGTTGGAAAATCCAAAGTGGGGCTTCCTCTGAGTGTATTACGTGAATCAAATATGGAAAAAACATGTAATCGAAATGTTTTGATCATTATCTAGACCGGGGGTGGGCAAACCGGTCCACGAGGACTGCTCTGTGTACGGGTTTTGTTCCAACCGATCCAGCACAGACACTGTGACCAATGAGATTTCTGAAGAAAACAAGAAGCACCTGGCGATAGAAAAGAAGGAAGAAAGAAAGGAGGATGGATATGTGTATAAACCACACCTTTAAAATTGCATTAAAATCGTTGAATTTTACAATTTCTCGCGCTGATTCACAATTTGTGGCACGGTCGGTGGAACGAGTGGTTAGTGCGTCGGCCTCACAGCTCTGGGATTCTGGGTTCAAGTCCAGGTCGGACAACCTGTGTGGAGTTTGCATGTTCTCCCCAGGCTTGCGTGGGTTTCCTCCAGGTCCTCCGGTTTCCTCCCACATTCAAAAGACATGCATGGTAGGCTGATTGGACACGGTACCCGGTCGTTTCGTCGACTGACGTTTGGTCGACGGACACTCGGTCCCCGGACGTTTGGTCCAACGGATGTATCGTCGTCGGACAGTTCGCCGAACGGACGTTTCGTCGGCTGGATGTATCGCCGAACGGACGTTTGGTGGACGGATTCGACGCCGGACAGGACGTTGAACGGGCGTTTTATAGGTGTGCAAATACGGTACTTTGACGTATATTTTTGCGAATACACATTACGTCAAAAAAACACTGGTGAACGATCACAGTAGTTCAATAGGAGGGAGAGATCAGGGAGAGGGGTTTGGATATTACTATAAGGCTTTATGTAGGATGGGGCCCGGAGGTTGAGTGGTTAGGCGTCACAGTTCTGGGATCCTGGGTTTAATCCCAGGTCGGTCCTCCTGTGTGTAGTTTGCATGTTCTCCCTTGTGTTTTCTCTGGGTACTGCGGTTTCCTCCAACATTCCAAAAACATCCATGGTAGGCTGGTTAGACAATCTAAATTGGCCCTAGGTATGAGTTAGCTGGGATAGGCTCCAGCACTCCCCGCAACCCTAATAGAATAATAAATTTGTCTCCTTAGCTATTGAAAAGGAATCTTTGAGCAGCAACATTTTCCTCTGGGAGATCACATGCTAGTTCATTGCCATGCGTGTTCTAACCTGAACCCAAGAGGGGGTCATCTCTTTGTAGTGCACGTGACAGTCAAAACTTTCCTTGAGGACACTTGGGCAAAAAAGAAAAACGTTAAGAAAGTTCTCTGATTTTGCTTGTTCTTAAGGTACAAAAAGCTAATCAATTCTCTCGCAGCGACAGCAATTTTATTCTTTGTCTGGCACTAATTTACTTGGGAGTCCGAAGCAAAGCAAATTAACAAAAGGCACCTTACCTTTGGGTGCAAAGATCCATCTGTTTTTGAAATCCATTACCTCTCATACACTGAATTGCGACCTTGGTTCAACTCCATCATACAAACATAATTCAGTGAAAAAAAGTGTTGCCATTTATAGATTGTAAATAAAGTATGTTGGGGAAAGTCATAGTTTCATTCAGTTTGCTAATTTTGATATCAGGGCAGGAAATAAAAAAGACAAGATGAAAGACAAGAATGACAAGTGAGTTTTACATGGTCATCAGTGATACCATATTTACTCGCATATAAGCCACCTGTGTGTTTAAGCCCCACCCTTAAAATGGCCTTAAAATTGTACAATTTTACCATTTCTCGCGTATAAGCCGCCCCCTGATCCTCAATTTTCACCTCCATATTCATGGTTTTAATAGGGAGTATAAATGTGTTACTTTCAAGGGAAAATCTTAATAAAAATCATCACACGTGGTATTTCTGAGATACTGTATGAATCAAAAGTATATTATTAGGGTCAATATCATAAGTTAATATGCCTGTCTTTGTAAATGCAAAATATCAAATTATTCAATTTGCAAAAGAAATAAGTCTATCTTGGTGAGAATTACAATTTTCTTACCAGAAGTTTAAGATATGGCTTCCAAATTGCTTCTAATGTCGAAATATCTCAATTTTTTTCAATGGTTCATATTACTGCAATAGTTGTCACTTTCGAACAAGAAAAAAAATCAAAGCGGAATTTTGTTTTATTTCATAATCACAACTGTACAATCATTTCTTTTCTGTGTACCGAAAGGGAGGGTGTTGTTTGCACATAGACAAATTCAAAAAGGAAGTAACGTAAACACAACCAGGAAATATGCCCATAGTGTTCACCAAGTCTCTTGGTGTCAAGGTTTATATTTTAACAATTGACCGCAAGACCTTCGATCAGCCTTAACTGTTGGGATGTGCTGACATGGTAAAAGCTACGGTCAGATGGCGGTGCCCCGAGCGAGCAATAGCAGACACAAGAAAGTGTACTCACGTCTGGCCAGTCTGACCACGTTTAACTACAGTAAGATGGCTGTGCCCCGAGCGAGCCGTGACGGGAACGTGAGTTTTCTCACGTTTTATGCAAGATACGGTTTATTTTTTCCTTGAATTATATTCATAGACGTCAAAATACATTTTGTTTGGCATTTTATCTCTTTATCTTTTCTTTATTTTGAAATAAATGACCGTATCGACCGCATTGATTTGCGTCGTGACGTCAAGACGCCGGCGCCATTTTGTCGTGACGTCATCGTGTCATCGTCGTCAACTTGCAGTTTTGTGCATGTAGTGTTTTTATGCGCATATAAGCCATACCCTCGATTCAGTCATCATTTTTTGTCTGACAAAAGCGGTGAGTAAATACGGTATATGACTGCTCTGTTCTAGGTGTGGTAGATATGTCATTCACAATTGACCAGTCCATCGCCAATGTACTATTGGTAGATTGCATGACGGTAAGGTTTGATCCAGTCAGTGATTATTCTTTAGGCTTTAATGATGTACCGTTAGTACCCCAACATAGTAATCTACACAGGCACAACACTTACATCGCAGGATGTGCGATACTTTTATTTTTTTATTTCTACAGCTATAAGCATATCAAAAGACTAATGTATTAATATCTAAATATACCATATATTCACACCTATAGGGCACACTTAAAAGTCTAAAGTTTTCTCTAAAATGAACGGTGCGCCTAATCAGTCGGTGCGCCTTGTCTATGGGTTAAATTCAAAATTTATTAGGATCCTGACCACTTGACTGACTGGTTTCATTTCTTGCCGACACGCTACTTATTGCAATCAACCCAGCGGACGTTCACCCTAAAAATAGCCTCCCTGCAATTCTAAGCATTACGGTAAATCCATTCAAAAAATCCCAGAGGAGTGGCAAGGCATTTGACTTCCGTGTGCTTGCAGCGCTTTTAACTCTCGAAAACGTTCGCAATACTTAAAGAAACAGCATATCAGAGCTATACAGAGGAAATGCCTGGCGTGAATGACAACACAATGCGGGTGTGAACGCTTGGAAAATGGACTGAATCCATGGATTGAACTCAATTAACAACTTTGCGAATACAAAGACGAGCAGGCAGCATCGCACGAGTTACGTGACAATTTGGAATGGATTGTCGATGCCGATATAACAGCGAGGAGAATCAGCGTGGAGTAAGACTTGGGAGTGATGCATGTCCCGAGTTATAATGGATTGTGGATGACTGGGCTCAAGTGTCGGCCAGCACTGTTTCGAGCTTTCGCCAAAGCTGGCATCAAGTTCCCGGATTACAAAACTCTGACTCACAGTGAAATGGAGCATATTATGTTGAACGCCGAACTCTTTATATCTGATACAGAAGATGAAGAGTTTGATGGTTTTTCTAGATGTTTAACTGCTTTAACTTCTCTTAACGTGTACCTTTCACCTCAATAGTTGAAGGTCAAGCAATTATACAATAATTGTAACATTTGAACATCATCTTCATCGTCGTCATCGTCATCATCATTTTCCTAGCCATTGGCCTCGGCACCCTCTGCCGGTTTGGTGTAAATGTGATCCAAGTGGATCAGTCCATTAAGGGCCTCCAGCTTGATTGATGGCGTCCCCAGAGGTCCAGGTGAGGCGGCAAGTACTTGGTTTCCCCCATCAACTTGGAGCTGCTCACAGGATGTGAATAAAAGCTCCGGGTCAAGGATGTCCAGCATGCCCAGGAGTAGATCAGACTCATTGTCTGCACTGTCAGGAAGAGCTGTATCCATTGAGAAGTCTTCAGGTTTTGGAACTGCTGGGTCTGCACCTGCTGCAGAGGCACACGTAGCCTGAGTGGTGCTGACTCAAACTTAGTTTTGCTCGTGCTTCCTTTAACATAACATGCTAGCGGCTAGCTGCTAGCATAACATACGCTAGCCTAGAGTCATGCTTGTGCCCTCTCCGCAGAGGTGCCTTTTGTATTGACAAAAAAACTGAAAATATACCCGCAACTGAGACTGCGCCCTTTCAGACGGTGCGTTTTATAGGTGTGAAAATATGGTAATCTATATACTGCATTTTCTCGCATATAAGCCGTATTTGTCGCTAAAAAAATGATGACTGAATACAGGGTACGGCTTATATGTACATAAATTAGAGTGACAAAGACGAAACGCCATAACGCAAGACAATGCGGCCGGTAGAGTCATTTATTTCAAAAGTTAAACAGATAAAATGCTAAACAAAATTTATTTTGACGTCTATGAATTAAATTCAAGACAAAAATGTGTCTTGCATAAAACGTGAAAAAACTGCTCGCTCAGGGCGTCGCCATTTTACCGAAGTTAAACGTGCTCTAAATGCCCAGACGCGAGTCAGCACATCCCAATAGTTGTTAAGGCTGATCGAAAGTCTTGCGGTCGATCGTTAAAATATCAGCCTTGATGGCTGCGTAATGTGTATCTCATGCTATTATTGCACCCAGAGACTTGATGAACACTAGACCACGATGGACAACGTTTCCCATAGAAATGAACTAAATACAAATTAATTTGTTCCAACACTCTAAAAAAACACCCCAAAAACTTTATATTGGAATGGAAAAACATTGTATTTGTTCTTATTCGCCATCTATTAACAAAGTAAGAAATAACTAGTGGTTATGATCAATGTTCCCTCTAAGATGCACGCGTGCGCAATTACGCACTACTCTCATCTTCTCCGCGCACAGCAAATCATATGGAGCGCACAAAATAAAATCCCATTTTTTCCCCCCATGATGGCGCCGTTCACGCAGTAGCCAGTGGCAGTAGCTCTGTCCACTCTTGTTTATCGTGTTTTACAGCCCTTCTATCTTTTTTTAATTATATTTTAATATTTCTTAATACATTCCTTTTTACTCTGTGCAAATAGAACAAAAAGAACAAGCGGTGAAATCGGGGGAGAACTGTCTAAATCTGCTGTGTGTGTGGTTGTGTGCATGCGTGCGTGCGTGTGTCTGGTATCTACAATCTTACATATATATGTTCATTAACATGAATATAAATATGTTCATTAATATGTGCTATCCCTTATTAAATAAATCAAAGCAATATCATGGAAAAATATTGCATATAAATGGAAACTTGACTATCTCAAGTGACACGTTCAGCAGAAAAGTCATTTGAACGAGAATGAGAAGTGAGAAGGACGGATGTGTAAAATAAGGTAAAATCTAAGTCGGATTTGTGCATAATCTAATGGCATTTATGAAGATGTTTTATTCATAGATATTTTTTCATTCATTTTCTGAACCGCTTTATCCACTTGATCACTCGCGGTGGGTGCTGGAGCCTATCCCTGCTGACTTTGGGCCATGGGTGGGGGACACCCTGTATCGGTGGCCAGCCAATCGCAGGGCACAAGGAGATGGACAGCCATGCACACTCAGACCCATACCTAGGGGCAATTTTAGAGTGTCCAATCAGCCTACAATGCATCTTTTTGGGATGTGGGAGGAAAACGGAGTACTCAGAGAAAACCCACGCAGGCCCAGGGAGAATATGCAAATTCAACACAGGTGGCCCGACCTGGATTTGAACCCAGGACCCCAGAGCTGTGAGGCCGACGCGCAACCACTCATCCGCCGGGCCGTCCATTCATAGATATTAATCATTACATTTCTCAGTGTGCTCAGGGAGGTTGTCTTTCTGCCCAGACAAACAAAAAATTAGAGGGAACATTGGTGTTTAATAGTACTAAAATTAGACGGATTTCGGGGAGGGTAGAGATAGAGGGACAGAGAGGGAGCGAGAGACTTTTTGTCGTAACAAATAACTAGTGGTTTAATAGCACTAAAATGTGTTTAATATTATTAAAACTAGACGGATTTCGCGGAGGGGAGAGAGACGGACAGAGAGGGTGGGAGAGGGGGGACTTTCTGCCTGGCAACGCGCTCGTAATCTAACATAAACAAATTTAAATGAACTTGGATTACGATACAGACACATTCAAAAATAAATTTAATCTAACCTTACACTAAACTTAATTCTAATTTTGTTTTAAAGAAGGTAAAAAAAACTTTCTCCTCCCGTGTTGGCTCTATTTGCCCCGCCTCCACCCTGACTTTCAGCTGTTTTTTAAAAGGAACCTATCGAGTGTTGTTTGCTTTTGTCTTCCCTTCAAAATATTCCGAAAATGATGGACACAAATGTCTTCACAATAGGATAACGCACGACCACAAATAGTACTCCTCTCGTATTGGCTCCACCATTCTGCACTGACTAACGGGGGGACAGTGAAAGTGCTCGTAGAGACATTTACACGATGGAGTTGCGGGGAGAAAGACAGTGCCCATGATATTCTTATGAGCAACCTCTCGCGTCCGCTATATGCTCGTATATCAAAATTTGTCTCGTATCTCAAGATAAATATTTGCTTGAATTTTACTCGTATCTCAAGATAGTACTGTACATTTGTGATTACAAAATAAAACAAAATTCCACTTTGATTTTTTTCTTTTTTTTCTTGTTCAAAAGTGACAACTATTGCACTAATTTGAACCATTGAAAGAATGGAGATATTTTGACATTAGAAGCCATATGGCTGCCACATCTTACTTGGTTACACTTACACTGGTAAGAAAATTGTAATCTCTGTCATTAAAAAGAATCAGGTTCTCGTCACGATAGACTTATTTCTTTTTTCAAATTTAATAATTTGATATTTTGCATTTACAAAGATAGGCTTATCAAATTCCTATGATAATGACCCAAATATTGTGCAATCCAGCAGGCGATCCTTTGGATTCATACAGTATCTCAGAAATACCACGTGCGATGATTTTTCTTAAGATTTTCTCTTCAAAGTAAGATACATGTGCTCCCTATTTAAACCATGTACAGTTGTGGTCAAAAGTTTACATAAACTTGTGAAGAACATTATGTCATGGCTCTCTTGCGTTTCCAGTTATTTCTACAACTCTGATTTTTCTCTGATAGAGTGATTGGAACAGATACTTCTTTGTCCCAAAAAACATTCAAGAAGTTTGGTTCTTTTATGACTTTATTATGGGTTAACAGAAAAAGTGAACAAATCTGCTGGGTCAAAAATATACATACAGCAACACAAATTAGCAATTTTGGTGACTTAGAAAGTTGTGTCAGTGAAATGAGCTTCATAACATGGCCTCTTAACTTCCTGTGAGTGATTATGAGTGACTACAGCTGGTGAGTTCTCTGAGGCCATATAAACAGGGCTCAATGGATGCAAACGCCCACAAACGCTACAATGGGAACGTCAAAGGAGCTCAGCATGGATCTGAAAAAGTGAATCCTTGACTTAAACAAGTCAGGAAAGTCTGGTGCTTTACAGAGAGAGTAAATGGGATAATGAAGAAGGAGGATTACCTTCAAGTTCTTCAAGATAACCTGAAGTCATCAGCCCGAAGATTGGGTCTTGGGCGCAGTTGGTTGTCCCAACAGGACAATGACCCCAAACACATCAAAAGTGGTAATGGAATGGCTAAATCAGGCTAGAATTAAGGTTTTCGAATGGCCTTCCCAAAGTCCTGACTAAACCCCATTGAGAACTTGTGGACAATGCTGAAGAAACAAGTCCATGTCAGAAAGCCATCAAATTTAACTGAACTCCACCAATTCTGTCAAGAGGAGTGGTCAAAGATTCAACCAGAAGCTTGTCAGAAGCTTGTGGATGGCTACCAAAAGCGCCTAATTGAAGTGAAAATGGCCAAGGGACATGTTACCAAATATTAGCGCTGCTGAATGTATATTTTTGACCCAGCAGATTTGATCAATTTTTCTGTTCACCCATAATAAAGTCATAAAAGAACCAAACTTCATGAATGTTTTTGTGACAAAGAAGTATCCGTTCCAATCACTCTATCAGAGAAAAATCTGGAGGTGTAGAAATAACTGGACACTCAAGAGAGCCATAACATTATGTTCTTCACAAGTGTATGTAAACTTTTGACCACAACTATATATGGGGGTGAAAATTGTTAATCAGCGGGTGTTTTATACAAGAGAAATTGTAAAATTCAACAATTTTAAGGGTGTGGCTTATACGCGGAGGCAGCTTATATGCGAGAAAATACGGTATATAAAAATGTAAATACTTTAATTACTGTACTCACAGTGAAAATAGTTCCTGTGTTGATTTATTAATGGATGTCGTTTGAAGCCAACTGCGTCGATTCAACTCCCGTTTCCCGCGGATGGGTCCTAATATATTCCGGATCGCGCCGCGACGACGCGGCGAGATCGTAAAACTCTCCGTGTGGTTAAAGCAGGTTCTTCTGTTTTTATCATCATGTCTCCCAAGAAAATTACCAGTGTGAATGAAAAGAAGAAGCAGGCCCCGTAATCCAAAGAAGAAAAATGAAATGTGTTGAAAAAATATGAAGGTGGGATTCGGTTGATTGAAATTGCAAGGCAATATGGCCGAAACCCCTCCACAATGACTACGATTTTGAAACAGAAGAAAGCATTAAAAACTACAACTCCTTCCCATGGCCTCTCCGTGATATCGACGAGATGGAGAGACTTGCACTTCTATGGTATTGACGAGTTGGTTGAGGGGCACAAAAACGAACTCTCAACGGAGGAGCTGGAACACTTGGCAATACAGGAGGAATACATGAGGAGGCGGCCGAGGAAGAAGCAGCGAGATTTCCAACAACTTTCCATCTTCGTAGAAAAAACACATCCAGAAAAAGTGTTCACGAGTCGTGCGATCGCCTACTTTGACGACGTTTATCTGTTGCATTACAGAAACGTTATTAAAGGTCGTAAAAGGCAATCGTGTTTGGATTTTTTTTCCTAAATATCTGTCAACCAGCCCTGCAGAAGGACTACTTATATAGAAACAGGTACTTAGTCGCATATAAGCCGCCTGCGCGTATAAGCTGCACCCTTTAAAAAAAATTATATTTTCGGCCGCATTGTTTTGGTGACGTTATGGTTATGGTGTTGTCACCTTGAAGTTTCGTGCATGTCGCCTTTTTATGCGTATATAAGCCGTACCCTCGATTCATTCATCATTTTTTTGTCTGACAAATGCGGCTTATATGCGCAAATACAGTGCGAGAAATAAAATGGGTGGAAAATTAAATTCCAAAGAAATCATAAAATGTTAATGTTTTTTGTATTGTGGAATATTGAGGCGCCCGTTAGTCTAGTTTTTCAATAAAGTGGGTCTTGCTTCCTGTCTGCAACCAGAGCGTGTTGTGCATTTTCCCCTCCAATAGTTGTTGATTAATGTTATTAATGTTGTTGTTTGAATTCTTAATTTTATGTTTATTAGATGTGTTCATGTGTTCATGTGCTCTCTCTCTCTCTCTGTTGGCTACCAGTAGGTTCCTCTTATTCACCTGCGTTTCAACACGGATAGATTTTACCTGCTTGTTATTCATTTTAGGACATTAATCATTCTGTAATCATTTTTTCTCATTTTGTTGTGTTTATCACATCTTTCTTACAAAATTGGAACACTGAACAATTTTACAGGATTTACTTGGTAGTTGTGTGAGGACATTGAACAAATTTGAGAAATTAAATATAAAGTACTGATCCACTTACGAAATTTTTAACTGACGAAAAAAGTTCTGGAACCAATTACATTCGTAAGTAGAGTACGACTGTACAATTATCAAGAAGTGGATTTATTAAATACTGCAGCTATAAGCATATGAAAAGACTGTAATGTTTTAATATCTAAATATAATCTATATATATTATTAAAAAAAGGATGTAAATACTAAAAATACTGAATTCACTGTGAAAATAGTTCCTCTCCGCGTAATGTAAACTAAAAAAATAGTTATTAGGAGCTTTAGTCCAAGTTTTTTTCGTCAGATTCGAGAGGCAATCTTCATGAGGCGCCGTAGGGGAGCTTTTCAGGAGGAGCTTTTGCAAGAGGTTTTTGGTGCACAAGGAAAAAGGTGATGGGGAGTTGTGACCGCTGTTTCTTTTTTTGTACAAATATGCTTTTGTACAAGGACATGAAACTGTCAAGATGATTGCCATATTCCATGGCTATGACCGTGTTCTCATCAATCTCCAGGACTCGTTGCAAACTGCACCCCATAATAAAAAATTCTTACGATTTCTCAAAGTACTAAGACCACGCTCTTCATCTTTATTGACGTCATTGTTTGGGGGATATTACACTTCCACTTCGCTCTTCCGTGCCATCCAGTCATAAATTACCCGTCCAGAGAATTCTATTTTTGGATAACAGCAATGGTGTCAGCCTGCTGCCCGGTGTTAAATGGAAACTTAACTTCCACTTTGCTCCTCCGGGGCATTCAATGTTCCCTCTAAGCTGCGCGCGTGCGCAATTGCACACTACTCTCGTCTTCTCTGCGCAGCAGCAATCATATGGCGCGCAGTAAAAGAAAAATTTCGGATTTTTTTTTTTTTTTACCCCTTTCCCCATGATGGCGCCGTTTAAGCGGCAGCCAGTGGCAGTAGCTCTGTCCACTCTTATGTTTTTCGTGTTTTACAGCATGTTTTACATGACAAATTAGAGGGAACATTGACATGCACCTGCTTGTGGCAGGTGTGATACTGGTGTGCCCATAGCGAGCAATGATAATGTCGTGACCGGATGATTCGCCTAAAGACGTTTTGCCGACGGACGTTTGACAGACGGACAGGTCGGCGAATGAACGTTCGTTCAAACAGCGTTTAATGATTAAATACAAATACTAGTATTTGTTAGTTTAATGATTAAATACAACTACTAGTATTTGTATCTAATCATTAAACACTGTTTTCAGCTGGATTTGACCGAATTTGAGAGCATTTTGAGCCGTTTGGCGAATGGACGTTTTTTTGCCTCCATCGTGACATCATGGCGACATTTTACCAAGGAATTCACTTCCCTGGGCTTGGTTCTAATGTCCAAAAAGCTCCAGGATTTGTATTTAATCATTAAACGCTGTTTTCGGCTGGATTTGACCGAATTTGAGGGCATTTTGAGCCGTTTGGCGAATGGACGTATATAGACGTTTTTTGCCTTCATCGCGACATCATCGCGACATTTTACCGAGGAATTCACTTCCCTGGGCTCGGTTCTAATGTCCAAAGAGCTCCAGTATTTGTATTTAATCATTAAATGCTGTTCTAGGATGGATTTGACCCGATTGCTGTCATTTTACGGCTCAGTTCTGCTACATCTGCCCGCCCAAGAGTGCTTATTCCCGGGCTGCCATGCCCGCCCAAGAGTGCTTATTCCCGGGCTGCCATTGATGGTAGACTAACATTGATTTTTACTATAATTTGGACAACGCCGGCGGCGGGCCGGATTAAAAATCCTAACGGGCCGTATATGGCCCGCGGGCCGAGGTTGAAAAACTTGTTCACACACGATCCAGGGGCGGGGCGAGCGCGCGAATCCCGTTTCGGCGAAACCTCCGTTCGGCCGATCATCCATTCAGCGACCTGCCCGTCTGTCAAACGTCCGTCGGCGAAACGTCTTTAGGCGAAACATCCGAGTACCGATGATGTCGCTCACACTGGTACTCAGTGCGCTCAGGGAGGTTGTCTTTCTGCCCAGACCAACAAAAAATTAGAGGGAACATTGCGCACTAGCCTAATAAAAGTATGTAAATGTGTGTGGAAGCTACTTGAGAATACTGACACATTTCTGAACATTTAACTTTTACTGTGGACATCCTGACACACATGAACGAGCTGAATGTGAAGCTACAAGAGAAAAAAAACAGTTTGTGCATGAAATGCAAGCAAACCTTCCGCCTTCAAAACCAAGCTGGTTTTATTTTTCAAGCAAATATCAGACAAGTCATTTGCTCATTTCCCCACACTGGTTGCGTTAAAAGATGTCACTGGATGACCTACATGAGCAATTCTGCCGTCGGTTTTGTGATTTTGGAAAAAATTACAGCTGGTGTCATGTCCTTTCTCACAAGACCCGGAAACGGTTCCACAGGAGTTGCAGTTGGAACTGATTGATCTCCAATGTGACAAGTTCAACTCCCTGAAAGTCTCTTGAGTTTTAGGCTTCATAAAGTGCAGCCAAATTTCCAAACATCCAGAAGATGGCACAGAGGATTCTGGTGTTATTTGGCTCTACATATGTGTGAACAGACCTTTAGTCTGATGAAAACCAAGAAAGCACCCCATAAATCCCAGATGAGTGATGAGTATGTTCATACTTTAGTCCTTTTTTTCTGTTTATGTTTCATATGTACTGTTAAGGGATGCAGTTTTTTATATGTATCGTATCTTTTAAAGTCAATGTGGCCCCCGGGCCGAAAAGTTTGCCCAACCCTGCGCTAACCACTTATCCGCCGGCCCGCCAAAGTGATTTGGTTGAAATTTTAATATTTTTTTTCCATTACAATTCATGAAAAAATAAATCATGCGTGCCTAAAAAAATGGCTTTTTTAAGCTTGTTTTTAGCTTTTCCTGACAATAAACTGCATAGTAGAAATACATGTATAGTTTAAATACTTTATAATAAAATAATTTTAGAAATACATTCATATTTTTTCTTAAAATGTAGGCTTTACACTCTAAATTGCCGCTAAGTATGAGCATGAATGGTTGTCTGTCTCCTTGTGCATTGCGATTTGGTGGCCACCGATTCAGAATGTTCCCCTCTTGGTGCCCACAGTTAGCTGGAATAGGCTCCAGCACCCTCCACAACCCTTGTGTGGATAAGCAGTTCAGAAAACGAACGAATGTATGCTTTAGTAGTAGAGTAGGCTAGGCTGGGGAGTGCGACAGAATAACTTTAAACAAGCAATAATGAAGGGAGAAAAACCAAAATTGCTTTTTATTCTATTTATTTTGTCTTATTTTTACAAAAAGCAACATACAAAAACATTAACTTGGATCGACATAAGTTAACGAACTGCATTAATGCTAATGAAAGAGAGGATTATTAATGTTTACAAGCAAAAAACAAAGCATTTTTTTTAATTCAGGAGATTGTAAAATTTAAAAAAATATTACCGTATTTTCACGACTATTCGGCCTATCGTATTTTTAGCCGCAGTGTCAGTAACGAGTGCTATTTTTGTATTTTAAACACACAAAGCATGCACCGTTTTTTTAGACGCATATATATTATATATTATCTATGGATGAACATCGAAACGCAATAGCGCTGGCTACCGGAAGCAGCCTATTTCCGGGTTCCGGTGCGCAGTGACTGCTGGGAAATATAGTTCTTGCATGCTACACCCACACGCTAAAAACACGTTTTTAAAAAGGCAACGGAAGCAAAACTGAGTTCGGTTGTACTTTATTTAGACATTTTACAACTTACTCACGTTATCATCACCCACAAATCCATCAAAGTCCTCATTTTCTGTGTCCGAATTAAACAATTGCCCAAATGAGTCTTCCCAAACGCCGGGTCCAGCGTTTGTAGTTCTCAAGCCTCCGGGAATGACGGCAAGCTCCGAGTTAATATATATACTAATATATATATATATAGTTCGCAGTCCTTTGAATGCTCCGTTGACGCCAACATCTAGCAGCAGTATTTCTTTTGCAAATACAGCCGAAATGATCATACTGGGTGTATTGAAGAACTAGGTGTATTAAGAACTCGATATCCCAGCAGTCACTGCGCCGTACTTTATCTATGGGAAATAGTAGAGTCTGGGGCTGCTTGGCGTAGTTGTATAAATATATAGTTCACAGTCTAGCTTTGAATGCTCTGTTGACGCCAACATTTCTTTTGTAAATATAGCCGAAATGACGGCAAGCACCAAATTAGTGTGCTCGCGCGACGTCATACTGGGTGTATTAAAGAACTGGGTGTATTAAGAACTCGATATCCCAGCAGTCACTGCGCAGTATTTTATCTACGGAAAATAGTAGAGTCTGGGGCTGCTTGGCGTAGTTGTATATATATATATATATAGTTCAACTCGAGCTTTGAATGCTCTGTTGACGCCAACATTTCCTTTGTAAATATAGCCGAAATGACGGCAAGCACCAAATTAGTGTGCTCGCGCGACGTCATACTGGGTGTATTAAAGAAATGGGTGTATTAAGAACTCGATATCCCAGCAGTCACTGCGCAGTACTTTATCTACGGGAAATAGTAGAGTCGGGGGCTGCTTGCCGTAGTTGTCCTATCGACTGATTTATTTGATTTTATCGTGATAACAATGTTAGTATTGGTCCATATATAAAGCGCACTGGATTATAAGGCGCCCTGTCTATTTTGGAGAAAATTTTAGACTTTTATGTGCGCCTTATAGTCGTGAAAATACGGTAACTCGTATCAAAGGCTAGGCTAGCATGTCTTCACTGGGGGTAACTTGTCACCTTCAAGGATCTTTGGAACAGAAATTTAGTATTGCTGTTCCATGGGTTGAGTCAAAGGTGTCGTACGCATTAGGAGGAAGAAACCTGACTTTAATGAAGTCAAACTAATCCCAGAGCTGGAGCTTGGGCAGGTGCATTGTCTATAACCAGAAGGCAGTGTAAGGTCAATTTTTCCTCCAAATAGGCTTTAACAGAATGATACACTAGCAGCGGCATGATCTTGCAATCGCCGCTAGCATTACCACATAAAAGTAGTATAAACCTCTCCTTCATAGGCTTGTGGCCTGGCATCGACTTTTCCTCCTGTCTCATGTAGGTCCTTAGTGGCATTTTTTCCAGAATAGGCCCGTTTCGTCACAGTTGAAAACTTGTTGGGAAGCTATACCTCGGCCTTGACGAAACGGGCAAACTCGTCGTACTTGAACTTTTCTGTGGTAGTTTGGTCTGAAGTTTACGCATGACTTTCCTTTTTTCAGCACGAGCAGCCTTATTACTTCCACTTGCATTCTTTGGAGCAATGATTGGGGGTTAATATTGGCTTCTTTATGAAGAAAAAACAGTCAGTAAATGTGGCTAACAGGACACGTCTGCATACTGATGCTGCGTTATACACAATAACAAAGTGCGTCGTGTGCCAGCTGGTCAGGTTGCACGTGTTATGTTTTTTCCAGCTTTTGTTGAGGGGGGTTCGAGTTCTGGATTTTCGTTTAAAATCAGAACCACAAAAATGTCCGGTTTGTTCAAAGTCTGGGACGCTTTAATTACAACGAAAATTGTGTAAATGATTTATATTTTAGAAAGCACCTGACCAACATTCATCTTCCATTCCCCATATCCTCGAAAGCATTGCAGGTTTGCCGGAGCCTGTCCCAGCTGACTTCGGGCTAAAGGCAGACTAGTACACCCACACTAACAATCATACCGTCATCAGCGGGAATCAAGCCCGCACTTGCCCGCTCCGAAGTCAGGAGAGTGAACCTCTACACCACGAGGCGACTACCAAGATAACTCATTTAACTTATCCTTCAAAGGCTCACGGGGGCTGCTGGAGCCTCTCCCAGCTAACTACAGGCACCACCGTGAATTGGTGTCCAGCCAATCACAGGACACAAGGACACTCATTCCTGCTAGAACTTAGGGACAAATTAGAGTGTTCAACAAGCCTAGTATGCATGTGTTGGGCATGTGCGAGGAAACGGGAGTACCCTGAGAAAACCCACAGAAGCCTGGGGGGAACATGCAAACTCCAAAAAGGGGTACCGACCTGGGATCGAACCCACGACCGTGACATGCTAACGCCTCCACTGAGATAATACTGTAATCCATCAACACTCTGCAGCTTCAGTACATCGCGTTTTTTTAATCTTAATTATAAAAAAGAAGGCGGACAACCATTCACACACCTATTCACGCTGACACGCATACCTAGGGGCAATTAGAGTGTTCAACCAGCCCACCATGTATGTTATTTTATATTTTTCTTCATATTAATTTTCAATAGCGCTTGCACTTTCGACGCCAGTCAGTGTGTGTCAGAACTGTTAATGTCTACCTGCCACCTACCAACCAAACATCTTCTCCCTTTTCACTACATGCCCAGTGCGTTTACTAGTTTACCACTTGATGACCAAAGCAACTTTGTGAAAACAGGCGGGTCGAGCCGCGGGAAGCATAGAAAAAACTGCACACAGGTGGCTCCCAGCGGACAAATGACGTCCTCGTTTATATTCATGATGGGCGAATACGATTCACACAAACCATTTCACAAAATAAAAAAAATAATGGCGTGGATGAAAACTTACCCTAATAATCTGTGCCGGGTCCAGGAACCTTTAAGTTCGAAGCTGTGCAGCAGTGGAAACGAGGTGTGATAGCTGGTACCGGTCACGAAGTCAAAGAAACTGTCATTTTTTGACTGGAGAGCACCGAGGCGCGCTACTATTTACTCATGCTGACGGAAAGACACGCCCACCGCGTGCCTGTGGTGCGTGCGTATTGGAGTGTGTCTCGTGAGTGTTTATGTGTGCACCCATTTAACACAACAATAACTTTTATCGCATTAATGTTTTATGTCTTGTTTTGTGTCAAGAGCTTTAAAAAAAACGACATAATGAATCTCATCTTTGGGGATTTTAATTCCCTTTTTTTAATCTATATGTTGTCTCTTTATAGGGTCATTGACTGTGAGAGAGAACGATAGAGAAAGATATACTATACTATATATATATATATATATATATATATATATATATATATATATATACATATACATACATATATATATATATATATATATATATATATATATATATATATACATATACATACATATATATATATATATATATATATATATATATATATATATATATATATATATATATATATGCCTTGGTGTTTGATGTGGAACACATTGCAATTCAGTGAAGAAAAACAGGCTGTTTCCATTTTTTTAAAAGAACCAAGGATCATTACTCCCTTGTTCATTATCACAAGCCGTAAATCTTAAGCAATGCATAATCTATAAATAAAGTAGCCCCCTCTACTTTTTGTTGAGTCAAGCTTTGACATTTAATCATTGTTGTTGTAATGTTGATGACTGACTTGTTGACATCCATTTTTTATGTATCTTTTTCCTGTACCGGAGATTAACAGTCATTAGGTCTTGATAAATCAATCTCAAGTGTAAAAGTTGAGGTATGTAACAGATCATTTTGATTTCAAAAGGAGGAAAACACAAAAACAAGCAAAACACTTGGAATGCTTGAGGTCACACCAAATAGCGTTCCTGAAAATAGATGCACAATAAACAAGCATTTGTTTGCTCAGCCTATAAAAGAAACTCAAAACTATAAAACAATGTATAAGCGTGAACTGTTATTAAAACGATTATTATAAACTCACAGTATAAAATCAGAAGAAAATTTATGACGGGCTAAAGTTTTGGGGCTGAAAGAAACCAAACTTGTCTTAAGTGGCACATGGACTGACAAGCTGAAGCAGATAGTCTGGGCCCAACCTCTTAGCCAAATTGCGTCCACATGTACAAATCTCAGGTTTGATGAGTTTCAAAGGTAAGTCTAACCTGACTGTTTATTTGCCCTTTGACACATCCTCTTCTAACATATTTTTCATTCCAATCCTAATATTTCTCCAAAGTTACAGGAATGTCAAGTATACTCTTTGGGTACAGCTCTAGCAAATGTTTGGGGTTGACGTTGGAAGCTGAAAAGACGACTTTGGGCTTGAACGCCGGCCTGTTTGTGCTGGCCAGCTCACGATGTGGTAAGCTCAAAGGAAAGAACTGTTTGAGTCTCTCTAGGTATTGCGCATACAGTTCAATGTCATTGTGGCTCCCTCCGTCACCCAGACAGCCTCAGCGGCACGGGGGCAGCATTCGTACCTAGCTAAGCCATGAGAGAAGTCAATCACTTCATCCTCTGTACCATGCATCACCAGCACTAGGAATGACACCTTGCACACTTTGTCAATAAAGCAAAGACAGAAGATTTGTGGTGTAAATAGAGATTTTGTCAAAGCACACAAGCCATTCTTGAATTATTTCAGAAATGAGAGCTCCGTGCGACCTTACAGCTGACGCCGTCGCCCTTAGCCGAAAATAGAGCTTGCTCAGTGAACTGGACGTCAGGGAGCCTCGGAGAAGGTGAATTTTTTTTCAGAAAAGCGAATGCCGGGCGACCTTATGGTGGACGCCATCGCCTTTAACCAAACATAGAACTTGATCAACAGACTGAACCGCCAGGAGTATCGGGGTCGCGGAGCTGATGGTGGGATTTATTCGTCAACTTGCGGGTTTTTTGCATGTCGTGTTTTTATGCGCATATAAGCCGTACCCTCGATTCAGTCATAATTTCTTTTGTTCGACAAAAGCGGCTTATACGCAAGTAAATACGGTTTTTAAATTTTGGCTTAATAATGAGAGGAGATTTCTCTTATAATTTATTATCTGGTGTCTGTGTTCTCTCCTCCAGAGATGGCCAGTGAGTTGCCGGGTACAGTCGTGATGCCAGGGTGAGTTGGATCTGGCACATTAAGAATGGGAGGATCTGTGACCGGCCATGGTGGAAACAGAAGATCAGGCGGGTGAGTATGATCACAGACGAGCATATAGAAAATTATTGATAAATAAACATTTGGCTTGGGCCAATATTTTGGTTCATCGAAATAGATGGAATTTGATCAACTAATTGGGTGCAGTAACAAGCCCAGAATAAAACTAGCAAAATCTATTTTAGATTGAAAAGGATATGCTCACTTTGTGTCTTAAGACAAACTTTTGCAAGCTATTTTATCTTCCAATTACTCTCCCAAAGTATACAGTGGCAGTGCTAGTGGCACCTTACTTTTAATGCTGCCGTAGCACAGGCTAAATGACTCACAGTAGAGCTGGGTGATAAAATGCTAACAATAATTATCGTGAAATAATTTTTGTCAACAATAATATTAATAACTTTCGATAAAAATTCGATAATTTTAAACTGCAATTACTGCATCTGACCACCATAGCGAACATGGCACTGTTGCGAGATTAACGATAGTTCCAGAGCAACGCTCAGGAGAAGGGCATGGTGAGGAAACGTGTTTAAAGCATGTTAGCAAAAAATTGAGGAGGATCCAAGATGGCGGCACGGGTGCAGCGGCTCTTTGCTCTCCAGCAGCTTGACCACCCCGATGGAGTCTTTATTGTCGCCGGTGACTTCAACAAAGCATGTTTAAAGACTGTTCTGTCTAAGTTTATCCAGTACATGAAGTGTCACACCAGAGGAGATAAAACTCTAGACCAGGGGTCACCAAACTACGGCCCGCGGGCCGGATACGGCCCGTCAGCACATTTGGCCCGGCCCTCTGAACAATACCAGAGATGCTATCGGATTTATTTCCTATTTGGAAAATTAAAAACATTCCAGAATTTTTTTTTTCAAAAAAAAAAAATCCTAGGCCCCACCCTGTCAAAGAGAGAACGGGATAATGGCGAAAAAGTTAGGTAAGGGAAAAATTGATTCAGAATGCAGGGTATTTAACCTGGAGTGGACAAACGATTATTTTTTGTTCAATGCAAAGAAAAGGCTGTTTGTCTCGTCTGTCAAGAGACGGTGGCGGTATTCAAAGAATACAATCTTCGCTGACACTATGAATCCCGTCACAAAGACAA
The DNA here is from genome assembly GCF_051989625.1 of Stigmatopora argus. NCBI lineage: Eukaryota > Metazoa > Chordata > Actinopteri > Syngnathiformes > Syngnathidae > Stigmatopora > Stigmatopora argus. The sequence goes on along the minus strand of NC_135388.1, from coordinate 22,550,972 downwards.
GTACGATACCTTGCAAGGCCAAATACGAGCAGACAAACTCAAAGTGAAAAAGTGAACTACTATCTCAGCAGAATACATTTGTACGCCAAGCTCAGCTGAACCAGGCATCCGTTCGGGCCAGCTTTCGAGTTGCTAAACTGATAGCAAGCAGCGGTAAGCCTTTCACTGACGGAGAGTTTGTTAATAAATGTATGGATGCTGTCGCGGAGGAGGTGTGTCCCGAGAAGAAAGATGCATTTAATGCCGTAAGTCTGTTGTCTAGTACAATCACCAGACGCGTTGAAGAAATCGGGAGTAATGTATATGCCCAGCTGCAGCAGAAGACGAAAGAATTTGACTTTTTTCATTAGCACTGGATGAAAGCACGGACGTGCAAGACAGCGCAACTGCTCATTTTTATTCGTGGAGTTAGCACAAACTTTGAGATATGCGAGGATCTGGCAGCCCTCCAAAGTCTCAAAGGGACTACAACGGGAGAGGATATTTTTGACAAAGTGTGCCGAACCATGGAGAAGTTGGACCTGGACTGGTCAAAGCTAGCTAGCATCACGACTGACGGGGCTCCTAGCATGGTGGGCGAAACTCGCGGTCTAAAGGGACGCATGAACCGGGAGTTGGAAAAAAGGGGTCTCACCGCCCCGCTACGAGTCCACTGCCTAATTCACCAGCAAGCACTGTGCTGCAAAGTGTTGACGTGAGAGAGATTCTGCTCTGACAACTGAGCTGAACTTTTATCTGTTAAGATTGTGCATGGCACAACAGAAAGTTAATGTTCCATGGCTTTTTTTCTATGAAGAACCCGGAGAGTTATTTAGTTATTATTTATTTCATAAATAGTGTTATTTATTCCCTGTTTTTTTCTGTGAAGAACTCAGAGAGGGTTATTTAGTTATTATTTATTTCATTAATAGTGTTATTATTTGTTTCCTGACTTTTTTTCTGTAAAGAACCTGGAAAGGGTTATTTGGTTATGTGTGGCTTTCTGGAAAACAATAAAATTTTTAAGCTCCCCCACGATCGTCACACTTTTTCTGTTACAAACTGACTCCGGCCCCCCATCAGAGAAGGGAAAGGTTTTGTGGCCCTCACAGGAAAAAGTTTGGGGACCCCTGACCTATAGCATCACTTGATATTACTCTATTTTCATACTTCATGGTCCCTTCGAGGTGATGAAGACATTTCTCCAAAACTAACGTCACTGCCAGCATTTCACGGACCCTAATGCCATAATGAGTTCAGTCTATGGGAGTAAAAGGCATAGGGGTGGGCCTTCCCATCCCCCCGGTTTGAGCTGTGAGAGGACACCGTCCACCCCAAGTCCAAGGCATCCACCTCCACAATGTACTGCACACCTCCACAATGTACTGCAACTTGGCGTCCGGACGGTCGAGCACAGGAGTGGAGGTAAAATGGGCTTTGAGGTCACAGAAAGAAGCTTCTGTTGAACTTGATGGATTTGAGTGCCATGAGGCGGGCCGCAATGCTGCTATGGTCCCGCTTGAACTGCCTGTAGAAATGTGCAAACCCCAAAAAGCACTGCAGCTGTATCCTATCACCCAGCTTGGACCACTGAGTGACGGGCATCACTTTTGCAGGATCCATCCTCAGTTCCTCGTCGGCCAAAACGAACCGGAGAAAGGTGGGACAGAACTCGCACTTGTCAGCCTTCACATAAAGGCAGTTCTCCAATAGACTTTGCAGCACCTGTCACATGTGCTGTTTGTGCATGGTTGTCCGTGGGGGTGTGGGAAAAGATTAGAATATCACCCTGGTACACAAACACAAGCTGGTCCAACATATCTCAAAGGACATCATTGACGAGTGTCTGGAACATCGCTGGTGCATTGCAGAGACCGAATGGCATTAACAGGTACTCAAAATGGCCTAGGGGGGTGGTGAAGGCCATCTTCCATTCATCTCCCTCCCAAATGTGAACTAGGTGGCAGGCGTGATTTAGGTACAGCTTGGCGAAAATGCGGGCCTTATGAAGTGGAGCAAGTTCTTCACGGTGATGGCGTTGAGGCCCCGGTTGTCGACGTGAGCTATCCTTCTTCCCTATAAAGAAGAATCCTGACCCAACTGGGGAAGTAGATGACCGGACCGCACACGTGCCGACTGGAGACACCTGGTGTGGCAATCTGGATTCCAGACTGTCCTCTTGGTACTTGACCAGTCAATGACTGGATTGAGCTCCTTTAGCCATGGATGGACCAGAACTATGGGTATTCCTGGGTAGTCCAAAACATAAAAACTGGTAACCTCCTGGTGATTCTGAAGGGGAACTGGCTCCATCAGGTCTACTCTGCCTAAGGGCTGCCCATTAAACATCTTGGTCTTCAAAGGAATGTCCAAAGAGTGAGTCCTGATGCCCAGTTGGGTCACCACAGAGTGATCGAGGAAGCTCTCGTCCGCTCCGCAATCGACCAGTGCAGTGGCCTCATGCGTCTAGCCCAGGGTTGGGCAAACTTTTTGGCCCGGGGGCAACATTGACTTTAAAAATTTGACAGGCGGGCCGGGTCAGCACAAGATACGATACATATAAAAAACTGCATCCGTTAACAGTACATATGAAACATAAACAGAAAAAAAGGACTAAAGTATGAACATACTCCTCACTCATCTGGGATTTATGGGGTGCTTTCTTGGTTTTCATCAGACTAAAGGTCTGTTCACACACATGTAGAGCCAAATAACACCAGAATCCTCTGTGCCATCTTCTGGATGTTTGGAAATTTGGCTGCACTTAATGAAGCCTAAAACTCAGAGACTTTCAGGGAGTTTAACTTGTCACATTGGAGATCAATCAGTTCCAACTGCAACTCCTGTGGAACCATTTGGGGGTCTTGTGAGAAAGGACATGACACCAGCTGTCAATTTTTCCAAAATCACAAAACCGACGGCAGAATTGCTCATGCAGGTCATCCAATGATTTCCTGTATTTTTTCACATGCTGGGGCCTCTTTTAACGCAACCAGTGTGGGGAAATGAGCAAATGACTTGTCTGATATTTGCTTGAAAAATAAAAACAGCTTGGTTTTGAAGGCGGAAGGTTTGCTGGCATTTCATGCACAAACTGTTTTTTCTCTTGTAGCTTCACATTCAGCTCGTTCATGTGTCAGGATGTCCACAGTAAAAGTTAAATGTTCAGAAATGTGTCAGTATTCTCAAGTAGCTCCCACACACATTTACATACTTTTACTAGGCTAGTGCGCCATCTATCGGGGAAATGAGGGTATTTGGATTGGATAACTTTATTCATCCCGTATTCGGGAAATTTCATTGTGACATTAGCAGAGGGTGATTAGACAGAACAAAAAAGCAAAAGCACAAAGTACAAAGCAAATCAAAGTAAATGGGATCATTAAGAATCACCAAATCAGATCATTAAGACAGAAACACAGCAAAAACGCAAAACGAGCAAGAGTGGAGGGAGCTACCGCCGCCGGCTGCCACTTGAACGGCGCCATCTTGGTTGCGGTAGCTAAAACGGATAGACTCAAAAAGACGTTGTAAAGTTGGATAAAAAAAACTGGAACCACACACAGGAAGTCTTCCACAAGATGGGGAACTTCTGCAGACTGTGACCGAGGTAGAGAATATGCAGTCACTCTTCCAAGCTTATCCGCACAGTTCCTCAGTAGTCTGGAGCTGAAGACAACTGCAGCAGGGAGACAACAGTTGGAACCTTCACGAGGTGTCTCCCGAGAGGCCGCCTGTCGCGGCCTGCGAATCAAACAAACCACCCAGAGCTGCCACCCAGGAACGTGGCGCCCTACGTTGTTCATCCAGTCGGAGATATTCGCACTGCCCCACACCTCCGGCTACCCCCTGGATGAACTAATCCGCGTTCCAGTGACAGCTCTAGCGCTGCTGAGGGTAATCCTCAGGCGCCTGGGCCTAACAACAACGACAACAGCAGCAGAGCAGAACTCCTTGACTCCGCTTCCGGCCTGGTAAGCGCCGACAGCTCTTCCATCTTATCCCATGATGGAATGGATGGTCAGAAGCGTTGCTTCTTCTCCCGGCACTTTTGTCCAGCTCCGAATTTCCAGCGGGATTGAGGTGTTGCTCCTTCTGCTGCGTATTGTAACAGCTAGTCCCGTGTGTGACAGCGTAGGCATGGCTGATGGTTCCAAAAAAGAAGTGGCAGAAAGAAGCCAGGCTAACAGAACAAAGAAAGTTGTAAAAACATTAAAGTAAAAAGTATAAAGTACAAAGTAAAGTAAAAAGGAATGTATTAAGAAATATTAAAATGTAATTAAAAAAAAGATAGAAGGGCTGTAAAACACGAAAAACAAATAAGAGTGGACAGAGCTACTGCCACTGTCTTCCGCATGACGGCGCCATCTTGGAAGAAAAAAATTAAAAAATATTTTTTAAAAATAATAAATAAAATTAAAAAATATATATATAATTTGGACAACGTCGGCGGGCCGGATTAAAAGGCCTAACGGGCCGTAGTTTGCCCATTTCTGGTCTAGCCCTCTCAGGAGAGAGCGGCCGGCAGCAGATGACGGGAGCATTGATTTGTAGCAAGACTCACCCACACCTCCCTCTCGGGTTGCGGAGTCTTTTCTCTTACTCTGCGAACTGGGCACATCCGTATAAGGTGGCCTCTTCCACCGCAGTAAAAATGTAGAACTGAGTGGAAACAATGGGCGCAATCGTGTGTGGGTAGCCCACGAGTGAGTTTTCTAACCCTTGACGTCAGTGTTCCCGGAGTCGACAGTCTGTTCAAATGGCCAAACTCACGAGCGTCAGGCTCAGGGCTAGACAGGTGGGTGGATGCACCTGTCACCCAATCACAGGTCCAGCACCAGCTGGGTCAGGCAACACAGGTGTGGCTCATCACCATCATCTTCATCATCACTTACTTAAGTCACCAAGAGCTTGACCACATGGATGGCTCATCTTAATCAGTTCATGTTTCTTCATGTTCATGTTGTCTGGTCTCCAATTCTTGTTTTGCCCTAGGATGTTTTCGCCTCACAGATCTTGTACCTTGGATTTTCCCACGGACCCGCACGCCACGTTTGCTGAGCTGCCTTCGCTGCTTCCCTTGTCCCTTTGCTTTGTCTGGGTATATTACAATAAAGAGAAATCGCCATAAGCAAAGCTGTTTTTGTGTTTGCTTTGGGGCCTTTCACCCACTATCGTAACAGCACGATCCAGCCATATGTGGACCCCGCAGGCTGAGACCGGACACCACCCAGGATCTCGATCTACAGTTATGGCTAATAGGTCAAAGATTCAGAAAATTAAGCCAATTAAAGGCAATTTAATCATGCATTTAACAGTGAACTTTACATTTAGTCTGACCAGCTAAGAAATGATTCCAACATAAATATGTACACAGAAAGATATGCATTTGTAAATCAAAATCACTATTTCAATTCAAGCCCAAACTTTTTAACTAGAGTTGTTAATATAGGATTTTCAAATCTTTACTCTTAACCCAATTTTAAAATGCAAACCACTGCTACAATCACACCAATTGAATCTGCAACGTGAACAAACATCAAAAGTTTTATTATACTTATTAAATTTATTGTCACCATTCACAAAGTGTTACACAAAAATAATAGGGCACATTTAAACAATTTATACAGATCTAGAACGCAATGTACATTTAACAGACTAAATATCAATAGTTAAATATGTTTACTCACATTGCACACAGTATTAAGAATGCACATTAAACACAAGAAAAAATCAAGTGTGAAAATAACACCAATTGACAAAAATCACATTATTTACAAAAATATGTTGATTCAATAGCTGAAGACCTCTGTATGTTCTGCCTTTTATCTGTCAGACATCATAAAAACCATCTTTTAAAAGCTTCCGCCCCACAAAGAACTGATATTAAGTATTAGTACTCTAAAAAGATTATAAATGAAGTAAGTAGTGAAAGATGAACTACAAGTACACTAGTGAACACTGCAATTGCTTGGACTGTATTGCGGTTTTCCCTTTTGAAGCAGGCTGGTGAGATTAGCAGTTATGAAGTGCACTTTATGCCTTAGCTGAGTAACTGTCTGACATAGTTTTTCCTCTTAAATTGGTTGTTAAATTTACATACAGAATCATTCTATCACGTGTTTATTTTAATGTTTTTTTTACTGGTATGCACTACACACTGCTGAATTATACAAATTAAGGTTGATGAGGTGATGTGAATGAGCAGCTTTACTCCTGCTTCTATCTGGACTAAAGGTAATGATGGTGTGTCAGAGGCTTCACGAGGCAGATGAGGATGTACCTTGTGAACGTTCACATCGACCTCATCGCCTTATCTCAATCCACTAATGCATGACATCGGAATTACCAGAGGAAATGGAACATTTTCTGCTTTCCGTTTTCTAAACTAGAAATGGCTGATTGAGCTGATGCTGTCACACATTGAAATGCAGCATGCACAAAAAGTTCCAGAATTTAGACTGCCACCTCCATTTAGAAATGTATAAAATATAAACTAGTCATGTCCTTTTTTCGACAATGCTGACCCTAAAATACAGTCGATGTAAAAAGTGAAACTTAAGTCATTGAGGCGGCCCGGTGGGCGAGTGACAAGCGCTTTGGCATCACAGTTCTGGGCTCGAGGGTTCGATCACAAGTCGGTCCCGAGGTTTCCTGGGCTTGGGTGGGCTTTGTCCGGGTACTCCGGTTTCCTCCCACATTCCAAAAACATACATGGTAGGCTGGTTGAACACTTTAAATGGCTTCTAGGTGTGAGTGTGAGGATGGTTGTCCGGCTGATCGCATCTGGAAATGCCATTTTTTACAGGATGGTCTCAGCGGACTTCAGTTGCATTCATCTGGAGAGATAGTGTCCAATTAGGGACAGACAAAGAAACTTTCCAAGTTGACTCAGGTTACGTCTATCTGACCGCAGGACTATTCTGTTATTGATGAGGTATATTCACAGATACATACAGTACTGCAGACCATTAAGTCCAAACATGATTGCACTGTATATTTGAAGGTGTCCTTGACGTGTGCACACAGACATTCAATGAGCTCCACATCAGTTGTTAGCTGGTGGCCCAGCTATGTTTCCAAATGAGACACAAACTGAGAGGTAAAAAAAGGGAAATCCATCAAATTTCTTCAGTGAAAAAGAAGAATGACAAGAGATTGCTGGTTTATTCGGAGAATGTTGGAAACATCCCAAGGTCAGCAAAGTCCTCAATGTTGTAGTTGGCTGTTCCTTGAGTGGGATCTCCAGCCATGGGTAACATGTCCTGCACGTTCAAGAGAGAGGGATGAGTGAAAAGACAAAGCTTTTATCAAACTTCAGTGTTCCGTTAGGTCCTTCCACTGGCAACACCAGTGACAGATATGTTTGTGTTTTTACCTGAAAGACTTCAGTCTGGCTAGGGTTGGAGTGCGTATGTTGCTCTCCAGCCTGCTGGGAGTGATGCTGGTTCTGCCACTGGGACCAGACTTCACTTGGTCGACCTTGGAACTGACCTCCACTCTGGCTGCTCTCCCCTGACACATCTGGAATAACAGTCACACATACTGTCAGATGTATAAAACTAAGGTGTTAACATTGCTTTATTTATTACATGCTACAGGTGAGAGGTTTAACATCTTTTAGTAGCGATGTGCATAAAAAAATCTTGATCTGAAAGTGTTATAGTACCACCATAAACTCTGCTAGCAGAAATGTGATTAGAATAATATTCCAGATATTGTAGCTATTAGTCAAAGTAAATCACTATCATACCTCCTCATAAGTGTTATTTGGTGTTAAGTATTCATTTATAATATACAGTGGTACCTCGTTATACGACCGCTCGTCATACAAAATTCTCGTCTTACGGCGGAAATTTCGATCGAATAATTCGCCCGTCATGCGATCAAAATTTCGTGATGCGACCAAGCCAGGTCTTTTTTGCATATCTTTCGTGTATAACAATATTTACGAGCACGGAACGAGTAATTCAGACGAGTTTCTCCTAAGACCAGGAAACGCACAACGCGTATGCGCGGGCAAAAAGAGGGCTTTCTGGGTAACGAAGTATACTCGTGCACACAACACCCATAGGCAATGGCAACCTTTCTCAGAATAAAACTTCATTACCCACAATCAATACGTGGGTGAGCTCAACTATTTTATTTCCTGTTATTCTTTCTAAGGAAAGAAGCTCCCGCGATCGTTCTTTAAAGACTTCCTCGTTGGCAAGTGGTCGTGCGTTATCCTATTGTGAGGACATTTGTGTGCATCATTTTGGGAATATTTTGAAGGCAATACAACAGCAAACAGTCCATCGATAGCGAATGTGAGGGTGGAGGCGTGGCAAACCGCCAACCCGGAAAACGAAGGTAACAAAAGATTACAACAAAATTAGAATTCAGTTTTGTGTAAAGTTACATTAAACGTATGTTTGAGTGTCTGTACATATTAATCCAAGTTAATTTAAATTAGTTTGTTCCGTTTACGAGTGCGTTGTCGTGGAAAAAAACCGAGGCCGATATGTTCATTTATTTTAAAAATAGAGAGGATAAACAGATAAAATGCTCAACAAAATTTATTTTGATGTCTATGAATAAAATTCAAGAAAAAAACCCACTTATCTTGCATGAAAAAAAACTCACTTGTGCCCGTCAAGAAAAAAAACGTATCTTACCGGTATTTAAACGCACTCTGACTGGCCAGACGCGAGTAGTCTTGATATATGTCATACCATGCCAGCACATTCCAACAGTTGTTCAGGGTGATCGGAGGTCTTGCGGTCAATCATTAAAATATCAGCCTTGATACCTGCGTAATGTGTATCTCGTGCTAATATTGCATCCGGCCGGAACAGGTAGTGACAAGTATTTTGAAAGAGGATGCCCTCCCAGATATTCTTATTAAAAATGAACCGGAGGTTCACACGGATCTACCATTAAGCTTTTAAAAAAAAATATTAAGCCGCCCGCGTATATAAGCCGCACCCTGAAATTTGCCTTGGAATTTAGACATTTTACAATTTCTCGCGTATAATGATTCCCAATTTTCACCTCCATTTTCATGATTTTAATAGGGAGTACAAATGTGTTACTTTGAAGGAAAAATCTTAAGAAAAATCATCACAAGTGGTATTTCTGAGGTACTGTATGAATCAAAAGCGCATTATGAGGGTCACTATTGTAAGGAAGTTAATATGCCTGTCTTTGTAAATGCAAAATATTAAATTATTCAATTCAAAAGAAGAAATAAGATGAGAACCTGATGCTTTCTTATTACAGAAATGACAATTTTCTTACCAGAAGTTTAAGATGTTGTGGCAGCCATATTGCTTCTAATGTCAAAATATCTAAATTCTTTCGATGGTTCATATTACTCCAATAGTTGTCACTTTCGAACAAGAAATACAACGCAAAAAAATCAATATTAGTGAGTTAGCCTAGTGTTGCAATGTTCTTTGATAGCGCTTGTCATCTACCCTTATACTCCGGTCAGAGAGTGAGATGAAGGCACACCGAAGATTCTTCAGCTTCTTTTATACCAAATCCAAGTATTTGACAATGTAAGCATTCTTCTTTGACAACACATTCCAGTGTGCATGGTTGTCCGTCTCCTTGTGCCCTGCGATTGACTGGCCACCGATACAGGGTGTCCCCTGGCTCTGGCCCGGAGTCAGCTGGTATAGGGTCCAGCATCCCCCGCGACCCTAATGAGGATAAAGCGGTTCAGAAAATGAGATGAGATGGTACAAAAATATTTGAAAATTGTCGGTCCACCTGTGTGGAGTTTGCATAGGTAGGTTTTCTCCGGGTACCCCGGTTTCCTCCCACATTCCAAAAACATTCATGGTAGGCTCCAGAACCCTCCCATGACACTAGTGAGGATAAGTGATTCAGAAAACGAATGAATGAATGTTTTAAAAATAATATGATAGTGTTACCAGCAGGATATCGAACCCAGGACAAAAATGTATTATGCTATACATTTAACCACTGCACCAGAAAGTCTGACATGACTTTCCGATCAAGGTGTATTAAAGATTAGATTATCCAAAAAGTCTGTCTGAAACGTGTATTCAATTGCATTTATGCGACTGGGAGTTGATAGTTTTAGAGGTGGTTTATAAGCTTTGTGCGTTGAGTGGAGTCGCACAAATATCTGGGTGGGTAAAATCAGCTTTGGTCAGCCCATGGTCCTAATTTTAATAACCAAAGTTCTTCCTTGATTTTTAGTCTTGCATCTTTCTATTTCTAATAACAAACAAAACTTCTACAAGTTAAATTGGAACCCTGCTTTCAACTCTTGACCAAAAATTAAAGTGTAGCAGTATTTTGTTTTTTGTTTATTATATTGAACTATTGAAATTGATATGTTGAAATTATTTTTTGCTAACTACAAAATTATATTAGGTCTTAAAGTCTTTGATTTCCCACATCTGAATGTCTTGCAACATTGATTGATTGTTCTAACGTGTTTGGTTTTGATATATTCCCTTTGAAGTTGTTACCCTGTCCATATATCTACTGTTAGGACTTTTAGAGCTGGGTAACATAACAATAATGATAATTATCGTGATTTTTTTTTGCTAATGATAATATTAAACACTTGAATAATTTTAAACTGTAACTACATCACCCGACCACCACAGAGAACAGGGGCGCTGTTGCGAGATGAACGCTAATTCCAGACTAACACAGCCAAAATAGGCCATAATGAGATGAGAGGACAACACCGACTCGACCCACTAAAACAGGGGTGGCCAACTCCGGTCCTCGAAAGCCGGTCTCTGGTCTGTTTTCCATATCTCCCTCCACCAACAAATAATCGGGATCGGTATCAAACTTCTGGACAGCTTGCTGATGAGTTGATCATTTGATTCATGTGTTGTAGAAGAGGGAGATATGGAAAACAGATCGGATAGCGACTCTTGAGGACTGGGGTTGGCCACCCCTGTACTAGAAGATCCAAGTGAATTCTCCCTGGCGTTTTCTTTCTCTTTGTTTTCTTTTTTTTTTTTTTAAATTGCCTCATACCTGTGCAAAGAGCAGACTTATTGAAAATGTCCTTAACCCACTGTCCTTATTTAAGGACAGCCTGTAATATTTTTCTTACTTGATATCGAAATCTCATTTTATGTGAATGTTTTGAAAACATCCAAAACTTCTCTTGGGCTAATATCGGTTCATCCAACTTTTTTTATTTTATTTTTTGTAAACAGCAATAGTATAAGGTAAATTTACTCTGTTTCTTTTTGTGAGGCTAAAAATAGTCTCATCTAATTTTCTGAACTGCTTTATCCTCATTAGGGTAGTGAGGGGTGCTGGAGCCTATCCCAGCTGACTCCAGATTCTTCAGCTTCTTTTATACCAAATCCAAGTATTTGACAATGTAAGCATTCTTCTTTGACAACACATTCCAGTCAACTTTGATTAACACTTCATCAAACTCTGTTGGAAACGTTCGCGGTGCTCTCTACTAAAGATTACAACTCAAACTACAACTATAGGACCCTTAGCTGTCCTCCTAGATGCCTGAACGAAAAGAAGGATATAACCTGCCTTTTAAGGAAAACAACGGAAAACATAGCAAATTTATAACAATCAAAGTGGAATTTTGTTTTATTTCAAAATCAAGCCTACTCGCGTCTGGCCACTCAAAGCATGTTTGACTAAGTTTATAAGTCAGCACCCTAGGTAAGATGGCTGCCCGGGAGCTACGTAAGATGGATGTGCCCCGAGCGAGTAGTGACGGGAACGTTTTTCACGTTTTATGCGAGTCATGTACGATTTTTTCAGTCAAATAACAAATAATCGGGATCGGTAGAAAACTTCTGGACAGCTTGCTGATGAGTTGATCATTTGATTCATGTGTTGTAGAAGAGGGAGATATGGAAAACAGATCGGATAGCGGCTCTCGAGGACTGGGGTTGGCCACCCCTGTACTAGAAGATCCAAGTGAATTCTCCCTGGCGTTTTTTCTCTTTAAAAAAAAAAAATGCCTCATACCTGTGCAAAGAGCAGACTTATTGAAAATGTACTTAACCCACTGTCCTTATTTAAGGACTTCGGCTGACTTCGGGGCCGAGGCGGGGGACACCCTGAATTGGTGGCCAGCCAATTGCAGGGCAAAAAGAGACAAACAACCATTCATGCACACACTCATACCTTAGGGCAATTTAGTGTCCAATCAGCATACCATGCATGTAGAACTGGATTTGAACACAGGTCCCCCACTGTGAGGCTGACGTGCTAACCACTCATCCACCAGGCTGACGCTGAAAATAGTCTGCTTGTCAATGGTGATGTCTATAGTTGATTATTTTATCTATTTAATATTGCACAGCAACTTTTGGTTTGAAAGCATTCCTTTTTTTTCCATTCATTCACTTTCCATACTGCGCATCCTCGAAAGGGTTGCGGGGGTTGCTGGAGCCTAACCCAGCTGAGTTCGGGGGAATAGCAGACTACACCCTCGTCAGTCAGCCATAGGGCACACAGAGAGACAAACAACCATCCGCACTCACAGCCAAACCGCCACCAGCGGGAATTGAACCCACACCTGCCCGCACCTAAATCAGGCGAGTTAACCACTACACCATGAGGTGGCGGTTTAAAGGCAAATTTATAAAAAAATATATTTTATTTACTTATTCACAGAAGTTAGAAGTTTCAAATTTGAATTATCGTGATAATTATTGATATCGCCTGATATTTTTTTTTTATCGTGATAAAACATTTTGTCATATCGCCCAGCTCTACTTATGTACTTTATGCAGCACCTAAACACTTTAAAAACAAATCAGGCTACAAAGATGTTCCTTGCAAAACTTTTATAGAAGACTTTTTGACACCACAGACAAAGGTAAAAATATATTATAGGTATAGTACTAACAGTGCTCAAATAGTGGGGCGGGCCCCCCTAGGGGTGTGCGCAGCGATGCCAGGGGGAGCGCAAAGCGATGGTAGATTGTGATTTAAGAAACATACTTTTTGCCACACTATGATAAACTGTCATTGCACATTCACTTGGTGGATAGCAGTGGCGTGGTCACTGTCGTAATTCGATCAGGGCGTACGGCACCAAACAACAAACAACACAGAGCAGAAATATCTCAGAGTTAGTGACACAATCGGAACTGTTTTAAAGGTAAGCAAAGAATGTAAGAGAGCAACACAGATAGAGTCAAATGTACCGTATTTACTCGCATATAAGACGCTCGCGCGTATAAGCCGCACCCTGATTCCCAATTTTCACCTCCATGTTCATGGTTTTGTATGAATGTGTTACTTTGAAGGGAAAATCTTAAGAAAAATCATCACACGTGGTATTTCTGAAATACTGTATGAATCAAAAGCATAATATCATAAGGAAGTTATTATACCAGTCTTCGTAAATGCAAAATATAAAATTATTCAATTTGAAAAAAGAAATAAGTCTCTCTTGATGATAAATCAATTCTTTCGATGGTTAATATTACTCCAACAGTTATCACTTTTGAACAAGAAATAAAACGAAAAAAAAAAATCAAGGTGGAATTTTGTTTTATTTCAAAATCAAGGCTACTTGTGTCTGGCGAAAAAAAATGTAGACGGCAGCGCCCTGACCTCACTAAGATGGCCGCGCCCCGACCTTGCTAAGATGGCCGTGCCCCGACCTCACTAAGATGGCCGCGCAACGACCTCGCAAAGATGGCCGTGCCCCGACCTCGCCAAGATGGTCAATCATTAAAATATCAGTCTTGATACCTGCGTAATGTGCATCTCATGCTATTATTGCACCCAGAGACTTGGTGAACACACTTCGGACACACTTCCTGGTTGTACTGCTCACGTGACTTCCTTTATTTAATTTGTCTACGTGCAGGCAACACCCTTTCGGAACACAGAAAGAAAATGATTGTACATTTGTGATTATGAAATAAAACAAAATTCCGGTTGATTTTTTTTCTTTTTATCTCTTGTTCGAAAGTGACAACTATTGCAGTAATATGAACTGTCGAAAGGATTGAGATATTCTGACATTAGAAGCAATATGGCCGCCACAACATCTGAAATTTCTGGTAAGAAAATTTTAATTTCTGTCATTAAAAAGCATCAGGTTCTCGTCAAGATAAACTTATTTCTTTTTTCAAATTAAATAATTTGATATTTTGCATTTACAAAGACAGGCATATCAACTTCCTTTTGGTAATGACTCAAATAATGTGCAATCCAGCAGACGATCCTTTCGATTCATACAGTATCTCAGAAATACCACGTGCGATGATTTTTCTTAAGATTTTACCTTCAAAGTAACACATTTGTACTCCCTATTAAAACCATGAATGTGGAGGTGAACAGAGATGAGGTCAACAAACTGTCTAGTGTGAGATTGTTCACCAAACACCACGAAAAATATAGAAATAATCCTGGACTTTCGCAAACGCAGCACAGATCTGGCCCCACTCCTCATAAATAGAGTATGCGTAGACAGGGTCCAGTCCTTCAAATTCCTGGGGCTCCACGTCACGGACAAGCTCTCCTGGTCTACCAACACCACGGCAGTGGTGAAGAAGGCCCAGACACGACTCCATTTCCTGAGGGTACTCAGGAGGAACAATTTGGACACTAAGCTTCTGGTAACCTTCTATAGAGCCACTGTGGAGATCATCCTGGCATACTGCATTACAGTGTGGTACGCTGGAAGCACGGCAGCAGACAGAAAAGCCATGCAGAGAGTGATCAACACTGCCCAGAAGATCATCGGCTGCTCTCTGCCCTCACTGGATGACATTGCCAGCCCTCGCTACCTCAGCAGAGCCGGGAACATTGTCAGGGACCCAGATCACCCTAGTCACAACCTGTTCCCGCTGCTGCCCTCTGGCAGACGCTATAGGTCTCACAAAGCACGGACAAATAGACTTAGGGACAGTTTTTTCCCCACAGCCATCAGGACTCTGAACTTGCATTAGCACCACACACAATCCCTTCTGTGCAATAACTTCGGGGTGTGCAATAACAATGTACAATATCTTAGATTGAGCAATTTACCTTGCCAGGATGTGACCTTTTATATTTTTATATTACTTATTTATGTTTTTTTAAACTGGGAAAACGCACTTTGTGGAGTAGCACCACCAATTTCGTTATACGCAGCTGTGTATGATGACAATAAAGGCTTTTGATTGATGGATTGATTCTGTGATGAAATACAATAGTTATTTGCTACATAAGTTTACATGATTTGACTGATTAATGAACGTATGCATTTTGGAAACCCATTCCTTACACAGTTGATAACTGTGAAAAGTATTATTGAGCCTCGACAAGAGTGTACCATATTTTCACGACTATTCGGCGCATCGTATTTTTAGCCGCAGTGTCAGTAACGAGTGCTATTTCTGTATTTTAAACACACAAAGCATGCACCTTTTTTTAGACGCATATATATTATATTTGGATGAACATCGAAACGCAATAGCGCTGGCTACCGGAAGCAGCCTATTTCCGGGTTCCGGTGCGCAGTGACTGCTGGGAAATATAGTTCTTGCACGCTACACCCACACGCTAAAAACACGTTTTTAAAAATGCAACATAAGCAAAACTGAGTTCGGTTGTACTTTATTTAGACATTTTACAACTTACTCACATCATCATCACCCACAAATCCATCAAAGTCCTCATTTTCTGTGTCCGAATTAAACAATTGCCCAAATAAGTCTTCCAAAACGCCGGGTCCAGTGTTTGTAGTTCTCAAGCCTCCGGGAATGACGGCAAGCTCCGAGTTAATATATATATGTATAGTTCGCAATCTACCTTTGAATGCTCCGTTGACGCCAACATCTAGCGGCAGGATTTCTTTTGTAAATACAGCCGAAATGATCATACTGGGTGTATTAAGAACTCGATATCCCAGCAGTCACTGCGCAGTACTTTATCTACGGGAAATAGTAGAGTCTGGGGCTGCTTGGCGTAGTTGTATATGTATAGTTCACAGTCTAGCTTTGAATGCTCTGTTGACGCCAACATTTCTTTTGTAAATATAGCCGAAATGACGGCGACCACCAAATTAGTGTGCTCGCGCGACGTCATACTGGGTGTATTAAAGAACTGGGTGTATTAATAGTAGAGTCGGGGGCTGCTTGCCGTAGTTGTCCTATCGACTGATTTATTTGATTTTATCGTGATAACAATTTTAGTATTGGTCCATATATAAAGCGCAATGGATTATAAGGCGCCCTGTCTATTTTGGAGAAAATTTTAGACTTTTATGTGCGCCTTATAGTCGTGAAAATACGGTAAGTCTATTCCAATTAATGATAATATGTTCAGCTAAAAACTCACCAAAAGCTGTGCTGCGGGTTGTCAGTCCTGAGTACGCATTGCTGCTGGGTGATGATGTGGCTGGAGATGAGAGGGGACTGTAGGAGGCCGGATCAGTTTGGTAGCTGTGGCCACTGCCAATACCAAAAGGACTGGACTGCGCTTTACTGGACTGTAATGTATAACGTAGATACTAGTTATATATTTGACAAAAAATGCTGAAATCAAAGCCTGGCTGTTAGACGAACAAAATTGTGATCACAACGCTGACTAGAACTGTACTACTTGTGTGTGAGTATTTCTCATCGTTATTGATTTTATTTTCAACCTGAACAAGATGGAAATCGTTTGGATATATATGTTCATTAATATGTATTGTCCCTTTATTAAATAAATCAAATTCAAACCCAAACTCATTGGAGCCAACTAACCACCATGTGGTGTTTGGTTGACAGCTTCGCCCTTCCCTCTCTTTACCAGAGTGTCCAAGACATGCTGCTGCATGACACAACTATAAAGTCAATCATTGAACTGTGGCTTACCGTATTTATTCGAGTATAACGCGCACCCATAATTTGTGACTGAAAATTGGTATAATTTTTTTTCCTTCACTTTTTCTCACCTCACACCAAGGATTGCACCGGTACTTGTAACTGGCAAATGCTGAACACATGTCGCCATGACAAAACATTTATATTCACAACATATGGTACGGACACCTGGTAAAACAAACTAACAGTATGAATACAATTCTCAAATGGAATTTACAATTATTTTTATATTATTATATTATATTTGTTTACAAATATATGTTCATTAACTTGACTATAAATATATATGTTATGAAATAAATTAAACAATTTTAAATCAAAATAGGTCAGAAAGATGTCAATGCAAGAAATTTTCACTTGTATGTGTGAAGGCGCAGAACAAATGGCTGCATGAATGTCCAACAAAATGAAACATCTGGACCATTATCTTTTGTACAATGAGAGCTCTGACTTGAATTAATTTTATCCAATGCCCATCCGACATTCATTCGAATGAAACCTAACCAAACAAGCCTGAAAATCTGAACAATATGTTAAGTTTATTTGCCCTCGCAGATGGGTCCCTCATCCTGTTCAGAAAGATTTATATTGTTGTTGGAACAACATTTTACTCCAAAGGCCAAAAATTGCCTAAAAAAATTGGTCAGGTTCTAAACGTGAACATGATTTCACCATCTGTTCAGAGGTTGAGAACATCAGCCCTCTTTCCTCTAAATTATCTCACTGCAATGACTCAATTCTTTTGCTGGAAACTCATTAACCCTTAACTTGTATTATAGGGATTTTTAAAATGAAAAGTATACATATATGTATACAGTTGTGGTCAAAAGTTTACATACACTTGTGAAGAACATAATGTCATGTCTCTATTCAGTTTCCAGTTATTTCTACAACTCTTATTTTTCTCTGATAGAGTGATTGCAACAGATACTTCTTTGTCACAAAAAAACATTCATGAAGTTAGGTTCTTTTATGACTTTATTATGGGTGAACAGAAAAAAAGAGATAAAATCTGCTGGGTCAAAAATATACATACAGCAGCGCTAATATTTGGTAACATGTCCCTTGGCCATTTTCACTTCAATTAGGCGCTTTTGGTAGCCATCCGCAAGCTTCTGGTTGAATCTTTGACCACTCCTCTTGACAGAATTGGTGCAGTTCAGTTAAATTTGATGGCTTTCTGACATGGACTTGTTTCTTCAGCATTGTCCACAAGTTCTCAATGGGGTTAAAGTCAGGACTTTGGGAAGGCGATTCGAAAACCTTAATTCTAGCCTGATTTAGCCATTCCATTACCACTTTTGTGTGTTTGGGGTCATTGTCCTGTTGGAACACCCAACTGCGCCCAAGACCCAATCTTCGGGCTGATGACTTAATAATAATAATCGGACATAGGCCCTGTCGTCATCATCAACAACAAAAAGCCTACTTGTCATCACACCCAGAAACTGAGTATGACGAAATTGGTGGTGCTTCTCCATAAGCTGCGTTTACTCGGCAAAAGGCTATGACTTTAGGCTATCTTGAAGAATTTGAAGGTAATCCTCCTTCTTCATTATCCCATTTACTCTCTGTAAAGCACCAGTTCCATTGGCAGCATAACAGCCCCACAGCATAATACTACCACCACCGTGCTTGACCGTAGGCATGGTGTACTTGGGGTTAAAGGCCTCACCTTTTCTCCTCCAAACATATTGCTGGGCATTGTGGCCAAACAGCTCGATTTTTGTTTCGTCAGACTACATAACTTTCCTACAGAAGGTCTTATCTTTGTCCATGTGATCAGCAGCAAACTTCAGTCGAGTCTTAAGGTGCCACTTTTGGAGCAAAGGCTTCCTTCTTGTACGGCAGCCTCTGATGCCCTAGCTAAACTTGGCTCGTTAGATGACCAAACCAATACCCCCCCGGACGCAGCCACAAGACGTGCCATCATCCAACGTGAAGATCGCTCCCCCCCCCTCTCCCACCCCCGCCTTCTGCAGACCTACACTACAAAAGTCACAGAGGAAGAACTTGCCCTATCGAAAGGAGACCGCACAGACCTGATTCGTTTCCGCAGTGGACACCACCCCCTGCTCCGCCGTTGGCTCCACCTTGTGGGGAAATCCGACTCGGATCGCTGCCGCCTGTGCGACGAGGAAACAGAGTCGTCTGAACACTTATGGCTCCGCTGTCCGGCCTTAATGACCGAACGCTACCATCGCGGCTTGGGCAACTCCCTGGATGAACTTATCCGTGTTCCAGTGGCAGCCCTAGCGCTGCTGAGGGTAATCCTCAGGCGCCTGAGGTGAAAAAGAAGAAGAAGAAGAAGAAGACGGCAGCCTCTCAGTCCATGGAGATGCAAAACACGCTTGACTATGGACATTGACACCTGTGTTCCAGCAGCTTCTAATTCTTGGCAGATCTGCTTTTTGGTGATTCTCGGTTGAATCTTCACCCTCCTGACCAATTTTCTCTCAGCATCAGGTGATAGCTTGCATTTTCTTCCTGATCGTGGCAGTGACAAAACAGTGCCATGCACTTAATACTTACAAACAATTGTTTGCACTGTTGCTCTTGGGACCCTCAGCTGCTTTGAAATGGCTCCAAGTGACTTTCGTGACTTGTTCAACTCAAGGATTCGCTTTTTCAGATCCATGCTGAGCTCCTTTGACTTTCCCATTGTAGCGTTTGTGGGCGTTTGCATTCAATGAGCCCTATTTAAATGGCCTCAGAGAAGTCACCAGCTGTAGTCACTCATAACCACTCACAAGAAGTTAAGAGGCCATGCTATGAAGCTCATTTCACTGACACAACTTTCTAAGTCACCAAAATTGTTAATTCGTGTTGCTGTATGTATGTTTTTGACCCAGCAGATTTGATCTTTTTTTTTCTGTTCACCCATAATAAAGTCATAAAAGAACCAAACTTCATGAATGTTTTTGTGACAAAGAAGTATCTGTTCCAATCACTCTATCAGAGAAAGGTCAGATTTGGAGAAATAACTGGAAACTCAAGAGAGCCATGACATAAAGTTCTTCACAAGTGTATGTAAACTTTTGACCACAACTGTAAATATATATATACACATATACAGATATCTGTCCCTCCCTCCCGACCGACAGCGCTCTGTCTTTCTCACCGCATCTACCTCGTTCAAAGATCTCTACGAGCACTGGGCGAAGCGTTGCATTTTTTTCAATGTTTTTTTTTAGTTAATCAGTGCAGAATTAAGGGAAACACAATGGATCCAAAGCACGCCGGATCAATGAAGGGTAGTGCGAAGAACAGGCGTATGATGACAATTGATATTAAGCTCGAAATAATCGAAAAACATGAGTAGTGTACGCGTGACTGAGCTGGCTCGCCAATACGTATGGAAAAGCAGGAAGTTCGCCTCGAAAGCCGCAGTGGAATATATTAACCTCTTTGCCTTGGTTATTGCACAAGAAGTTGAAATTTAGTGTAATGTAAGATTAAAACTTATTTTAAGTGTGCGTATAAGAATCTAAGTTCATTAAGTTACCGTATTTCCTCGCATATAAGTCGCACCCTGAAAGTTGCCTTGAAATTTTTGAATTTTACAATTTCTCGCATATAAGCCGCCCCCTGATTCCCAATTTGCACCGGACAGTACAAATGTGCTACTTTGAAGGGAAAATCTTAAGAAAAATATCGGAAGGAAGTTAATATGCCTGTCTTTGTAAATGCAAAATATCAAATTATTCAATTTGAAAAGTCTATCTAAAAGTCTAAAAATGAAGTCTATCTTGATGAGAACCTGATGCTTTCTAATTACAGAAATGATAATTTTCTTACCAGATGTTTAAGATGTTGTGGCAGCCATATTGCTTCTAATGTCAAAATATCTAAATTATTTCGATGGTTCATATTACTGCAATAGTTGTCAATTTCGAACAAGAAATACAACGCAAAAAAATCAATATTAGTGAGTTAGCCTTGTGTTGCAATGTTCTTTGATAGCGCTTGTCATCTACCCAGATACTCCGGTCAGAGTGAGATGAAGGCACACCGAAGATTCTTCAGCTTCTTTTATACCAAATCCAAGTATTTGACAATGTAAGCATTCTTCTTTGACAACACATTCCAGTGTGCATGGTTGTCCGTCTCCTTGTGCCCTGCGATTGACTGGCCACCGATACAGGGTGTCCCCTGGCTCTGGCCCGGAGTCAGCTGGGATTCGAACAAGAAATAAAACGAAAAAAAAATCAAGGTGTAATTTAGTTTTATTTCAAAATCAAGGTGTAATTTAGTTTTATTTCAAAATCAAGGTGTAATTTATTTTTATTTCAAAATCAAGGTGTAATTTATTTTTATTTCAAAATCAAGGTGTAATTTAGTTTTATTTCAAAATCAAGGTGTAATTTAGTTTTATTTCAAAATCAAGGTGTAATTTAGTTTTATTTCAAAATCAAGGTGTAATTTAGTTTTATTTCAAAATCAAGGTGTAATTTTGTTTTATTTCAAAATTAAGGCTACCTGCGTCTGGTGAAAAATCTTTAGACGGCAGCGCCCCAACCGCACTAAGATAGCTGCGCCCCGACCTCACTAAGATAGCTGCGACCCCACCTCCTTAAGATGGCCGTGCCCGACCTCCCTAAGATGGCCGTGCCCGACCTCGCTTAGATGGCTGCGCCCCGACCTCTCTAAGATGGCCGTGCCCCGACCTCGCTAAGATGGCTGCGCCCCGACCTCACTAAGATGGCCGTGGCCGACCTCGCTTAGATGGCTGCGCCCCGACCTCTCTAAGATGGCTCTGCCCCAACCTCACTAAGATGGCCGTGCCCCGAGTGAGCAGTGACAGGAACGTTTTGCGTTTTATGCAAGATACGTTTTTTTAATGAATTTCATTCAGGCGTAAAAATAAATTTTGTTTCGCGTTTTATTTGTTTATCTTTATCAAGAACGGGCTCGTGTCCCACCTGGCGGACAAAAACAGGTTGTACATCTCCCGTTATAACGACTGCCGAGGTGACTTTTTCACCGGCGGACGGCAGTGTTTCACCGGGATTCGTGTATAGCGTGCACCCAAACTTCAGTTTTTTGGTACAAAATTGTGTGCGTTATATTCGATTAAATACGGTACTTTGTCCTAAAATGTTGGGTAGGGCCAGGGGAAGGTACAATGTGTAGTGGTGTCGTCTTGCGTAACGTGGAGGTCGCTAGCCGAGAGCTCCGTAGAGAGGTCCAAAGCAAGGGTTAAGGATGCGTGGTCGAGATCGTGAGCGTGGTCAAGGTCCTGGGACCAAAACAAGAGGTCGGAGATCAGGTGAGGCAAACAAGGAGGTAGCGTGAGAGGGTACTTTGCAGAGAACTGATAAAGACGATCTAGCGACGTGGTCTTCCTCTAGGAGGTGATGTGCACCATGCGAAATCCAATCCGAACAAAGGAGTAAAAGCCAAGACGTCTTCATCCACGAGGTGATGTACGTGATGGGAAATCCAATTCGAACAAAACAGGAAAGGGCAAGACGTCGTTCTTCTTTGCCTTTTATAGTATTCGCCGCGTCATTCTTCGGTGAAATTTCTTCGGCTCTGAGTTGGGTGATGGTGCCCTGACTTCCGCCATTTTTCATCTTGTGTCTTCCAGTTACGAGTTTCGGTGTGAATTTTGAAATTTTTATGATCAGTTTTGATTTGGATACTTAATACTGTGATGCACTGAAGCCGCGAATGTTGAAATGGTGAAGTGATTAAGGATGACAGTACCCTGAGAAAACACACGGAAGCCCGAGAGGAACATGGAAACTCCACCCAGTGAGGACCGATGTGGTACTGAACCCCGACACCAAAAGTGTGAGGCCGACGCGCTAACCACTCATCTCTGGGACGCCAACATTTAATTTAAGTTTTTTTATGCAGGTATTTTACCTGGCCAGAGAAGGGGGGTCGATTTCCCGACCAAGCAACTTGCCCTGGGTTAAGTTGTCTTGATATCTGAGCTAGATTCGGATTGGATGAACTTGATGGCTGAATGTCATTTACACCTGGGACATGGATCACAGAGGAACTGCAAACAGAAATGTAGACATATTTCTAATATAAGAAGTGGGAAAGTAAGTCACCCAACATCAATGACAATGACATCCACCTAAAGCTTTTCCCAGCGTGTCCCTGCTGGAATGGAGAACTCTGGGAGTAGAGCTGCTGCCCTCCTGGTGTAGAAGAGGGAACCATCATCTTCTTATCACCCGCTATGCAGACACAGACACAAACACCAGATTTAGTTAACAACTGGGAAGAAACAAACAATGGTGGCTATAGAGAGGAGAAGGCATAAAGTTGTAGAAGAAGAAATTGCAGTTTTCTTTTACGAATGTCTCATCTCATTTTCTGAACCGCTTTATCCTCATTATGGTTGCTGGAGCCTATCCTAGCCGACTCCGGGCCAAAGGTGGTGGCCAGCCGATCCCAGGGCACAAGGAGACAAAGGACAACCATGCACACTCACACCCATACCTAGGGGCAATTTAGAGTGTCCAATCAGCCTACCATGCATGTTTTTGGAATGTGGGAGGAAACCGGGGTACCTGGAGGAAACCCACGCAGGCCCGGGGAGAACATGCAAACTCCACACAGGTGGACGTGACCTGGATTTGAACCCAGGACCCCAGAGCTGTGTGGCCGACGGGCTAACCACTCGCGCCACAGGGCCGCCCTTTTACGAATGTGGCTGACATTATTTTAAACAAAGTAGAGCATTTTATGATTTGAGCCCAAATTACATGTCAACCAGGAACTGAATTGCTTTATAAAGCAGACATCAAATAACATAAGTTTTTATCTGCTTGTGATGTCGTACAGCCAGAGATGTTGGTGTACATCTCAGCGAAGCGTGGATCTCTCTCCGGGGAGAAAAGGGCCTCTGGCTTTTCGATGCTCTTCGCTGCCTCATGCACCCCACTGCTCACATTAGCCACAGGAACCTGGCATTAGGAGTGATAAGATTTTAACTTTAATTGATATAACTATTTTCATATCAATAGGTTTATGAGCAATAAATGCTTATTTCTTAATATCTTCATTCAATTCAGAACTTGATGTTTATTTACCTGGGAAAGATCATATGCAGTCAGACCATCTCTCTGGTGAACTTCTAGTTCTGCTTGTTGCTGCTGAAGCTGTCTGTAAAAAAACATCATCAGAAAATATGTTGTATACATTGACCTCCTTTACCATGGTGTCATGACTGACAAAAGATTGGCACAGTGTGCTACAAGAAAATTGCTATGCTCGGTTATTAGTGGACTTTCTCAACTTCAAACCTTGAAGAAAGTGGTTAACAGTAATCCCTCAAATATTGCGGTTAATGTAGGCCAGACATTAACGAAAAAACGCAAAGTAGGATCACCCCCATTATAACTACCACAATACGTGTTTTCACGCCTATACAGAAATACAAGTACATAAGTACAATTATCAAAAAGTTTATTAAATATTACAGCTATAAGCATGTCAAAAGACTAATGAATTAATACCTACATATAATGTACACCTAAAAAATAACTTCTTTAAATACTGTACTCCTTAGTGAAAATAGTTCCTCGCTGCTTCATATAAAAAAATAAAAAAACAGGTAAATGGGAGTTTTAGTCCAAGTGCTTTGTCTTCTTGTGGCCATGGGTCCATTGTCCGCGGTATTAGAGGGATTACTATACTCGCCTGATTAAACATGTCAGGTAACAAAACGACTTAAAAAACTCTTAGAATCGAATCTGTCAAAACACAGCCTTTGTTCTTGTTTTTTTAAAGCATGAGGCACAAACTTGTTGATTAAGGCTGGCTTTTCCATGAAGCCAGCCAGCAGAATCCCCACACATGCGATCCGTGTGAAGCCTGGCATTTTCAGTTCCTTTTTGAATAAAAATGTCCGGCATCCTCTTCCCAAAAACTTGTCGCTGCCTGTTCTGGGGCAGACTTCGCTCACCGCTGGATCACCGGCTGACGCCGCGGGCACGGGCCGCCGAAGCTTCGGCCGACGTCGCGGGCAGAGGCCACCGGCTGACGCCGCGGGCACGGGCCCCCGAAGCTCCGGCCGACGTCGCGGGCAGAGGCTACCGGCTGACGCCGCGGGCACGGGCCGGCGAAGCTCCGGCCGACGTCGCGGGCAGAGGCCGCCGGCTGACGCCGCGGGCACGAGCCGCCGAAGCTCCGGCCGACGTCACGGGCAGAGGCTACTGAAGCCCAGGCCGACGCCGCAGGTAGGGGCCTTCAAACTTCCGACCGACGCCGCGGGAATGGGCCGCCGAAGCTCCGGCCGACGCGGCAGGCACGGGCCGCCGAAGCCCTTGCCGACACTGCGGGCATAGGCCATCGAATCGACTGGCCGGGAAATTTAACTTCCACTTCGCTCTTCCGCTTCGTCCAAGCATCAATTAGCTGTGCAGGGTGCTTTATTTTCGGATAAGTGCAACGAGGTAAGCCCACTGCCGGCCGGTCGAATCAAATCGAATGGAATGGAATCAAATGGAATCAAATTATTTTATTGGTGGGCGTGTGTGTGCATGTGAGTCTGTATGATGAACTTACTTCACGTTGGTATTGGTACAGATGATATATTCAATCTCATCAGAGTATGGGTTCTGGAAGGTGAAGCTGCTGGTTCGGATCAATATCCACTCCCTGTTTTTCATGCGGAAACGGTACATCACAGACAGTACTTGACCCTTTAACTTCACCACCTGCAGAATGGCAATAATCATTATTTCCAATACGACACAAATGATTCTTGAGTTGAATCCTATGGCAAGTTCATGTACTATTGTTTATGAAGTTGGAAAACACGTCAAGCATATCAGCAATATCAACTTAAATCTAATGTATGTATTTTACAAGAATGAATATAAACAACAAGCACAAGAGCCCGGCGTCGCCGGGCCTTGAGTAAGGCTTGGGAATAGTGCCCGTTCGCATAAGTGTGGGGTCAAAGTAGGTGCATAGGACACCAATCAATAATGTTCAAATTTCCCAATGTGCGCATAGCGTGGCCACGTGTGGTTTCACCGTGTGCAGGCCGTATGTTTTAATGGGAAGCGCACTTCCTTTTCACTGCACACACTGCATGTTTTAGGAATGTCGGAGGAAACCGGAGTACTGGGAGAAGCCCACGCAGGCCTGGGGAGAACATGCAAACTCCACACAGGTGGACGTGACCTGGATTTGAACCCAGGACCCGAGAGTTGTGAGGTCGATGCGCTAACCACTTGCTCCACCGGGCCGCCCACCCTGAACTGGTGGTCAGCCAATTGCAGGACACAAGGAGATGGACAACCATTCACACTCACACTTTTTCTTAGCAGCAATTTAAATTGTTCTTCCAGCCTACGCTGCATGTTTTCTGGGATGTGGGAGGAAACCGAAGTACCCTGAGATAACCCAGGCAAGCGCAAGGAGAACATGCAAACTCCACACAGGAAGGTCTTGAACTGGGATCGAACCCTCGATCTCATAACTATGAGGCCGATGCAGTAACCACTCACTCACCGGGCCATTTGAAATCAGTTAAATTTTGTAAATACCCAGGGCACCCACATTTTGGCATGCATCTCAGGTGTGACCATTTTTATTCATGCCCCTGAATTACCTGTTGAAAACTTTCTCTCAGGTGACTTTGATCCTCCGGGTGGCAAAACTCGAAAATATCTTTCCCCAACAGGTCCTTTGAAGTCAAACAATAATCAGTGTTAAAGTTGAATTTCTACAATACAATTTTATGTTGAAATATTACGAAAAAAATTTTTTGTCTCTATTTTCTCAATATAAATCTTAATAATTAAGATAATAATAATAATAAGATTGTGATTTTTTTTGGCTTACACAGAGCTGCTAACCTCCATCGACCCCATTTCAGGAGTACCTTTGTCCCATTTCC
Source organism: Stigmatopora argus (assembly GCF_051989625.1). NCBI lineage: Eukaryota > Metazoa > Chordata > Actinopteri > Syngnathiformes > Syngnathidae > Stigmatopora > Stigmatopora argus. The sequence goes on along the minus strand of NC_135388.1, from coordinate 22,524,290 downwards.
GGAGTATTTCCGGAGTGAATATGATTAAAGCAAAATGTAAAAAAAATAAGAGTATGACAATTTAAATCCAACTGTTATTATCATGTTTTTACATCAATTGAAATATTGTGTTTTGAAAACTATTGAAAAAGTACAACATAATGAAAATAAGTTTATATTAGTGTTTGGGTCCTTCTACGTGCGTTTTAAAGTCAGTAATTCCACCATGTGTCACGCTGAAGTCGCACTTGCATGTTGTGCGGCTTCAACATGGGAAATTTCATGGAATACGAACCAATAAACTTCTGTGAGTGTCTGGGTTTCATCCAAATTGCGATCCATTTTGCGCTTATTCCGAGCAGGCATAATGATAATACTTACCAGTGCTGTGTAACCCTACTTCTTTTAGATGAACCCCGGAAATGATAGGATTTGTTTCAAAACAAAAGACTGTTGGTTTAGTCAGCCTTAATAATATTTTCTTCCCTTAAAAAAAAAATGAAAACGAAAATGTTAAAGCGATAGAGGCTACCGATGCAATCGATTCCGAATCGATTGCCACACTGAAGTCGCACAAGATGAATCATTCCAGAACTTGTAACTCGGATGATTCACAATGCACCCGTGTTACCGAATTCTTCCGGTTTACAGTGGAGTTGAATCAAGATGGCGGAAGCCGTAGCGATGGTGTGGATTTCGAGGCATTTAAATTGGAATTTTGCTACTTTTGGATCTTAGAAAATAACAAAGACTTAGGAATCAAATCACAAAACCAAACCGGACTAGAGAAAACACGGGAATCGAGGAACGAGGTAACGGAGACACATGGCAAGGGAAATAAGGCAGACAATCCGACCATGGCATAATAATCAGTGGGGTTTAAATAGACACAACAGGAACTAATTTTGAATCACGCGCAGCTGCGCGAGCACAACGGCAAGGCAGGAGAGACAAACAAGAGTAGGGAAACGAACATCAGAACACAGGGAGAAAGCAATGGAAAAACAATAACAAGCTACTCCTAACATCGTGTAATGTCTCTACGAGCACTGGGCAGAGCGTTGCATTTTTTCAGTGTTTTTTTCCTCGTTAGTAAGTGTGAATGGCAGAGCATATACTACTTCTCGTTGGCAAGTGGTCGTGCGTTATCCTATTGTGAGGGCATTTGTGTGCATCATTTTGGGAATATTTTGAAGGGACAACAAAAGCAAACAACCCTCGATAGGTTGCATCTGAAAGTCAGGGTGGAGGCGGGGCAAATAGAGCCAACCCAAGAGAAGAAAGGTATAAAAATTTAAAACAAAATTAGAATTAAGTTTGGTGTAAGGTTAGATTAAACTTATTTTTCAGTGTGTCTGCATCGTAATCCAAGTTCATTTAAATTTGTTTATGTTATGTTACGACGACGTTGCCGTGCAAAAGGTCTCTCCCCCCTCTCTCTCTGTCCCTCTCTCTCTCCCCTCCACAAAATCCATCTAATTTTAGTACTATTAAACCACTAGTTATTTGTTACTTTGTTAATAGAATGTTTTTCCAATCCAATATACTCTTTTTGGTGTTTTTTTCAGATGTTTGGAACAAATTAATTTGTTTTTAGTTCATTCCTATGGGAAACGTTCATTTGAGTTGCGAGTAAATCGACATACGAGTCCCAAAACAAATTAAGCTCGTATCTCGAGGTACCACTGTAAATTACTTCAGTGCCGAGTCCTAATAGAAAGAGTGGCTTCAACTGAATCCACGCTGAAACTCTTAAGCGGAAGCCACTCTTGCAACTAGGACTCACTCTTGCAACTAGGACTCAGCACTATAGTAAAAAAAAAATACATGTTATATAGTTTTCAGAAAAATTTGAAAATCCATGCTGAAACTCGTAAGCAGGAGCCACTCTTGCTACTTGGACTCAGCACTGAAGTAAAAAAAAGTTTATTTAATTTAATTTTTTTATGTCACAATTTTTAGATTATCACGGCCATGTTTGGTCTGCATTAACCGCAATATTCGAGGGATTACTGCACTCCCTCTCCTGTTTTTTCCCTCTGTCCCCCATAAACCATTTTTTTGTTTAGCTGCTTTTTCTGAATAAACAACAAAATGATAACTAACATAATTGGAGGACACCAAACTCCGATTTGGCACAATAAAACTCTTCAGTCTATAAAGACCCTTTCTTTAATCCTCACTTCTTACCTGAGGCTGATAACCAATAACGTTGATGCAGCGCGGATCAACAAAAGTGATGACTCCATCCGAATTATGGCGGGACAAGAACTCTGTAGGTACCGTCAGGCCATTAATATCCATAGATACTGGAGAGCTGGTTACCTGAGGGAAAGTGTTATAGTACATAACATAAATAAAACTTAAAACAACAAAACAAACAAAAACAATCCAGCAGTGATGAGTGATTTTTACTCCTTATGTTTCCTGTGTCCAAGTTCCATCTTAAATCTTAAGAGGAGTTTGAATCATAGTTGGGCAATTAAACAGGATATCAGTTTGGTACCAGTTCCAAAGCAACCGGTGATAACCTGACCAAATATAAACAAAAATTTCAGTGACCCTTTTGGTGGCAGAATTTGTATTTTTCCATTTTCCACTTATTCCATAAACAAGTGTAGAAGCAGTGGACTCACAGTCACGTTACTTGTATTTATTAATTTATTATACCCTCACTTCTAAGATAGGCAGAATAGACAAAACCTCTAATAATGACACCACAATAGTGGATAATTCTTGTTACTCAATTCAGTTGATACGACTCAAAAGAAGTGTAAACCATAACAATGAACACATTAAAATAGGCTACATGCTGTCCTGAAATAAATATGGTGGGATGGGATCATTCCGTGACCGAACGTTTGGTCGACGTACAGTTTGTCGACCGGACGTTTGGTCGAACGGACGTTTGGTCGAACGGACGTTTGGTCGACGGACATTTCGTCGAACGGACAATGCGTCGCCGGATTCGCTCGCTCTCAAAATTATAATCATGAGAGAGAGAGTTTACTGTTGAAAGCGGAGAAGGTGGTTTGGCTAAATTCACTCTTTCCGATGGCATCAAGGGTGGCAAAGCGGCGCGAGTGGTTAGCGCGTCGGCCTCACAGTGGGAGACCTGGGTTCAAATCCAGGTCGGTCCACCTGTGTGGAGTTTTCATGTTCTCCCCAGGCCTGCGTGGGTTTTCTCCGGGTCCTCCGCTTTCCTCCCACATTCCAAAGACATGCTTGGTAGGGTGATTGCACATTCTAAATTGCCCCTAGGTATGAGTGTGAGTGTGAATGGTTGTTTGTCTCCTTGTGCCCTGCGATTGGCTGGCCACCAATTCAGGGTGTTCCCCGCCTCTGGGCCAAAGTCAGCAGGGATAGGCTCCAGCACCCCCCTGCAACCCAAGTTTGGATAAAGCGGTTCAGAAAATGAGATGAGATGATGGCATCAGCATATTTAACAGTATTGTCCCAGTTCAGGCGTTTGTGTTTTTTTTTTAAATATCTGACAGTGGTGGTACGTTTTTTGTATTCTGTCAAATACTTTCAGAACTTGCTTATAAATAGTTTCAATTGGTTTTAGTGTTGTCTTGCAGGCCGATGACCAACTTGTTAGACAGTAAGTCATGTGTGATATGATCAATGTGTCAAAATACAGTTTTGCTGATTCGGGATATAGATTGTTTGTAATGCACCTAAAGTTTAATTCTATTCAGAGTGTTTTTTTCCTGTCATTTGAAGACTTGTTGTGAGTTAAGAATCATTGCTCGGTATTTAAATTCTTGGACTCCATTTATTGTTTTACCTTGGACAAAAACGTTGGGATCACTGTCAGTTTTTGAGAACTACATGAAGACAGTCTTCGATATGTTGAAATACAGTTGGGATTTTTCAAGCCAGGCATAATGGCACACTGATTGTATCTCTATCTGAAGAGCAACACTGACCCCTGCAATACCCCAAGTGTGTGGAACTTATCTCAGCCAACTATGGGTAGTAGGCAGGAGACACACTGAAGACAATTCAGAGTGTTCAATCAGTTTATAAAACATGTTTTGGGAATGTGGGACAAAACCGAAGTACCCAGAGAAAACCCACGTAGGAATGGGGAGAACATGCAAACGGAACCAAAATGGAATGCCAATACTGTATATCCATTGAAGGGTATGATTAGCAATTCATTATATTTCTTTGTCAAAACATATTGAGTAGCTGTCTGATCCAATTCGTGTGCAAAGTTTGTCATCGATAGAGTGAATTTGTTCTGATGGCTTTTAAATATGCAGACAGGAAACTGTACAAACCTGCAGTCTTCCAATGGCAACAAGACAGTATTTCCCAGTCTGCCCTGCCTCTGTGTCCTCATCTGGCACAGTCATACCTGAGAGGAAAAATTGTTCAATCTACAGCATCAACTTGCACTTAAAAGGAAAATAAGTCATTCTAAGCCGGGACAAGTCCCTATCCCTTTAAATATAACAGTAGCTTCAGTGACATATTGGTCCAAATAAAACAATTGCAATTTAATGTTCAGTAATTATAAAATATCTAATATATTTATTAAATATCATCAGATTATGCTGAATTTCAATATTGTTTATACACGTCTGAAGCCACCCACGTGTTAATAGTTGAAGTGACATTTATCAAATAAGTTAAGAAATCGATGAAATGAAACCAGACAAAATTGGGTTAAACATGTTTATTTATAAATATATATTTATAAATATCACAAAACAATTCACTCCAATGAGTTATCACCTTATTGTGGTGGGGAGTTAGTGTCCCAATGATCCTATAAGCTATGCTGTCTGAGGCTTTGTGCCCCAAGAAGGGTCACCCATGTCAAACAAGTTTTAGGTGAGGCACCAGAAAAAGAATGGTTCAAAAGTCATTTTATGATGAGTGACATGAAAGGACTCTGTTTTCCTTCACCTAAAAGCGAGTCACTGGGGTCCCTCTCTGGAGCCAGATCTGGAAGTGGCGCACAATGAAGAGCGCCTGGTGGTCGGACCTGCAGCCAAGCAACCCGAATAGGCAACATGGACTCAACTTACCTAGAACTCACCACCTGTGGAATGGGCCAAAGAGGTGGGGTGTGCAGGCAGTTGGGTGCGAGTCAAAGGACGGGTCTTTGGCAGTCCGATCCTTGGCTGCAGATGTTGGCTTCTGGGGCATGGAATGGGCGTTGAGAGGCCAAGCTAGTGCATAAGGCTGAGAAGTTCTGATTGTATGTAGTTTGAATTACCTTTGGCACACAAATCGGGCTCTGATATCACACCTTTGGAGGAATGTTGACACTCTTCCACTCTGGTCAGAGTTGATGACCAGGTGTTGCATACTTATTGACCCCTGGCTTGGTGTCTGTATATTGGGGTTCACCTCAGTAGACGAGCGGGTAGCTGACTGTTGATAGTGCCTATGCAGCAGCGCAGAGAGCCCAGGCTTTTGGGAGTCCTTGGAGGAGCTGCTGGCGACCACTCCTTCTAGGCACTGTCTTGTTCTGCTGGGGGACTTCAATGATCACGTGGGCAATGGCAGTGAGACCTGGAGGGGCATGATTGGGAATAATAAGCAGTTTTCTATTGTTGGTCTTCTGCGCTTGTCGCGGATTGTGAATAATCATCATGTCCAATCATAAGGGTGTTCATATGTAAACTGCATGTCTTGGACAGTCGGGTGAAGAGCGCTCAACTGACCACACTTGGTGGTACATTGGCTCCGATGGTGGGGGAAAATGCCAGACCAGCCTGGGAGATCCAAACATTTTGTGAGGGTATGCTGAATTGAACTGAATGCCTTTAATGTCATCATACAAGTAGAATTTAAAGATTCACCATGAAGTAAACATAAATAAGTAATAAATAAATAAGTAGTCAACATAAATAAGTAGTCAACATACATAAGTAGTCAACATGAATAAGTGGTCACATAAATAAGTAGCCAGGTACAAAAAAATGACTAAAGAGGTTAGCAGCCTATGGAGTTTTAGTGCAAGTACAAGCTAAAGAAGTTTCGCCGACGGACGTTTGACAGATGGACAGGTCGCCGAATGGACGTTCCGCTGAACGTTCATTCGGCCGAACTGAGATTTCGCCGAAACGGGATTCGCGCGCTCGCCCCACCCCCGGATCGTGTGTGTACCAGTTTTTCAACCTCGGCCCGCGGGCCATATACGGCCCGTTAGGATTTTTAATCCGGCCCGCCGCCGGCGTTGTCCAAATTATAGTAAAAATCAATGATTCATTTCCCTTTACCGCTCATCACTCTCAATTTATTTGTCTACCGTCAATGGCAGCCCGGGAATAAGCACTCTTGGGCGGGCGTGGCAGTCCGGGAATAAGCACTCTTGGGCGGGCATGTCAGCCCGGGAATAAGCACTCTTGGGCGGGCATGTCAGCCCGGGAATAAGCACTCTTGGGCGGGCAGATGTAGCGGAACCGAGCCGTGAAATGACAGCAATCGGGTCAAATCCATCCTAAAACAGCATTTAATGATTAAATACAAATACTGGAGCTCTTTGGACATTAGAACCGAGCCCAGGGAAGTGATTCCTCGGTAAAATGTTGCGATGATGTCGCGATGGAGGCAAAAAAACGTCTATATACGTCCATTCGCCAGACGGCTCAAAATGCTCTCAAATTTGGTCAAATCCAGCCAAATACAGCGTTTAATGATTAAATACAAATACTAGTATTATAACCGAGCCCGGGGAAGTGAATTCCTCGGTAAACTGTCGCGATGATGTCGCGATGGGGGCAAAAAAAACGTCTATATACGTCCATTCGCCAAACGGCTCAAAATGCTCTCAAATCCAGCCGAAAACAGCGTTTAATGATTAAATACAAATACTAGTATTATAACAAAGCCCAGGGAAGTGAATTCCTCGGTAAACTGTCGCGATGATGTCGCGATGGGGGCAAAAAAACGTCTATATACGTCCATTCGCCAAACGGCTCAAAACCGAAAACAGCGTTTAAGGATTAAATACAAATATTAGTATTTGTATTTAATCATTAAATGCTGGATTTGACCGAATTTGAGAGCATTTTGAGCCGTTTGGCGAATGGACGTATATAGACGTTTTTTTGCCCCCATCGCGACATCATCGGAACAGTTTACCGAGGAATTCACTTCCCTGGGCTCGGTTATAATACTAGTATTTATATTTAATAATTAAACGCTGTTTTCGGCTGGATTTGACCGGATTTGAGAGCATTTTGAGCCGTTTGGCGAATGGACGTATATAGACGTTTTTTGCCCCCATCGTGACTTGGGCTGCCATGACCGCCCAAGAGTGCTTATTCCCGGGCTGCCATTGACGGTAGACTAATAAATTGAGAGTGATGAGCGGCAAAGGGAAATGAATCATTGATTTTTACTATAAATTGGAGAACGCCGGCGGCGGGCCGGATTAAAAATCCTAACGGGCCGTATATGGCCCGCGGGCCGAGGTTGAAAAACTTGTACACACACGATCCGGGGGCAGGGCGAGCGCGCGAATCCCGTTTCGGCGAAACCTCCGTTCGGCGGAACATCTATTCGGCGACCTGTCCGTCTGTCAAACGTCCGTCGGCGAAACGTCTTTAGGCAAATCATCCGGTCACGATTTGTGTTTCCACATTGAAATTGAAATTATCATTTGCAAGTCTGTAAATTCCGAGGTAACATGAAATGCACCTCTTTAAAAAAAAGAGAAAGAAAGGAGCAGCCTTGTCAGAAATAGGAGTTTGTGTACGCCTCATCTGAAATAAAGGTTGACAGATTGGCCAATTTCCCGCCGAACTGAGTGGGTTATATGTATTTACGTAGTGATTGGTTTGCAGTCTTTGTGATCTGGCAAACCTGAGGTGCAGCGCACCACTGGCCTATTCTCTTCGTACTTGTCTCGTGTGCGTGAGGTTTAAGACGTTAACATTTTTTTCTCTGACGGACTGGTGGTTGTGGACCAGTTTTAATTAATACACCAAAACATGTAACATTTGTAAACAACGGAAATTTATACATGAATATAAAATGCTCCTTATCACCTCTCTCTACTAATGCAGTTGGGTTCGGAAGCATTTGGAGCAGCAAGGGTGCACAGTAACGTGTACCATTATTCATCAGTATCTCATGTCTTCTGAAGTTTATTATTTGAATGCACAGATGATAAGTGTTTCTAGACTTCAGTTATGTGCACATACCTTTCCAATGGGAAATTGTTCGTGTGAGTAAGTTAAATGTGTCAATGTGTTTGAATGTTTTGAACACATGTGGTGAACAAGTTCAGTTTGAGTTATTCCAGATACACAGTCAATAGTTCAAAGGATTTAGTTTAGCTTGGTGCATGATGATAATTTCCATAACATGCCAGTAACCGTAATTCAACTTTTCAGGTGGTGTTCTATTTCCATCTTATAAACAAGACAATGTACAAAGCCAGAGACAAAAAAGCATTTTCTCTGGTGTTATACATAGCCCGTGACAAAAGTTCCCTCTTAGTTGTGCGTGTGCGCAATGGCGCACTACTCTCGTGTTCTCCGCACACAGCAAACAATTTTTCATCTCATCTTCTGAACCGCTTTATCCTCATTAGGGTCGCGGGGGATGCTGGAGCCTATCCCAGCTGACTCCGGGCCAGAGGCCGGGAACACCCTGAATCGGTGGCCAGCCGATCGCAGGACACAAGGAGACGGACAACCATGCACACTCACACCCATACCTAGGGGCAATTTAGAGTGTCCAATCAGCCTACCATGCATGTTTTTGGAATGTGGGAGGAAACCGGAGTACCCCGAGGAAACCCACCCAGGTGGGGAGAACATGCAAACTCCACACAGGTGGATGTGACCTGGATTTGAACCCAGGACCCCAGAGCTGTAACCACACCCACCACCGGGCCACCCGTAAACAAATTCAATGCACAACATAAAATCCAACCCGAATTGTAAAAAAACAAACACATAAAAAAAAATTCTTTGCCATTTTGCAACGCAACTGAGAGTGGCAGGCAAAAAATATGACTGAAGCGAGGGCTTATATGCGCATAAAAACACGACTTGCAAAAAAATGCAATTTGTTTGCTTCGTAACCTGATGACGTCACGACAAAATGGCGCCGCTGCGTGCGCCGTGATGTCATGATGCAAGTGAATGCCGATATGGTCATTTATTTCAAAAGAGAGAAAGGATAAACAGATAAAACGCTAAACTAAATTATTTTTCTATGAATGAAATTCATGAAAAAAACGTATCTTTCATAAAACACGGAACGTTCCCGTCACTGTTTGCTCGGGGCATGGCCATCTTAGCGAGGTTGGGGCATGGCCATCTTAGCAAGGTCGGGGCGCGGCCATCTTAGTGAGGTCGGGGTGCTGCCGTCTACATTTTTTTTCGCCAGTAGCCTTGATTTTGAAATAAAACAAAATTCCACCTTCGATTTTTTTTGTTTTATTTCTTGTTTGAAAGTTTTGGAGACTATTGGAGTAATATGAACCATCAAAAGAATTGAGATATTTTGACATTAGAAGCAATATGGCTGCCACAACTTCTGGTAAGAAAATTGTAATTTCTGTAACTAGAAGGCATCAGGTTCTCAAATTTTTTCAAATTGAATATTTTGATATTTTGCATTTACAAAGACAGGCATATTAACTTCCTTAGATATTGACCCTAATAATGTACTTTTGATTCATACAGTATCTCTAACCCCTAACCCTGTCTCTCTCAGAAATACCACTTGTGATTATTTTTAAGATTTTCCCTTCAAAGTAACACATTTGTACTCCCTATTAAAACCACGAATATGGAGGTGAAAATTGGGAATCAGGGGGGCGGCTTATATGCGAGTAAATACGGTGTATTACTCAAATTGCTCGTATGTCGAGGTACCACTATATATATATATATATATATATATATATATATATATATATATATATATACACACATATACATATATATACAGTGGTACCTCGACATATGACAAATTTTGATATACGAGCAGACAGCGGACGCGAGAGGCTGCTCATAAGAACATCATGGGCACTGTCCCTCTCCCCGCAACACCCTCGTGTAATGTCTCTGTGGTTGCAACTCCCTCGTGTAATGTCTCTGCGAGCACTGGGCGGAGCGTTGCATTTTTTCAGTGTTTTTTTCCCGTTGGTCAGTGCGAATGGCGTATATACTACTTATTTTTGGCAAGCGGTCGTGCGTTATCCTATTGTGAGGACATTTGTGTGCATCATTTTGGGAATATTTTGAAGGGAATACAAATTCAAACAACCCTCGATATTGACTGAAAGTCAGAGTGGAGGCGGGGCAAATAGAGCCAACCCGGCCGGGAGAAGAAAGGTATCAAAATTTAAAACAAAATTAGAATTAAGTTTAGTGTAAGGTTAGATTAAACTTATTTTAGAGTGTGTGTGCATCGTAATCCAAGTTCATTTAAATATGTTTATGCTGTTACGAGCGCGTTGCCATGCAGTCAGGGTGGAGGCGGGGCAAATGAAGCCAAACCGGGAGAAGAAAGGTATCAAAATTTAAAACAAAATTTGAATTAAGTTTAGTGTAAGGTTAGATTAAATTTAATTTTGAGTGCCTGCATCGTAATCCAAGTTCATTTAAATTTGTTTATGTTACAAGCGCGTTGCCGTGGAAAAAGTCCCCCCATCTCTCTGTCCGTCTCTCCCCCCCCCTGCAAAATCCATATAATTTTAGTACTATTAAGCACATTTTAGTAATTTTAAATTGTTACTTTGTTAATAGATGGCGAATTAGAACAAATAAAAATGTTTTTCCAATCCAATATCCTGTTTTGAGTGTTTTTTCAGAGGGTTGGGACAAATTAATTTGTTTTTAGTTCATTTCTATGGAAAACGTTCGTTTGAGTTACGAGAATATCGACATACGAGCTCAGTCCCAGAATGCATTAAGCTCGTATCATAGGTACCACTGTATGTATATATGTATATGTGTACATGTGTACGTGTGTACGTGTGTACGTGTGTACGTGTGTACCTGTCTGTGTGTGTATATATCAGTGGCGGGCCGTCAGGGCCTTCAAGGCCTTCTCTGCTGGCCTAAGAAATATCTGAATCATATTATATTTTGTCCATCAATACGTACTTATTATTCCAAATGGTCTGTTAGCTTCCTTTCATTGCTTTTCCCCCTGGTTGCACTGCTTCCAGATGTGTGTTTTCATATTGAAACATTTAACCAATCACATTTCAGCCATTATTTGTTGCCAGATCAGATCTGCCTCAAAGCCTGCACAATCAGTTCTTGCGGGCTCTGCTGCATTAAACTAGACTGTTGCTTTTAACCAATCAGATTTCGAGTTGGCAACCCCACAATGATTTTTCATAGGCGTTAGCATTTTGCTGGCTGGGACATGTCATTGCTTTCACAAACTATGATTGGCTAGTAGGCGGGCCAAAGCAGTACCGAGGCAGCCGAGATCGCAAACTCCACTATGGCCGACAGAACCAAAAACAAATAGATTCTGTTTGCTCACAAAGCTATTTTTCAGACGGACTTTTTCAGGAAAAAAATTGACATCATTAAGAAAGGGCGGTCAACTCCGAAGCTAGCAAGCCTGTTACAGCCGGGAAAATGGTGTGTGGGGCACTTTCAGCGCGCTAACTTAGCTCCACAAGCAAATAGTATATTGTTGTGTTGATTAAAAGCTATTTTCAAAACGGACTATGCCGGAAATATGACAGGACAGGCTCGACTTTCATCATTAGCTTCGATGGCGATAGGAAAGAAGGAAAAAGAAAGGAGGATGGATATTGTGTAAAAAGGATTTTTGGTGAATAAAATTACAAATATGGCTATATTCCTAAATAATATTTCAATTGTGGGCCAAGTTCTGATATCTGAAAAGCTCCAGTGTTTGTATTTAAGCTCCAGTGTTTGTATTTAATCACAAAATGCTGCTAGGAAGTGGATTTTACCCCAGTTTAATTTTTGGCGTTTCACCATTGACGTCCATCGCTGTCTTTTCCCGGGAAAAATCACCCCCCTGGCCTGGTTGTAATGTCTCAAAAGCTCCAGTATTTGTATTCAATCAATAAATGATGCTAGGAAGTGGATTTTATCTAATTTTAGTGCATTTTTTGTCATTTCACGTATCGACGTATCGACGTTCATCGCTGTCTTTTTATCGGGGAAATGATACTCCGGGCCCGGTTCTGATGTCTAAAAAGCTCCAGTATTTGTATTTAATCAATAAATGCTGTTTTTGGCTGGATTTTACCCCATTTTCGGGCAATGTTTGCCCGTACGCCATTGACGTTCATCGCTGTCTTTTCCCGAGAAAATCACCCCCTGGCCTGGTTTTAATGTCTGAAAAGCTCCAGTATTTGTATTTAATCAATAAATGATGCTAGGAAGTGGATTTTACCCCATTTTTGTGCATTAATTTATTGATTATTTTTTATGTGTCGCAGCTGTAGCTGCAGTAGAGGTTTTATAGCCATAAAATAGTTTTTGAGGGTTGGATTGATACGTTGAAGGCGCTACCAGAAAATGCACCGCCCGCCACTGGTATATATATAAATATATATATATATATATAAAATTGCGTATTTGTTTTTTTTTTTACAACAAACATCAGAAAATATCTGAATATAAGTGCGAGTGCTTTGACTTTGTAAGAATGAATGTGGCATTGAAACTACACCTCTAACGCCGCTTTCATCATCTTTTTTTATTAGACCCTTCTGCATGCGAGCTCTTATTGATATTCATTGATTAGCAACAGCGTAACAATGTGGTCAAAGAGAATTCAGATACTTTTTGAACTTTAACAGTGGTGAAATGACTAAAAAGGCACCGATTTTCATGTATTTTTACTTTTTATGTAGCGCAGTAGACAGCCAATCACCACGTATAGACAAACAACCATTCACGCACAGTCACACCCATGGACAATTTGGAGTAATCAATCAGCCTACTACACATGTTCTTGGATTGTGGGAGAAAGCCAGAGTACCCGGACAAAACCAACGGAGACTGTCCAGAAATTGTAGACATGTTGCCGACCATGCTTACACTTCTTTAGAATGAGTGAACACTCATTTTAGCACCCTGTATTTGATCAAATTTAATTTGTTAAATTAAAATTGTGGTAAGGGAAAAAGAATCACAAGAAGTCATTCCTATGCATTTGAAATATATTGAATTAAAGTTTTCAGGGTGGCCCGGTGACGTGAGTGGTTAGCGCATCGGCCTCACAGCTCTGGGGTCCTGGGTTCACATCCACCTGTGTGTAGTTTGCATGTTCTCCCCGGGCCTGCGTGGGTTTCCTCCGGGTACTCCGGTTTCCTCCCACATTCCAAAAGCCTGCATGGTAGGCTGATTGGACACTCTAAATTGCCCTTAGGTATGGGTGTGAGTGTGCATGGCTGTCCGTCTCCTTGTGCCCTGCGATCGGCTGGCCACCGATTTGGGGTGTCCCTGGCCTCTGGCCCAGAGTCAGCTGGGATAGGCTCCAGCAACCCCCGCGAGCCTAATGAGGATGAAGCGGATCATGAGATGAGATGAGAAAGTTTTCAGGGCTATGAAAGCGTGAGGGGATTGACTTACATCCCAAAACAGTACTGTTCTTATAAGAAATATCACCCATGGCAGCAATGGGCAAACTACGGCCCGCGGGCCATATACGGCCCGTTAGGCCTTTTAATTCGGCCCACCGACGTTGTCCAAATTATTATTATTTTTTTTTTTTATGCGGTCAAAATACAGGAAATCATTGGATGACCTGCATGACAATTCTGCCGTCGGTTTTGTGATTTTGGAAAAATTGACAGCTGGTGTCATGTCCTTTCTCACAAGACCCCCAAATGGTTCCACAGGAGTTGCAGTTGGAACTGATTGATCTCCAATGTGACAAGTTCAACTCCCTGAAAGTCTCTGAGTTTTAGCCTTCGTTAAGTGCAGCCAAATTTCCAAACATCCAGAAGATGGCACAGAGGATTCTGGTGTTATTTGGCTCTACATATGTGTGTGAACAGACCTTTAGTCTGATGAAAACCAAGAAAGCACCCCATAAATCCCAGATGAGTGATGAGTATGTTCATACTTTAGTCCTTTTTTTCTGTTTATGTTTGATATGTACTGTTAATGGATGCAGTTTTTTATATGTATCGTATCTTGTGCTGACCCGGCCCGTCTGTCAAATTTTTAAAGTCAATGTGGCCCCCGGGCCAAAAAGTTTGCCCAACCCTGACATATGGCATGGAGGAAGAAACGGCTGGAAAAATTTGCTTGCAAAAAGAATGGAAACATTTGCGTTGCATCAGAGAACACACTATCAAGGGAAAACACAAAAAAGTACAAAAATCTTCCACACCATTGACACTCATCATATACGGGAACCATGCAAGTGTTACTGAATTGCTGTCTTGATCCAAGTTCTGATCAGTGAGCAGTGCAAAACACAGCTGCTTTAGATTGGGCAGGGTCACTGTTTCTTACATGTTTTGAATTTATGCAGTGGGGTAAAGCAAGGGGCAAGTGGGGACACAGGTATTTATGGATGGTGTATACATAAGTGTTTGTTTACCTGCAGGGGGCCAAGCTTTGATATAGCCAGTGCAATGAACCACAGAATACTGCGCCTCCCCTTCTTTTGATGGTCCGAGGCCATTCCTGTTAGTAAAAAAAAAAACAACGTAGGATGTTGAGGAGTGACAAGTTTGCGGAGCTACAACCTATCATTACAGAAATCACAGTTTGTTTACATATCATTTACCGTCTTTACTCGCATTTGTCGCTCAAAAAAATGATGACTGAATCGAGGGTACGGCTTATATGCGCATAAAAAGACATGCACGAAACTGCAAGCTGACAAAGATGGAACGCCAAAACGCAAAAAAATGCGGCCGATACGGTAATAGAGACAAGATAAACAGATAAAACGCTAAAAATATATATATTTTAATGTCTATGAATGAAATGCGAGAAAAAATACCTATCTTGCATAAAACGTGCAAAAACTCACTTGTGCCTGTCACTGTTCGCTCAGGGCTCGCCATCTTTCCGTAGTTAAAGGTGCTCTGACTGGCTAAACGCGATTAGCCTAGATACGTGTGTTCGTATTGTTTACCATGTCAGCACATCAAAATAGTTGTTAAGGCTGATCAAAGGTCTTGCGGACGATTGTTAAAATATCAGCTTTGAGACCTGCGTAATGTGTATCCCACGCTACTATCGCACCCAGAGACTTGGTGAACACTATACTGCTACGGACACACTTCCTGGTTGTGCCTACGTTTTTGAATTTGTATATGTGCAGGCAACACCCTTTCGGTTTCGGAACACATAAAGGAAATGATTGCACATTTGTGATTATAAAATAAAACAAAATTCCGCTTTGATTTTTTTTCTTTTAATTTCTTGCTCGAAAGTGAGAACTATTGCAGTAATATGAAGCATTGAAAATAATCGAGATATTTCGACATCGGAAGCAATTTGGCCGCCACTTAAACTTCTGGTAAGAAAATTGTAATTCATTTAAAAGCATCACATTCTCATCAAGATAGACATTTCTTTTTTCAAATGGAATAATTTGATATTTTGCATTAACATTGCTTATTGACCCTAATCATGTGGTTTTGATTCATACAGTATCTCAGAAATACCACGTGCGTTGATTTTTCTTAAGGTTTTCCCTTGAAAGTAACACATTTGTACTCCCTATTAAAACCATGAATATGTAGGTGAAAATTGTGAGTCGGGGGGTTTATACGCGAGAAATTGGAAAATTCAACAAATTTAAGGCAATTTTAACGGTGCGGCTCATACGTGATAAAATTCGGTACCTTAAAACATACTGTATTTACTGACTGAATCGAGGGTACGGCTTATACGTGCATAAAAACTCGATAATTTTAAAATGCAATTACACCACCCGACCACCAAAAAGAACGGGGGCGCTGATGCGACATGAACACTAGTTCCAGACTGTTAGCTTGAGTAGGGGTTTTGGTTGGTTTTGTTATGCTTTTTCCCTGTGTCCTGTCCGAGTGATTGCCATTGTGTTCACCTGTCGTATCTCCCCCTGGTGTATTCTCTGCTTCCTGTTGTTACCCAGGTGTTCCTAATTGACTCGCCAACCCATGTCTGTTTATTTAAACCCTGTGTGTTTGTCAGTCAGATAATGTAGACCAGACAGGACAATCGAAAAAACGGGAAGTAGGATCACCCTATTATTCATACCATAATAGATGTTTTTTTTACTCACAGTCAAAATAGTTCCTCTCAGCTTGATATAAATCCAAAAAAGCAAGTTAATGGGAGTTTTAGTCCTCCTTAACAGTCCAGACCTTGAAAGGCAGCCCCATTTCTCAGTGAGGTACAGCTTCACGTTTGGGATGAAACAGAAACTTTCTTACTTAGAACTTAGATTCAATTATGATGCCTTAGATCAGGGGTAGGGAACCTATGGCTCGGGAGCCACATGTGGCTCTTTCGATGGGTGCATCTGGCTCTTCGCTATCCTGTGAGCTAAAATGTGGAACCCGCTGGTGACAGAACTGAGATACTACGTCCAGTGCTGCTTTAGTCTTCTTTTTTTGCATTAGACTCTACTAGAATGCATACTCTCATTGATTAGCAACTGCATAAGAATGTTGTCAAAAGTATTCTTTTTTTCCACTTTAAAAGTGGTGAAATTACTAAAATAAAAGACACCCATTTACATGTATTTTCACTTTTAAATTCGGAGTATGGCTCTCAAGGAATAACTTTAGAAAATATGAATTGTTTATGGCTCTCTTTGTCAAAAAGGTTCTCGACCCCTGCCTTAGATGAATGACGCACGCAGGAGGCATTTTAAACGACGAAAATAAAACAAAACCCAATCGATGCTGGAAGAGGCTTGCAGTAGTCTTTCTTGCGCGATACGAAATGACATCCGAGAAAAGGCACGACGTCTGTCTCGTTTGTTTTATTTGCCACGCCATTCTTCTTCCGGATACGCACCCAGCCTTGACTGCCACCCATTTCAGCGCCAAAGAAGACTTGACTTCTGCCATTTTTTACCGCCATTTTTCGTCTCCTGTCTTCCGCTTGCGAGTTGCAGCATGAATTTTGACATTACGCAAGACCTTTAAAAGGCATTTTCAACCCCGATTCAAAATCCATAGAATGTTGGAAGAGGCTCGGCGTAGTTTCTGTGCGAGATGCGTAATGCATGTAATGTAATCCAAAAGGGCACAACGCTGTTTGTATTATCGGCTCGTCATTCTTCTACGGTTAAATTTCGCTTATTCTTCTTCTGTGTGTCACCCATTTCAGCGCCGAAGAAGAAGCGCTACCC
This sequence comes from Stigmatopora argus, assembly GCF_051989625.1. Lineage (NCBI taxonomy): Eukaryota > Metazoa > Chordata > Actinopteri > Syngnathiformes > Syngnathidae > Stigmatopora > Stigmatopora argus. The sequence goes on along the minus strand of NC_135388.1, from coordinate 22,507,016 downwards.
TGATTTCTGCCATTTTTCATGTCTTACGCTTGCGAGCTTCAGCGTGGATTTTGACATTTTTATGAAATTTTCTTAACTTCACATAAAACCCCTTATTTATTGAAGCCGCAAATGTTTAAGCCGTGAAGTGGTGAAGGATCACATCAAAGTACATGTACCGGGCCGCCCAAACAACTGCATCTTCATAATAAATTTCTGTACAGTAGAGTTATTGCTCACCCTTTCATTATTTAGACCAATTTTATTTTAGCAAAAGACTAGATGGATTGGCTGGCTACCAACCAATTCAGGGTGTCCCCCGGCTGGTGCCCGAAGTCAGCTGAGATAGGATCCAGTATCTAGACTAGATCAAGACAAGTACAAAAGTGCTGAATATACATGTTTGTTTTATACTTTTACCTGTATCTTTTTCTCATATTAGACAGACGGTTTAGTGAAATGTGATCCAAGGGAGCACTGCCACACCTGTATATATCAACCAAACAAACAAACAGACAAAAACATGGAAAATTAGTTATGTAACACCCGAGATCACATTTTTTAGGTCTCAGTCTTGCCTCGGTCTCTTTTCCCCAAAGTCTTGGTATTGTCTGAGATTGTCTGGCTCCAAGAATTGTGTCAAGAGAAACAAACACCTATAGTTCATGTGTTGAGGGATACCATGACCCTGCATACATACTGTTGTAAGAGTTTCAGGGAGGAAATACAAAAGAGCCCGGATCAAGACATAACAGCTAACACCAAGATATTTAAATGACTTCTTCAATCACAAGTTCTTAATCTGAAATACAACATGCATAAGAAAACACTTGTATGCACCTTTTACATTCTTTAAATGCTTGACATGATGGGGACATCAATATTTATACTGTATGTTAAAAAAACACAGATGATTAAATGCAATGTTTTACTTCAGTCAAGTAGTTATTGTTATCTCAAGTGGAAGGCTGTAGATAATAATATCATACGGAGATGAAATAGTAAACAGAAAAAATATGTTTTGCTGCAAATGACAAAGCAATGATACAAGTTAGCCAAAGCAGTGTCTTTCTCTTAAGCTACAAGACTCAACGAGTGGTATAAGATGGCAAGTCTCCATTAGTTTCTTGGTGACTGGTGTCATAATTAGTTCGTCCAACACCAAAAACTGAACATTACACATAGCCGCCTGGATTCAATAATAATTTCCCTGAAATGCTGGCTTAGAGATCAGTCTGCGCACTCTGCAGGCACACTTATGTATGCGTCAGAAAAGAGTTTTTAGACATTCTAGCAGTCTCTTGCAGACAGCATGTTGTTTGAATTATCAAGAGTCTGGAATAGCAACACAGGAAGAGAATGCCAGTCTAAAAAAAACTTAACAACATAGCAAACTGTTTAAGTTATGAAACAAGGGCCCTTGGGACCGATATAGAAAAAAAAGTAGCATCTATTTCTTGAACTAACGGGAACATGTGTTCCAAAATTCATGACCATATTTACTTTCTAAGAGCCAGACAACAGTACTTCCTGTTTCTTGCTGAACAACGGGTCGCAATGGCAAAACACAATGACCCGTGGACTTTGGCTTCAAAATATAGTAGGACAAAGGTCTTTTGAACATATTTACTTGAACTCAGGGAAAAAACCTCAACCTCTCGCGGTCAGGGATGAGGTCCTTCCTCAGGTGGATTTCAAGTATCTTTGGATCTTGTTCACGAGTGGGGGAAAATGGAACTCTTCAGAGCTACAGTTGGCTGCGGCGTCTGCAGTGATGCGGACTCTGTATCGGTGTGTCGTGGTATTTACTGGTCGATCTGCATTCCTACCCTCATCGGTGGTCACAAGCTGTGGTTCATGACCAAAAGAACAAGATCCTGGATACAAGCGGCCCACTAAAACCTGTCGTGTACTTTATCTGTACTTATGAACGCACGGGAGGCACACTGAAATCAAACATGTGGCGGTGTGGAGTGCTGGAGCCTATCCAAGCTGACTCCGGGCCAGAGGCGAGGGACAACACCCTGAATTGGTGGCCAGCCGATTGCAGGGCACAAGGAGACGGACAACCATGCACACTCACACCCATACCTTGGGGCAATTTAGAGTGTCCAATCAGCCTACCATGCATGTTTTTGGAATGTGGGAAGAAATCGGAGTACCCGGAGGAAACCCATGCAGGCCCGGGGAGATCATGCAAACTCTACACAGGTGGACCGACTAAAGCTTATCAGTGATAGACTGATGAAATATAGAAAATAAGTTCAGTGGTCTGAGAGATTCCACATTTCAAATTGTCTTTGAAATTGTGGACATTTGTGTCCTCCGGGCCTAAATAAAAAGAACCATCCGAACTGTTAGAGACACAAATTTCAAAAGCCAGCATTTGTGATGGTTTGAGTGCATTAGTGATAACGACATGGGTAACTCTCACATCAGTAAAGGGAAGACAATGCCAAACAATTTTCTGCACGTGGCAAAATTGTGACTTTGTAGAAAGAGTATGGTCCAGACCTGTCTCCCATTGAAAATGTGCTGCACATTATTAAGCATAAAATACAATGGGGACCCCAGACGTCAGCTGAAACATACATTAAGCAAAAGGTAAAAAAAATCCACTTACAAAGCTTAAACAATTAGTGTCCTTAGTTCTCAAACATTTGTTAGGGTATTTGTTAGAAAAGGGGATGATGTAACACCTACACCATGTAAGCATGACCCTCCCCCAGCTCTTTTGCAATGTATTACAGCCATAAAGTTGTCAAGTTAATGATTATTTGCTAAAAATTATCTCATCTCATCTCGTTTTCTGAACCGCTTTACAAATAAATAAAAAGTAAAAAAGTTTATCGATTTGAATGTTAAATATCTTTTTAATATATTCTATTAAATATCAGTTAATATGAATTACTGATATTGCCTTCTGATTTCATTGATATTCAACACAAATTCCCATCTTCATTGGAATTTAGTCTGTAAATTGGTTCCATGCATTTCCACTTATGGAGATCTGAAGTAGATATTAAATACAAACCTCAGACGGCAGATGAAGGAGCGCCTGGAACCCATGCACATTCTCATCGAGGACTGTTGGCCCTCCTTTTTCACAGTTCCTGTCTTCAAGTCAAGAATACGACCTGTTATGAGAGACACAGCAGCATGTTTTCACACTCCAAAATAAAGATAGATGCATCCAGGCTTGTTTAAAAGAGGGGTGTTTCTCGTATTTTGATTAATAATAAAATAATGCAGAAGAAATGTAAATACAGTGGCTTGATAGACAAAAATACATTAGTATTATTAGTTTTTGGAAAAAATTCATTTCCATGACAAGTAGTTAAAATTTAACTTTGCATATTGGTGGTTTAAAGTTTTCTGCCCTGCTAAACAGACTAAGCTGGCAAGGCACAACCGCACGCGCACACTAATAACTGCCAGTGTTCGATAAATTCTGACCGGGCAAGATAGCTAGTTCCGCTTTGTAGTTATGTTACAGCATCTTCAAAACTGCAAAGATTTATAAGCTATACTGAATATTAGGTATTTTTAATTGACAGTAACGCCAATAGATTTTAAGAATTGTATTTCAGACTTTGGATATGACTTTAGCAACATTTTAGGCATTTAAAGGCAATAAATTCAAATTATTGGATTTAAGACTTTTTAATAGATGTTCTTCTTTTTTTAAGATATTTCCCTCTTGAAATCACCTTTGTTGTTATTAAACTATGAGGAAAAGTCCCTCTTTCACGCTACATTCACACAGTGTCAATCAGTTGCAAAATTGTATCAAATAACACAGCTACTTTATGCTATATTTGTAAGATGTGCACCACTTGTAAATTAGAATGCACTTTTCACCTAGCCTAATGCCATGGTCTGGTCTGCATTGACTTTGTGTACCATATTAGAAAAATGTGAGATAAAAGTCCTTCACAGCTCAAAGTGGATTCCTCATCATTGGAACATGACTGATTTCTTCCAGATGGAAAAGGAATTTGGACCATCTTGCAAATATGAACTTGACTGGAGCTTTGCACGTAAGTGTGGTGGCATTCTTCCTTCATTTCATTCTTACACTGAACAACAACAGAATACCTCTTGCAACATTCCTTTGATTCTTTATTGACATTTAGGAATGATCATTTTCGAACAAATATTGTTGTTAGGTTGCATTATTTTGACGGACACCCCTTTAAAAAAATTGACAAATTTTGCCAATCAATTTGTAACATTTAGATTTCACAGTTTTAAAAGCTCCCGGTTGTCCTCACAATTGTCAGAGGTGCTGGATCTTATTCCAATAAGCGGAGAAGGAAGACCATTCGTGCTCACACTCGTACGTAAGAACAATTTACAGTGTTCAACGACCCTACCATGCATGCTTTTTGGATACCACACAGGAGGTTGGCCACTTTTAAATGTGCAGATTTTAAATTCTGAATGAAAGAAGTCAGTGGTGGCTGAGTGGATCATACCCATTTCAAAATAAAATATAGGATACAGGAAGTGTATTTACATTTCAGGGATGTTTGATTTGACGTTTGGTAATTTGGATTTGTTTTTCTTGTATTGGAACAACAGGTTTTCCATCAAAGCTTTTTGTAACCTGAATCTTTCATATGTAGAAGCATTTGTGAGTAAAGGTTCAACTGTGGATATAATATGATTTATATTTAATATAAGTCCATCAACAAACTGTAAAGCACAGTACAAAACTATTTAGATAAATGACCTATATGGTGTGTGGAGACTCAGACATGACATGCATGAAAAACAATTAGCTTGAGCACGAGCTATTACTTCATGGGCATGACCTACTAATTCCTAGGAACAAACTAGTAGTCGTACCTTTACTTACTAATTGGTTCCAGAACTTGTTTCAAAACTTAGATTTTTCATAAGTAGAGCAGTACTTTGTAAGTGTGTCCCACTTTTGTATAAAAGATGTGAGAAACAGACAACATTTTGACAAAATTAATATATTAAAATGAATAATAAGCATGCAAAAACATGTTCTATTCATGCAATAGTACAGTACATTAGCACACAAGCACATGCACATAAACACATCTCAACAACTTCAAATTATGAATTAAAAACAACAACAACAACTTAGCATTAAATAGAACTCCAAAAGACTAACAATCTCTCCATCTTGTCGTTCAGAACAGAAAGCCATGCCCAGGAGTCGTCGCTTTTATTGCCTCCTTCTGCTTCACGAGTGTAGCGATGCTAGTAGGTGCCTTATGACTATGCTGCCTTGCAACATCAGTCAACCGCACGCCACTTTCTTATCTTCGTTTATTCATTTAATCTCATCTCATCTCATTTTCTGAACCGATTTATCCTCATTAGGGTGGCGGGGGGTGCCCTTGTGCCCTGTGATCGTCTGGCCACCGATTCAGGGTGTCCCCCGCCTCTGGCCCGGAGTCAGCTGATATAGGCTCCAGCACCCCCCGCGATCCTAATGAGGATAAAGTGGTTCAGAAAATGAGAATATGGTTTCTGTAGAAGGACAAATACGACACAAACGTTCTAAAGGTCAGCCCGGTGGGGCGAGTGGTTAGTGTGTCGGCCTGACAGCTCTGGGGTCCTGGGTTCAAATCCAGGTCATGTCCATCTGTGTGGAGTTTGCATGTTCTCCTCGGGCCTGCGTGGGTTTCCTCCCGCTACTCCAGTTTCCTCCAACATTCCAAAAACATACATGGTAGGCTGATTGGACACTCTAAATTGCCCCTAGGTATGGGTGTGAGTGTGCATGGTTGTCCGTCTCCTTGTGCCCTGCGATCGGCTGGCTACCGATTCAGGGTGTTGTCCCTCGCCTCTGGCCCGGAGACGGCTGGAATTGGCTCCAGCACCCCCCGCGACCCTAATGAGGATAAAGTGGTTCAGAAAATGAGATGAGATGAGACGTTCTTAAGGTTTTCGAATGCTCTAGGACTGTGTTTCAACATTTCTGTCAACGAAGATTTGGGTTATAATAATAATAATCGGACATAGGCTTTGTCATCATCATTAACTCGACAAAAGCCTAATTGTCATCATACCCAGAAACTGCATATGACGAAATTGGTAGTGCTTCGTCATAGCCGTTATAGCCTGCAACACACAGGGCGGGATTCTGGGCAGGTGCCTATTGTAAACAAACCGGCGAATGTGTGATGGGCCATGGATACCAAGGTGCAAGAGAGAAAAATAACTGAGGAAAACAGGATTCAAAGTTTCTTGGACCGAATCATTTGAGTTCATTGCCAATGCAGAAGGATTGCCTGAATGTTTGCTTTGCCACATGGAAACACATTTACAGGTAAGGCATACTACATTTGCAGCAGAAAAAAAGTGCAATAGAGGAGCGCAAAAATAGATTACAGCAGTGGATTGCATCTCTAAGCTCCACCACTCCCGTTCACAGATGCTGAAAAGGCATGTTGTGTTCATTTTAATGGGTGTCAGGTTTGCCATTTGACATTCCCCAACACACGCACAAATAAAGAGGAAAAGACGGTGTTCTGGATTTTTCACTTGCAAGGAGAACACCACTGAGAGAGGTTCCCTTACACATCTTTTCTGTTGTTTTAATAAATTTGAGGGCCCTGATTACAATGTGTGTCTCAACTCTGAGGGGAGGGGGGGAACAAGTGAGACGTCTGAACGTAAATATATTTGTAGTCAAAACAGACGAAAGTCAGAAAGCCTTGTGGAGCGTCTGTGGTGGATGCAGGTGCAATTCTTAGCGCTGCAAGGCATTCTGGCTCCTCTTTGTTTAGTCCATTCCTAGAAGTCCAAAGCGTTTTGGCTTCTCTTTGTTTACTATAACCAAGGTTTTCAGGAGCAAAGCTTTTACTTTGTTGCAAGACAGTATAATGCTAATGATGACGAGCAAAGAAAGTTTAATAGTAAAACAAAGCGTATTCTTCGTTACGAGTCAATGTAAATTAATATGAAATAAAATCCTGACAACTGCGGTTTTGTCCAATCCTCAAAAAAATGACATCAAAAATCGGATTTGTTCATTGCGCAAAGAAAGTTTAATAGTAAAACAAAGTGTATTTTTCGTTGCGAGTAGTTGTATAATATGAAATAAACTTTTGTCAAATCCTAAAAAAATGACATCAAAAATCAGATTTGTTCATTGCGTTTTGTTAATCTAATTAAACCAATGAAACATCATTCATTGATATTGTAATGGAATTTAACATAAGGTGGCATCGTACAACAGAGCAGTCAGGTGGTGCGTCGTTCTCTACAGATTGCACTGCCAGGAAAATAAACATTTAATCATGAATGCTCATAATGTATTGATAGCCAACTTAATCATTTTGATAGCAGGCTAATATAGATACATACAGCATGTGTTGTCTGCATCATGAAGCTTATATAAGGATTTTTATTTTTTGGTGGCTCCAGACATATTTGTTTTATGTTTTTTCTCATCCAATATAGCACCCCTGGTTTAGCTGCATGTTCTTTTCTCACCCAATTCTCTAAGGACATTCATTTGCTGTGGAGAGTAACTGTCCTTGGTGGGTTTACTGTTTGCAGCCAGCTACAAGTCTCACAAAGCACGGACAAATAGACTTAGGGACAGTTTTTTCCCCCACAGCCATCAGGACTCTGAACTTGCATTAGCACGACACACAATCCCTTCTGTGCAATAACAATGTGCAATATCTTAGATTGTGCAATATTTTAGAATTTACCTTGCCAGGACGTGACTTTTTATATTTTTATATTACTTATTTATGTTTTTACTGGGAAACGCACTTTGTGGAGTGGCGCCACCAATTTCGTTGTACGCAGCTGTGTATGATGACAATAAAGGCTTTTGATTTTTGATTGATTGAGATCAAAACACTAAAAAAAACTGTGAGGCTGCAAAACCCCTAGAGGTGTTATTTCATCTTTTCCGCAGAAGATAATACATAGCACAGTGGTGCCCTCTTGTGAGTAAAAGGGCAAAATCATATTTTAAATCTCCCTCAAGCCTTTCACCACACTACAAAAAATTAAGTATACACCGCTCACATTTCTAGAAATATATAATTGTTTTCAGAGAACAACTCTAAAGACATGACTATTTGACACAATGAAAAGTAGTCTGTGTATAGCTTATAATAGGCTGATGATCATTTAAAATAAGTCAGATTCTATGAATGTACAGTGCCGGAAAAAAGTATTTGCCCCCCTCCTGATTTCTGTGTTTTTGCATATTTAACAAACACAAAGGTCTCAGATCATCAAACCAATTTTAGTATGACACAGAGACAACCCAAGGAAATTGAAAATACAATTTCTAAATGATGATTTTATTTACCAAGGCAGCAAAAAATACAAACTTATCTGGCCCTCTGTGAAAAAATAACTGCCCCATGAACCTAATAACGGGTTGTGCCACCTTTGGCAGCAATAACTGAAATCAAGCGTTTACGATAATTTGTGATGAGTCTTTCACAATGCTTTGGGCCTGCAGTTCTTTCGATGTTTTTCTAGGTTCTATTGTTACCTCCTGGATGAGTCATTGTAGCACTCTTGGAGTAATTTTAGCTTGCCGACCTCTCCGGGAAACGTTTGCCACTGTTCCCAGTTCTCTCCATTTGTGGATAATGGCTCTCTCTAACAGTGGTTCGCTGGAGCCCCAAAGCCTTTGTAACCTTGTACAAACTGATCGATGTCATCACTTTTTTTCTGCACTTCTTGAATTTCTTTGGATCGTGGCATGATGCCCTGATCTTGTAGCCTACTTCACTTTGTCTAAAAGATTCTATTTAAGTATTTTCTTGATTCACCACATGTGGTGGTAATCAGGTGTGGGTGTGGCCTGTGGAATTTAACTCTGCTTTCCTACAATTTTGATTCGTCAGTTATTTCGTGATCTAACAAAGGGGAGCCATTACTTTTTCACAGAGGGCCGGACAAGTTTGTAATTTTTTCTGCCTTGGTAAATAAAATCATCAGTTAGAAAATGCATTTTCTTTCCATCGGTTGTCTCCGTGTCATACGAAAATTGATTTAATCGTCTGCAACCTGTGTGTGTGTGATAAATATGCAGAAAACAGAGAAATTAGGAAGGGAGCAAATACTTTTTCACAGCACTGTATAAACCGCTGGCAACAAAAGATAGACTCCTTATCAAACTCCTTACTAAAGTGAGCTCAATTAGTTATCTTTCCTTTCCACTGTCATTTAACCCATCAATATTCCACGATCAAAGGTTTGACTATTCATGTGTGTTAAAATTAGTATCACACATTTTACACACTCGTACTGGTCACTAAAAGTCCAACATGGCACCTCATGGCAAACAACTCTTTAAAGATCTAAAAAACAGAATTGTCGCTTTGCATAAAAATAGCCAAGGCTAAAATAAGATTATCAACACCTTGAAACTGAGCTGCATGTGCCACAGTGGCCAAGACAATTCAGTGGTTTAACAAGACAGGTTTCACTCTGAACAAGCCTCACCATGGAAGCAGAGTGCACGTTCCCAACGTGCGCTCATCAGCAAGGGTGTATTTAGGACAGCAGGAGTACTTTCAGCATTGCTGAACAGGTTGAAGGGACAAGGGCTCAGTCTGTCAGGGCTCAGACCATAAGCAGCAGACTGTATCAAATTGGTCTGCAAGGCTGTCATCCTAGAATTAGGCCTTTTCTCAAGACGATGCACAAGAAAGTCTGTACAGTCCTACCTCTACTTATGATTGAATGCTGGTTACAAAACCTTTGATATGAAAATGAGTCCCAACATACGACAACAAGATCCAAGTTACGAAATCCCCCAAAATGTAACTACATTCCCTGTATCCGTTATTTTATTTAGAAAGTGTCCCGGTAACATTGCGGCCTGCTCAACTTCCACTCGGAGCCTCCCACAACGACTCTCTTTTGACCGCCGTTTGTTGTCACTGAGTTCTTTATTTAAAATTTCTGGTGCAAATGAAATGAATAAGCGGGCCCTACTATTCATCAAAAAGCAGAAGATAAGAAAGTGGCGAGCGGTTGACTGATATTGCAAGGCAATACGGCCAACCGTAACCCAACTACAGCATTGCTACGCTATTGAAGCAGAAGGAAGCATTTAAGAGCAACGACTCCTTGGCACGGCTTCTCTGTGCTGAACGATGAGATGGGGAGACGGTTAGTCCTTTGGAGTTCTATTTAATACTAAGTTGTTTTGAATTCACAATTTGAAGTTGTTTAGATGTGTTGATGTGCATGTGTTTTTGTGCTAATGTTAGCTTCCTCCTCACTGTACTGTACTACTGCAAAAATACATGTTTTGCATGCATGTTATTCATTTTAATACATCTATATCTATATATTATTATACAAATGGATCTTTGTGTGTGTGTTTGTTTGTGTCTGTCTGTGTGTGTATCTGTTCTTTCCCTACGGACTCTGAAATGGCTGAACCGATTTTCATGAAAATTCACACAGTTATACTTGAGAAGTCTGTGAGGTTTTAGGTTTTGTGTCAAAGCACCCTCGATAAGTATCGGAAATTGATAATCGAAAAAAATCAGATTTTTTGAAAAATGGTCTGAGGTAGTAATCATGCTTGAAAACACAATGGCGGTGTTTCCCAGCTCAAGATACCTGTACATAATTGTATACAGACGCTCCCCTACTTACGAACGAGTTAGGTTCCGAGCCATTGTTCATAAGTTGAATTTGTTTGTAAGTTGATTCAGTGCTATATTTTGTATTATAATTTATGTTTAAGGCCTATATAAGTATATTGAAGGTTTATATAAGTGGATTTGTATGTTTAAGGCTTGTATAAGTAACACGCATTGGTTTGTACTGAAAAAAAATAATAATAATAAAATGGAGAGAATATGTACAGTACTGTATAGAGAGAGAGAGAGATTTATGTATTAGAAACTGGCCGAAAGAAGCGATCTAACGACGATTGCACAGTTTTCTTCTTTTTTCATCATAAATGATGCGGTAGCACTGTATGGCATCATTCAATTGATTTGCAAACTTTGTGCAACGTTCAATATTTGGGTCCTGCTGCTCGATCTTTCTGTTTATAAATGGTACTGACGGTCGAACGATTCAAGTTGTATAGTATGTGCAACGCTCACCACTCTCACGCGCATCAAGCTTCGTTATTATTGCCACTCGTTTCAAATGAAATGGCTTGCCTCTTCCTTGCAACTCCCTCAATAGAAGCATTTCGCTTTTTACCAACCATATTCAATAATGGATGCACGAGATATTTAATGATACAAATGAAAAAGGTTCTTTGCCCACTGGAGATACGTTCACGCACTTCCGCATTGCAACGGAGAAGGTAGATGCTGGGTGAGCTGAGCCCTCACATCGCCAGGCGTATTAGCGGCGGAAAGAAGCACTACTCGGAAAAAAATACAAAATTGGACTCACGAACATTTTTCGACTTAAACGCAATTTGCAGACATGTTCGTATGTACCGTTGTTCGTAAGTTGAATGTTCGTAAGTAGGGGAGCGTCTGTACACGTTTTCTGTGCTATGCATGTAACTCACATTTTCCTTTTTCATCTAACCCATTTTTCAAAAGGGATTTTTTATAGAGCAAAAACTGTTTTCTAATCCTTTTTCATCTAACCCATTTTTCAAAATTGAGGAGCACTTCACAGAAAATAACCCAAAGAAGATGTGGCAGGGAATACGACACATTAACAATTACAATGACAATAATAAGGTGTCTGTTAACACAGATGCCTTACAAGCAGAGGAACTGAACCGTTTCTTTGCCCGCTCTGAGACTGACAAATCAGATTCAGTCTCAATACATCCACCACCTTGCAGCAGTACACTGAAGCTTCAGGAACATGAAGTGAGACAGGTACTGCGGACTGTGAACACCAGGAAAGCTGCTGGCCCTGACGGAGTACCTGGGAAGGTGCTCAAAGCCTGAGCTGACCAGCTGACTGGGGTTTTCACAAAAAAATTGAATTGTTCCCTGAAACAATCCATCATCCCCCACTTTACACAAAATTTAGACAATGTTCACCCCTTGAAAACACAGCATTAAAATCAAAACATTTTTAAGGATTTCACTCACCCATATGGACCCCGGCGCTTACCTGAGTCATTTTATGTATTCTTAAGTATGTGGTACACTTTTTGCAGTGAAAAAAATCTCAATGCACAGCACCATCTGAAAATCTTCATATTTACAACTATTTTGCCTATATTAACCGTGTGCGGTCGTTTGGTCGTCGGTCTTTTGGTCGCCGTCTTTTGGTCGCCGTCTTTTGGTCGCCGTCTTTTGGTCGCAGTCTTTTGGTCGCAATCTTTTGGTCGCCGGACTTTTGGTCGCGGTCTTTTGGTCGCCCGGACCCAAACAACGGGCGACCAAAAGACCGGCGACAAAACAAAGTAAAACAACACGGTCTACGCATCAATAAAAGCCAACAGTGGCCCTGAGCAGTTTCACTGAGCGGACATGTGAGTGTATAAGAGTTTGTATGTACATGAGTTGTCCCCTTAGGAAGGAACGTCAGTCAGGGTCTTAACAAGTTCTCCAACAAAACACAATAAAAGTACGGGACATTTGGAGCTTTTCTTTAGCCTAATAATTAATAGGGCATTAAGTATGACTAAATAATAATTCGCAGTTGGTATTCAGAGAATTTGAGCAACGATTTAAATGGTAATTATCAATAACCTTCCGGGCGACCAAAAGACCGGCGCCCAAACGACCGAGTACCATATTAACAATACAGTAATCCCTCGTTTATCGCGGATAATGTAGACCAGACATGGCTGCGATAATCGAAAAACCGCGAAGTATGATCACCCCTATTATTACTACCATATTACATGTTTTCGCACCTATACAGAAATACAAACGCTCGCTTACTCCAGCGGGACTTTGCCAAGAAATTTGAGAAAGGTAAATACACAAGTACAATTATCAAGAAGCGTATTTATTAAATATTACAGCTATAAGCATATGAAGACTGTAATGTATTAATATCTAAATTTTAGATATTGATGTACATTTTTATATAAACATTATCTTTAGATTCTAAAGATAATGATTATATAAAAATGTACAGTTGTGGTCAAAAGTTTACATACACTTGTAAAGAACATAATGTCATGGCTCGCTTGAGTTTCCAGTTATTTCTACAACTCTGATTTTTCTCTGATAGAGTGATTGGAACAGATATTTCTTTGTCACAAAAACATTCATGAAGTTTGGTTCTTTTATGACTATTATGGGTGAACAGAAAAAAGTGATCAAATCTGCTGGGTCAAAAATATACACACAGCAGCGCTAATATTTGGTAACATGTCCCTTGGCCATTTTCACTTCAATTAGGCGCTTTTGGTAGCCATCCACAAGCTTCTGGCAAGTTTCTGGTTGAATCTTTGACCACTCCTCTTGACAGAATTGGTGCAGTTCAGTTAAATTTGATGGCTTTCTGACATGGACTTGTTTCTTCAGCATTGTCCACAAGTTCTCAATGGGGTTTAAGTCAGGACTTTGGGAAGGCCATTCGAAAACCTTAATTCTAGCCTGATTTAGCCATTCCATTACCACTTTTGATGTGTGTTTGGGTCCATTGTCCTGTTGGAGCAACCAACTGCGCCCAAGACCCAATCTTCGGGCTGATGACTTTAGGTTATCTTGAAGAATTTGAAGGTAATCCTCCTTCTTCATTATCCCATTTAGTCTCTGTAAAGCACCAGTTCCATTGGCAGTAAAACAGCCGGACAGCAAAACACTACCACCACCGTGCTTGACGGTAGGCATGGTGTACTTGGGGTTAAAGGCCTCACCTTTTCTCCTCCAAACACATTGCTGGGCATTGTGGCCAAACAGCTCGATTTTTGTTTCGTCTGACCACAGAACTTTGCTCCAGAAGGTCTTATCTTTGTCCATGTGATCAGCAGCATACTTCAGTCGAGCCTTAAGGTGCTGCTTTTGGAGCAAGGGCTTCCTTCTTGCACGGCAGCCTCTCAGTCCATGGAGATTCAAAACACGCTTGACTGTGGACACTGACACGTGTTCCAGCAGCTTCTAATTCTTGGCAGATCTGCTTTTTGGTGATTCTCGGTTGAATCTTCACCCTCCTGACCAATTTTCTCTCAGCAGCAGGTGATGGCTTGCGTTTTCTTCCTGATCATGACGGTGACAAAACAGTGCCATGCACTTTATACTTACAAACAATTGTTTGCACTGTTGCTCTTGGGACCTGCAGCTGCTTTGAAATGGCTCCAAGTGACTTTTCTGACTTGTTCAAGTCAAGGATTCGCTTTTTCAGATCCATGCTGAGCTCCTTTGACTTTCCCATTGTATCGTTTGTGGGCGATTTCATCCAATGAGCCCTATTTGATTGGCCTCAGAGAAGTCACCAGCTGTAGTCCATGATAATCACTCACAAGAAGTTAAGAGGTCATGCTATGAAGCTCATTTCACTGACACAACTTTCTAAGTCACCAAAATTGCTAATTCGTGTTGCTGCATGTATATTTTTGACCCAGCAGATTTGTTCACTTTTTCTGTTAACCCATAAAAAAGTCATAAAAGAACCAAACTTCATGAATGTTTTTTGTGACAAAGAAGTATATGTTCCAATCACTCTATCAGAGAAAAATCAGAGTTGTAGAAATAACTGGAAACTCAAGAGCCATGACATTATGTTCTTCACAAGTGGATGTAAATTTTTGACCACAACTGTAAATCCTTTATGTACTGTACTCAGTGAAAATAGTTCCTCTTTGCTTAATTTAAATGAAAAAAAAACATGTTATAGGGAGCTTTAGTCCAAGTATTTTTCATTAGATTCAAGATATGTTGGATCATCGATGGAATATTCAGGAGACGCCGTAGGGGAGGGAGCTTTTCAGGAGGAGCATTTGTGGGAGGTTTTCAGTGCAGAAGGAAGATGTTGATGGGGAGTTGAGACCGCTGTTTCTTTTTTGGTACAAATATGCTTTTGTCAAGGACATGAAACTGTCAAGACAATTGCCATATTCCATGGCTATGACCATGTTGTCATCAATCTCTGGGACACTTTGCTTGAAACTGTGAGCCGTATTGAAAGTTTCCTGTCGATTACTCAAAGTACTAAGGCCATGTTCTTCATCTTTAATGTTGTCATTGTTTTCAGGAAATTAAACTTCCACTTCACTCCTCCGCGCAGACCAGCCATCAATTACCAGTCCAGGGAGCTCTATTCTCGGGTAAGATGAACGCCGTCAGCCTGCTGCCCGGACTTAAATGGAAATTGAACTTCCACTTTCCTCCTCCGTGGCGTCCAGCCATTTTAGTAGCCCAAAGGGCGCTCTTTTGGGACAAGGGCGATGGCGTCCACCGTAACGTCGCACTGAGCTTGCACTTTGAAACATTTGTGGGAAATTTCATCTTGCTCCTCCCCGGCGTACAGCCATCTTAGCCGCCCAAAGGGCTCTATTTTTGGAGAAGGGCAATGGCGTCCGGCGTAACGTCGCCCAGAGCTCGCATTTTTGAAAAAAGTCACTAAGTCAAATGGCTTGGGAGCTATTCAAGATATTAGGTTCTAATAACAATAATAAATTAATAATTAATAAGTGGAGTGTGTTATTGAAACACTAACAAGTGTTCGTTAAACAAAAGGAAATTACCTATTTTTTCTGTAAATTTGGTGTCAATCTGCCAAATGGCTTGGGAGCTATTAAGATATTAGGTGCTAATTGTTGGGGTTATTCTGGATATTATAGATGTATGCATTTTAATTACTTTTGTATAAGAGTGTCTTTAATTTGAGACTGGGGCAAACTCGAGGTCACCCTGCTGGCTCCAGCTTGTTGACGTAACACCTCACCGTATCCTCGGCTCCAAGGACTGTTTACTGGGAGATACACCTCGATGCAGCCCAGACACCCAGAGGCAAGTTCGAAATGAAGATCTGCGAAGGACTCATAAATTGCTTTGACTGGGACGCCGGCAGTTTACCTTATGAAGAAATTATTATGTTTATACTGCAAATTCTTACGCAGGTGTTTTGGTTTCGATCTAATATGAGCAGTTGTTTTTTTACCTTAATGGTGTTTTTCGGTTAGCTTATGCAATTGTTTTGAATCAGATTACATTAAATGTTTTGAGTATGGCGCGACCAAATGGAGAGAAGAGTATGCCGCTCTTCAGAATCCTCTTGAACGAAGGCGAGTTGGGGGTGATTCTCCTTGCAATTTGTAACCAGTGTATGTTTAAAGATGCCTTCCATGTTAATTAAATTGTATTAATGATTAATCCATCACTAATAATGGTAATAAATTAATTAATAAATGGAATGTGTTATTGAAAAACTAAAATGTTTTCGTTAAACAGAACGTAATTACCTATCTTTTCTGTACATTGGGTGCCAATACGTCAAATTGCTTGGGAGCTATTGAAGATATTAGGTGCGAATAACAGTAATAAATTAATCTATAATCTATTTAAAACGTGATTTATGGGTGTGTGTGTATGTTAAGATTATTTCGCCACAATTGTCCAAACCGTGCAACGTAGATAGTTGAAATTTTTTATGGTGGCCAGAAACGGCTGTCGGATCCTAATGGATGAGTGAATGAATTTCTTCGCCGGACGACACCGGGGGCATGGGCTGCCGACTCGCCGGCCAACCAGGCCGGGAAATTAAACTTCCACTTCGCTCCTCCACACCGTCCAACCGTCAATTAGCTGTCCTGGGAGCTCTATTTTCGGATAACTGCAACGACGTCAGCCCACTAGCCGGACTTAAATGGAATCTCAACTTCCACGTTGTTTCGCCTCGACGTCCCGCCATCCTCGCCGGATCACGTGCTCTATTTTGGGCCGAAGGATCTGCCGTAATGTCGCCCGGGGCTCGCATTTCTAAAAAAAAAAATCCCCCTTTGCTGGTGCCCTCTGGCATCCAATTCGCTGAGCTGAAGCCGCAAAGTGAAGCAGGGTCACAGTATTACAGTATCTCCTAACATTACGCAAAGAGAAATGTTGTGCTCACACAAACTTCACGTCTACAAAAGTTGAAGCCTGTGAAACCAGACAACCGGTTTACTTTACATAAAAATAAGCAATAAAATGCCTTCAATCTCATAATATTACGATTTGAATCTTGTAATAGTGCAGTCTAAGATTTAATGTACTTAATACTTTTCGTTGGAATATTTCAATTTGTGATTGTAATTTCCCGCAGAACACCTGACCATCACTCACAGAACACCAGTGTGCTGCAGCCAGTGGTGGACCGTCAAGGCCTGCAAGGCCTTCTCTGCTGGCCTAAAAAAATATCTGAATCACAGACTGATGTTAATTATGTTTTGTCCATGAATACTTATTAAATAATTCCAAATTGTCTGTCAGCTTCCTTTCATTGCTTTTACCCTGGTTGTGCTGCTTCCAGATGTTTGTTTTCATACTTAAGCATCTAACCAATCACATTTCAGCCATTATTCGCCATTTTCCATATTTCACCAATTTCGTTATAGGCAGCTGTGTATGATGACAATAAAGGCTTTTGATTTGATTATTTGTTGCCAGGGTCAGAAATCTGACTTGAGGCCTTCACAATCAGTTCTGCAGGCTCTGCTGCATAAGAGCGTCGATAAAACTGTTGCTTTAACCAATCAGATTTTGAGTTGGCGACACCAAGGCCTTCTTGCAGGCGTAGGGATACGTCATCGCTTTCACCAACTATGATTGGCTAGTGATAGAGTGGACTAGCCAGAACTACCAAACTGTAGCTGGAGTGAGCTGCACAAGCAAATATATTGTTGTGTTGATTTAATAGCGGTTTTGTAAACCCGCAATGGCTGAAGGAGGAGAAGAAATGGATTTGTTTGCAGAATTACGGTCAAAGCCATTTTCAAGACGGACTTTTCAAGAAAAGCTGGACATCATTGAGAAAGGTCGGACAACTCCGAAGCAAGCAAGCCCGTCACAACCGGGAACGAACATTTTCAGCACTAAATCGAATAAAAACTTATGCCAGAAATACGACGGGACAGGCTCGACTTTCAGCATTAGCTTCGATGGCGATAAGAAGGAGGAGGAAAGAAAGGAGGGTGGATATTGTGTACAGATTAAAAGGATTTTTGGTGAGTAAAATGTGCCTATATTCCTAAATAATATTTCAATTGTATGAGGTTATTATTGATGCTTTTTATATGTATCACAGCTGTAGCTGCAGTAAAGGTTTTATAGCCATAAAATAGTTTTTGAGGGTTGGATTGATTCATAGCATTGAAAGGGTCGATTTGAAATTCATGGCCCGCCACTGGCTGCGGCACAGTGATTGGGAAACACTGATCTAGAGCATGGGTGTCCAAACTGGTCCTCAAGAGCTGCAGTGGGTGCAGGTTTTCACTCCAATTGATAAGGATACATTTTCCCCAATCTCGTGTCTTAAAAGGTACAAGCAACAGTGTTGCTTGTTACAGCATAGTTAAGTTCATTGGTTAAATAGTCAGTGTTGGATCACTCATTCATCCTTCGCATCGCTTATCCTCACAAGGGCCGCGTGGGGCGCTGAAGCCTGACCCAGCCATTCACGAGCAGCAGAATGGGTACAGCTCAAATTGGTTCTCAGCCAATCGCAGGCCACAATGAAATGGACAACCACTCATTCTCATAATCACACCGCCACCGAGTGGGAATGGAACCCATACTGTCCGCACAAAAGGCAGGCGTAAGAACCACTGCACCAGCGGGTTGCCATTGCTGGATCAGTTAGAACAAAAACCTGTGCCCACTATAGCCCTTTGTGCAATAGTTTGGACACCCATGATCTAGAGCGGGGGTCGACAACCATAGGTTCTGGAGTTGCATGCAGCTCTATAGCACTGCCCTAGTGACTTACTGGAGCTTTTTCAAAATGTTTGAAAAAGGGGGAGAAATATATTTTTAATTTTAATATAGTTTCTGTCGGAGGACAAACACAACACAAACATTCTTCACATTTTAAAAGCTGTTCGAATGTCTCTTTTTCTCTCTCATCTCATTTTCTGAACCGCTTTATCCTCATTAGAGTCGTGGGGGGTGCTGGAGCCTATCCCAGCTGACTCCGGGCCAGAGGCGGGGGACACCCTGAATCGGTGGCCAGCCGATCGCCGATCCCAGTGGCGGGCCATGAATTTCAAATCGACCCTTTCAATGCTATGAATCAATTTAAATGCTGTTCGAATGTCTCTTTTTCTCTCTCATCTCATTTTCTGAACCGCTTTATCCTCATTAGAGTCGTGGGGGTTGCTGGAGCCTATCCCAGCTGACTCCGGACCAGAGGCGGGGGACACCCTGAATCGGTGGCCAGCTGATCGCAGGGCACAAGGTGACGGACAACCATGCACACACACACCCATACCTAGGGGCAATTTAAAGTGTCCAATCAGCCTACCATGCAGGTTTTTGGAATGTGGGAGGAAACCGGAGTACCCGGAGGAAACCCACGCAGGCCCGGGGAGAACATGCAAACTCCACACAGGTGGACCTGACCTGGATTTGAACCCAGGACCCCAGAGCTTTGAGACCGACTCCGTAACCACTCGAATGTGTAGAATAAATATTAAATTTCAACATTTCTGTCAACAAATATTTTCATCATACCCTGCGACAGACGCTTCTATCAGCAGGATGGGATGTTAGGAAGGTGCCTGTTGCAAACAAACCAGCGACTGTGTGATGGGCCATGGGTCCCAAGACGAAAAGAGAAAAATAACTGAGGAAAACCAAGGATTCAACATTTCTTGGACCGAATCATTTGCATTCATAGCCAATGCGGAAGGATTGCCTGAATGTTCACGTTGTAGCGAGAAATTGTCAAATAACTAAAAGAGTCATGTGGAAAGACATTTCCAGGTATGGCAAGCTACATTTGCAGCAGAGTACCCAATTAGAGGAATGCAAAATTAGAGTGGATTGCATCTCCAACCTCCACTACTGCTGCAAGTTCCATTTAACCCTGGAGATCATAAAGCAGAGAAAACCGTTGACAGGTGGTGTAGCGGCACGTTATGCACATTTGTTGTTGCTGTTTTGTGGAATCCTCAAAATAAAAATGCATTTCTTTAATGTCATCAAAGCAATAAAACATAATTCAATAATATTGGTTGGTTGTTGGTTGGTTGGAACTTTATTTCATCCCGTATTCGGGAAATCAAAATCGTGAAGTTAAACTTGCAGCGGCATCGTACAACAGAGCAGTTACATGGTGTGTCATTCACTACACAATGCACTGCGGGGGAAATAAACATTTACTCATGGATGTTCATGATGATTTTGTAGCCAACAGTCATTTTGATAGTAGGCTGATATAGATACATACAGCATCATTTATTATAAGGTTTATATAAAGCTTTTAATATTTGTGCAGCTCCAGACATTTGTTTTTTGTATTTTTCCTCCAATATAGCTCTTTCAACATTTTGGGTTGTCAACTCCTGATCTTAGAGTATGTCTCATGTATCTCTACTAAATTAAAAGATGAATTAATTATTTTTGCTGGTGGAATATTTTGGTTTTGTACTGGTAATGTGAAGTGGATTTTAGAAGTGGAGATGGGCTTTCCATCAGCCCATTTGTTGCTATTAATGCGATTGACGGCCAATCCATTTTCCAGTTCAACTAAATTGGACATTTCCTGATGTCAATAGAACTGAGACATGATCATTGAGTGTCAGTCCTCCCAGTACCAATGGATTTGATATATTTGGCCCTGAATGGCAATGATCAGAGAAAAACATAAATACATTTATAAAAATAAAATTAAAATTTACCGATGACCCTTGTGAAGATAAGTATTTCAGAAAATTACTGACAGAAAAAATAATTAAAATAATAAAATAGTTGGAGAATTTCCTCTACCTGTCATGGAGTTTTCTGAGGTGCTCAGCTGTTCCCTCAGCTTGTCAACATCATCAGGGTGGACATGTTCATACAGAGTGCTGCCAAACCACTCAGACTGTGACTGGTTCAACACTGGTGTCACAGAATCAGAGACATAGATCACACGTCCTGTCTCTGCAGCCACTACAAACAGAAACCCATCAGCAGCCTCCAAGATCAGATGCTTCAGTTCCTATAGTTAATTAAAAAAATACATTTAAATATGAATACAATTCAAATGTATCATGTTACACAATGAAATCACATGATAAAAAATACTTCTCTAACATGTATACTGTCATCCTTCACCACTTTGCGCCTTCAGTACATGTGTATTTTATATTAAGTATCCGAATCAAAAATGTTCTTAAAATGTCAAAATTTACGCTGAAACTTGCAAGCGGAACACAGGCGATAAAAAATGGTGGAAGTCCGGGCACTGCTTCTTCTTCGGCTCTGAGTCGGGTGGCACTCTGTTCACTGTAGAAGAATGATGCGCCGAATAATAGCGAAGGACGTCGTCTTGCCTTTTCCTTTTTTGGTTAGATTTCGCATAGTGGAAGTTACCTCGTGGAGAAAGACTACACCGAGCCTATTCCAGCTTTGTTTATATTTTCGCCTAAGCGTCCTGTGACATCTAAGGCATCAAATGAGCCCAAGAAAAAGAACAAACATGCGTCCCGCGCCTCTGGCCCCAAGTCAGCTGGGGTAGGCTCCAGCACCACCTGCTGCCGTTGTAAGGATAAAGCGGTTAAAAAAATGAATGAATGAATGATGGATGACAGTGACTGGAAAAGTGAAGTTGCTAGATATACTGAAGGTGGGCAATAAGTATGCCTATGTAGCATGCCATTAGATAAAGAAAGAAGAAGCGAACATTCGGAAACTGTTACGGTATCCTTTTCCAAGGATACCAAACGAATGGCAAACAATAGGAATAAAATATTTGTTAAGATGGAGAATGCCCTATCGGTCTTAATTTCGGACTAGTGGAAGAAGATACCTGTGGATACCAACATGATTAGAACCAAAGGCAAGATCTTATGCTATATCTTAGCTCCTGACGAAGGTGGTGAAGACCCTTAGTCTAGTACTAGTGCCGCTAGTGCTCCTTGTGGTTTTATTGCAAGCAACGGCTGCTCGAGACCCACTCAATGAATTTGTGGATTTTTGATTATCACGACTACGTCTGGTCTGCATTATCCATGAAATTCGAGGGATTACTGTATGAATATATGTAAACGCGTACAGCACAAGCCATATATTCATTCATTTACCCACACAAGGGTCACTGGGGATGCTGGAGCCTATCCAAGCCAACTATGGGGACGAGGCTCACATTTGATTGGCTAAAATAGAACATCTGGGAAATACTGGCTATTATTTGCATTTCTCTCAAGTATCATTCATTCATTTTCCATACCGCTTATTCTCACACTGCTAATCAAGGGCGACAAGAATATTCTCAAAAGAAACAGAACAGGTGTCATGAATGTATGATTCCCAGTGAACATTACAAGGATATTATTCTCAGAAGGGTACCTCAGGGCCATTATATACAGTATTCCCTAAAATATCGCAGTTAATGTACAGTAATGGCCAAAAGTTTTGAGAATTACACAAAGATTACATTTTCACAAAGTCTGTTTCTTCAGGGTTTTTAGGTATTTGCCAGATGTTTCTATGGCATGAGGACATACAATTAGAAGCATTTCACAAGTACCAAAAGCTTTTACTGAGAATTACATGCAATCGGTCAATATTTGCAGTGTTGACCCTTCTTTTTCAAGACCTCTCCAATTCTCCCTGGCATGCTGTCGAACAACTTCTGAACCAAATCCTGACTGATGGCCGTCCATTCTTGTATAATCAATGCTTGGAGTTTGTCAGAATTTGTGGGTTTCTGATTGTCCGCCTGCCTCTTGAGCAATGTTCCCTCTAAGCTGCGCGCGTGCGCAATTGCGCACTACTCTCGTCTTCTCTGCGCAGCAGCAATCATATGGCGCGCAGTAAAAAAAAATCGGAAGGTTTTTTTTTTTTTTTTTTTACCCCTTTCCCCATGATGGCAGCCAGTGGCAGTAGCTCTGTCCACGCTTATGTTTTTCGTGTTTTACAGCATGTTTTACATGAAAAATTAGAGGGAACATTGACATGCACCTGCTTGTGGCAGGTGTGATACTGGTGTGCCCATAGCGAGCAATGATGATGTCGTGACCGGATGATTCGCCTAAAGACGTTTTGCCGACGGACGTTTGACAGACGGACAGGTCGCCGAATGAACGTTCAAACAGCGTTTAATGATTAAATACAAATACTAGTATTTGTTTTTAATCATTAAACGCTGTTTTCAGCTGGATTTGACCGAATTTGAGAGCATTTTGAGCCGTTTGCCGAATGGACGTATATAGACGTTTTTTTGCCTCCATCGCGATATCATCGCAACATTTTACCGAGGAATTCACTTCCCTGGGCTCGGTTCTAATGTCCAAAGAGCTCCAGTATTTGTATTTAATCATTAAATGTTGTTTTAGGATGGATTTGACCCGATTGCTGTCATTTTACGGCTCGGTTCTGCTACATCTGCCCGCCCAAGAGTGCTTATTCCCGGACTGCCATGCCCGCCCAAGAGTGCTTATTCCCGGGCTGCCATTGATGGTAGACTAACATTAATTTTACTATAATTTGGACAACACCGGCGGCGGGCCGGATTAAAAATCCTAACGGGCCGTATATGGCCCGCGGGCCGAGGTTGAAAAACTTGTACACACACGATCCGGGGGTTGGGCGAGCGCGCGAATCCCGTTTCGGGGAAACCTCCGTTCGGCCGAATGAACGTTCGGCGGAACGTCCATTCGGCGACCTGCCCGTCTGTCAAACGTCCGTCGGCGAAACGTCTTTAGGCAAATCATCCGAGTACCGATGATGTCGCTCACACTGGTACTCAGTGCGCTCAGGGAGGTTGTCTTTCTGCTCAGACCAACGAAAAAATTGAGGGAACATTGCTCTTGAGGATTGACCACAAATTCCCAATGGGATTAAGATCTGGAGCGTTTCCTCGCCAAGGGCCAAAAATCTTAATGTTCTGTTCCCTAAGACATTTTGTTATGACCTTTGCTTTATGGCCAGGTGCTCCATCATGCTGGGAAAGGCATTCGTCATCACCAAATTGCCCCCGGATGGTTGGGAGAAGTTGCTCTCGGAGGACATTCTGGTACCATTCTGTGTTCATCGCTGTGTAAAGCAAGATTGTGAGCGTGCCCACTCCCTTGACCGAAAAGCAACCCCACACATGAATGGTTTCAAGAGGCTTCACTGTTAGCATGAGACAAGACCGATTGTAGCGCTCACCTCGTCTTCTCCGAACAAGCCTTCTTCCAGATGCAATCGGAAAGGGGCTTCACCATCGCTCCCGGATCCTAGACCTGTGGCTGTTGAGGGATTTTCACTCCCTACACCCTAATAAACCAGGTGGTCCGCCGGGGGGTGTCCGTTGAGGGGGGAGGGTACTGTCATACCCTGTTTTCTACAATGATGGGTGTCTTTTCAGCAGCCAATTAACTTAACGAGAGGAGGCAGATCACAACAGCTGCAGCTGATGAACACAACCAGCCAATTGTGGGATTATTACATGCATTCCCGTCACTTAGCGCCCCAGCTTGCCCTACGCTTTACTACGATTGCCCGAGAGGTTCACGTTGGTATTTTTGTATTTTTTGTACTTTGAAAAACCTTGGTTCTTTCGCCGACTCGGTCGTGCTGTTTTTGTTAGATCCCTTTGGTACGCGTTTTTTGCTCTTTGTTTAAAAAATTCTAGTTTTTGCTGAATTGACTCTTCCATTTCCTGAGTTGCGGATCCACCCTTAATGCAAGCCAAGATGCCGCCGTTCACGCGGGAGCCAGTGGCAGTAGCTCTGTACACTTATGTTTTCCGTGTTTTACAGCCCTTCTATCTTTTTTTAATTACAGTGGTACCTCGTCATACGACCACTCGTCATACAATATTCTCGTTTTACGACGGAAATTTCGATCCAATAATTCGCCCGTCATGCGATCAAAATTTCGTGATGCGACCAAGCCAGGTGGCCATGGCACTGTCTTTTTTGCATATATTTCATGTATAACAATATTTACGAGCACCGAATGAGTTATTCAGAACAGGAAAGGCATAACGCTCATGCGCGGTGAAGGAATAATAGTTTAAAGCTTAAAGATAGCTCATTAGATCTCCCTACATTTCCTGTGGAATGTTGAGTGTATGCGAAGGTCACTGGACAGGATGTGGGGGTTGGAATCAACTGTTTGGAGATGTGGGGGGGTGCAAGAGTGGACTGTTTGCAGGAGCCAAGACGAGATAACAAAGAGGCAGTTGGAGGCAGGAAGACTACAACTGGGCGGAACCGCGAGGAGATTCTGCAGGAAATAAAGACCAATGGCCAGGATGCCTTCGTTGTTGTGTCATTTGCATATTGTGGACTATAACTAAGTTCCTGGGCAACTCGGAGGAGGAGAACTACGACGACTGGTGGCAACAGAGACGCTTAAAGATGGACTGAGAGGAACCTGAACCACAGGCTTATGTATTAGATTTGTGTGTTAGAAATAAATCCACCCGTGTGTGAAAATGTCGGCTTCCTGGTACCTTTCTATTGCAGAACGAGCGCGCAAATTGTTGGATGAGTGGCAGTCGGGTAAGGTTGCAAATTGGAGTCAGATTATTAACTTAACTTTAATATAATTATAGAGAAAATTACCCCAACAATTCTGGTGATCCCCGACTGTGATGCAAATGAGGTAGAAGAGCCACAAGAATCTGGGATTCGGGTCTGGGACCCACGTCCACACCAGGTGACGACCTGATAAAGGAGCCACACGCGTCCGACCGTCTTTCCTCTTGGGTGCACAGTGAAACAAGGTAAGCAGATTCCTTTTCAAATTCTGCACATTGACAACGCTAAATTATAAGAGGAAGGAGGACTGGAATGTCTTAAAAGTGTAAGGGTGGACAGTAGGGTATAAAATCTGGGATTTACCTACGTAGAGTAGTCCATTAGTGGCTTAAAAGTGTAAGTGTGGATATTAGTAGGGTATAAAATCTGGGATTTACCTACTAAGAGTAGTTCCATTAGTAGGGTATAAATTCTGGGATTTACCTACGTAGAGTAGTCCATTAGTGGCTTAAAAAAAGGGTGGACAGTAGGGTATAAAATCTGGGATTTACCTACTACAATAATGTGGAACTACTCGTGGTTCGATACGGTTTAAAATCTGGGATTTACGTATCAGTGTGGAAGCAGTGTGTGTGAAAACTAAAATTAAAACTAAAATTGTTCTGCGTAAAAAAGGGGTTGGGACACGCACGGGTGGATTTCCAGATGGCGATGATAAGAAGTCTGATAGTGGTTTCAGGTTCCTCTCAGGTTGTCTCAGCAGACGAATGGAATGCAGAATGGAGATTGGAGAGTTGGTGTGTGTGTGTGCGTGCGTGCGTTTTGAGAGGATGTGTGTGTATGTGCGGCTGCGTAATGCGTAGGTTGCCTTTGTCTGCCGCGATGGGTTGAGAGGCATGGTTTCTGTCCCAATTTGAAGAATGATGAAGGTTTGTGAAGGTTTGATGAAGGTTTGAACATAGAAAGGGAATTGTGAATAGAAAAGATTTTGGTAAGCATGAAGAAAAGAGTAATTAGTGGAATAGAAAGTAAGAAAGTTAAGAAGGAAAAGAAATGTTGAGAGAGGGCCTGGGAGAGAATGGAGTGTGTGTGTGTGTGTGTGTGTGTGTGCGTGCGTGTGTGCGTTTTGAAAGGAAGAAAGGAAAAAGATGCTGAATGAGAATGGAATGGAATGAATTGATGAGTTTGTATGGAGGTGTAGAAGCACAGGTTTTCAAAGACAAGCTAAATTAAATGTGAGTTGGAGAAACAATTTTGTACGTTGAAAGGAAATTTACATTGTACGGGTCAAAAGCGTTTGTCCGCAGCATTGAGAAAAAAGAAAAAAAAAAGAAGGAAATGTAGGGAGATCTAATGAGCTATCTTTAAGCTTTAAACTATTATTCCTTCAGCGGGAAAAAGAGGGCTTTCTGGGTAATGAAGTATACTCGTGCACACAACGCCGACAGGCAATGGCACTCTTTCTCAGAATAAAACTTTACCCACAATCAATACGTGGGTAAGCTCAGCTGCTGCATTTCCTGTAATTTTTTATCTAATACGAGGAGTATTATATTACTTCTCGTTCGCTGCTCATAAGAACATCAGGGGCACTGGCTCGGAACTCCCTGCAATAGCATCCCCGGTAGCAACTCTATCATAGGCGCCGTTCAAAGCGGATGCGACCACAGATGCTACAAGCTAAAAGGGAGCCGCTAGCCAGCGCCCCCGAAGCTCCCATGAGCAGCGGAGCGATCGCTGATAAAAGACTGCTGCTCGTTGGCAAGTGGTCGTGCGTTATCCGATTGTGAGGACATTTGTGTGCATCATTTTCAGAATATTTTGAAGGGAATAGTACAACAGCAAACAGCCCATCGATAGCGAACGTGAAGGTGGAGTGTTTGTTCCGTTTACGAGTGCGTTGTGTGGAAAAAAAAACGAAGCCCCCCCTCGCCTCTTTTGTGCGCCTTTCCCTCTCCCCTCGGCGAAATCCGCCCAATTTTAGTAAGATTAAACACATTTTATTTCTATTAAACCACTAGTTATGTGTTACTTTGTTAATAGATGGGGAATTAGAATAAATAAAACATTTTTTCCAATCCAATATCCTGTTTTTGGTGTTTTTTCAGAGGGCTGGAACGAATTAATTTGTTTTCCATTCATTTCAATGGGAAACGTCCGCTCGAGTTACTAGAACCTCGTCATACAATCTGAGTCGCGGAACGGATTACGATTGTATGTCGAGGTACCACTGTACATTTTAATATTTCTTAATACATTCCTTTTTACTTTACTTTGTACTTTATACTTTTTACTTTAATGTTTTTACAACTTTCCTTGTTTTGTTGGCCTGGCTTCTTTCGGCTACTTCTTTTTTGGAACCATTCAGCCATCCCTACGCTGTCACACATATGGGACTAGCTGTTACAATATGCAGCAGATGGAGCAACACCTCGGTGCCGCCGTAGTTTCGGAGCTGGACAAAAGTGCCGGGAGAAGAGGCAACACTTCTGACCAACCATTCCATCGTGGGATAAGATGGAAGAGCTGTCGGCACTTACCAGCAACGGAGTCGAGGAGTTCTGCCATGCTGCTATTTTCTTCAGCTCCAGACTACTGAGGAACTGTGTGGCGGGCAGCAGGCAGTGGCCTTCATTTTTTATCAGAAAATAGAGCTTTCTGAGTGGCTGGGAGCCCGCGAGAGGGTGGGTTTTTATCAGAAATGCGAGCTTTGTGCGACCTTATGCCGTAGCGCTTATTTGAAAATAAAACTTGCTTGGTGAATTGGATGGCAGAGAGCATCAGCGAAGGGGGATTTTTTTTTTAAAAGCCCCGGGCGACGTTACAGCGGATGGCATCGTCAGTTAGCCGTCCAGGGAGCTCTATTTTCGGATAAGTGCAACGACGTCAGCTCACTACCCGGACTTAAATGGAATCTCAACTTCGACGTTGCTCCACCTTGACGTCCAGCCATCCTCGCCGTCGGCTGTAATGTCGCCCGGGGCTCGCATTTCTAAAGATAACAACCTCCGCTGATGCTCTCTGCCATCCAATTCGCCGAGCAAGTTTTTTTTTCAAATAAGCGCCACAGCGTAAAGTCGCACGAGGCTCGCATTTCTGGAAAAATCCTCTAAAGCTCTATTTTCGGATAAAATAACGACCACCGCCCGCTCCCTGCCATTTTTTTCCTCAGTGCCTAGTTGAGTGACAGTCCTCTGTTCCCCACCATTTTCCTAGTGGCTAGCGGAAGACCGGGGAGTGGCTTCCGCTTGTGAGTTTCAGCGTGGATTTTCACATTTTTATGAACTTTAAAAAAAATGCGATGTTGTGAAGCCGTGAAGTGAAGGATCACAGTACATATATTTTTCTTTCTCCTCAGTAAGTCGTGTGCCAGAAGAAACAAAATATGATGATGATCAAAATAATATAATATTCATTAATTTTCTGAACTACTTATCCTCACAAGGGGTGTCGAGGGTGATTGAGCCTATCCCAGCTAACTACAGGCACCGTGAATCGGTGGCCAACCAATCGCAGGGCACCTAGAGACAGACGGACAAGCATTCACGCTCACACTCATACCTACGGGTAATCTAATCTGTTCAACCAGACTAGCATGCATTTTCTGGGCAAGTGGAAGGAAACTAGAGTAGCCGGAGAAAACTCGTGCAATCCCGTGGAGAACATGCAAACAGCACACAGAAAGGTCTCAACCTGGGATTGAACCCTCGATCTCAGAACTGTGAGGCCAACGCGCTAACCACTCGGCCACCAAGGCCAAACCATATCACATTCATATTTTCTTTTAAAAAGAAAAACCAAATGTTCACTATGTAATATTTATGGATTAATCCTTTTAAATTGTAGAATTGTATATGTTAATATTTTTTTCCATTAGAGGCTTGCAATCATAAATGCCAAAAGTAAAAAAATATTAATTCATTTTGATGAAGAAAAAGTACTAGGACTCATGACTCAGTCATCTATTCAAAACTGATTATTATTCAGTTTGGAGCACTCTGTACCTGTTCAGTGAGAAACGAGGGCTTGTAGGCTCCGTCAGTAGATGTGTTGCCAGTGCCCCGCATTGATTTCATATGAGAAACTGCCATGCGAAGAATGGTCAATTTGTCTGGTTTTCGGGCCAAAGCACTGCAGGTAGGGACCATATCTGACAGTTCGGTGATATACTGCGTCATTTTATTGCGTCTACGTCGTTCAATTTCACTGTGGTTTTCCCTAAAATAGAGAAGAAAATTGAAAACTTTAGTGTTTTCACTGTATAACATCTACACACAAGAATATTTGATGATACATTCTCTTGAAAATATGTTAAATGCTTGTTGCATAATAATGAGAGAAACCAACTTTCAAACACTGACCATTTATACAAGATATGTATGTCTTGATATATAAATTTTTACTTAGTAATCATAATAACCTTGTTATATCAGGAGAAGTGAGACAGACATCGATGCTTGTTTTCTAGTGATGTCCAGCAAATTATGAGCAAAATCCACAGTTTCTTGCTTCTAGAATTAAAAGTACAGTGGTACCCCGAGATACGAGCTTAATGCGGGACTGAGCTCGTTTGGTGGTTTACCCATAGAAATGAACTAAAAACAAATTAATTCGTTCCAACGATTACGATAGACCCACTCAAAAATAAATGTAATCTAACCTTCCACTAAACTTAATTCTAATTTTGTTTTACATTTTAATACCTTTCCCCCGGGTTGGCTCTATTTGCCCAGCTTCCCTGAGTTTCAGCTGAAGCCAAAAGGAACCTATAGAGGGTTGCTTGCTTTTGTCTTCCCTTCAAAATATTCAGAAAATGATGCACACAAATTTCCTCACAATAGGATAACGCACGACCACTTGCCAACGAGAAGTAGCAGTGGCGGGCCGACAGGGCCTTCAAGGCATTCTCTGCTGGCCTAAGAAATATCTGAATCATATTATATTTTGTCCATCAATACTTATTATTCCAAATGGTCTGTTAGCTTCCTTTCATTGCTTTCCCCCCTGGTTGCACTGCATCCAGATGTGTTTTCATATTGAAGCATTTAATCAATCACATTTCAGCCATTATTTGTTGCCAGATCAGATCTGCCTCAAAGCCTTCAAAATCAGTTCTGTGGGGTCTGCTGCATTAAACAAGACTGTTGCTTTTAACCAATCAGATTTCGAATTCGCAACCCCACTGATTTTTCATAGGTGTGGGCATTTTGCTGGCTGGGACATGTCATTGCTTTCCGCAACTATGATTGGCTAGTAGGCGGGCCAAAGCAGCCAGAGATTGCAAACAGTGGCAAAAACAAATGGATTCTGTTGCAGATTTCTCTCACAAAGCTATTTTCCAGACGGACTTTTCAAGAAAAAAATGGACATCATTAAGAAAGGGCGGTCAACTTCGAAGCTAACAAGCCTGTTACAGTCGGGAAAATGGTGTGTGCAGCACTTTCAGTGCGCTAACTTAGCTCCACAAGCAAATAGTATATTGTTGTTTTGATTTAAAGCCATTTTCAAAACGGACTATGCCAGAAATATGACAGGACAGGCTCGACTTTCATCATTAGCTTCGATGGCGATAGGAAAGAAGGAAGAAAGAAAGGAGGATGGATATTGGGTACAGTTAAAAAGGATTTTTGGTGAGTAAAATATAGCTATATTCCAAATAATATTTGAATTGTGGGCCCGGTTATCATATCTGAAAAGCTCCAGTGTTTGTATTTAATCACTAAATGCTGCTAGGATGTGGATTTTATCCCAGTTTAATTTTTGCCATCTCGCCATTGACCTCCATCGCTGTCTTTTCCCGAGGAAATCACCCCCTGGCCTGGTCGTAATGTCTCAAAAGCTCCAGTATTTGTATTCAGTCAATAAATGCTGCTAGGAAGTGGATTTGACCCAATTTTAGTGCATTTTTTGTCATTTCACGTATGGACGTATCGACGTTCATCGCTGTCTTTTCACCGGGGAAATGATACTCCGGGCCCGGTTCTGATGTCTAAAAAGCTCCAGTATTTGTATCTAATCAATAAATGCTGTTTTCGCTGTCTTTTCCCGGGAAAATCGCCCCCCCTGGCCTGGTTTTAATGTGTGAAAATCTCCAGTATTTGTATTTAATCATTAAATGCTGCTAGGAAGTGGATTTTACCCCATTTTTGTGCATTGATTTATTGATTATTTTTTATGTGTCGCAGCTCTAGCTGCAGTAGAGGTTTTATAGCCATAAAATAGTTTTTGAGGGTTGGATTGATACGTTGAAGGCGCTACGAGAAAATGCACCGACCGCCACTGAGAAGTAGTATATACTCCTCGTATTATCGAGGAAGCTCCGCCATTCTGCACTGACTAACGGGGGGAAAAAAACAGAAAAAAATGCAACACTTCGCCCAGTGCTCGTAGAGACATTACACGAGGGAGTTGCGACGGGAAAGACAGTGCCCATGATGTTCTTATGAGCAGCCTCTAGCATCCGCTGTATGTTCCTATATCAAAATTTGTCTCGCATCTCAAGATAAATATTTGCTCAAAATGTTACTCGTATGTTGGGGCCCTCGTGTGTCGAGATATTACTGTAGTCAATTTCAAGAAGCAAAATTCGTATTCATTAAGTCATCCATTAATTTTTTTATACCGCTTAACCTCACTAGGGTTCCGGGTCCACTGGAGCCTCATCTCATCTCTCATCTCATTTTCTGAACCGCTTTATACTCATTAGGTTCGCGGGGGGTGCTGGAGCCTATGCCCACTGACTCCGGGCCAGAGGTGGCGGACACCCTGAATCGGTGGCCAGTTGATCGCAGGGCACCACTGGAGCCTCATATACAGCAAAAGGTGTAGTTCACACGGAATTGGTCACAAACAATCGGAAGGCTTTTCATAATTTGTGAAGCTTTGGAAAGTACTGCTTCTTATTCGGCATGATTTATTGGCTCATTGCCGTGAAACTGGCCAGCAATTCTGAAATTGTTGAAGCAGCGTACTTGACTTGCTACAGAAATACTGCATCCTCTTGGGCAGTGTTTCCCAACCTTTTTTTTGCTGCGGCACACTTTTTGCATTGAAAAAATCTCAAGGCACACCACTAGCTGAAAATTTTCTAATTTAAAACTATGTCACCTATACTAACATTATAAAGTTGTTCTCATCAGTTTTGTTAACAGGAATTAAAAAAAATGAATTTTACAATTTCACGCGTATAAGCTCCTCCCCTGGCCTGGTGGGGCGAGCGGTTAGCGCGTCGGCCTAACAGCTCTGGGGTCGTGGGTTCAAATCCAAGTCATGTCCATCTGAGTAGAGGTACTGCGGTTTCCTCCCACATTCCAAAAACATGCATGGTAGGACACTCACGTTGGACACTCTAAATTGCCCCTAGGTATGGGTGTGAATGGATAGGATAGTGTTCATACATTTAATGCAAATTTAACAGTAGGCGTGCATTTCCTTTTGCTGTCAGCAGAAAGCAATTTCTCTACAATGATGCATGCATGTACATCTATGTGTATGTATGTATATATGTGCTTATATGTGTATGTATGTACACGTGTGTATATATATATATATATATATATATATATATATATATATATATATATATATATATACTTCAGCAACACGCTTATTTATTTATATATTTATTCATGTATTTATTTATTAACTTACTTATTACCTATCTATTTATGTCAAAAATGCCTTTCCTATTTCTGCATCCTCACCCTACTGTGACAACGAAATTTCCCGAATACGGGATGAATAAAGTTATCCAACCCAATCCAATCCAATCCTATGGATTAAGAGAAGACAAAAAAGAGGAAGGAAAACAAGTTGAGATCATTTATTGCAGTCGGAAAGATGAGATACATATCATAAATTAAAATATGATCATTGTGCTGTTAATGAACAAAAATAAAATGATTTATGAAGTGATCAGAATAACTATATATAAACAGAGTACCTGCAAGTTTTTCCTCAAACTAATTTTGAATTACTATTGACTATTGAATGTACCGTATTTTCACGACTATAAGGCGCACATAAAAGTCTTACATTTTCTCCAAAATAGACAGGGCGCCTAATAATCCAGTGCGCTTTATATATGGACCAATACTAAAATTGTTATCACGATAAAATAAAATGAATCAGTTGATAGGGTACACCGACTACTATTTTCCCATAGACAAAGTACTGCGCAGTGACTGCTGGGCTATGTAGTAGTTCTTTTGTCAATACACCCAATGGATTGTGGCCTGTATACATCGACATCAATACAGCTTGCTGTTGGAAAAGTTACGCTAGCTACCAGCTAGCTACTATTTACGAATGGATTGTGGCCTGTATACATCGACATCAATACAGCTTGCCGTTGGAAAAGTTACGCTAGCTACCAGCTAGCTACTATTTACGAATGGATTGTGGCCTGTATACATCAACATCAATACAGCTTGCCGTTGGAAAAGTTACGCTAGCTACCAGCTAGCTACTATTTACGAATGGATTGTGGCCTGTATACATCGACATCAATACAGCTTGCTATTGGAAAAGTTACGCTAGCTACCAGCTAGCTACTATTTACGAATGGATTGTGGCCTGTATACATCGACATCAATACAGCTTGCTGTTGGAAAAGTTACGCTAGCTACCAGCTAGCTACTATTTACGAATGGATTGTGGCCTGTGTACATCGACATCAATACAGCTTGCCGTTGGAAAAGTTACGCTAGCTACCAGCTAGCTACTATTTACGAATGGATTGTGGCCTGTATACATCGACATCAATACAGCTTGCCGTTGGAAAAGTTACGCTAGCTACCAGCTAGCTACTATTTACG
This sequence comes from Stigmatopora argus, assembly GCF_051989625.1. NCBI lineage: Eukaryota > Metazoa > Chordata > Actinopteri > Syngnathiformes > Syngnathidae > Stigmatopora > Stigmatopora argus. The sequence continues at coordinate 22,472,708 of NC_135388.1, read as the reverse complement.
AATGGATTGTGGCCTGTATACATCGACATCAATACAGCTTGTCGTTGGAAAAGTTACGCTAGTTACCAGCTTGCTACTATTGGCGAATGGATTATGGCCGCCTGGATGAACGTATAAAACTCAGTGTTTTCGATGACTAATTTGGACAATTGTTCAATTCAGACACAGAAAAATATGACTTTGATGGATTTTTGTGTGATGATGACGTGAGTAAGTTGTAAAATGGCTAAATAAAGTACAACCAAACTCAATTTTGCTTCCGTTGCCTTTTTAAAAACGTGTTTGTAGCGTGTGGGTGTAGCGTGCAAGGACTATATATCCCAGCAGTCACTGCGCACCGGAAACCGGAAAAACAGTCTGGGGCTGCTTCCGGTAGCCAGCTCTATTGCGGTTAGATATTCATATATAATATATAACATATATGCGTCTAAAAAAACGATGCGTCTTTTGTGTGTTTAAAATACAGAAATAGCACTCGTTACTGACACTGCGGCTAAAAATATGACGCACCATATAGTCGTGAAAATACGGTATTTACAATATAATCATTGTAGCAAAAATTGAGGTATAATCCAGCAGCACTATTTTATAGGAATGCAGTGGTACCTTTACGTAAGAATGCTTGTACATGTGAAAAAGTCTGGATATGAAAAGCTTTGAGGGGAAACCTTTTGTTCTAACATATGAAAGCAATCAAAGTTACAAAACGGCAAAACTAAGTCCCATTTGTTTGCCTGCGACTTGAATAAATATATGTAATATAATTTTCTATGGGACTTGAGCTGTAAAACAGTGCCACCATGCGTCCAAGCACGATTACTACATGCAACACACTGCAAAGTAGATATGGGAGCAAAAAGATTAGGGCATCCCTGGTTTAGGGGGAGTATTAAATATTGTTGGGTTAATTCTGGGATGTTACTATATGTTCATTTGGAATTAATGGAATAAAGCTGAAAGGAAGTTTTATTAAGGGGATCATGTGCAAATTTATAATATAGGGGGGAATGTTGGGGTAATCATTATTATAAATGTGTTTGCAATGAATATAAAGCCTTATATTATACATGCTTACTATATTAATCAATATATTTGCTTATTAGGAATAGTAATGCTCATCCTAAATGTGTAACTATATTAAACAATATAGTTATATGTGTTGATCGCTTTCAACGAAGACAAACGCTTACGCCAAGGTCGCTCTCCAGGACAGCTGGGTCCAGCGAGAGATACAAGTTCGAAAGGACATAAAACAATACACTGATTACTGGAAGATTCAAGTTCGCAATGAAGATCGGTGAAGGACGCTTAAATTGTTGTTGGGTCAGCGGATGGCTATCAAGCATATTGTTTTAATTTGTGACGCTAGTTTGACGCTAGGTTTGCTTGATTATGGAATTGTTTTGTTTCTTGCTTACGCAAATGGAATCGATAACCTTGTAATTGTTTTGATTTGAAGCCTTAAATGGGCAGGACATAATGCCGCTCTTTAGAATAATCTTGGGTGGGGCGAGCTGCCGGATGTATTCTCTTCTTGCAAGAATTAAATGTGATGTGACTACAGATGCCTTTTTTATTGAAAGCTGAATTGGAAAAACCTAAGGATAAACCTACAATTGGATGAACCTAACAAATTACACTAGTTCAATGTAAAATGCTTTTACTTACGTAAAATCCAAATTACTAAACCAATTCTGGAACTAATTAATTTCTTAAGTACAAGTAACACTGTATACTGGATCTAATGCTACCCAGAAGACCGCTACATTCATTTTACTCACCTTGAAAATTTGCTTGGCCCTTCTCCGTCTTCGTCATCAAAATCCATTCTGAGAAAGAACCACAGAAATGTTGTGTCACAACAAAGTTTGGTTGCTGCAGATAGAATAAAACCTGCATATGGTTTTAATTGGCCTATTCTTAACTGAACATTCAATCATCTCACCCCATCCATAAAAAGAAAATGGGTTGTCTTCAGCAAGCTCTGCAGAAAGATGTTTATTCATGTCCATTTCAGACAGAATTCACAAAAGTGGGGCAGGGAACCTGTTACGTTTGAGCGGTCTACATAACCAATTTCTTGCCATTCATTCCTTCATTTTCTGAACCGCTTTGTCCTCATTAGGGTCGCAGAACGTGCTGGAGCCTATCCCAGTTGATTCCAAGCCAGAGGCCGGGGACACCCTGAATCGGTGGCCAGCCGATCACAGGGCAAAAGGAGACGGACAACCATGCACACTCACACCCATAGCTAGGGCAATTTTGAGTGTCCAATCAGCCTAGCATGCATGTTTTTGGAATGTGGGGGGTAACCGGAGTACCCAGAGGAAACCCAAGCAGGCCCAGGAAGAACATTCAAACTCCACACAGGTGAACCAACCTGGATTTGAACCCAAGACCCCAGAGCTGTGAGGCCGACGCCCTAACCATTCAAAAGCCGGACCTACAATTTCTTGCCAATAATACAAAATGTGCTATTCATGGTTCTACATTAACTTTTTAAGCCTCCTGTCCATAGGGCAGGTAACCAAGCTATCTTACCTGTCCGAGGTGGCAATCCACCTGCCCTAATTTTATGTTTACAGGATCACCATACAAAATGACAGAAAACATGCTTTAAGTTAACCTTGTTGGAGCTACAGAACCCCACCAGTTTCATATGCGCATTCACCGAACCCTACTTTAGTGTAAAGTAAAATATGTTTTTTTTTTAATTCAAGATGAATACATTCCTCGCAGCACTGATTGGCCAAGCAATGTCACATGATCATCTCCAGCAAGTGATGGGCAAGCGGGGCATGTTATCGTGAATAGACATGAGTTGATGTGGGTCTCCACCGAACCCCTGAGACCGACTCACCAAACCACTAGGGTTCGATCGAACCCAGGTTAAGAACCACTGCTTTAAGTTCTTTATATTTCAGATATGGAGAAATATTTTATGAGTACCAGTACAAAGATGATGAGCAGACAAAATCCCAAACAGAACATGATTGATGTCCAACGGCCTGCATAAAAAAAACTAATATTTTTTTTGCAAAATGGTGGTGGCCCTAGGAAAACGTAGATAAATGTTTCACACAAGCAGCGGAAAAAGTTTACATGTGCAGCCATCTGCGCAGAAGACGAAAATGTGTCACAAAATGGTCGCGCCCATGGCAGGAAACAAAGCAGACGAAGCGATTGTGATTTGCCTCATTTATTTTACATCACAATCAAAATTACCTGCGCTTAAGGACAGCTGTCAAAACATAATTACCTGCAAAAAAAAAAGAGTATTTGGCTGCCCAGGGAATTCGGGCATGTCGAGCCCTGCCATGATTAAATTTAATCAAGGCCCTTGAATTCCTTTAATACATTATAATGCATGCACTTAACAAAATTAATTAAAGCAGTTTAAAAAAAGAAAACCAAAGCATGGATGTTTTGACAATTTTGTGACTAAAACATTTCAAATGTTTAAGAACTTCTGTGATCCTTCACTTCGTGGCTTTAACTTTCGCAGCTTCCATACATCGCAGATTTTTTTCTGAAGGACATTAAACAATAGTTCATAAAAATGTCTAAATCTACGCTGAAACTTGCAACCAGAAGACAGATAAAAAATGGCGGAGGTCATGGCAGCGCTTCATCTCTCAGCGCCGAAGAAGGTATCTACAATAGAGGGTGAATGGGCGCGCCAAATATAAAATAAACAGTGCCTAGATTGTGAATTTTGCCTATTTTTTTGAGTTGTCGTTGAAAATGCCTACTAAATATTGACATGCTTGATATGCTACATTTGTAGCACGGAATTGCGGCATAAATCAATCTACACTGTGGCATTCATTTGCACATAATTCAACTGGTAGGGACGATTATAATGGACTCCGCCGTGCACTTAAAATGGAGACACAGGAAGTGAACGCAGTTCTCTGGAGATGCAAGTGTGTTGTGGCGATCTGTATGCTGCAAATAACATTTTATAAATTATAGATTAGACTTAGATATTAATACATTAAAGTCTTCATATGCCTGTAACTGTGATATTTAATAAATACACTTCTTGATAATTGTACTTGTGTACAGTACAGTTTGAGATACAAGCTTAATGTGTTCCGGGACCAACCTCGTATGTCAATTTACTCGTTTCTGAAATCAATTTTTCCCATAGAGATGAACTAAATACAAATTAATTCATTCCCACCCTCGGAAAAAACACCAAAAAACAGATTACAATGGGAAAACATATTTTTACTGGTTCTTTCATCATCTACTCACAAAGTAATAAATACCTATCTAGCGGTTATGATATTCAAAACTAAAATGTTACATCACTCAGTAGCGAACAAGAGAGCGCGCGAGACAGCCAGGAAAAGAGAGAGCGAGAGAGAGAGAGAGAGAGAGAGAGTGAGAGAGAGCAAGTGAGAGAGAGCGAGAGAGAGTGAGCGAAAGCAAGTGAGAGAGAAAAGACAGGAGAGAGACTTGACAGACGCGCTTGTAACAACATCTATACATATTACTACAGTGGTACCTCGCTATACGAGCGTAATCCGTTCCGAGACTGAGATCGTATGACGAGGTTCTCGTAACTTGAGCGGACGTTTCCCATTGAAATGAATGGAAAAAAATTAAATTCGTTCCAGCCCTCTGAAAAAACACCAAAAACAGGATATTGGATTGGAAAAATGTTTTATTTCTTCTAATTCCCCATCTATTAACAAAGTAACACATAACTAGTGGTTTAATAGAAATAAAGTGTTTAATCTAACTAAAATTGGGCGGATTTCGCCGAGGGGAGAAGGGCACAAAAGGGGCGGGGGGCTTCGTTTTTTTTTCCCACACAACGCACTCGTAAACGGAACAAACACTCCACCCTCACGTTTGCTATCGATGGGCTGTTTGCTGTCGTACTATTCCCTTCAAAATATTCCGAAAATGATGCACACAAATGTCCTCACAATCGGAGAACGCACGACCACTTGCCAACGAGCAGCAGTCTTATCAGCGATCGCACCGCTGCTCATGGGAGCTTCGGGGGCGCTGGCTAGCGGCTCCTTTTAGCTTGTAGCATCTGTGTTCGCATCCCCTCGAACGGCACCGATGATAGAGTTGCTACCGGGGATGCTGTTGCGAGCCAGTGCCCCCGATGTTCTTATAAGCAGCCAACGAGCAGAGTCTTTTATCAGCGATCGCCCCGCTGCTCATGGGAGCTTCGGTGGCGCTGGCTAGCGGCTCCTTTTAGCTTGTAGCATCTGTGTCCGCATCCCCTCGAACGGCGCCTATGATAGAGTTGCTACCGGGGATGCTGTTGCGAGCCAGTGCCCCCGATGTTCTTATGAGCAACCAACGAGCAGAGTCTTTTATCAGCAATCGCCCCGCTGCTCATGGGAGCTTTGGGGGCGCTGGCTAGCGGCTCCTTTTAGCTTGTAGCATCTGTGTTCGCATCCCCTCGAACGGCGCCTATGATAGAGTTGCTACCGGGGATGCTGTTGCGAGCACGAGTATACTTCATTACCCAGAAAGCCCTCTTTTCCTCGCGCATGCGCGTTGTGCGTTTCCTGGTCTGAATAGCTCATCCGGTGCTCGTAAATATTGTTATACACGAAAGATAAGCAAAAAAAATGCCATGGCCACCTGGCTTGGTCGCATCACGAGATTTTGACCGCATCACGGGCGAATTATTCGATCGAAATGTCCCCCGTAAGACGAGCATTTTGTATGACGAGCGGTCGTATGACGAGGTACCACTGTATTTCTGAAAATGTGTGTGCGCATCTATGCGTCCCAGTGAGGTCTGGGTGAAATGGAGACAAGACCGTAAGTCCGATTTGAATGCGTTTTTACTAAAAGTTGGCAAATTTACGCCTGCTGGGATACACCACGGCCGATTTTCGAATTTGGACTCCAGTTTTTCAGAAAATCAATATTTGTACCAGGGTGTCGCATTTTTGAGGTCGGAAAAGTTCAACTTTGGGCCATTTTTTTCGGTACTTGCGTAAAAAGGGTCAGAAATTTACATGAAGGCCTTCACAATCAGTTCTGCAGGCCCTGCGGCATAAAATAAGCGTTGATAAAAGGGCAGCTTTAACAATCAGATTTCGAGTTGGCGACACCAAGGCTATCTCACAGGCATAGGGATACGTCATCGCTTTCACAAACTATGATTGGCTAGTGACTAGCCAGAGCTACCAAACTGTATCTGGAGCGAGCTGCACAAGCAAATATATTGTTGTTTTGATTTAATAGTGGTTTTGTCAACCTGCAATGGCAGGGGTTGGTGGAATTTCCGAGGGCTCTATTGCCCGGGAAACATTTGGGCGACATTTGGAAGCTCGCCAGTCGGTTTAAAATAAAATCTGAAAAGCTTTAGCATTATTTTTTGCACTCGGCCCTGCTATAAGGGCATTTTTAAGCGTTTATTTGCCATGCCTCGGGCCAGTTTTCTTCCGTGCCCGAGCCGATTATCCTCCGTGCCCTGCCCGATCATCGTAGTCTTTTCCTGGGGATAGCCACAGTTTTAATAAATTTTTGGAACACTTTGACAGAATGCTGCCGGTGTGTGTGTGTGTAGTCCGCCATCTTGGCTTCTCTTCTCGCCTGAAATCTTGGGCGTGACGAGAGTTGGGTCGAGAAAGGAAAATTCAAAATGGCGGATGTCGAAACCTCTGAAAACCTTGCGATTTGGTCATAAAGGTGAATACCATGTATAACGTGCACCCGAACTTTGCTTCAGTTTTTTGGTACAAAATTTTGCGCAATACACTCAAATAAATGCAGTATATTTAGTATCGGTACAGTAATTATCTTGACAGACCTAAGATTGCAATCACAAAAAATAAAAAATAAATACACACCATGCCAGTGAGCAGTATTTAACCTGAGTTAAGGCCTTTTCACACGAGCCCAAGCAAAGTGCAGCACACAGAAACCAATTTATTGTAAAAGTGGTGCAGTGGTGTTATCCCTGCAAAGGAGTGTTGCTGTGTAGTTAGAACCTCCAGGAATAGAAACATGATCCATTTCATAGTGCCAACACTGACATCAGAAAGTGATTGCAAAAGGAAGATAGATGATGTAGGGATTTGGCACTATTTAGATGGGCATAGTAAAGACATTAAGACAACAGCGACCTGGTGGAGTTCTTAATTTAAGAATATTGGTGCGAATGAAATGAAGAAGCGTCTTTATTTTTATAAATTTGCCTTCAAACCAAAAGTTGCTGTGCAATATGAAATAAATAAAATAATCAACTTAAGACATCACCATTGGCAAGAAGCCTCACCAAAAGAAACAGTGTAAATTTACCTCACATATGGACATTTACAACAACAACAACAAAATTTGGATGAAGGTAACCCATTTTAACCAAAGATAACAAGTTTTAGATTTCTGCAACATTTTAAGAACATTTAGATGAAATGGGGAAACGCCTTGATATTAAGTAAGAAAAATATTACAGGCGGTCCTCAAATGTGGACAGTGGGTTAACAACATTTAAAATAAGGCTATTCTTTGTGCAGATATTTACGAGGCATTTAAAAAAAATGGCAGGGAAAATTCACTTGGATCTTTTAGTGTGTCGACTCGGTGTTGTCCTGCATTTCATAATCGCTTATTTGACCGCGTTATTGTCCATTTGCGTTATTGTTCATTTGCGTTAAAGCTCCGTGTTAGCCTCTAATCAAATCAAATCAAAAGCCTTTATTGTCATCATACAAAGCTGCTATAACGAAATTGGTGGTGCTACTCCACAAAGTGCGTTTTCCCAGTAAAAAAAAACAGAAATAAGTAATATAAAATTATAAAAAGTCACATCCTGGCCAGGTAAATTCTAAAATATTGCACAATCTAAGATATTGCACATTGTTATTGCACACCCCGAAGTTATTGCACAGAAGGGATTGTCTGTCGTTCTAACGTAAATTCAGAGTCCTGATGGCTGTGGGGAAAAAAATGTCCCCAAGTCTATTTGTCCGTGCTCTGTTAGGCCTGTAGCGTCTGCCAGAGGGCAGCAGCTGAAACAAGTTGTGACCAGGGCGGTATGGGTCCCTGACAATGTTCCCGGCTCTGCTGAGGTAGCGAGGGTTGTTAATGTCATCCAGAGAGCAGCCGATGATCTTCTGGGCAGTGTTGATCACTTTGTGCATGGCTTTTCTGTCTGCTGCCGTGCTTCCAGCGTACCACACTGTAATCCAATATTTCAGGATGCTCTCCACAGTGGCTCTATAGAAGGATAAGAGAAGCTTAGTGTCCAAGTTGTTCCTCCTGAGTCCCCTCAGGAAATTGAGTCGTTTTTGGGCCTTCTTCACCACTGCCATGGTGTTGGTAGACCAGGAGAGCTTGTCTGTGATATGGACCCCCAGGAATTTGAAGGACTGGACCCTGACTACGCATACTCCATTGATGAGGAGTGGGGCCAGATCTGTGCTGCGTATGCGAAAGTCCAGGATTATTTCTTTAGTTTTCATGGTGTTTAGTGGGAGATTGTTCACCAAACACCAAGAAGACAGTTTGTTGACTTCATCACTGTAGGCAGACTCATCCCCCCTGAGATGAGTCCGATCATCGGCAAATTTGATGATGGAGTTAGCGTGGTGGGTCGGTGTACAGTCGTATGTGTACAGGGAGTATAAAAGAGGACTCAGTACACAGCCTTGAGGGGAGCCAGTACTCAGTGTAATGGAAGAAGAGAGGTGGGGACCAAGTCTAACAGTTTGTGGACGGTTGGTTAAGAAGTTCTTAATCCAGCAGCAGATGGAAGAGGATAGTCCAAGGTGGGAGAGTTTGTCAGCCAGAATGTCCGGTATTATAATGTTGAAGGCTGAGCTATAGTCAATGAAAAGCATCCTCACATAGTTCCCATGGTGCTCCAGGTGGCTCAGTGCTGTGTGTAGAGCTACGGCGATGGCGTCCTCAGTGGACCTATTTGCTCTATAAGCAAACTGGTGAGGATCAACTGAGGGAGAGATTGTGTCCCTGATGTGGCGGGCGACCAACTTTTCAAAGCACTTCATGATCACAGGCGTAAGTGCAACAGGCCTATAATCATTCAGGCTGTCAATGGTTGGCTTTTTAGGGACAGGGATAATGGTGGCAGATTTCAGGCAGGATGGAATGATGGATTGTTACAGGAAACAATTGACAATCTTTGTGAAAACCCCAGTCACCTGGTCAGCACAGGCTTTGAGCACCTTCCCAGGTACTCTGTCAGGGCCAGCAGCCTTCCTGGTGTTCACAGTCCACAGTACCAGTCTCACTTCATGTTCCTGAAGCTTCAGTGTACTGCTGTAAGGTGGTGGATGTGTTGAGACTGAATCCGATTTGTCAGTCTCAAAGCGGGCAAAGAAACGGTTCAGTTCCTCTGCTAGTGAGGCATCTGCGTTAACAGACATATTATTGTCAATGCAAATGGTAATGTGTCATATTCCCTGCCACATCTTCTTTGGGTTATTTTCTGTCAAGTGCTCCTCAATTTTCCTTGTATATGCTGCCTTGGCCTTTCTAATGCCTCTCTTCAGGTCTGCTCTGGCAGCGCTGTATTGTAACTTGTCCCCTGACCTGAAGGCAATGTTAGGGCACTTGATGAGTGCCTGTGTCTCACTGGTCATCCAGGGTTTTGGGTTAGGAAAAACCTGGATACGTTTATTAACAGTGAGTGTCCGTACAGTTTTTGATGTAGGAAAGTACAGTGTCCGTGTAGGAGGTTGTGGTATTCAAAAAGTTCCCAAATGGTGCGGGAAAAACAGTCCCGCAGCTGAGAAAGGCCGTCCTCAGGCCATGTTTTTATTATGTAGGGGTGTATGAGGGGGGTAAGGGACAGGCAGAGATGGTCGGATCCAGCAAGGTGAGATAGGGGTGTGGCTCTATAAGCATGTTTGATGTTAGAATAAACATGGTCTAGAGTTTTAAACACGTTTCCTCACCATGCCCTTCTCCTGAGTGTTGCTCTGTCACTATCGTTAATCTTGCAACAGTGCCCTGTTCTCTATGGTGGTCAGGTGGTGTAATTGCAGTTTAACATTATCGAATTTTTATCGAAAGTTTTTAATATTATTGTTGACAAAAATTATTTCAAGATAATTATTGTTAGCATTTTATCGCCCAGCTCTACTGTGAGTCATTTAGCTTGTGCTGCGGCAGCATTAAAAATGTGGTGATACCTAGAGTAAGGTGCCGCTAGCACTGCCACTGTATACTTTGGGAGAGTAATTGGAAGATAAAATAGCTTGCAAAAGTTTGTCTTAAGACACAAAGTGAGCATATCCTTTTCGATCTAAAATAAATTTTGCTAGTTTTATTCTGGGCTTGTTACTGCACCCAATTAATCAAATTCCATCTATTTCGATGAACCAAAATATTGGCCCAAGCCAAATGTTTATTTATCAATAATTTTCTATATGCTCATCTGTGATCATACTCACCCGCCTGATCTTCTCTTTCCACCACGGCCGGTCACAGATCCTCCCATTCTTACTGTGCCAGATCCAACTCCCCCTGGCATCACTACTGTACCCGGCAACTCACTGGCCATCTCTGGAGGAGAGAACACAGACACCAGATAATAAATTATAAGAGAAATCTCCTCTCATTATTAAGCCAAAATTTAAAAAACGTATTTACTCGCATATAAGCCGCTTTTGTCGAACAAAAGAAATTATGACTGAATCGAGGGTACGGCTTATATGCGCATAAAAACACGACATGCAAAAAAACTGCAAGTTGACGGCGCCGTGACACGATGACGTCACGACAAAATGGCGCCGTTATAGAGAAAAGATAAACAGATAAAACGCTAAACAAAATTTATTTTCACGTCTATGAATGAAATTCAAGAAAAAAAACGTACGTATCTTGCATAAAACGTGAAAAAACTCAAATTCCTGTCACTGCTCGCTCGGGGCACATCTATCTTATCTAGGGTTACGTCTTTGGGGAGATGTCGAGGCGAGGTTACGAGGAATAGGACCCAAGCAGGGAAGCAGGCGAGGACTTGGGAAATAGTGCTCATACCAAAACTTTAATAACTTAGGAAGACTGAGGAATCAAATCTCAAAACCAAACCGGACTAGGAAAACATGAGGAATCGAGGAACGAGGTAACGCAGACACATGGCAAGGGAAATAAGGCAGATCCGACAATGACATTATAATCAGTGGGGTTCAAATAGACAACAGGAACTAATTTTGAGCGAGCACATTATAATCAGTGGGGTTTAAATAGACACAACAGGAACTAATTTTGAGCGAGCAAAACGGCAAGGCAGGAGGGACAAACAAGAGTAGGGAAAATGAAGACTATGACATATTTTAACCATGTAATCTAATCAAGACTATGACATATTTTAACCATATAATCTAATGAAGACTATGACATATTTTAACCATATAATCTAATGAAGACTATGACATATTTTAACCATATAATCTAATAAAGACTATGACATATTTTAACCATATAATCTAATGAAGACTATGACATATTTTAATCATATATTTTATTACAGCTGAATCATTACAATACAACACAAGGCTTTATTTTTATATATTACTACTGTATGATTAAACACTTGTTTTCAGCTCGATGACCACGCGAACAGAATGTTCCCTTATAACAGGGGTCACCAAACTACGGCCCGCCGGCACATTTGGACCGGCCCTCTGAACAATACCAGAGACGCTATCGGATTTTTATTTTTTCTTTTAATTTTTTTTATTTTTTTATTTTATTTTTTCGGGGATGCGGCCCGCCGGCACATTTGGACCGGCCCTCTGAACAATACCAGAGACGCTATCGGATTTTTTTTCCTATTTGGCCTTGAAGACTGGGACGTTTTAATCTTGTGTTTGGTTCATTGCACCCCTGCTGAGCCCACAAATCATCCCAGAGAAGCGGGGCTTCGCATTGCTTCTTTGGTGACACGCGCGGGGAGAGTGTTTCCCTTTGATGCATGCGGGCACGTCCACCGTTGCATGCACGAGCAGTGTTACCGAGACATCTGGACGATCGCAGGTGAGGGCGAAGCCCTGGGACCATCGCGGACTATTCAAGCATATTAAAACTGCAACCTGTTTGAGAACGGAATAATGGCGAAAAAGTTAGGTGAGAGAAAAATTGATTCAGAATGCAGGGTATTTAACCTGGAGTGGACAAACGATTATTTTTTTGTTCAATGCAAAGAAAAGGCTGTTTGTCTCATTTGTCAAGAGACGGTGGCGGTATTCAAAGAATACAATCTTTGCCGACACTATGAATCCCGTCACAAAGACAAGTACGATAGATTGCAAGGCCAAATACGAGCAGACAAACTCTCAAAGCGAAAAAGTGGACTACTATCTCAGCAGAACCAGGCATCCGTTCGGGCCAGCTTTTGGGTTGCTAAATTGATAGCAAGCAGCGGTAAGCCTTTCACTGATGGAGAGTTTGTTAAGAAATGTATGGATACTGTCGCGGAGGAGGTGTGTCCCGAGAAGAAAGATGCATTTAATGCCGTAAGTCTGTCGGTGAATACAATGACCAGACGCGTTGAAGAAATCGGGAGTAATGTATATGCCCAGCTGCAGCAGAAGACGAAATAATTTGACTTTTTTTCATTAGCACTGGATGAAAGCACGGACGTGCAAGACACAGCGCAACTGCTCATTTTTATTCGTGGAGTAAGCGCAAACTTTGAGATTTGCGAGGATCTGGCAGCCCTCCAAAGTCTCAAAGGGACTACAACGGGAGAGGATATTTTTGACAAAGTGTGCCAAACCATGGAGAAGTTGGACCTGGACTGGTCAAAGCTAGCTAGCATCACGACTGACGGGGCTCCTAGCATGGTGGCCGAAACTCACGGTCTAATAATGGGACGCATGAACCGGGAGTTGGAAAAAAGGGGTCTCACCGTCCCGCTACGAGTCCACTGCCAAATTCACCACCAAGCACTGTGCTGCAAAATGTTGACGTGATTCTGTAATGACGGTTGTGGTGTCGTGCATAAACTTCAGAGCAAAGGGAGAAGATTGTGCATGGCACAACAGAAAGTTAATGTTCCATGGCTTTTTTTTCTATGAAGAACCCAGAGAGAGTTATTTAGTTATTATTTATTTCATAAATAGTGTTATTTATTTCCTGTTTTTTCTGTGAAGAACTCAGAGAGGGTTATTTAGTTATTATTTATTTCATTAATAGTGTTATTATATGTTTCCTGACTTTTTTTCTGTAAAGAACCTGGAAAGGGTTATTTGGTTATGTGTGGCTTTCTGGAAAAGAATAAAAAAAAATTAAGCTCCCCTACGATCGTCACACTTTTTCTGTTACAAACTGACACCAGCCCCCCATCAGAGAAGGGAAAAGTTATGTGGCCCTCACAAGAAAAAGTTTGGGGACCCCTGCCTTATAATAATGCCTGTACAATGAAAAAAGGCTATTTGTATGAGATATTCTTTTGAGGTTAATTAAAGACAGCTTCCTACAAGGTCAACTGACAAGGAGGCGAGCGGAGTGGATCCCCAAGGCCAGCAGATACGGAGGAGACGGACAGTGGAAAAATCCCAAAGGAGGATGGCACCCTTCAAGACAGTCGTGGACCAGTCATCATCTTATTGTTAATCAGCTAATGCATATTCGTATTATTATAACTGGGCAAACTTGGGTTTGGGCGCCGTCTCTCTCATCCTCCACTGGGCCCAGAGACGCTCAGATGGTTTATGTTTGGGGGGGGACCCGGAGCTCTGTATAGATCAATTTGTCAGAAATAAATAATCTGTGGATCAACCCGTTAAACCTTGGTCTGTCTCCTACGATGCTGAATACGCTCCATTGTTAGACAAGATAATACATAGTTTTAGGCGTTGGAGTCAGATGCTAAAACTTAACGTCTAACAAAACGAACATCAGAACACAGTAAGAATGCAATGGGAAAAACAATAACAAGCTACTCCTAACATCTAGGTTCAGTAAATAAAACAAAATTCCACTTTGATTGTTATAAATTTCCTCTGTTTGCCGTTGTTTTCATTAAAAGGCAGGTTATATCGTTCTTTTCGTTCAGGCACCTAAGCGGACAGCTTGGGGTCCAATAGTTGTAGTTTGAGTTGTGGTCTTTAGTATAGAGCACCGCAAACGTTTCCTAGTATCTTTTTGACCAACGCCCGATCCATCACCCACAAAATGGATGAGTTGGAACTTCGAATTGCTACCAACAGCTTTGTTAGGAACTGTAATATTATTCTAATCACAGAAACGTGGCTAAACCCGCATATCCCCGACATTGCGGTATCGCTAGCTAGCCGAACGCTTTTTCGGAACGATCGTTCAAAAGAATTAACAGGCAAAAGCAAAGGAGGAGGACTGTGCATGTTTATACATAATGAATGGTGTTGTGACAGTAGGATCATTGACACTCACTGTTACCCGGATTTAGAGTTATTGGCAATACGGTGTAGGCCCTATTATTTACCGAGAGAGCTAACGGTCGTCATAGTAACGGCTATCTATATACCTCCGAATGCTAACGTTAACACGGCACTTAACCTCCTGCTAACGGCTGTAAACAAACAACAGCTTGACCACCCCGATGGAGTTTTTATTGTCGCTGGTGATTTCAACAAGGCGTGTTTAAAGACTGTTTTACCTAAGTTTATTCAATACGTAAATTGTAATACTAGAGGAGACAAAACTCTTGACCATGTCTATTCTAACATCAAACATGCTTATAAAGCCACTTCCCTCCCTCACCTAGCTGGATCAGATCACCTCTGCCTATCTCTCACCCCCGCTTACACTCCACTCCGGAGGCAAACAACGCCACAAATAAAGATAATAAAAACTTGGCCCGAGGACGCACTTTCTCAGCTGCAGGACTTTTTTTCCCGCACCAACTGGGAACTTTTTGTACACGACCGCCTCCAGGACTACACGGACTCTGTACTTTCTTACATAAAAAACTGCATTGACAACGAGCACTTCACAGAAAATAACCCAAAGAAGATGTGGCAAGGAATACGACATATTACCAACTACAATAACAACATGTCTGTTAACGCAGATGCCTCACTAGCAGCGGAATTGAACCGTTTCTTTGCCCGCTTTGAGACTGACAAATCAGACCCTGTCTCAACACCCCCACCACCACCCTGCAGCAATACACTGACGTTCCGGGAACAGGAAGTGAGACTGGTAATGCGGTCTGTGAACACCAGGAAGGCTGCTGGCACAGACGGAGTACCTGGGAAGGTGCTCAAAGCCTGTGCTGACCAGCTGGCTGGAGTCTTCACAAACATTTTCAATTGTTCCCTGCAACAATCCATCCTGTCTGAAATCTGCCACCATTATCCCTGTCCCCAAAAAGCCAACCATTGACAGCATGAATGATTATAGGCATGTTGCACTCACGCCTGTGATCATGAAGTGCTTTGAAAAGTTGGTAGCCCGCCATATCAGGAATACAATCCCTCCCTCAATTGACCCTCACCAGTTTGCTTATAGAGCAAACAGGTCCACTGAGGATGCTATTGCCATTGCTCTTCATACAGCACTGAGCCACCTGGAACACCATGGGAACTACGTGAGGATGCTCTTCATTGACTATAGCTCAGCCTTCAACACCATAAAACCGGACATTCTGAATGACAAACTCTCCCACCTTGGACTATCCTCTTCAATCTGCTGCTGGATAAAGAACTTCTTGACCAACCGACCACAGACTGTTAGACTTGGTCCCCACCTCTCTTCCTCCATTACACTGAGCACTGGCACCCCTCAAGGCTGTGTACTGAGTCCTCTTCTGTACTCCCTGTACACATACGACTGTACACCCACCCACCAGTCTAACGCCATCATCAAATTCGCTGATGACACCACTGTGGTCAGACTCATCTCAGGAGGGGATGAGTCGGCCTACAGAGATGAGGTCAACAAACTGTCTTCGTGGTGCGCGGTGAACAATCTCACACTGAACACCACAAAAACTAAAGAAATAATCCTGGACTTCCGCAAACACGGCACACATCTGGCCCCACTCCTCATAAATGGAGTATGTGTAGACAGGGTCCAGTCCTTTAAATTCCTGGGGGTCCACGTCACGGATAAGCTCTCATGGTCTACAAACATCACGGCAGTAGTGAAGAAGGCCCAGAAACGACTCCATTTCCTCAGGGTACTTAGGAAGAAAAACTTGGGCACCAAGCTTCTGATAACCTTCTATAGAACCACTGTAGAGAGCATCCTGGCGTACTGCATCACAGTGTGGTACGCTGGAAGCACGGCGGCAGACAAAAAGGCCATGCAGAAGGTGATTAACACTGCCCAGAGGATTGTCGGCTGCTCTCTTCCCTCACTGGAAGACATTGCCAGCCCTCGTTACCTCAGCAGAGCCAGGAACATCATAGGGGACCCTTACCACCCTGGTCACAATCTGTTCCAGCTGCTGCCCTCTGGCAGACGCTATAGGTCCCACAAAGTACGGACAAATAGGCTTTAGGACAGTTTTTCGCCACATCCATCAGAACTCTACATTTGCGGTAACACAACACACATTCCCTTCTGAGGTAATATGAAAAGATGTTTGGGTGGTGATCTGCCTCCTACTAGATGACTGAAGGTAAGTGAAAGACAGTGAGAGGTAAGTGACCTGTATCCATAACAGCAGAATGCCAATTACAAGTCCGTAACTATCACTTATTTAGGTCTTTTGCCGAGTAAACGTAGCTTATGGAGAAGCACCACCAATTTCGTCATACGCAGTTTCTGGGTGTGATGACAAGTAGGCTTTTTTGTTGTTGATAATGACGACAGGGCCTATGTCCGATTATTATTATTATTATAAAACGCACCGTATGATAGGGCGCAGTCTCATTTGCAGGTATATTTTCTGTTTTTTGTAAATACATTGGACGCTTCGTCCGATAAGGCGGTAGCATGACACTAGGCTAGCGTATGTGATGCTAGCCGCTAGCGTACCTATGTTATGCTAGCTGCTAGGCGTACCAATGTTATGCTAGCTGCTAGCGTACCAATGTTATGCTAGCAGCTAGCGTACCTATGTTATGCTAGCCGCTAGCGTATGTTATGCTAGCTTGAAAAGTGCTGGCCACTTGAGCCCAGTCATCCACAATCCATTGGAACTCGCGACATAGATCACTCCCAAGCCTTTGATTCTCCTCGTTGGCCATCCGTTTGCAATCCATTAGCCATCTGTTAGTAATCTGTTAGCAAAGCTGTTGAATTGTTTGTTCGATCCATGGCTTCAGTACATTTTCCAAGCGTTCACACCCGCATTGTGTTGTCATTCACGTCAGGCATTTTCTCTGAATAGCTCTAATATGCTGTTTCTTTGAGTATTGAGAGTGTTTTTTAGGGTTAAAAGCACTGCAAGCGCACGGACGTCAAATGCCTTGCCACTACCCTGGGATGTTTTGAATGGATTTACCGTAATGTTTCGAATGCGCGGGGAGGCTATTTTTAGGGTGAACGTCCGCTGGGTTGATCGCAATAAGTAGAGTGCCGGCAGGAAATAAAACCAGTCACTCAAGCGGTCAGGGCCATACAAAAATTTTATTTAGTGCACAGACAAGAAAGACGCACTGACCGATTGGGCGCTTTGACCAATTTAGAGAAATTTTAGACTTTTAAGTGCGCCCCAATAGGTGTAAAAATATGGTACTTGGATTTAATATAAGAGGCTGAAGAATCATCTGTGTGCCTCCGTCTCACTCTTTGACCGGAGTATCTGGATAGATGAGGCAACGCTAAGGTAACTCGCTAATATTGATTTTTTTCATTGTATTTCTTGTTCGACAACTATTGGAGTAATATGAACCATCGAAAGAATTTATATATTTTGACATTAGAGGCAAAATGGCTACCACAACATCTTAAACTTCTGGTAAGAAAATTGTAATTTCTGTAATTACAAAACATCAGGTTCTAATCAAGATGGACTTCATTCTTCTTTCAAATTGAATAATTTGATATTTTGCATTTACAAAAACTGGCATATTAACTTCCTTATGATATTGACCCTAATAATGTGCTTTTGATTCATACAGTATCTCAAAAATACCACTTGTGATGATTTTTCTTGAGATTTTCCCTTCGAAGTAACACACTTGTACAGTGGTACCTCGACATACGAGTGCCCCGACATACGAGCAATTTGAGATACGAGTAAAATTTCGGGCAAATATTTATCTTGAGATACGAGACAAATTTTGATATACGAGCATTCAGCGGATGCGAGAGGCTGCTCATAAGAGAATCATGGGCACTGTCTTTCTGGTCCCAACTCCCTCGTGTAATGGCTCTCTGGTCGCAACTCCCTCGTGTAATTTCTCTCTGGTCGCAACTCCCTCGTGTAATGTCTCTACGAGCGTTGCATTTTTTCAGTGTTTTTTTCCCCTGTTACTCAGGGCGAATGGCGGAGCGATCGCTAATACGAGAGGAGTATATACTACTTCTCGTTGGCAAGTGGTCATGCGTTATCCTATTGTGAGGACATTTGTGTGCGTCATTTTCTGAATATTTTGAAGGGAATACAAAAGCAAACAACCCTCGATAGGTTGCATCTGAAAGTCAGGGTGGAGGCTCAGTCCCGGAACGAATTAAGCTCGTATCTCGAGGTACCACTGTACTCCCTATTAAAACCATGAATATGGAGGGGAAAATTGGGAATCAGGGGGCGGCTTATACGTGAGAAATTGTAAAATTCAAAAATTTCAAGGCTATTTTCTGGATGCGGCTTATGAAATAAAATAAAAAAAAACATTTTTTTATTTATTTACCGTATTTACTCGCATATAAGCCACCTGAACGTATAAACCGCACCCCTAAAATTGCCTTAAAATTGTTGAATTTTACAATTTCTCGCGTATAAGCCGCCCCCTGATTCTCAATATTCACCTCCATATTTATTGTTTTAATAGGGAGTACGAATGTGTTAGTTTGAAGGGAAAATCTTAAGAAAAATCATCACACGTGGTATTTCTGAGATACTGTATGAATCAAAAGCATATTATTAGGGTCAATATCATAAGTTAATATGCCTGTCTTTTTAAATGCAATATATCAAATTATTCAATTTGAAAAAAGAAATAAGTCTATCTTGATGAGAACCCGATGCTTTTTAAATGACATAACTTGCAATTTTCTTACCAGAAGTTTAAGATATGGTGGCTAAATTGCAAAATATCTAAATTTTTCTATGGTTCATATTACTGCAATAGTTGTCACTTTCGAACAAGGAATAAAAACAAAATAAATCAAAGCAGAATTGTGTTTTATTTCATAATCACAAATGTACAATCGTTTCCTCTGTGTTCCGAAAGGGAGGGGGTGTTTCCACGTAGACAAATTCAAAAAGGAAGTAACGCAAGCACGACTTTCGGAGGAATCCTCAACAGACCACTCAGGTGAACATCCAGGGTACAGACATTGAAATCGTGGAGAATTTGAAATACCTGGGTGTTCACCTCAACAACAAACTAGACTGGTCCACAAACATAGATGCCCTGTACAAAAGGGGCCAGAGCCGCCTCTACCTACTGAGGAGTCTACGGTCCCTTGGAGTGTGCAGGACACTGCTGAGGACTTTCTACGCACTACTTTTTATGCAGTGGTCTGTTGGGGATGCGGGAGCACGGAGAGGGACAGGAACAGGCTGAATAAGCTGGTCAGGAGGGCCAGCTCTGTTCTGGGCTGTCCTTTGGACTCTGTGGAGGAAGTGGGAGAGCGGAGGATGCTGACCAGGATGATGTCCATCATGGACAGCACCTCCCACCCCCTGCATGAGTCTGTGGAGTCTCTCCGAAGCTCTTTCAGCAAAGGAGCGCTTCCGCAGATCCTTCCTCCCATCAGCTGTCAGGCTCTTTAACAAAAAAATGGCTGTGTTAAGACCTACCGTATGCATGCATGTACATCTATACGTATGTATATATGTGCTTATGTGTGTGTGTGTGTATATATATATATATATTTCAGCAACACGCTTATTTATTTATATATTCATTCATGTATTTATTTATTAACTTACTTATTACCTATCTATTTATGTCTAAAATGCCTTTCCTATTTCTGCATCCTCACCCTCTTGCTACTGTGACAACGAAATTTCCCGAATACGGGATGAATAAAGTTATCCAATCCAATCCAACAACCAGGAAATATGCCCATAGCGCTATACGTAGTGTTCACCAAGTCACTGGGTGCAATAATGGCATACACATTACGCTGGTATCAAGCTTTTATATTTTAACGATCGACCGCAAGACCTTTGATCAGCCTTAACTATATGTGCTGTCATGGTAAACGCTACGGTCAGAGCACGTACTTACGGCAAGATGTAAATTTGTACAAATTTGTACTATATTTGCACTAGATTTGGAATCACTTCCACGACAATTAGTGGAACTCCCATCAGTATTATGAAGTCCTTTTCTGCACTAAGCTTCTTTTTTTTAATTGGCTTTCATAACTGTCAGGGGTTTTATTTCCGTTTATCATACATTTGCTTGCAATGAAGGTTAAACTTTTTTTCCTGAAAGCCTTGTTTCGTCTAAACGAAGAGAACCCAGGACGCTTCAGAGTACTAGGAACCTGCCCTGAGCATTGCACCTGCGGCATCGACCCTCCACCATGAATGCTGCAAGAGGCTTCCTAACGCTTCGGTCCTCATCTGTTTAGACTATTGTGAACGTGTTTTGGTCACATTGATAAACACACTAGACGTCTCACTTAAATTTTTCCCCCCTCTCTTTAGAGTTGAGACGTCCATGTAATCAGCGTCACCGAATGGAATAAAGCAACAGAAAAGACGTGTAAGGTCAGAAAAGGGTTGGCCGGCTGTCTCAGCTGTCGTTCTCCTTACAAGTGAAAATCCAGGAGACTTTCTTTTCTTTTTCTGGAGTGAATGCGATTCACGCAAAATTGATAAAAAATTAAAAATAAATAACGTAGGACAATTTAAAATCAAATGGGATATTTCATCAAATACGAACCAATAAACTTCTGCGAGTGTCTAGGTTTCTTATTACAGTTTCTTACAGTAAGAGGAAACCTTTCCACCAATCTGGTATCCTAGAAGTGCAATCAGTGGATTGAAGTCAGGTGATTCTTTTTTTCAGCAGAAACCTCATTGTTTAAACTGTTTGTGTTGGATCGGTTGGAACCCACAGCGGCCATCGAGGACCAGTTTGGAGACCTCTGGTCTAAACAGAAATTGACTATATTGATACGTTTATCTATTAGGCCCCATGTGAAATGGCTGACAAGTGGCGACGCTCGCCCCATTGGCTCACAACGTGCATCAGATATCTAGCTTTCAATGTACATGATATTGATGGTGATGACAAAAAAGTTCCAGTACTGTAACATTCTGTAGACTAAAGTAAAACAGAGCTGCCAACCTCCGTCGACCCCATTCAGGAGTACCCTTGTCCAATTTCCGGGGTATTTCCGGGGTGAATTAATTCACGCAAAATCAAAAATTTAAACAAAAATAAGCGTAGGACAATTTAAATCAAATTTTTATTGTGTTTTTATATTAATTGAAATATTGTGTTTTTGCAAACTACTGAAAAGGTACAGCACAATGAAAACAAGTATAAATAGTGAACAAAGTATAATTTGTTGATCATTTATTGGCAAATTCAAATTTTCTACAACATTAACTAGTTTTTCAGCTGCTCCCTTACCCGCACTTGCATGTTGTGCAATGTGCAAATGTCGGTCCTTTTAGAGATGGCCTCAACATGGGATATTTTGTTGAATAAGAAGCAATAAAGTTCTGCAAGTGTCTGTGTTATAAATTTCCTGTTTTCCTGTTGTGTGTTCATTAAAAGGCAGGTTATCGTGTTTCTTTTTGTTCAAGCACCGAAGTGGGCAGCTCAGGGTCCTTAAGTTTTTCTTGCTATGTTGTTGAGGCACTTAGGCGGACAGCTTGGGGTCCTAGAGTTGTAGTTTTCTTTGGAGTACCACGAAGGTCTTCAGCGGAGTTTTTCAATGTTCGGAAAAAGTTGACTGTGATGCGTTCGTAGAGAAGAATATCATGCACTGACAATTGCTTGAAACTCATATAAAGGAAGCTGATCAATCATCTGTGTGCCATCGTGTCACGCTTTGACTGGAGTATCTGTGTAGATGAGGTGTCCCAGCGCTATCAACGAACACTGACGTTTCACCCAAATTGCGATCCATTTTGCGCTTATTCCGAGGAGGCGTATTGATAAGTGCTGTGTACCACTACTTGAACTTCCTTTAGAACAATCCTGGAAATGAGGGGGGACTTTATCCACGGCAACGCACTCGTAGCCGAACATACAAATTTAAATTAACTTGGATTAATATATACTGACACTCAAACATAGGTTTGATGTAACTTTACACAAAAAGGAATTTTCATTTTGTTTTAATCTTTTTTACCTCTGTTCTACGGGTTGCCTCCACCCGGACGTTCAGCCGGAGTCTTCAAAACGAACGCATCAAGAGTTGTTTGTTTTTGCCTTCTCTTCAAAATATTCCGAAAATGACGCACACAAATGTCATCACAATACGAAAACGCGCGACCACTTGCCAGCTTGTCAGGGTGCCTCTTTTCTACAAAATCCGAAAACTTTTGCCACTTCGTTGTAACTTTCCTGGGTGATAATCGAGGCAAATGTCTTGATAAATTCCACTGCGGCTTTCGAATTGGAACTTGCTGCTTCCCCGTGTCTGATTACCAAGTGTATTCCAGATCTTTTCTTAAAAAATTTCGAACCAGCCATGACTCGCTTTAAAGGGTTCTGAAGGTGTTGAAGGCTCCGCCTTTCTAGATCCTTTCGTTGTTATCAAATCCATGTAAATTCCGCTGGCTTTTTCACATATAGTTGACTCGGTCACGCTATCTCCTGCTAACTGTTTATCCACAATAAAAGAAGGCTCTCCATCTCGTCATGAATGTCACTGCGCCGGCGGAAAAGCAAGCTCGGTGACACGTACACCACTCTCATATTTTTCAATTATTTCGCACTTAATGTCGATTGTCAACGTTCGCCTTTTCTTTGCACAACTCTGCAACTCTGTTCACTTTGTATGTAGTATTATGCATTGACTAACGGGGGGAAATGCAAAGCTCCGCCCCGTGCTCGTAGATATATTTTATACACGAAAGAGATGCGGCAAGACAGTGCCATGGCCACCTGGCTTTCTCGCATTTCGAAATATTTCTTGTATCTAGGGCGAATTATTTGATCGAAATTTTCATCGCAGCTCGAGCATCTCGTAGGTAGAGCTGCTCGTAGGTCGAGGTACCACTGTTGGCAAGCTCTGGTAAAAGTAAAGTAAGTTTTTTTTTCAAAGACACTGTACATATTTGATTGTTAGTTTGAGCAAGTACTGTAAACACGGCATTAAGCATAACGCCATCTTGAGACAGAAAAAGATCGATCAGCGCAGGTGTTTTCGTGCAAAGAGCTCATTGAATGAAAATAATAATAAATAAATTATTGCTCGGTTAATATAGCAACCTGCAGCGTTTACATCCGTACTAGCCCCATAACTGTTTCTTTCACTTTATTGACAGGCAGGATTATAAAGAGGGTTCAATACACAATAACTACACGGCTACACCAGTTTGAATATTACCTGATTATAGTGTAAGCGAGCGAAAGTGTAACTAGTAGGTCAATCGCATCGGTCTTTAGTTTCAGCGAAGCCATTCAATTCTACCTTTTATTGATAACGGTGAAAAACGGTTTGGTATATTGTGCTATGACGCTGCAAGTCCGGTTTACACTCATGAGGTATGTAAAATTCAACAGGCAAGAAGGTCAAAATAGTTGGGTATCATACCCTGTATTAATTTCTGTATCTCGCAAATGATCATCTACGATAAAAAAAATGTTTTTAAAAGCGCAGTGTAGTAGTCAAACAATATACAACACAATCTTTGTGGCACCGAGAGTGATGGAACCTATGGGCCGGTGAGAATAAACAGGGGAAAAATATCCATAAAGATGTCAAATGTGAAATGCATTGAAGCCTAGATTGATGAGTTCATTCTGACAAAGACATGGAAGTTAGCAAAGCTGCCTAGAATAGCATTACTGCACCCAGTCGTACAATGGGGGAAGGTGATGGATGCTGAAGCTAGGCTTTGGCGGCCTGCTTCTAGCTCTCTACGTATTTCTACGTCTTGGCAAAATTCATATTCTTGACATCTTCTCCCCAAATTGGGCATAAACGTGTGTATCCCCGATAAGAAAAAGGTTGCTGACCTACCGGACGGATTCACTGCGGCGGGAGTTGCCATCTTTCCTCAGCGGAGCAAAAGAACAAAACGGCGGTGGTGGAGGTGACGCACAATACGTCAAGTAAGCCTAGGGCAGGGAGAGAGTTTCGACACACCACAGGCTTGGCACGCGAAGCTCTCTCAACTCAAGCCGTCTCTAAAAACGAATATGCCATCGACTGGATAATCAGAGGCACATGGATTGATTTGTCTTTAAATAATAAAATAAAATAAAAATCACATACTTAAAAACTAGACTAAATCGCATGCAAAATGTCTGGATGGTAACACCGCGAGATTATCAAGCAGCCTGAATAAATTATTCCTATACACTGCAAAGGGGGCAGTGGCGAATCAAAATACGACACACGTTTTGGGATTTAAAAAATGTTTTCTTTTGATTCATTCATTCATTTTCTGAACCGCTTTATCCTCACTAGGTTCTCGGGGGGTGCTGGGGGTGTGGTAGCCTATCCCAGCTGACTTCGGGCCAGGGGCGGGGGACACCCTGTATCCGTGGCCAGCCGATGACCAGGCCAAAACCAGACGGACAACCATTCGTACTCACACCCATACCTAGGGGCAATTTAGAGTGCCCAAACAGCCTATCATGCATGTCTTTGGAATGTGGGAGTAAACCGGAGTACCTGGAGGAAACCCACGCAGGCCCAGGGAGAACATGCAAACTCCACCTGGTGGACCGACCTGGATTTGAACCCAGGATCCTAGAAATGTGAGGCCAACGCGCTAACCACTGATCAGCTGGGCCGCCCCACTATTCTCGTAGTGATACAAAATAAAATATACCATCACTAAATAAAACCAATCTTCGCCAAATAAGATGTTCCTTTTCTGTTACATGTAGGCCTAATCATGATAGGGTATATCATAGATAAAATGTATCATGAAGAACAACTTAACTTAAAATCACTGCATTATGATGTTACCATATACCAACGTGATTATTAGGCAACTAATTCAGGTTGTAGTCACATTTTTATATATATCTTTTGCCTAATTCATTAATTTATTTTCTGAACCACTTTATCCTCATTAGGGTCGCGGGAGGGTGCTGGAGCCTATCCCAGCCGATAGAGGCGGTGGACATCCTGAATCGGTTTCTTTGCCTAATATCATCTGAAAAAGGCAGCAACACCCTGAAAACCCTTGTGAGGATAAGTGCCACAGAAAATTAAAATGACCATGGAAGAGAAGTGTTTTGAGAAGTACGCTTGATTTGTTGTGATCTTTCTTTCCCTACTAAATTAAAGAAAGTGCCCTCTTTGTTGACATACAGTTATGGTCAAAAGTTTACATACACTTGTGAAGAACATAATGTCATGGCTCTCTTGAGTTTCCAGTTATTTCTACAACTCAGATTTTTCTCTGATAGAGTGATTGGAACATATACTTCTTTGTCACAAAAAACATGAAGTCTGGTTCTTTTATGACTTTATTATGGGTTAACAGAAAAAGTGATCAAATCTGCTGGGTCAAAAATATACATACAGCAACACGAATGAGCAATTTTGGTTACTTAAAAAGTTGTGTCAGTGAAATGAGCTTCATAGCATGGCCTCTTAACTTCTTGTGAGTGATTATGAGTGACTACAGCTGGTGACTTCTCTGGGGCCATTTAAATAGGGATTATTGGATGCAAACACCCACAAACGCTACAATGGGAAAGTCAAAGGAGCTCAGCATGGATCTGAA
This sequence comes from Stigmatopora argus, assembly GCF_051989625.1. Classification (NCBI taxonomy): domain Eukaryota; kingdom Metazoa; phylum Chordata; class Actinopteri; order Syngnathiformes; family Syngnathidae; genus Stigmatopora; species Stigmatopora argus. The sequence continues at coordinate 22,446,769 of NC_135388.1, read as the reverse complement.
AAAGCGAATCCTTGACTTAAACAAGTCAGGAAAGTCACTTGGAGCCATTTCAAAGCAGCTGGAGGTCCCAAGGGCAACAGTGCAAACAATTGTTAGTAAGTACAGTGGTACCTCGTCACACGACCGCTCGTCATACAATATTCTCGTCATACAATATTCTCGTCATACAATATTCTCGTCATACAATATTCTCGTCATACAATATTCTCGTCATACAATATTCTCGTCATACAATATTCTCGTCATACAATATTCTCGTCATACAATATTCTCGTCATACAATATTCTCGTCATACAATATTCTCGTCATACAATATTCTCGTCATACAATATTCTCGTCATACAATATTCTCGTCATACAATATTCTCGTCATACAATATTCTCGTCATACAATATTCTCGTCATACAATATTCTCGTCATACAATATTCTCGTCATACAATATTCTCGTCATACAATATTCTCGTCATACAATATTCTCGTCATACAATATTCTCGTCATACAATATTCTCGTCATACAATATTCTCGTCATACAATATTCTCGTCATACAATATTCTCGTCTTACGACGGAAATTTCGATCGATAATTTGCCCGTCATGCGATCAAAATTTCGTGATGCGACCAAGCTTTTTTGCATATCTTTCGTGTATAACAATATCTACGAGCACTGAACGATTAATTCAGACGAGTTTCTCCTCCTACGCATCGACCAGGAAACGCACAACGCGCATGCGCGGGCAAAAAGAGGGCTTTCTGGGTAATGAAGTATACTCGTGCACACAACGCCGATAGGCAATGGCACTCTTTCTCAGAATGAAACTTCATTACCCACAATCAATACGTGGGTAAGCTGAGCTGTTGCATTTCCTGTTATTTTTATTATCTAATACGAGGAGTATTATATTACTTCTCGTTCGCTGCTCCTAAGAACATCAGCGGCACTGCCTCGCAATGCCCTCTTTGTAATATTTCTGGTCGCAACTCTCTCTCATAGGCGCCGTTCAAAGCGGTTGCAACCAGAGCCATTACGACGAGGGAGTTGCGAGCCGGTCTTTATGAGCAGCGGAGCGATCGCTAAAATGTACTACAAGACTATTTCTCGTTGGCAAGTGGTCGTGGGCTATCCTATTGTGAGGACATTTGTGTGAATCATTTTCGGAATATTTTGAAGGGAATACGTAGTACAACAGCAAACAGCCCATCGATAGCGAACGTGAGGGTGGAGGCGTGGCAAACCGCCAACCCAGAAAACGAAGGTAACAAAAGATTACAACAAAATTAGAATTCAGTTTTGTCTAAAGTTACATTAAACGTATGTTTGAGTGTCTGTATATATTAATCCAAGTTAATTTAAATTTGGTTGTTCCGCTTATACGAGTGCGTTGTCGTGGGGAAAAAAGAATTGGTCAGGAGGGTGAAGATTCAGCCGAGAATCACCAAAAAGCAGATCTGCCAATCATTAGAAGCTGCTGGAACACAGGTGTCAGTGTCCACACTCAAGCGTGTTTTGCCTCTCCATGGACTGAGAGTCTGCCGTGCAAGAAGGAAGCCCTTGCTCCAAAAGCGGCACCTCAATGCTCGACTGAAGTTTGCTGCTGATCACATGGACAAAGATAATAAAATAAATAAATAAATAAATAAAATCAGACTTAGGCTTGTCATCATCATTGACTAGACAAAAGCCTAATTGTCATCATACCCAGCTGTGTATGACGAAATTGAAAGTGCTTCTCCACAAAGTGCGCTTTTCCCAGGCAAGAGCCCAACCAAGTGATAGTTTCAGACTTGCTGGCACTCTGCCGTGATGGATACATCGCATCACCTCCCGAGCGCAACAAAATCCTGGCGACTGCGAAAAGGTTTGCCTCACCGATGCCAACAAAGAATAAAATGGATCACTTACCTCCCACTGTCTGCTTACTTACCTTCAGTCAGCCAGCAGGAGGCAGATCACCGCCCAACGTCCTTCATGTTTCCTCACCCCGAAGTTGTTACACAGAGGGGATTGTGTGTTGTGCTACTGCAATTCAGAGTCCTGATGGCTGTGGGAAAGAAGCTGTCCTTAAGCCTCTTTGTCCGTGCTTTGTGAGACCGGTAGCGCCTGCCAGAGGGAAGCAGCTGGAACAGTTTGTGACCAGGGTGGTCCGGGTCCCCAACAATGTTCCCGGCTCTGCTGAGGTAACGAGGGCTGGCAATATCTTCCAGTGAGGGCAGAGAGCAGCCGACGATCCTCTGGGCAGTGTTAATCACTCTCTGCATGGCCTTTTTGTCTGCTACCGTGCTTCCCAGCGTACCACACTGTGATGCCGTATGCCAGGATGCTCTCCACACTGGCTTTATAGAAAGTTACCAGAAGCTTAGTGTCCAAGTTGTTCCTCCTGAGTACCCTCAGGAAATGGAGTCGTTTCTGGGCCTTCTTCACTACTGCCGTGGTGTTTGTGGACCAGGAGAGCTTGTCCGTGACGTGGACCCCCAGGAATTTAAAGGACTGGACCCTGTCTACACGAACTCCATTTATGAGGAGTGGGGCCAGATCTGTGCTCTGTTTGCGGAAGTCCAGGATTATTTCTTTAGTTTTTGTGTTGTTCAGTGTGAGGTTGTTCACCGAGCACCACGAAGACAGTTTGTTGACCTCGTCTCTATAGGCCGCCTTATCCCTTTCTGAGATGAGTCCGACCACAGTGGTGTCATCAGCAAATTTGATGATGTAGTTAGACTGGTGGGTTGGTGTACAGTCATAAGTGTACAGGGAGTACAGAAGAGGACTCAGTACACAGCCTTGAGGGAGCCAGTGCTCATTGTAATGGAGGAAGAAAGGTGGGAACCAAGTCTAACAGTTTGTGGTCGGTTGGTTAGGAAGTTCTTTATCCAACAGCAGATGGAGGAGGATAGTCCAAGGTGGGAGAGTTTGTCAGTCAGAATGTCCGGTTTCATGGTGTTGAAGGCTGAGCTATAGTCAATGTTTTTCTGTTCACCCATAATAAAGTCATAAAAGAAACAAACTTCATGAATGTTTTTTGTGACAAAGAAGTATCTGTCCCAATCACTCTATCAGAGAAAAATCAGAGTTGTAGAAATAACTGGAAACTCAAGAGAGCCATGACATTATGTTCTTCACAAGTGTATGTAAACTTTTGACCACAACTGTATTTCTGGTGGGTACACAGTTGGATCGCAAGAACACAAAAATGATGGTGGGCAGTGTGTTATGATCAGTCTCGGCTGCGGAGTGGGAGCCAGGAGCAGGAAGCAGACAACGAGAGGGAAGTGCTGGTCCACAACTTAAGGTTTAGATTAAGAAAACTAATGATAAAATAACCTTACAAACAATAAACCTGGGAAAATTTAACAAAAATAACACAGGGTTTAAATATAAAGGGGCTTGATGACAATAATGAACAACTGGGTCACACAAGGGAAGGAGAGTCAGAAAGGACACTCATGAACAATCACGCGGACAGGACACACAGGCGGTCGTCCCGACCAGCTTGCGAAGAAGCGCCAGGTTTGCCCGTCCGGCAATCATTCGGGCAGTGTCACGAAGAATCGGCCAGGCCCTCGCCCTGAACAGTCTCTGGAGGGATGAAAGCGTTGTCGCAGATCGACTCACCCGGAACAGTCTCTGGAGGAGCCAGGGTGGTGTCGTTGACGCCCCCGGCATGAATGGTCTCCCGAACAGTCTCAGGATGGACGACGGCGATGTCGCAGGTCGCGCCTTCAGAGACGCCGCCGTCGGGGCCCCCGCATTCAGAGCTGCCACCATCAGGGCACCCACCTTCAGAGTCGCCGCTGACTAGCGACAGGTCGGGCGCAAAGGAGTGGACCGCAGAAGCAGAAGATGGTGCTAGAGAGCGACTAGCGGGAACAGGCACTTGATAGGGGCTGCTGGGATCCCACAGAGAACAGGTTTCCGGCTCGGGAGCTCGGCAGTCATTTTTCTCCCCGCTCGGCCATTCCCGCCGTCACGCACGCCACTGCCTCCGGGCGAACACCGTGGCCTAGCCAGCGGCCCAAATGCCGTCCTTGTCAGCGTCTCGGGGAGGAGCACGCCACCACGTTACCAACGAAAAAGGAAAAATAATTCTTCAGCCGTCAATGGGATCAACAGGGGAATGAAGGAATGATCGCTGACATTTAGGTCATCAGATCAAGCAATGCTGTCAGAGTGAGCTGTCACTTGAGCTCTTGTCGACATTTCATCAAAATCAGCCGGGAAAAGCTAGTGAGTTGGACTACTATTGCTGCCACGCCATCGCGAAGCTTTTTTTGATTACTGAGCTTTAGATCACAACTTCAACAATCAGCTTTAGAGTTGATTGTGCGTGCATGAGCTTGTTAGCATTAGCTTGTTAGCAAAAGTTTTCCGCTCCTACGTAACGGACCTTTCAACTTCCAAATGCCCGCGACTACAAGATCTAAAAATAACAGACCTCCAAGTTCATCTGCTGCACCTACCTGCTCATGTAAGTGCAGTCCCTGGGAGGATCGCTTTGTAGATCTCCAGAAAAAGTATGACCAGCTGCAGCAAGCTATCTCAGAGATACACATCAGGCTGGATGAGATATCAAAGGCGAGCTCTGTTTGTATAGCCACGCCGCAGAGTCTGCCTGTTGCCCCCTGCACGGGTGCGGAACAGACAGCAAATTGCCATAGTCCAATAAAGAAAAGGAAGGCAAAAAAGACCAAAAAGGCTCCGAAGCAATCTTCAGCCACGGAGTTTAGCGCTGGCGAGGTGCCAGATCATGACGATGACTACGTGTCAGCCTGCCTAGACACCGCAGGTGGCAGTGATGTCATCGGTAGGCAAAGCTGTGAGCCTGAAACTCAAGCCCCTGCAAATTCAACTGCTTTCGTGAGATCCAGTAAAGAGGCAGTGTCGGAACGCGAGAGGAGTGTGATAATCTATGGTGTTCCCGAGTCGCCCGGACTCCCAGCTGTGGGCAGCGCGATGAAAGATCGCGAGTTGGCCATATATTGTATCAAGTCGGTCCTGGAGACACTGGCACCCGGGGCATCTCTCTCACTCGGAAGATCGGTGAGGCTTGGACGCGAGCCACCATCCTCTGCTGACGCGCGCCCCCGTCCATTAAAGATGACTCTTGGCACTCCATCTGAAGTCGAGACCTTCTTAACAAGCGCCAAGAAAATCCAATGGCCTGATCTCGAACTGGATTTTCGGAAGGAGTACTCTTTGAGGGAGAGGATTCGTTGGCGCAACCTTGTAGCAGAGCTGGCAGCGAGGCGGCAGAAGGGCGAAAGAGGTCTGTGCATCCGCAACGGCCAACTAGCCCTGACAAGCTACATCCACCCGCCACTGAAGGTGACCACAGAGACTCAAAACAACTGGGTGACGGTGAGGGAACAAGGGATGGCGGTGGTCCACCCCTAGTCATCATCTACACCAACGCGTGCAGTTTGATCGCCAAGTTCAGTGACCTCTTCAGTATTGTATCAGGACTCAAGCCTGATATGATCGTCATTACTGAAACTTGGCTAAGCTCTGAAGTGCACGACGCTGAGATAAACCTGATGGGCTACATCCCCTTCCGGTGCGACAGGCGAGACAGACGTGGTGGTGGAGTTATCATCTATGCTAAGGGCGAGCTAAAGCCCTCCCTTTGTCCTCTCCCTCCCGCTGCTCAACAGACCGACTTCTTTGAGGTTGTGCGATGCAATATAACTGTGGGCGGAGTCTGTCTGCCTATCTTGGGAGTCTACCGATCTCCGCAAGCTACCGCCGAAGACGACAACCACGTAATCAGTGCAATTCGCTCGGTCTCATCACACCAGGACTGCCTTATTGTTGGCGACTTCAACGCACCATCAATAGACTGGAGCGATGTCGTCTGCTCATCAGCCGACCGGTTCGACCAGGCACTCCTCGACACAGTTGATAACTGCTTTTTAACACAGCATGTTGCAGCTCCGACACGCTTCCGCAGTAACCAACGCCCGTCTCTTCTGGACCTGGTACTCGCGTGCTACCCGTCGTCGGTATCGTCTCTCATCATCCTCCCGCCGCTCTCCATGTCTGACCATGCGGTGCTCAAGTTCAACTGGCACGCAACAATTCCGGCCTTACAGAGCGTGATGCTTCCGAAGAGAAGGTTTGCTACCCTGAATCATCACGCACTGGAGGAGGCTTCCGAGGCTGTTGACTGGGCTTCCTTCATGGAGATCACTTCAGTCGGCGAGCTGTGGGCATTGTTGAAACAATCCATACTCCGGGTGACTGAGCGCTCAGTACCATTGTCGATGCCACGGCACCAGAAGCACAAACCCTGGGCGACGCAAAAGGTGAAGCGGGAACGGACTCTCAGAGACGTTGCTTGGCGCGAATTCCAGGAACGAGGCACGGCAGCTGCATATGAGGTCTATAAGCAGCAACGAAATAGGGCAGTGTTCACTGAAAGGCAAGAGCGGAGCAAGTATGAGCTGAGGTTGGCGCAGTCATCTCGTGCAAACCCCAAGCGCTTCTTCGCCCATGTTCAAGCCAACAAACGTCTGCACAATCAAGTGGTTAAACTCACGGATGCTGATGGAGTCGGTGTCACGGATGCAGAGGGGCAAAGCTCTCTTTTTGCTAGGGTGTTCGCAGGCATTTACAAAGCCGATGATGGGCGACCAGCACCCCCATTTGCTCGGGATGTTCCCCCAATGCCTGCAGTTGCCATTACACCTCCTGTAGTCTACCGAGCCTTGATGTGTCTGGACGCCACTAAAAGCCATGGTCCGGATGGTATTCACCCGAGGGTCCTCCAGGCACTCGCTCCGACCATAGCACCTCCCCTCGCATATCTCTTCACACTGTCCTTGCAATCAGGTGAAGTCCCCGAAGACTGGAGACGGGCCGTCATCTGCCCTATCTACAAGAAAGGAGACCGAGAGGACCCGTTGAATTACCGACCGGTCTCCCTCACTTCAGTAATCTGCAAAATGTTAGAATCAATTATCAAAACGTCCATGATGGCCCATCTCCAGATCACAGCGGCGATCTCCGATAGTCAGCATGGATTCGTGTCCAACAGATCCTGCCTCACCAACTTGCTGATGATGGAGGAATGGGTCACTCAATTAATGGACGATCGACAAATTGCCGACCTGGTCTTCCTGGACTTCGCCAAGGCGTTTGACTCGGTCAACCATCGCTTGCTACTCCGCAAGTTGGAAGCGTATGCGATTCACCCAGCGGCCGTGAGGTGGATTGATGCGTTTTTGGCTGGCCGCACCTTTCAAGTACAAGTCAATGGCATACTTTCAGAGACTCACAACGCCCCCAGCGGTGTCCCCCAAGGCTCCGTTCTTGGACCACTGCTGTTCGTGGTGTTTGTAAACGACCTGCCAGAGCACATCTCCCAGCGGGTTCTCCTCTTCGCCGATGATGTGAAGCTCGTTGCTCCCCGGAGCGACTACGAGGACCTGCGTAGGTGCCTTCATCATGTGTGGAGTTGGTCGAACCTGTGGGACCTGCGGCTCAATATCACGAAATGCAGTCATCTGGCTATTGGGGCTCCTCCTGATTCACCTCTTGACTTTGAACCGGGACGCCTGGAACTGGAACGAACTCAACGGTGCAAAGATCTGGGCATCATTGTCGACGACACGTTCAAACCAACGGCCCAATGCATCCAAGCAGCCAACAAAGCTCGCGGAGTTCTGTTCCTAATGTTCCGGTCCTTTGCCGTCATCTCAGCAGACATCTTCCTTCCGTTGTATGTTTCCCTGGTGAGGCCCATTCTCGAGTATGGGATCCAAGCCGCATCACCGTACCTCGCCAAGGACATCCAGCATCTGGAGCGGGTCCAGAGGCTTGCAACGAGGATGGTCCGCGGCCTCAGGCTATTGTCCTACGAGGAAAGATGCCAGCAACTCAACCTGCCGACCCTTGAGGCTAGGCGTCTGCGAGGGGACCTAATACTGGCCTACAACATCCTCCACGGCATCTACAGCGTGCCCCGCGACCTCTTCTTCACGCCCGCACCTGATCGTGGTCTGAGGGGTCATCCGTGGAAGCTGTACCCTCGCGGGTTCCGGTTGAATCGGCGGAAGGCGGCTTTTTCAGTGCGCATCGCCGGTCCTTGGAACCGGCTTCCGCAGGGTGTGGTCGAGAAGCCGACGGTCGCCCAGTTCAAGCGGGCTCTGGATGACTTTTTGGCCGTGAACCAGTGACTACACCGCGTTTGTTGCACATTTCTTGTGTCTTGTTACATGGCCCTTAGCCTAGTGCTTGTTTCTTGCCAAATAAATTGAATTGAATTGAATTGAATTGAATTGAATTGAATTGAATTGAATTGAATTGAATTGAATGGCCAGATGTCTGAGCCGGGGAGGCGGCTGGTGGGAGTTCAGTCATTGACATTCTCCCTGCTCCTTCTGCCCTGAAGGAGAGCCAAAAAGACACAACAGTTGACACTCATGGACAGTCATGTGGACAGGAAACACCAACCAACCAAAACCCCAACAAAACATTAGACAGTGAAGGCTTGAGGAACAGTTTGCAGGTAAAATCTCCAATGAGTGGTTAGCTCGTCAGCCTCACAGTTCTGTGGTGGCAGGTTTAATCTCAGTTCGGTGTCCCTGTCGGGGCCCCCACCTTTAGAGTGCCCCCGTCAGGGCCCCCGCCTTCAGTCTCCGCCATTTCGATCGCCGACTAGCGACAGGATGCGCACAGAGGAGCAGTGAGGCAGCTGGCGGTATCTCGGCCGGCGACATTCTCCCTGCTTCTCCCTTGTGCGCCACCGCAGAATGAGAACCAGAGAGGACACAGCAGAATCACGTAGACAGGAAACACCCAACCAACCAAAACCTCAACTCACAATGAAATTTCCCGAATACGGGATGAAAAGTTATCCAATCCAAAACATGACTCAGTAAAGACTTGACGAACAGTTTGCAAGTAAAATCTATATATATGGGCTTTAATATTTTAAGAGGCGGCCGAGTGGTTAGTGCAGGATTGGGCGAACCGGTCTTCGAAGGCCGCTGTGGGTGCAGGTTTTTGTTCCAACCGATCCAGCACAAACACTTTGACAAATGAGATTTCTGCTGAAAACAAGAAGCACCTGACTGCAATCCACTGATTGCACTTGGACACCAGATTGGTGAAAAGGTGTCCTCTTTAAGGGTTGGAATGAAAACCCGCACCCACTACGGCCCTTTGTGGAATAGTTTGCCTACCCCTGGGTTAGCACGTCAACCTCACAGTTCTGGGTTTGCAGGTTTGACCTCAGTTCGTTGCTCCCTGTCTGGTGTTGGCATGTTCTCCCCCGGATGCCGTGGGTTTTCTCTGGGTGCTCCAGAATCCTCCCACTTTCAAAAAACATGCAGGGTAGGGTGAACGAACACTCAAAATTGCGCCAAAGTATACGTGTGAGCGTGAATGATTTTCCTTCTCCTTGTCTTGCGATTGACTGGCCACCGATTCAGGGTGTCCTCAGCCTGGTGTCTGTAGTAAGCTGGGAGTGGCTCCAGCACCCTTGTGAGGATAAGCAGTTCAGAAAATGAATGAATGAACATTTTAAGAACGGAGAAGGTTTCGAGAGAAGCTTTATATATATATATTGGCGATAATTCCATTTTGTCTGTCAGCTTCCTTTCATTGCTTTGCCCCTGGTTGTGCTGCTTCCAGGTGTGTGCTTTCGTATTTAAGCATTTAACCAATCACATTTCAGCCATTATTTGTTGCCAGGGTAAGGGCCCTGCAGCATAAAATAAGCGTCGATAAAACTGTTGCTTTAACCAATCAGGTTTCGAGTTGGCGGAACCAAGGCCAAGGCATTTTTAGTTCAAAAACGAGCACACGGCATTGTAGATACAAGGTCGAAAAGAACTAATGTCAATACACTGCAATGTTGATGCTCATTGTTGCCCCCTGTGCCATTGTAATTTACCATTATATATGCTTCCATTCAGATAGTAGAAGCTCTTGTGTTTACTTAAAATACACTTATAACTTTTTTGTATGTTTAATTTCATACTAACTCTAGTTCACAGTGAAAATTAAACATTTAAAGCCTCCTTCTACAGAAAGATTTCTATTGATGTTCGCGGTGTGCTTCCTTATGTGAAATAATCAATGACTTCTTTCTCAAATTTATGCTGACGCGTCTAAACAAAACAAATCTGTCAGCTGATAACATATGTCTCAAAACATGCAGTGTTTGTTACTGAAATCCCAAGACACCGATGTACATAACAAGGGTTTTGACTTTGTACATAGTAATGGAAAATGTTATATATTCAAATGAGACCTCACAGCATTGTCAGACTTCAAGCACAAAATAATTATTGAGAATTAATCTGTACAGTTGCAATGACGTTTGAAAAAATAAATTACAATATATAACTACATGTAGTACAAATACTGCATTGCTCCATAAAAGTGAACAAGGTATAAATACAAAACACTCCATTCTCAGAATTTGCAGATGACAGTGATCTCCTAAAAGTAAAATTATGCAATGTGTAACAAAATAAAAAGCATAAGCAATGACTCTAAAATGTATGCTTTTATTAGTAATCGAGAAACAACATACAGAAATTGTTATAACACTCATTCGGCAGTTACATTAGAGATGATGCGAAACAATTTGTCTGTTGGATGTTACAGAGGAATCCAGTTACTATTGCTTGTGATACAGTATCTCTGAGATGTGCATGGACAATTAACTGTGGCTCACATCATGTCCTTCGAGCAATAGTGAATAAGTGTCGTCTGTGAATGTGCGTGTGCTGAATACACGCACACAAAGATTCTTTCAGTGTTGCAAGGCAGGGAGGATGACTCCAGTGCAGGACCCAAAGCCCACTCTGTAGCCATTTCTTACACAATGACCTGCACATAACAACAAAAATATATGGGTTTCCTTCATCTGTTATTTTATACCGTATGCTAATCAGTATGGTGCAATTTTTATCATACATTTTCATGGCACTTGAGGCAAATAGAAAATCCATGACCTCTCATGTAATATAAGTACACGTGTTTATAGGCTTATATATTCTGGAACAGGCTAACCTAACAACAGCTAATACGTCAATTTTGTTGTTTCCCATTTATGATGAATGTTACACCTAACCTGTAATAGTGACTTCGTCTTCATCTTGGAGGAACGTTCTGGTTTCACCTCCACCAAGATCAATGTGCTTAGACCCCTTCCATGATAGTTCCAACATGGAGCCAAAGCTCTGTGGATCCTTTTGGGAAACAGATTATGCACTGTATATTAAAATGGGTAGATACCAAAAATAGTTGCAAAAGCAAAGCTAATTATATAATTTTTAGTTTTCTAATTATGCATTCATCTATATACACCAACTTTCAATTGGTTTCTTGGATTATATAATTATTAGTGAACTAAAAAGATTTAATCTAATAACATATAGATAAAGTCACCTGGTAGTGTAGAGGTTCACTTCTTTTTTGGTACAAATATGCTTTTGTCTAGGACATGAAACTGTCAAGAGAATTGCCATATTCCATGGCTATGACCGTGTTGTCATCAATCTCTGGGACACTGCTACAAGCTGTGAGCCATATTGAAAGTTTCTAGGCGATTTCTCAAAGTATTTAGACTACTTTCTTCATCGTTATTGCTTTCATTGTTTGGGAGAAATTAAACGTCCACTTCGCTCCTCTGCGCCGTCCAGCCGTCAATTACCCGTACAGGGAGCTCTATTTTCGGATAAGATCAACAAAGTCAGCCCGCTGCCCAAACTTTAATGAAATCTTAACTTCCACATTTCTTTGCCGCGGCGTCCAGCCATCTTCCCCGCCCAAAGTGCTCTATTTTCAGATAAGGTCAATGACTTCTGCCGTAATGTTGCTGGGAGCTTTGAAACAACATGTGGTGAAATATCCACATTTCTTAGCCTCGGCATCCAGCCATCCGCGCTGCCCAAAGTGCTCTATTTTCGGATAAAAATGATGGCCGCCACCCGCTGCCCACCATTTTTTTTTTGGTGCCGAATTGAGTGACAGTCCTCTGTCTTCCGCCATTTTCTAAGTGGCAACCAGAAGACAGGGAAGTGGCTTCCCTTGCGAGTTTGAATGTGGATTTTAACATTTTTATGAACTTTTTTTTTATACTTCAGAAATCTGCAACGTAGTGAAGCAGCGAAAGTGGAAGCTGCGGAGTGAAGAAGGAGCACCAGCTTCACAGTTTTGGGGCCGAGGGTTCGTCCTCACTGTGTGGATTTTGCATGTTCTCCCCGGGATTGTGTGCGTTTTCTCGGCTGTTCTTTGGTTTCCTCCCACATCCCAAAAACATATTGGGTAGGCTGAATGGCTGAATTTACATTCTAAATTCCAAATTGACCCATAAGTATGAGTGTGCATGAATAGCACTTTCTGATACTCACAGATCCACTAATGGTACCAGAAGCCAGCAGGTCTCCAGGTCGGGTGTTGCAGCCATTGATTGTGTGATGGGCAAGCTGCTGTTTCATTGTCCAGTACATGTACTAAAGACATGAAATAGATTATGGAACAGCTGTAGTTTTAAAAGAACTGAATTTTAAAATGAGCATTCAACGATTTTGTGGATGTAATCTATGCTTTCACTAAGCTCTTGACAGGAATTAGTAAGAGACTGACTACTTGACAAATAATCACTATCATGATAGAACTTGTGTATTAGTAGTTATTAGTTGTTTCTTACTTGCCTTTAGTGGATATGAAAAATTAATCATCAGCCACTTTGCTTGTTTAGCAGACAATCTGATTATTTATTTTCACATTTTTATGAACTTTGAAAAGATAATAATTAATAACAGAAAAAAATTGCGAAGAAGTGAATTTGCGATAAGTGAAGTCGAATATTCTTACTTTGAAATTTGATTTACAGATGGTTGTTGATTCCTTCATAAGCCGCCCTTCAAAATAAGAAAAATCATTATTAAAAAACTTTTATAACATAAGAATTCATTAAATACACCAGCTTGTCATGACATGGACAATCAAATGAATGAAATACAATGTCTACGTTATTTGCTGAATTAAATTTGTCACAGATGATCAACAAATTTGACCTACATTTTATTTGTTGCTACCTTAAAATTGCTCAAGCCTCATGGGACGTGACCTACAAAAATTCAAACAAATTTAATGGGAACTTTCATTCTTCTATACCTTTCAATGATACAAATAGATTAATGTTGAAAGTGTATGGATCCTCATGGCGGAGGTAGGGGAGTGGCTGTGGATCCTGCAAAAAGTGGGTGAAGGCAGATGGGAACAAATAAACAAAATGATGAGCCATAAAACACCTCAGTTGTTGAAAGAATGATTTTAACAATTCATCCAAACCTGCTCCGAAATATTGCGATATTTATATTATATTATCATGATTTTTGCTGGGGCTAGAACCACGGGTATAGCTCCAGCAAAAATCAAGTCATAGAATTTGTTACAAATTACCCTGTCAACTGCTGAAATTATATTAAGTATAAAGAAAATTCCCACAGTCAATCGTCTACAGGTATAAATAGATACATAGAATAAACTGAAAACTCAAATGGAGAAATAAGATTCATTCATTCAAGTTGAATTCACAATGCAAGTTAGTTCCTCTTTATTGTTTATAAAAGGTGTGAAGGGTAACTATATATAATGTTTTATTTTCTATTGTCATTTATGTACAGAATCTTGTTTTTTCAAAGTGCTTTAAAAATAAATTTTGTTTAGTTAATATTTTAAATACAAAGTATATTAACCAATTTTAACCCACTGTCCTCATTTGAGGACAGCCTGAATTTCTTTTCTTACTTGATGTAAAGGAGTTTGCTCCAATTTGAGCAAATGTTCTGGTTTAAGAAGACTCAATACAATGTGTGTATGACAACAAATATTTGAGTATTGTGTGTTTAGTATTCTTGGTTGTGACCTGAATGGGATTGGGCTCTGCAAAGGGTAACAAGGCCTCCATGGGCACCACCCAAGGTGAGATGGTTGTTCCAAAGTTCTTGCCAAGGAATGGACCCAAAGGAACATACTCCCAAGATTGAATGTCCCGAGCTAAAACAAATAATTCGTTGTTATGAGTTTTGATGAAACAAAAGTAGGAAAATGTCCTTCTGGAAGAGCTTAAATAATAATAATAATATATGAACAGAATTTAGCACAGTCTATAATGCAGCATTACATCAAAGTAATATAATAACTAGGGTCCTTGAAGTTAATAAACAAGGAAAAGAAGCGTGTGACGCCAGAACGAACCGGGGTCTAGACCTGAACGGTTCGATTTCTCCTCGCAAGAATAATCCAGAATACGTATTGACTTTTCTCTTTATTTGTGCGTGCTTTCAAATTCAGTGCGACTGTAAATTAATGTTGTCAATTTCATATATTCTTCCCATAAGTAACACTCTACAATGATGCCTGTTAGAGCTCCATCCAGACATCCATCCATACTGCTTATTCTGACAGGCAGGTACGTACATAGGTGCTGTCATGTTAAGCAATACCAACATAAAAGTTAACGGGACGACCTGACAGCCAAGTGGTTAGCGCGTCAGCCTCACAGTTATGGGGTTGAGGGTTTGATCCTTACTGTGTGGATTTGGCATGTTCTCCCCGGGGTTGTGTGGGTTTTCCTGAGCTACCCTGGTTTCCTCCCACATCCCAAAAACATGCAGTGTAGGCTGAATGAACACGCAAAATTGCCCCAACGTATGAGTATGCCGACTCCTTGTGCCCTGTGATTGGCTGGCCACCGATTCAGTGTGTCCCCCCACCTGGTGCCCATAGTTAGCTGGGGTATGCTCCAGCACTCCCGCGACCGAGCCTTGTGAGGATAAGCGGTTCAGAAAATGAATGAATAAATTAAAATTTACTGGTACACACAAACTTATGTGATGGCATCAAAATCAAGAATGTAATTTATTGTCTTTTACAAGAACATTTGTTGGGTAGGTAAATGTTGTGCAGAGGTATTTACCGCTCCAGTCGTTCATGAGTACCATTCCAAAGATGTGTTCATGGGTTTTCGTAATAGATATTGGCTCTCCAAGCAGATTTCTCCCTCCAACAAAGAATGCCTACACAAAGAATTTATGGAATAAAAAAAAAAAAAAAAGATTAGGTTAACATGAGAAGCTTAACATCATAAACAACATTGTATACGTCTTTGGTAGTGTATGAGCTAAAAGGTCTCATATATTGGGTGGGTAGATGTTTTTTATGATACATTTGTAAACACAAATACAGTGGTACCTCGACATACGAGTGCCCCGACATACGAGCAATTTGAGATATGAGTAAAATTTGGAGCAAATATTTATCTTGAGATACGAGACAAATTTTGATATGAGCAGACAGCGGACGCGAGAGGCTGCTCATAAGAACATCATGGGCACTGTCTCTCTCCCCGCAACTCCCTCGTGTAATGTCTCTCTGGTCACAACTCCCTCGTGTAATGTCTCTACGAGCACTGGGTGGAGCGTTGCATTTTTTCAGTGTTTTTCGCAAATACGAGAGTTATATATACGACTTCTCGTTGGCAAGTGGTCGTGCGTTATCCTATTGTGAGGACATTTGTGTGCATTATTTTCGGAATATTTTGAAGGGAATACAAAAGCAAACAACCCTCGATAGGTTCCTTTTCGCTGTATCTGAAAGTCAGGGTGGAGGCGGGGCAAATAGAGCCAGGTGAGAAGAAAGGTATAAAAATTTAAAACAAAATTAGAATTAAGTTTAGTGGAAGGTTAGATTAAACTTATTTCTGAGTGTGTTTGCATCGTAATCCAAGTTCATTTAAATTTGTTTATGTTATGTTCTGAGCGCATTGCCGTGCAAAAAGGCCCACCCTCTCTCTCTCTGTCCATCTCTCCCCCTCCACGAAATCTGTTTAATTTTAATAATATTAAACACATTTTAGTTCTATTAAACCACTAGTTATTTGTTACTTTTTTTAATAGATGGCGAATTAAAATAAATAAAAATGTTTTTCCAATCCAATATCCTGTTTTTAGTGTTTTTTCAGAGGGTTGGAACAAATTAATTAGTTTTTAGTTCATTTCTATGAGAAACGTTCATTTAAGTTACGAGAAAATCGACGTATGAGCTCAGTCCCGGAACGCATTAAGCTCGTATCTCGAGGTACCACTATAGTGTATGTTAGAGTGAAAGTGGAATTGTAATCACCATCTCCAGCTCAATGTCCAACTGCTGTGATGGACCAAACATGGGAGGTTTTGCTGTGAAAAAGGCAAGTAACATTGTTATAGGTTCATTACATTACTGTAATATTTGCATACTACTGTGTTGTAAAACGGTCATATAAAACATAATCAGTCTATTAAGCATCATCATCTTCCGCTTATCTAAGGTTGGGTCGCAGGGGCAGCAGCTTCAGCAGGGAAGCCCAGACTTCTCTCTCCCTAGCCACTTCATCCAGGTATTCCGGGAGGATCCCATGGCGTTCCCGGGCCAGCTTGGAGACATAGTTTCCCCAGTGAGTCCTGGGTCAGCTCCGTGGCCTCCTCCCGGTGGGATGTGCCCGGAACACCTCACCAGGGAGGCGTCCTGATCAGAAGCCTGAGTCAACTCATCTGGCTCCTCTCGATGTGGAGGAGCCTCTCCCTAGCTCTAAGGGAGAGTCTGGACATCTTGCGAAGGAAACTCATTTGAGGCGCTTGTATCCCAGATCTTGTTCTTTAGGTAGCCACCCACAGGTGGTGACCAGAGATAAGGGTAGAAACGTGGATGTATCAGTAAATAGAGGGCTTCGCTTTTCTGCTCAGCTCCTTCTTCACCACACTGGACTGATGTAGAGTCTACCTCACTGAAGACGCCTGTCGATCTTATCTCTTAGGACCTTATCTTGGACTAAATTTCCCCTCTAAAATGCGGAACTAAACAGTTGCACACTGGTCACACACTCTCAGAGCACAAGAAAACCAATCCAGCGCAGTGAATACACTGCAAATGAATTAGATACTGTCAAAACGTTCATAAAAGTGTCAAAATTCATGGTGAAACTCTCAAGTGGATAAAAGCAGATGAAACATGGCAGAAGTCAGGGTACTGCCACCCAATTCAAAGAAGAAGCTAAATTTCACTGTAAAAGTAAGGTCTTGCCTTTTCCTGTTTTGTTCTGATTTCATTTTGGAACCCCACCAATTGAGGAGGACCTCATCGAATTGATGCAAATTGATTAAGAAATCTGCAGATCTTCAACATGGCACGCAGTTGACGACAACATGGTCAGAGCCATCAAATTTGGCAATCATTTTGACAGTGTCATGTCCTTGTAAAACAGCATATTTGTACTAGAAAAGAAACGGCGGCCACCATGTTCCTTGTGCGCTGAAAACCTCTTGCAGAAAGAAGCTCCTCCTGCTGCCCCTATGGCTCTCGAATCTAACGAAGAGACTTGGACCAAAGCCCATAATAAACAGTTTTTTTAATTATTATTATTTAAATCAAGTGGAGAGGAACTATTTTCACTGTGAATTTGTTAATGAGTTATATTTAAATATTATTACATTACAGTCTTTTCATATGCCTATATCTGTAATATTTAATAAATGCACTTATTGATAATTGTACTTGTGTACTTGTATTTTTTTATAGGCGTGAAAATGTAGTATGCTACGTCGTAATAAAAGGGTGATCCTACTTTGCAGTTTTTCGATTATAGCGGCCATGTCTGGTCTTCATTATCCACGATAATCGAGGGATTACTGTATTCACACTTATATTTTACTTTCTGCGGCCTGTGGCGCGAGTGGTTAGTGCATCGGCCTCACAGGTCTAGGGTCCTGGGTTCAAATCCAGGTCTCGTCCACCTGTGTGGAGTTTGCATGTTCGCCTGCGTGGGTTTCCTCCGGGTACTCCGGTTTCTTCCCACATTCCAAAAACATGCATGGTAGGCTGATTGGACACTCTAAATTTCCCCTAGGTATAGGTGTCAGTGTGAGTGTGCATGGTAGTCCGTCTCCTGGTGCCCTGCGATCGGCTGGCCACCGATTCAGGGTGTCCCCCGCCTCTGGCCCGGAGTCAGCTGGGA
Organism: Stigmatopora argus; assembly: GCF_051989625.1. NCBI lineage: Eukaryota > Metazoa > Chordata > Actinopteri > Syngnathiformes > Syngnathidae > Stigmatopora > Stigmatopora argus. Next base: position 22,428,758 of record NC_135388.1, on the reverse strand, counting down.
TAAGCTCCAGCACTCCTTGTGTCCCTAACGAGGATAAAGCGGTTCAGAAAATGAGATGAGATTTTACTTTCTATACTTAATCCTTGTGTCTAGGGCTTGAGATAAGGAGGCATGGGATATTCCATCTCTACCATGAGAAGGATCAAACCATTATTCTCAAGCACCTGAGTGATAAGACAGTTGTCAAGAGTTGCCAAGACTATCTACCCATAGAAAACAACTCCATATTTGGAAGTTTCTTCTAAACTGAAACATGCCCACTAATATTCAAATTAATGCCTACTTTTGCCTAGGGGAAAGATATATATATTGAAGTTAGACGTCGAATTGTGTGTGCTTCTGCCTCTGCTGATGTATTTGAACGCAGAGTGATGGGGATTTGTTGCGTTTTTCCCCCTGTGTGACCTGTCCCTGTGATTGCCCATTGAGTTGACCTGTCATTTCCCTGGTGTATTTCCTGCATGCTGCTTCCTGTGTAAGCAGAGCTGCCAACCTCCGCCGACCCCATTTCAGGAGTACCCTTGTCCCATTTCCGGAGTATTTCTGGAGTGAATGCGATTCAGACAAAATCGATATAAAATGTAAAAAAAACAAGCACAGGACAATTTAAATCCAACTGTTATTATTTATCATGTTTTTACATTAGTTGAAATATTGTTTTTTTTGCATACTATAAACTAAAGTACAGCATAATGAAAATAAGTCTGTCTTTGTGTTTGGGTCCTTCTACCTGCGTTTTACAGTCAGTATTTCCAACATGTGTCACACTGAAGTCGCACTTGCATGTTGTACAATGTGCAAATTTCGGTCCTTTTGGAGACGGCTTGGGATATTTCGTCGAATACGAACCAATAAACTTCTGTGAGTGTCTGGGTTTCTTATTTGAAATTTCATCCAAATTGCCATACATTTTGCACTTGCAGGCATATTGATAAGACTTACCAGTGCTGTGTACTCCTACTTCCTTTAGAACAAACCCACAAATTATAGGATTGGTTTCAAAACAAAAGACTGGTGGTTTAGTCAGTCTTAATAATACTTACTTCCCTTATGAAAAAATGAAAATGATAGAGGCTACCTAAGCAATTGATTTTGAATCAATTGTCACACTGAATTCGCACAAGATGAATCATTCGTCAGAACTTGTAACTCGGATGATTCACAATGCACTCGTGTTACCGAATTCTTCCGGTTTGAATCAAGATGGCGGAAGCCGTAGCGATGGTGTAAATTTTGAGGCATTTAAATTTGAAATTTGGCACTTTTTCAAAATGATTGATTAAAAAAAAAAAGTGACATTTTTTGGGGATTTCCGGAGTTTAGGGAGGTTGTCCGGAGTTGGCGTTGCATTTCCGGGGAAAATCCTGAAATTCCAGAGTAGTTGGCAGTCATGTCTGTCTATTTTAACCCTGTGTGTTTGTCAGTCCTTGTCAGATTGCCTCATCGTGATATTCGTGTTTCCCCTAATAAGTTTAGTTTTGCTTGTAGTTACTCTGTTACTTTTTCCTGAGTTTTGTATCCTGGTTATTTTAGTAAAGTTTTTGTTAATTAAAGAAAACCAAGGCTGTCTTTGCTTGCTTCCATGCAATTGGGTCCTTCAATGCCCAACCCCCTAACTTAACACAGAGACTCAGTTTCTTTGTTGTATCTGTTTATATTTAAATGCTCTAGAACAGAAAATGAACAAATGGCCTTGTATATACAAGGTCAAGACACAACGCTAACAGAAGTTAAAAACAACTGCAGTTCTTTTAAGTTGGCTGTTGGAGTAAATGAAAATAGAAGAACAAGCTGTGAAATTGGGTGAGATCTTTTTTTTAGCAACCACTTCTGATGTTGCTCACAGTAGTCCTCAATGTTCTCATATGCCCATAAATATAAAAAACTTGAGTGAACATTGTCCCTGATCCGACCATTTCACACATTATTGCGAATTGTTCCAGTGAGAGTTGGAGATCACAGCGTGATGAAGCCAACAGAACCAAGTAATCTGCAAAAAGCAGGGATGCAATACTGAGGCCACCAAATCAGACCCCATCAGCGGCACGGCTGCATTTAGATATCCTGTCCAAAAAGTTATGAAAATAATCGGTGACATAGGGCAGCCCTGGCAGAGTCAAAGCGCCACCGTAAATGGATCCGACTTACTGCCGACTACTCTGACTCCAGTTGCTAGAAAATGCGGTAGGTATCCCATAACTTGGAAAACTCAACTAAAGAAAATAGTAATAAAAAGGCCACAGAAAAAAATTACAAATTTTTGATACAGGACAGGAGGTGCCAGTTGTTGCATGTTCATCAATCCGGTTAGGAAATTTAGGGTTGTGCCTCTGCCTCTGCAAACTTACTTTGATCAGGTCTCATCTGTCCTAAGGGCCGACGAATAGGGGTACCCGAAACAACCACTGATGAAGCTCGGCCATGATATCCAACGGGAAGCCTCAACCTGTCACAAAATAATGCACAATTTAGGAAGTAATGACAAATGAACAATGAACAGGTTGTTTCAATTCTTTGTTGGGATAACATAACGATGCAAGGTGCAGTGTTTCTGAAAAACAAACCTAAAAACAGTAACCCCTCGAATATCGCGGTAAATATAGACCAGACATGGCCGCGATAAGCGGAAAATCGTGAAGTAGGATCACCCGCTTTATTACTACCTCAATACATGTTTTCGGGCCTATACAGAAAATACAAGTACACACAAGTACAATGATAAAAAAGTGTATATTTATTAAATATTTCAGCTATAAGTGTTGGGGTTATTCTGGGATACTATTATTTATGTGTGCATTTTAATTATTTTTGTATAAGTTTCTTTAAATTGTGACTGGGGCAAGCTCGAGGTCACTCTCCAGGACAGTTGGCTCCAGCTAGAGACTTAACATTTCACCGAGTCCTCGCTCCGAGGACTGATTACTGGAAGATACGCCTCGACCCTTTCCCCAGATACAAGTTCGCAATGAAGATCTGTGAAGGACGCTTAAATTGTTGTTGATTCAGCGGATGGCTATCAATCAACCTCCGGGATTACTCGCATATGTTTTTCAAATTATGATGCTCGTTTCGCTTGATATGGCGATTATTGTTGCAGTTGTTTTTTTGCTTACGCAATTGATCGATAACCTTGTAATTGTTTTGATTTGAGGCCTTAAATGGGCAGGAGAAATGCCGCTCGGGAGAATATCCCGGTGGCGAGGATGCCAGGGGATTGATTCTCCTTGAAAGTTTGTAGCTAGAGTATGTCAATGATGTCTCACTGTTTTGATTAAAGTATACCTAATAATAAACTTATCAATAAGCATATCAAAAAACTGTAAGGTACAGTCATACATCTAATTACGAATGCCTCTAAGTGTGAAATTTCCAGGTTACGAAAGCTTTTTATATGCAAATGAGTGCCTTGAAATAAGAAAAATTTCCAAGTTACAAACCCCCCCAAAAAGTACATGCATTCCTTATCCGTAATTTTATTTTGAAAATATTGTCGCGGTTGCATTGATTCTTGCTTTAAAAGATCACTCCACCATATACTGGGCTATCATTGGCTGTCTCACAACAACCGTCCATTTTCTTTAACCCATTGTCTGCTTAAACTTATGTATGCTTGGGGAAGCTGTAGCCCAGGGGTCGGGAACCTTTTTGATGGAGAGAGCCATAAAAAAATTCATATTTTTTAAATGTTAATGCTTGAGAGCCATGCTCTGAATTTAAAAGTCAACATACATGAAAATGCCTTTTTAGTCACTTCCCCATTTGTAAAGTACAAAAAGTATCTGAATTATTTTGACAACATTGTTACGTTGTTGCTAATCAATGAGTATCAATGAGAATATCTATGCAGAAGAGTGTAATGAAATTAGGATTAGAAGGCGCTGGAGGTTGTGTCAATGCCATAATACCAACGTAACGCTCCTATTCCTGCACTTTCTCACCAGCTGTTTCTAAAGTTCACCTCACAGGTTAGCGGAGAGCCATATTAACCCATCAAAAGAGCCATATGTGGCTCCCGAGCCATAGGTTCCCTACCTCTGCTGTAGCCGACTGCCTTGACCTGAACGGCAGCCTTCGGTGGGTTAAATTTGCTGCGGGGGCAGGCGATGGGCCGTGTTGTCAGTAATATGGAGGTTGACGAGTTAGTTGGTCGATGTGCACCAAAACGGACGCATGACTAAATGCAACGCTCGGCAATACACGAGGAATTCAACTGGGAGGCAGAGCCAAGATTGCAACTGCACAAATCAGAAAAAAAACGGGGGAGAAACAAACTTTCCCGAGTCGTGCCCACTTTGACGACGTTTGTCTTGTGCATTTTAGAAACATTATTAAAAGTCCTCAAAACTTTGTAGGTTTTTTTCCAAAATGTTCGTCATCCAGCACTGCAGAAGCAGGTAAGAACCAGTAGTGACTTATAAAATGGGTATAAAATTACATTTCAAAGAAATCCCAAAACATTAATGGTTGTTGTTGAATAATGTGTTTGTTTGAATTCTTAATGCTGTGTTCATTAAATGAGTTCATTTTTGTGTGCTATCTCTATGTTGCATCCCAGTAGCTTCGTCTTGTTCCCATGCGTTTTAACATGGGTTTGTATATATATCTTGTTTTTCATTTTGTGACAATACATTTATGATCATTTTCTCTCATTTTTGTGTTTCTCACATCTTTCTTACAAAATTAGGACATGTTGACCAATTTTAAAGGGTTTAGTTGGTAGATGTGTGAGGACCGTGGAACGAATTAGATAATTTACATATATAGAAGACCTGTACTTACGAATTTTTCAAGTTACGAAAAAAGTTCTGGAACCAATCAATTTCGTAAGTAGAGGTATGACTGTATTAATATTTAAATAGAATGTATATATCTAAAAATGTAAATACTTTAAATAGTGTACACAGTGGAAATAGTTCCTCTCCGGTTGATATAAATCCCCCAAAAATGTTTAATGGGAGTTTTAGTCCAAATCATTTGTTTTCTTGTGGCCATTGTGTCAGGCCCAAGGCCAGACTGGTGGGTGGTTGCGCGTGCCATCCAATCACAGGTCCAGCGCCTGATGGCTGAAGCAGTGCCAGGTGTTGCTCATCAGTCATCAAGGAGTATTTAAACCGACCAGAGCATGACCACGTTGCAGGATTGTCTTTATCAGTTCACTGTTAAGTACTTTCTTGCGCTTCCTCCTTGTTTACGTCACCTGATCCCCGACCTCTTGTTTTTTTTCAAAGGACCTTGACCACGCTCACGACCACGGACCATGGTCCACAATCACGATCTCGAGCACACATTTGCTTTAGACCTCTCTAAGGACCTCTCGGCTACCAACCTCCATGCCATGTTCACCGACCTGCCTATGATGCTCCCCTTGTACCTTCAGCTTGCCCTGGTACATTCTGAATAAACTGAGAGCACCACAAACTGAGTTTTCCCTGTGCCTGCTTTGGGGCCCTCTGCCCACGAACATAACAGCACGATCCAGCCAAGATATGGACCCCACAGGCGCAGACCGAACCCCCGCAAGTCAACCAGCGCCACACATGGATCAACACAGTCAGGTGATCCAATTTCTTCTAACCGAGATATCTCAGATCTCGTGTACATGGTGTTTGAGCAGCAGAGCCACACATGCAGAACGGACCGAGCCATGATCGCCTACCTCATCAGCTGTCTTCGCGGTGAAGCTCTGTTGTGGGCTAGCGCCGAGCGGGAGAGAGGTTCGAATATTTGCTCTACGTATGCTAACTTCACAGCAGAGAAGCAGAAAGTGTTCGATCACCCAGTGCGTGGCAGGGAGGCAGCAAGACGCTTGATGTCTCTCCGCCAGGGCGTCCAAAGCGTGGCGGAATATTCAGCCAAGTTCCGTACCCTCGCCGCTGAGAGCAAGTGCAACGACGTTGCCCTCCAGGAAGTATTTCTTGGGGGCCTAAGCGAGTCCCTGAAGGACGAGTTGGCTTGCTGAGATGAGCCCAGCTCCCTTGATGCCCCTGTGAGTTTGGCCATAAAAATTGACGGTCGGCTCCGAAAACGGCTAAGACTGCGGCGTGAAAGCTCGCACGTACATAGATCCCACATGTGAGCTGCAGCGGCCATTGCCGACGTCTCCTCCAGCTGCGGATGGTCAAGCTCCCCTTGATGACGTCCGAGCCCATGCACCTGGGTCACAGCAGGCTTTTCTCCTGGGACGGCCAGACACACGAGACCACTGCACTGGTCGACTGTAGGGCAGATGAGAGCTTCATCGACCGCTCCATGGTTTCCCTAGTGGGCATCAGGACTTTCCCAGTGTGTGTACCGTTGAGGACCGCTGCCCTAAACAGGCAGCCGTTGGGCAGAGTAGAGCTCCAGACTGTACACCTCCGTTTATCCGGGAACCACCAGGAAGTCTTATGTTTTTGACTGCCCGGCAATGTTCCCTCTAAGCTGCGCGCGTGAGCAATTGCGCACTACTCTCGTCTTCTCCGCGCACAGAAATCATATGGCGCGCACAAAATAAAATCCCAATTTTTTTCCCCATGATGGCGCCGTTCACGCAGCAGCAAGTGGCAGTAGCTCTGTCCACTCTTATGTTTTTTTGTGTTTTACAGCCCTTCTAGCTTTTTTTAATTTCATTTTAATATTTCTTAATACATTCCTTTTTACTTTACTGTGCAAATAGAAGAACAAGTGGTGAAATCGGGTGAGAACTGTCTAAATCTGCTGTGTGTGGTTGTGTGCGTGCGTGCGTGTGTCTAGTATGTGTGATCGTTTGTCTTCAACCTACACAATGGACTATAAATGGAAATTGGCCCTCGGCTACAATCTTACATATATATGTTCATTAACATGAATATAAATGTTCATTCATACGTGCTATCCCTTATTAAATAAATCAAAGCAAAATCATGGAAAAATATTGCATATAAATGGAAACTTGACTATCTCAAGTTCAGCAGAAAAGTCATCTGAACGAGACTGAGAAGTGAGAAGGACAGATGTGTAAAATAAGGTAAAATTTAAGTCGGATTTGTGCATCTTCTAATGGCATTTATGAAGATGTTTTATTCATAGATATTTTTTCATTCATTTTCTGAACCACTTTATCCACTTTATCACTCGCGGGGGGTGCTGGAGCCTATCCCTGCTGTCTTTGGGCCAGGGGCGGGGGACACCCTGTATCGGTGGCCAGCCGATCGCAGGGCACAAGGAGACGGACAGCCATACACACTCAGACCCATACCTATGGGCAATTTTAGAGTGTCCAATCAGCCTACAATGCATCTTTTGGGATGTGGGAGGAAAAGGGAGTACTCAGAGAAAACCCACGCAGGCCCAGGGAGAATATGCAAATTCAACACAGGTGGACCGACCTGGATTTGAACCCAGGACCCCAGAGCTGTGAGGCTGACGCGCGAACCACTCATCCGCCGGGCCGCCCATTCATAGATATCAATCATTACATTTTATTATTACTACCGTAATTACTCGAATATAACGCGCACTCGAAAATAACACGCAGGTAATTTTGGGCCAAAAAAATCTGGAAAAACGCAGTAATCGAATATAGTGCGCACCTAAAATTTCCCGCTGACGAAAATCAGAAATCTTACCTTTTTTTCTTCGTTTCACGATTGTTTTGTTCAAACAAATTTATTCATTAGAATCCTTCAAATGAAGAGTTCCTCTCTCTCTTTGTCTGTCCTCTCATCCGTCTCCTCATACATCTTTCTTCGTTGAGAATCCTATCAACGTCCACGCTTCCTTCATCCACTTCCTCTTCCTCCCACAACACATCATCCGATTGGCTTTACGAGATGACGTAAAATCTGTGCGTCAAAGTGAGTTTGACAATGCTTTTTTTCGATCGAAAATTTGTAATTTATTTTAGTTATTGATTATAACACTGAACTGAGAGAGGGTGAACTGAGACGAGTACAAGGCTAGAGGGGGGCAGTAGTGGTCTCGGCTTTACGAGATGACGTAAAATCCGTGCGTCGGCTTTACGAGATGACGTAAAATCCGTGCGTCGGCTTTACGAGATGACGTAAAATCCGTGCGTCGGCTTTACGAGATGACGTAAAATCCGTGCGTCGGCTTTACGAGATGACGTAAAATCCGTGCGTCGGCTTTACGAGATGACGTAAAATCTGTGCGTCAAAGTGAGTTTGACAATGCTTTTTTCGATCGAAAATTTGTAATTTATTTTAGTTATTGATTATAACACTGAACTGAGAGAGGGTGAACTGAGACGAGTACGAGGCTAGAGGGGGGCAGTGGTGGTCTCGGCTTTACGAGATGACGTGAAATCCGTGCGTCGGCTTTACGAGATGACGTAAAATCCGTGCGTCAAAGTGAGTTTGACAATGCTTTTTTCGATCGAAAATTTGTAATTTATTTTAGTTATTGATTATAACACGCACCCCCAACTATTGGAATTAATTATATGGCAAAAATCTGCGTGTTATATTCGAGTAATTACGGTAAATCATTTATGTGTAGTAGACATGCACCTGCATATGGGAGGTGTGATACTGGTGTGTGCCCATAGCGAGCAATGATGATGTTGCTCACACTGGTACTTAGTGTGCTCAGGGAGGTTGTCTTTCTGCCCAGACAAACAAAAAATTAGAGAAAACATTGCTGCCCGGAGAATTCCGTAGTGCTGGGCCTCCTTTTGCTCAGGGAACCCAATCCAATCATCGACTGGTCAAGCCCCAAGGCTGGAGTCCGGCCTGCCACACCAGGTGTCTCCAGTCGGCCCGTGTACCCACAAGGCCCCATCAAAGGCCAACCCTGCTGGTCTAGCCACAGTGCCGGACTGTTATCATCAAGTTTTTAGCAAGGACCATGCAAAGACACTTCCTCCTCATCACCCCTATGATTGTGCCATTGATCTATTGCCTGGTGCCACTTTTCCTTGGGGCCGTCTCTACAACATCTCCAAGCCTGAGCGGGAGACACAGGGGATTATATCTCTGACGCACTAGCAGCAGGTCTCATCCGGTCATCCTCCTCCCCAGTTGGGGCAGGATTCTTCTTTGTGGGAAAGGAGGGCTCGCTGCACCCCTGCGTCGACTACTGAGGCCTATACAACATCACCATCAAGAACAGGTACCCTTTGCTCTCATTAAATCAGCTTATTCTCTGCTTCACAGGGCCTGCATTTTTACCAAATTGGATCTCTGTAACGCCTACCATCTGATTCGCATTCGGGAGGGGGATGAGGGGAGGTACATTGCCCTGGTACATTCTGAATAAACTGAAAGCACCACAACTTTGGTTTTCCTTGTGCCTGCTTTGGGGCCCTCTGCCCGCAAACATAACACATGGCTCCATTGTCCATGATATTCGAGGGATTACTAGACTTGCCTGACTACGCATTGGATGGAAACATGTCAGGTAACAAAACAACCTAAAAACACCATTGTCTGTTCTAAACGAATCAGTCAAAACATAGGCTTTGTTCTTGTTTTTTAAAGCATGAGGATGGTCAAACTTGTTGATTAAAGCTAGCTTCAACATGAAGCCAGGCAGCATTTCCACACATGATGTTGATGATCCGCACATTCAGTTACTAATCTTTGAATAAAAATTTTCGGGAAGGCATCCGCTTCCAAAAAAACTTGTTGCTGCCTGTTCTGGCCAGGGCCGAGTTGCGGGGCAGACCTCGCTCACCGCCAGCATGCTCCGCCGGATCGCCAGTGTTACACCCTGCATTCGATCTTGACACACAGGGGGAAATAATCAGAACAGCGACATGTTGTTGTTAGTTCAATCCAAACTTTTACTGTAATGATTCAACACAAAAACCCATAACATACAATTACACCCATATATATACATTATCAACACGTTAGAACCCAAAACATAATGTACAATTACACCTATATATATAAATATATATATATTCAACACTTTAGAACCCAAAACACAATGCCCACACACACTCGTTCAACACACGGTCATAACTTGTTATATCTTTTCCTATTACAACTTCTAGTAATCCTACTATTATTCCACAGGGCAAACAATGCAATATCAACAATATAACATCCTTTCTATGACCGTTATAGACACTGTCAACGATAATGGTGGCCGAAGGTAGCGTGCTAAATGCTATTCCATGTGCGTGCCCCGAGACTCTCACATTCACGCCCGTAATTCAAAAGTAAATAAACATTAATAACCATTATCTCTTTTCTCACACGCTAAACAGTGTATATTACAAACCCCAAACTCAAACAGCCTTTACAACAAACAGCATACCTTGACACACAGGGGGAAATAATCAGAACAGCGACATGTTGTTGTTAGTTCAATCCAAACTTTTACTGTAATGATTCAACACACCTCCCGTGCTTCAAGCTATTTGCTAAGACATCAATAATCGAATACCGATCTACTTTAACATGCCCCACACTTGCCATGTGGATCCAAGGATCACCAATCGAACACCGATACACACATTCAATCCAACCTCGTCATAGCTTCTTTACATGCAATCGTTAATAAATCAAACACTCTAGTATGTCACACTAATAGATCAAACACTCTAGTATGTCACACTCTCCCCCACAAAAACAAATGTCGTCCCGACATCAGTATATTCCAAATATCTTCCCCTTGTTGGTTGTTATGCTGAACAGTCTAGCGAACTTGTCATTTCACATCCTCTTCTGTAAACTGATACTCATGAAAACTCCAGGCGGCAAGGGCCACAGTTCAAATATAATCCACAACTCGTACGGTCCACGTTCACTGGATGGAAACTGTAATCACAGTCGTAACAGTCCATGTTCGCATAATACATGCCACCCTTGTAGGCTCAAGCCTGTTGGAGTCCATACATAAAGGGTGGTTGAATGTAATATGGCTGCAGGTGTACTAACCAAGGAACCACTCCTGGTGCAGGGTAAGCAGGTACCAGCTGATGTGGTGACTGAGTACTATAACAGGAGGGGACACCAAGCTGATCATAGGTCGTTCGTCGTGGTGGATGTCTCTCCCTTATTGGCCGTTCATAAGTCAACGCCTCAGGTTCATTCACAGTGGTTGGCGGAGAGGTCTCTGATAAATGATCATCACGAGGATCTTCAACAGCCAGATTTGTTCCCTCACCAGGCAGGTCCTCCCGCTGATAGTCATCTTCTCGTTGTACTGGTCCGGAAGCAGGGCCCTTCACTCCGAGTCTCCGATTCGCTGACAGTGGCCTGTGCTCAGGCTCCATCCCTTGGGCATCTCTCTCATTTAGCACCTGGAGGGGCTGGTAGTGAAAGTCATATTCGTCACCACTGTCTTCGTCTGACTCTTGAAGATGAGATACGGGCTGCTGTTTCTTTCTCTGCATACTTTTGCCAATTTTTCCTTCTTCTAGTGTTGCCTCAACAGGTAAATGATCACAGGACATCAGTAGATTTCTGTGCAGAACTCTGGAACGCCCTTTACCTTTTTCTGGCCTGACTTCATAAATTGGTAGATCAGATCCCAGTCGCCTCACCACCGTATGAACTGTATCTTCCCAGAAGTCACGGAGTTTTCCAGGTCCGCCTCTTGGTGTCAGGTTTTTTATCAGGATGCGCTCTCCTGGTTGTAGCACAGAGCTCCTCTCACTGCCATCTGCCTGGTTTGTGGGGGGATTTAGCTGGCTCAGAATTCAGTGAGCAGGTCTTGGACACTGGACATCTGAACAGCAATCCCAGCGGTGCCTCCAAAATGTTACACCCTGCATTCGATCTTGACACACAGGGGGAAATAATCAGAACAGCGACATGTTGTTGTTAGTTCAATCCAAACTTTTACTGTAATGATTCAACACAAAAACCCATAACATACAATTACACCCATATATATACATTATCAACACGTTAGAACCCAAAACATAATGTACAATTACACCTATATATATAAATATATATATATTCAACACTTTAGAACCCAAAACACAATGCCCACACACACTCGTTCAACACACGGTCATAACTTGTTATATCTTTTCCTATTACAACTTCTAGTAATCCTACTATTATTCCACAGGGCAAACAATGCAATATCAACAATATAACATCCTTTCTATGACCGTTATAGACACTGTCAACGATAATGGTGGCCGAAGGTAGCGTGCTAAATGCTATTCCATGTGCGTGCCCCGAGACTCTCACATTCACGCCCGTAATTCAAAAGTAAATAAACATTAATAACCATTATCTCTTTTCTCACACGCTAAACAGTGTATATTACAAACCCCAAACTCAAACAGCCTTTACAACAAACAGCATACCTTGACACACAGGGGGAAATAATCAGAACAGCGACATGTTGTTGTTAGTTCAATCCAAACTTTTACTGTAATGATTCAACACACCTCCCGTGCTTCAAGCTATTTGCTAAGACATCAATAATCGAATACCGATCTACTTTAACATGCCCCACACTTGCCATGTGGATCCAAGGATCACCAATCGAACACCGATACACACATTCAATCCAACCTCGTCATAGCTTCTTTACATGCAATCGTTAATAAATCAAACACTCTAGTATGTCACACTAATAGATCAAACACTCTAGTATGTCACACCAGCATGCGACAACGGACAACCGGCCGAGAAATTACACTTCTACTTCGCTCCTCCGCACCGTCCAACCGTCAATTAGCCATCCAACGAGCTCTATTTTCGGATATGTGCAACAACGTCACCCCACTGCCCGGACTTGAATGGAATCTCAACTTTCATCGCGGCATCCCACCATCCTCGCCGGCTAACCAGCGGGGAAATAATCCACTTCGCTCAGTGCCGTCCAGGGAGCTCTATTTTTGGATAAGTGCAACGACGTCAGCCCACTGCCTGAAAGTAAATGGACTCTTTAGTTCCACGTTGCTTCGACTCAACGTAACGCCATCCTCACCAAAGTGCCCTGTTTTCGGGACAAGGTCGATTCCATCTGCCGTAACCCGTAATGTTGCCTGGGGATCGCATTTCTAAAAAAATCCTCCTTCGCTGGTTCTCTCTGCCGTCCAATTCGCTGAGCAAGTTTTATTTTCAAATGGGCTACACAGCGTAAGGCTCCAGGCCACCCAGAAAGTTCTATTTTCGGATAAAAATGATGGCCAGACTCCGCCATTTTTTTTCTTCAGTTGAGTGTTTTTGACCTTCTTCTGTCTTCCGCCATTTTCTAAGTGGCAAGCGGAAAACAGGGGAGTGGCTTCCGCTTGAGTTTCAGCGTGGATTTTCACATTTTTATGACCTTTTTTTCTGAAAAAAATCTGCAATGTATTGAAGCCACGAAAGTTGAAGCTGCGAAGTGAAGAAGGATCACAGAAATACATTCTATGTTGGAAACAGAATCGGAATTCATCAGTTTTAACCATCACATTGAACAACAACAACAAAAGAAAGAAAATGACACATACAAGGGAAGAAGTGTTTGGGTCATCAAGTGGTGCAACTATTGCTCAGATAGGAAAAGGGAATACAAAACAGTGGATAAGATGAAAGAAAAGTGTCCTAGTCTATGGTGTGTTTTTTTTAGATTACCAGTTTGGCATTAAAGCATTTTCCTTTCCACGAAACATGGTGCCGACATTAGTTGCATGATCCCTTGATGAGTAGAAGTCAGTGTAATCACCTGTTTTAAAAAAACAAAAAACAAACGATGACTCATAGTCAATCAAAACAAATTATCTGCAAAATGTCTATGGGTGTGGCGAAGCGTCTGAGTGATTAACGCGTTGGTTACAGTTCTGGGGTCGAGGGTTCGATCCCAGTTTGGTACTCACTGTTTGGAGTTTGCATGTCCTCCCCGTACTTGCGTGGGTTTTCTCCAGGTACTCCGGTTTCCTCCCACATTACAAACATAAGTAGGAAATGCTGGTTGAACACACTAAATTGGCCCTAGGTATGAGTGTGAGCTGACTGGTTGTCTGCCTCCTTGTGCCCTTTGATTGGCCTTGCCACTAATTCAGGGTGTCCCCTGCCTGGTGCCCATAGTTAGCCAGGATAGGCTCCAGGACCCTCAGCAACCCTTGGGACTATAAGCAGTACACAAAATGAATGAATGATTGAACGAATGTCGATGTGTAATATCTGCGCAAAGAAATATTTTTGCAGCTGCTCCTTTGTCTAAAGTGCACACGATGTTGCTGCGACTGCCTTAATCTCTCGCAACGGATCCCATTGTCCAACCCAATCCATAACTTATATGGTGTCAGCGTCCCTAATTATCCTGTCGAGTGTACTGATTTTAATGTTGTTAATATAGATATTTTTTACCATTCCTGACATATCCTCTTCCTTCTAAGGCAGGGGTCTCAAACTCAATTTACCTGGGGGCCGCTAGAGGCCGAGTCTGGGTGAGACTGGGCCGCATCAGGATTTCCACAAGAAAAGCGCTGATAAAACATTCCAACGTTATCAAATATCTTTATTTTTTAACAAAAAATAATGAATTAAATAAATTAACTTAAAGATGAATAAAAAATCAATCAATCAGTAATACAAAAATAAAATAATAATGAGCATACAGTAGATATACACTGGCTGGCTAAGTAGAGAAAATGAATTATTTTTATTCCGTTTCAAATGTCTGTATTAACAGCTCTTTAACCTTTAACTTTCTGAACTTGAATGGAACATTGAACATGAAATATACTGAACACGGCTTCTCTTGCCTACTCCTTGCTGCTAGAGACCTGGCAGCGCTTCTTCTCACATAGCTGAGTCACATTTGGCTTGAGGGAGGAAGCAGTGGAGACCCTCAGTAGAGCTTGAAGATGCCCATCAGTAAGTCTGTACCTGTACTTGGACTTTTTGAAGTTCAAGGTGGAGAAGAGCTTCTCACACAAGTATGTGCTCCCAAAAAGGCACATGGTCCGCTTGAACATTCGGGAAAGTTCAGGGAAGCTGGGGGTCAACTCTCTCAAAAATTGCCCAAGCTTGTCTGCTTCTCCACTCACCTCCCTGAACTTGGCTTTGAGTGCAGAGTTGCACTGCAGGTCAATGAGCTCCATTTGAAGCTCAGGAGGGGCATCTTGCACATCAAAGGAGAAGGGGTCCGCAAAAATTTGAAATGTGGCTTTGTGTGTCTCTAAGTCTGCAAATCTGTGATCAAATTCCTCCTGTAGCTTCGAAATGGCCTCAACATTCTCACCACTGAATGGTGTGCCTGCATCCACGAGAGCCTTGCATGCTGGGAAATGGCAAAGGTTTGTCTGAGAGAGCTGGGCTTTCCATAACACAAGTTTAGTGCAGAATGCTCTCACGTTGTCATAGGCAGCACTGACAAGTTGCCCCTGGCCTTGTAGCTTCTTGTTCAGTACATTAAGCTCATGTGTGATATCAACAAGAAAAGCCAAGTCCATGAGCCATTAGGGATCACTTAGCACAGGAACAGCAACCCCGTCTATCTCCATGAAGTCTTTTACTTCTGCTCTCAACTCAAAAAATCTCTTCAACATGTTTCCCCTGCTGAGCCAACGTACCTCAGTGAAGTAGAGCACATCCCGATATTCTGACTCCATTTCCTCTAAAAAAGCACGGAACCTTCCGTGCTTTAAGCCCCTGGATCTGATTTGGTTGATCCATTTCACAACGACAGACATCACATTGTCAAATTTCAGGCATCTGCTGCAAAGGGCCTGCTGATGGATAATGCAGTGCAGAGCTATGGCCTCCTCCACACCCTCCTCTTCCAGTTTTTTTTGAACAAGTGCTACCAGTCCATTCTTCCTCCCTGTCATTGATGGGGCTCCATCGGTTGTTATTCCAACAAAGCTCTTCCATGGCAAACCGGCATTCTTAATGGCATCACACAGCTGGTGAAATATTTCCTTAGCGGTGGTCTGGCCATGCATTGGAATTACTGTGAGCAACTCCTCCATTACCTGAAAATTTTCATCACCACCACGGACATATATTGCGAGCTGGGCAGTGTCTGTGATGTCTGTGGTCTCATCAAGAGCCACTGAATATACACTGAAACATTGTGCTTTCTCACACAGTTGATCATAAATGTCACTTGACAGGTGAGAAATGCGCTCTGCCACGGTGTTGGCAGAAAGGCTGATGTGGTTGAACAGACTTTTCTTTTCTGGACAGACAATATGTGCAGCCTGTAATATGCACTTTTTGATAAATTCACCTTCTGTGAATGGCTTTCCTGCTTTAGCAATCAACTCCCAAACGGTGTAGCTAGCTTCGACTGCTGCATTACTGTCTTTGGTAGCCTTCTTGAAGAAATCCTGTTGCCTCAGAAGACTCTCTCATTTCCCTGGTATTTTTCGTACTCCTCAGCATGTCTCGTAGTATAATGACATTTCAAATTGTATTCCTTGTGCACCGCAACTTTTTCAGTGCAAATGAGACACGTCGGGGTGCCCCTGTGTTCAACAAAGAAATATTGCACTCCCCACTTTTCTTGAAACTGTCTGTGCTCATCACCGACCTTTCTCTTTACATTAGGCTTTGAAAGAGACATCTCTGGGGCTCTGTAATATGTTTTTCCACTTGGAATGAGTCTCGGGTTGATCTTTCACACTTCAGTCGCGCGGGTTTGTGGCGCATGCGCACTTTCGCTCTCCGTTTCTCCGTTTCAATCGCGGAGATGGCTACAGACACTGACACAGGCTGGATCACAGATCATAGCGCCTCATTCATTTCTATGCTGAGAGCAGCAGAGGAGTGTGCGCGCTGAGCGGAGTGATCGGCTTCACGGCTTCTCCTCCGCCCAGCTGATTGGAGGAATGAATGAGTGAGTGAGCGAGGCACTGGACAACCCGGCCGATGTCCCGCCCTCCAGAGCCGTATACCTCACCGTGATTGGTTCATTCAGCTCCGAACACAACAAGTCTCATTCATATCAATCTTGCGGACTGCACGAACATTAATCTTTCATATTAAGACGGGGGCCACAAATTATCGTCCCGAGGGCCGCAGCTGGCCCACGGGCCGCGAGTTTGAGACCCCTGTTCTATGGGGAGTGAAATGCCACGTATATTTTCACCCTTCTCAACCCAATCTTTCCCTTTCACACTGATTTCGGAGCGTCGTTAATGGGCAATTGGCAGGCCTTACTGTATTGTAAATGTATGTATCGTATTTACTCACATGTAAGCCACCCCCGTGTTGAATTTTGCAATTTCTCACATATAAGTAATCATTCATCCAGAAATAGTAAATGTTACTTGACTGGTGAAAAAGAGTATAGCAAATTTTGTGTGCATATAAGCCTTGATTCAGTCATCATTTTTTTTGGTACAAATACGGATTATATGCGAGAAAATACGGTATATGTGTATGTCTGGCTTGGCTGTACCTGGAATGCATCTCGCTGTACAATCAGCCTATCATGCATGTTTTGCAATGTGGGAGGAAACCGGAGTACACAGGTGGACCCACCTGGATTTGAACCCAGTACCCCAGAGCTGTGAGACCGACGCGCTAACCGCTCAAGCCGCCGGGCCACCCCAAATCTTAACATTTCAAGGAAATAATTTCCCTCTCTCAAAATGGTATAGTACATTTTTAGGACGGTATTATTTTGTATAGACTTACCGATATCTGCAGGAAGATGCATTATGGCTACACTCTGAGGGACAAAAGCTCTTCATACATGAAAGATAGACAGTTCAGGTCAAAATGAAAATATGAAAGTGTAATGTGTTAAGCAACAATAAGGCAAATAATTCAAACACCAAAGAAACACAATAATAAAAACTACACAACAATGAACATTTCAAGTTGAAAGCTTTTTTAGTATTTGTATTACTCTTGAGCAGCAACAAGAGTGGTTAGGAAAACTGCTAACAAATTTGCCAGCCTAGCACTGAAAGAAAACAGACAATTTGAAACATTCGGACTCCCCAATACACTTCACTAACATTGCTTGCACACTCACTTTGTCCTATCACACTCCTATCTGACCTCTCTTGGTTCCTTGGTGTTTCCCTTCCCCACATTGTGTTCCCCCATAAAAATAATTACACATTAAACTAGAAAAGGCAATTTTTGGATTGTGTATAGATGCTTTGATTTATGGGTCACTTCCTATAGATTTTTGGTCAATTTTTTTTTTAGTCTGGGGGCATTTTTGGGTCACTTTATCATTAACTCATGTTTGTGTTCCCAAACATGAGAATTCACATCAAGTCCTTCCAATTCCAATGAATTGGACGTCTGTTGTTTTTCATAGCTGGCACAAAATTAATTTTGATAAAATGAAAGTGAATTTAGGGTGGCCGGGCGGCCAGGTGGTTAGCGTATTAGCCTCAGTTTTGGGGCCGTAAGTTCGATCACAGGTCAGTCCTCACTGTGTGGAGTTTGCATGTGCTCCTAGAGCTTGTGTAACTTTTCTCCGGGTACTGCAGTTTCCTCCCACATCCTGGGATGGTTGTAAATTCTAAATTGTCTCTAGGTAGGAGTGTGAACGTGAATGGTTGTCTGCCTCCTTGTGCCCTGCGATTGGCTAGCCACCAATTCAGGATGTCCCCTACCGGGTGCCTGTAGTTAGCTGGGATAGGCACCAGCACTTGTGACGATAAGTGTTTCGGAAAATGAATGAAGGTGATTTTTTGGAATGTTTCAAAGAATCGGTCAAAGTGCATGTGCCGTGTGGTTTGCTAAAAAGGTGGACAGCAGGACAAAAAAAGTTTTGGGGGCCTTTGCTTGGCAAAACATCCCCACAATCATGTTTGTATATATCACTATTCTCTGTTCCCTAAAACCCTTTCCTGTCCAACTGCTTTCTCATAAGAGAACAAGCCAACTTCCATGTGACACATAAAAATTGTTCTAGCTTTTAAAGACACTCATATTTACCAATCTATGTGTTTGGACAAATAAACAGGATATGTAAAAACAGAAAATAATGAAAGAGAAGGAACAGAAAGAAAATAATTGACAGTATAGACTCACCTACTACGGAGAGTGCAGTCATCTCTTAGAGTGCTTTCATTGGCCGAAAGCAAAATTTGCAAAGTATGCCTTGTCTCCTTCCATGCTTCATATCCAAGAGCCATGAAAGCATTTAATGTAGGCTAACATGTGGAACACAATACCATATACATGGGGAAAGAAAATATGTCTGCATCATATGGTTTTACAATTATATGACGAAAAATTGAATAATTACTAGCTGTATGATACAATGACAATTACCCTTTGACACAATTACATGTGTAAATGTTTGCCTTATGAAACACTGTTGTGATAAAGCTCAGGGAGTTATTTGAGATTGCTGCCAACTAAAACATTTCTTTGGTAATTCTTTTTAATGTTGAATGAAGATGGAAGAGCAGTGCAACGATGCTGTAACTTTTCAAAAGAATTACCTGTTGTAAAACATCTTGATTTTTAGACATCACAGGTCCATCAAATAGTGAGACTATAACACTCAGGTCCAGTATCTGTTCTCCAATGGCGACCCCAATGCGGCGTTTGGACTGAGGAAATAAAACTTCTGAAATTATCTACTGTTTTAGTGTTTTTTTGTGTATGTATAATTTGATCTATGTAACAAACAGTAATAATTTAAGCAAGAAAACATGTTTTGTCCTGTTCTTTTTAAGATAATTAAATAAATAAAAACAAAAGCTCTTACATTGTCCAAAGTGGAGAAGATGCCATATGGAAGGTTGTGGTAAGAAAAATCAGATGCTGCATCTACTTTTATAAAAGACATTTTATTCCTCAAGGTAGGGTTCCAAGTTCAAAGTAGTTGAGTTACTGAGTGAGAAGCATCTGTAAGGGTTTACAGATGTTGCAAGCATCGGACGTCCCGCTTCTGCCTAACACCCAATCGCTGGTGGCCTGTAGGATCCACCCTCACTGAGACCAGAGGTTGATTTAATACAGTTTGGGGAATGACTAAGCACATTCTTTTTCTTCACAATAAAGTAACTTTGCATTAATGTAAAGATAAACCCTAAATGTAAAGATCATAGATTGATGATTTTACATCCCAGGCACTGAGGCTAGTTATATGCACATCTAGGTCTTTATTGCATTAATAATTCATGTAGAACGAGATATACACTTTTTAAAATGTAGTTCTTTTTTTCCAAAAGAAGATATAACATTGTTGTTGTTTTTTTAAAGGTTTCGCGATAGAACAAGACAAAACGACTGCCCCGTTACATGTGGTGGAATGAAACTTATTCAATTGTTTAAAACTACTGTTAAGAACACTTACATAAAAATTCAGTCATAGCCATATATATATATATATATATATATATATATATATATATATATATATATATATATATATATATATATATATATATACATACATACATATATATATATATATATATATACATATATATATATATATATATATATATATATATATATATATATATATATATATATAAATATATATATATATATATATATAGTTATATAAATATATATATATATATATATATATATATAGTCTACAATTGGAAACAGGAAAACATAATCTACAATTATGTTATATTTATGGACTAGAAAAAATGCCTTCTAGAGACGACGTTCGCTTGCGTTGGCCCACAACGCGCTTTCGACATCTAGTCATCTATGAGATATCTACGGTCCACTTTCCAATTCCCCTTATCACTTGTTGACAGTTAATATTTAATGAGACAAAAACGCTTTCTGTTGCAGATAAGTTAGGCATATACAAAGAGCACCGTTTTTGTTTTTAAAACGAAATAATGGCCGCCCCGCGAGCAGCTAAACAAACGCTTAGAAAAGAAATAAAGCGCCGGCTCGCACTATTAAGTGAACAGGAGAAAAACCGACAGTCAGTAATTGTTTGCCAAAAGGTAAGTGAATGTCATCCTCCACTAATACTTTTCAAACTGGTTCTATAACAGGGGTAGGGAACCTATGGCTCGGGAGCCACATGTGGCTCTTTTGATGGGTGCATCTGGCTCTTCGCTAACCTGTGAGCTAAAATATGGAAATCGCTGGTGATAGAACTGAGATATTATATTTAGAACTGCTTTAATCTTCTTTTTTTTGCAGTAGACTTCTGGAATGCATCCTCTCATTGATTAGCAACAGCATAAGAAACTTTTAAAAAATATTCATTTTTTTCCACTTTAAAAGTGGTGAAATTACAAAAAAAAATTGAAAAGGCACTCGTTTACATGTATGTATTCTGACACTTAAATTCGTAGTATGGCTCACAAGGAATAACATTGGAAAATATTAATTGTTTGTGGCTCTCTTCGTCAAAAAGGTTCCCGACCCCTGTTCTATAAGGTAAGGCGAATACTAATGGGAAACAGTATACCTTTAAAATTGAGTAATTGTTCAAGATATCTCATTTTAAAATTCCCACATATATATGTGTGTGTGTGTGTGTGTGTGTGTGTGTGTGTGTGCGTGCGTGCGTGCGTGCGTGCGTGCGTGCGTGCGTGCGTGCGTGCGTGCGTGCGTGCGTGCGTGCGTGCGTGCGTGCGTGCGTGCGTGCGTGCGTGCGTGCGTGCGTGCGTGCGTGCGTGCGTGCGTGCGTGCGTGCGTGCGTGCGTGCGTGCGTGCGTGCGTGCGTGCGTGCGTGCGTGCGTGCGTGCGTGCGTGCGTGCGTGCGTGCGTGCGTGCGTGCGTGCGTGCGTGCGTGCGTGCGTGCGTGCGTGCGTGCGTGCGTGCGTGCGTGCGTGCGTGCGTGCGTGCGTGCGTGCGTGCGTGCGTGCGTGCGTGCGTGCGTGCGTGCGTGCGTGCGTGCGTGCGTGCGTGCGTGCGTGCGTGCGTGCGTGCGTGCGTGCGTGCGTGCGTGCGTGCGTGCGTGCGTGCGTGCGTGCGTGCGTGCGTGCGTGCGTGCGTGCGTGCGTGCGTGCGTGCGTGCGTGCGTGCGTGCGTGCGTGCGTGCGTGCGTGCGTGCGTGCGTGCGTGCGTGCGTGCGTGCGTGCGTGCGTGCGTGCGTGCGTGCGTGCGTGCGTGCGTGCGTGCGTGCGTGCGTGCGTGCGTGCGTGCGTGCGTGCGTGCGTGCGTGCGTGCGTGCGTGCGTGCGTGCGTGCGTGCGTGCGTGCGTGCGTGCGTGCGTGCGTGCGTGCGTGCGTGCGTGCGTGCGTGCGTGCGTGCGTGCGTGCGTGCGTGCGTGCGTGCGTGCGTGCGTGCGTGCGTGCGTGCGTGCGTGCGTGCGTGCGTGCGTGCGTGCGTGCGTGCGTGCGTGCGTGCGTGCGTGCGCGCGCGTGCGTATTTTTATTTTTAATTTTTTATTTTTTTTCCTAATTAGTTATTATACCGCATACAGGTGTCTCTGGTCGCACCGCTTGCCTTTAGTGGCTGATTATTTGCATTATTTTCACAATTCACAACCGAATGAACATCCACCGAGATCGGTGATTACATCATTTTTTTCCAGGATTCACTGCTACCCTTTCATTCTCTAATTGCCCTTCGTTGTCTCTTTCTTTCAGCTCATCAGACATCCGAAGTATGTGGCTGCTAAACGTATTGCTGTGTTCCTCAGCATGAATGATGAAGTTTGTACCGAGGAAATCATGAAAAATATATTTAAAGTAGGTAAAAGCTGCTTCGTCCCCAGATATGAGCAGAACAGCAACCACATGGACATGCTAAAACTCAATAGTATGGAGGACATGGCCACACTACCCAAAACATCTTGGAATATCCTACAGCCTGCTAAAGATGATAAGAGCAGAGAAGATGCGTTTTCTGCAGGTAGACTGTTGGCTAATCAGTGTGCTTTTTTCATTTTAAATTTTGGTTTTTAAGATAGCAAATGAAATTATAAATTTGTCAATGAAATTATACATTTGTCAATTAAATAATCAATGCTTCACAGTTTAGAGGTCGACCGATATGGGATTTTTAAAGACAGAGACTAATATCTAAAGCCGATATACTTAATTTATTCTTACAAAACAGACTTGGTGATCAAAGGAACTTTAAAAAAATAGCTTGATACCAATGGAATTGCTACTAATTGTAGTGGATGTGTTTACAAAATCTTGTGCAGCCAAAGTTATAAACAAAAAGCATGTTACTAAGTGATTATGACCTACTATTTAAAAAGCGCTCATTTGACAATTTCAAGTTTTTTAAATTCTACCCCCATATTAAACAAATCAAACAGCAACCTCTGAAAAATGATAACAGTGAAACATTTTATTTCAAACATCTAGACATCATGTATCATTGACGAACATATCACTGATCATAACAGAATCAAAGATACCACTACATGAAATTAAATACAGTATGGTACTTAATTTCCACTGCTGGCACTGAATTTAAGTTTATAGCTTTGGAAGAAACTGGGCTACATTGCAATAATTTTGTGTAGCGTTTAATTGCGACGATACCATTAGCTAATGCTACCATTGGAAAGTGCATACAACTGTTCACTATGCCGTGGTAATTAGGCAGTTATGTAAGAAATCTATGATGGCGTAACTTTAGCACATTAGAGCAGGTACAGTGTAGCTCTGGATTTTTTTGGGGTCCTAGTGTCTGGCGCACTAATGTAGAGCTTGTGTGAGCAGCAATCGCATGGCGGCTGTAGCACACACAGCCACAACTCCTCAAAATCCCCACTCGGCATCAAATAAGACGTGGAGCAGGGACGGCAGTGCTTGCTTTCGCTAAATGCTCACGTATGTCCACAGTGAGTCGCTACATTTTATACGCAAACAAGTTGCGATTCCCAATTCTTATGTTTTCCATAAAGTGACTTTATCAGGGTTACTTGACACTTGTTCCGGTCGCCCGAGAGCTGACCTTTAAAAAAAAGACTAAATTTTATTTCCACGTTTGCAAGCCAATTATAACTGATGGATCTGAAAAGACAACTTCAGGAACAGGTTAAGAAAAAGTGAGATCAATTTAATAAGAAATAGGTTTATTACCGGACTGCAGGATGGATGGAGAGAGCTCAAACAGCTGCGAACACGCTCACAGTCTGTTGTCCTTGCAACTCTCTCTCCGAATGAACAGTGGGTCAGTCTTTATATAGGAAAACAGGGTAATATTTCTAAGACAGCGATGTAGGACAAAGTTTATGTAAACAAACTTTTACGCTGATATGGTTAGACATTTGCAGGGCTAAGTTGTATGCAAACACAATATTTTTATAGCTCACACAAACTGCCGCAGCCTATCTTACATTGTGCGATCCGAACAAACAATTGCAAACCGAGTTTGCCACATCGCACAATACAAGCAAAGAATTGCAAACCGAGTTTGCCACATCGCACAATACAAGCAAACAAATGCAGGGCCAGCTAGTTAGCCTATCTTACATTCCACGATCTTACCAGACAATTGTAAAACCAGTTTGACCAGTCTATCTTACATTTTACGATCATAACAAACAATTATTAAGCCAGTTGGCCAGTCTATCCCACAATAACTTTGACCTAAGAATTTCCCAATTTGGATGTATGTTAAGCCTATTGTTTAGCAAATCAGCTGCTCGGCGCAACTTTTTGAAAGACTATACATTCACTGACTATTACTTACTCTCGTTGCCTCTGAGAGATAACTCAGCAAAGACCTTAAGAATCTAAATTTACATTGCATATTCTTTTTTGCTAAAATAATAAAAATCGTTGTGTTTCAAAAGAAGTGTCTCGTTGTAGGTTAGTGTTGCAGACTGCCTGATCATAATGACTTTTTTTGTTTGGATTTCAACTGATGTTGGATAAAGTCCATATATCGGTCAACCTTTAATCACAATGTTATTTAACATAGCCACAACCACTTTTAGTGCATGGTTTTGATTCAGTAATATATATTACATGTGTTATGCTGAAAACCAACAATCATATCTTTCTGGTAGGGAAAAATGCTGCCTCACGTCTTTAATTTTTAAACTACTTTGGGTTTTTTTCCCAGTGTAATAAACTTGAAATCTCATTTGGATTGAACCTTTTCCAGGGGGTCTGGATCTCATCTTGATGCCAGGTCTGGGCTTTGATCTATTGGGAAAGCGTCTGGGCAGAGGAAAGGGTTTCTACGACACGTATCTGGAGCGCTGCTTCCAGCACCCCAAAGGAAAGCCTCACACCATTGCGTTAGCCTACAAAGAGCAATTATGTCAGGACATCCCAGTTGAGGACAATGATGTACTCATTGATGAAGTCCTTTATGAAGATGAAAAGTAAGCTTTATTGATCATTTGCACTGCTCTGCACAGCAAAAGCATGTTTTAATTTTGTGTTAATGACCAAATCATTAGTATCCTTAAGTACCGTATTTTCACGACTATTTGGCGCATCGTATTTTACGCCGCAGTGTCAGTAACGAGTGCTATTTCTGTATTTTAGACGCACAAAACACGCACCATTTCATTAGACGCATATATATTATAAATGGATGAACATCGAAACGCAATAGCGCTGGCTACCGGAAGCAGCTTATTTCCGGGTTCCGGTGCGCAGTGACTGCTGGGAAATATAGTTCTTGCGCGCTACACCCACGCGCTAAAAACATGTTTTTAAAAAGGCAACAGAAGCAAAACTGAGTTCGGTTGTACTTTATTTAGACATTTTACAACTTACTCACGTCATCATCACCCACAAATCCATCAAAGTCCTCATTTTCTGTGTCCGAATTAAACAATTGCCCAAATGAGTCTTCCAAAACGCTGGGTCCCGCGGTTGTAGTTCACAGTCTAGCTTTGAATGCTCTGTTGATGCCAACATTTACCAGCAGGATTTCTTTTGTAAATACAGCCGAAATGACGGCCAGCACCAAATTAGTGTGGTCGCCATCATACTAACTGTATTGAAGAACTGGGTGTATTAAGAACTCTATATCCCAGCAGTTACTGCGCAGTACTTTATCTACGGGAAAATAGTAGTCGGGGGCTGGTTTCCGTAGTTGTCCTATCGACTGATTTATTTTATCGTGATAACAATTTTAGTATTGGTCCATATATAAAGCGCACTGGATTATACGGCGCCCATCTATTTTGGAGAATATTTTTGACTTTTATGCGCGCCTTATAGTCGTGAAAATACGGTAAATGTTTCCTATTGATTACATTTTCACATATTTAAGGTCGCCCATTAGTTCCACTCACGGCAAGGCAGAAATGTACAGATGTGGGAACTAAGAAAAAAAATGTTTAGAATTTTTCTTTTCTATATTATGTTTGACTTCAACGTTGCCTTTGCTGTTCTCATTCAGAAGTCTCAATTGTTTTATCCACTCCTCCCTTTAGAATTGGAACGTCCGTGTAATCAGGGCACCCCAATGTAATAAAAAAGGACAATAGAAAAGTAACGCCGTTTGGGAATTGTGACAGGCAGTTCTCAGCGACTGTTGTTCTTGTAAGTGAAAAGCAGCGTTTCTTCTCTCTATTTCTGCATGCTCTTATCGATGTCTCAATGGCAAACATTTACCGTATTTACTCGCATTTAAGCTGCCCCGCGTATAAGACGCACCCTTAAAATTGCCTTTAAATTGTTGAATTTTACCATTTCTCGCGTATAAGCTGCCCCGTGATTCACAATTTTCACCTCCATATTCATGGTTTTAATAGAGTACAAATGTGTTACTTTGAAGGGAAAATCTTAAGAAAAATCATCATACATGGTATTTCTGAGAAACTATGAATCAAAAGCACATTATTAGGGTAATAAGGAAGCTAGTATGCCGTCTTGGTAAATGCAAAATATAAAATTATTCAATTAGAAAAAAGAAACAAGTCTATCTCGATGAGAACCTGGTGCTTTTTCTTTTTCTTACCTGAAGTTTAAGATGTAGTGGTGGCCAAATTGCTTCTAAAGTCTTGATATCTTGATTTTTTTCGATGGTTCATATTACTGCAATAGTTGTCACTTTCGAACAAGAAATAAAAAGAAAAAAAATCAAAGTGGACTTTTGTTTTATTTCATAATCACAAATGTACAATTTCCTTTCAGAAAGGAAGTAACGTAAGCACAACCAGGAAGTGTGTCCGTACCGGTATAGTGTTCACCAAGTCTCTGGGTGCAATAATAGCATGAGATACACATTACGCAGGTATCAAGGCTGATATTTTAACGATCGACCGCAAGACCTTCGATCAGCCTTAAATACTACTGGGATTTGCTGACATGATAAACGCTACAAATCTATCAAGGCTATTCGCGTCTGTCCATTCAGAGCACGTTAATAACTGCTGTGGGCTGGTGACGCCATGAGCAAGCGGTGGCAAGCACAAGTAAGTTTTTTCACCTTATATGCAAGATACGTTTTATTTTTCTTGAATTTCATTCATAAACCTCAAAATAAATGTTGTTTGGCATTTTATCTGTTAATCTTTACTCTATTTTGAAATAAATCACCGTATCAGCCACATTGTCTTGCGTCATGGCTTTATGGTGTTTCGTCTTTGTCACCTTGCAGTTTCTTGCATATTGTCTTTGTATGCGGATATAAGCTGTACCCTCAATTCAGATACTATAATGTTTTTGCCTGACAAATGCGGCTTATATGCTAGTAAATAGGGTAGTACATCTATGATTTAGTGTTTGTCTTAGTTTGATTTTATTCTCGCAATAGTTCAATTTTTATTTCATAATATAGATATTTCTCTAGGAATATTACAATGTATGACTTTTTGTAATTTCTCGCTGCACTCCAGTGGGTGGGAAACACTGATTTAGTGTGTTCAACAAGCCTACCATACATGATTTTGGGATGTGGAAGTGGAAAATGAATTGTTCCATACATTTATGTTGGGAATGGTGTGAATTCAGAATCTTTGAGCCAATATTAGAAGTAGGGGTGTGACAGTATATCGAAACTTTGATGCTTTGGTTATCGATTTGCTCCTGCCAAGAATTCATACATCGTCTGATACAAGTGTCAAAGTTAAAAAAATAAATAAAAAAAATTTAAAAAAAGGAACCAACATGTGCTAGCAACTTTTTCAATGAAAATAGTGTCTAAGTTAACTCAGTGGCTGCCTCTGACGGCACTTGGTGTCCAATTCATTTTTAACGGAATAGGGTGATTGAACGTTCATTCGCTACCCCCTGTCAAAATAAATTTGACTTTTAGTGCTGTTAATGGTACTGAAACCAGAGCATTTGGATCACTTCCTGTTCAGTACCCCAACGTCCTTAAGATTTGACCTGTACATGCACCAAAAAAGCACCAAGTGACCTGGAAATTCCCCTAAATCAACAGGAAGTCACTAAACATTCATGACCGTAGATGTCTGATTCATTTAAGGTGGGAGGGATGGCAGTAAAACATGTTCTATGTTCATTTGCTGGCCCCCTACCACTTCAAATAGAATGGACATGTACTAGTGATAAACTTGTTTCAGTTCACAGAAGGTTGAAAAGAGAGATTAATATGATAATGCTCAATATTTTAAATGATAACCCTCAAAATGTGATCGTGTTTTGGCATGCACTAGCATTGTGTGCAAATGTGTTCAATCTTTTCCTGTCAAAAATATCAAACCAATACAAAAGAATGAATTTGACATGGTTTTTGGCATTAAATATTTAAAATTTTAATACATTTCATTCTGTTTTAGACAAAAAAAACATTTTTGAAAAAAGTAATTGTACTCTTTTCTAAGACAGTCTTTAATGTGCTCTAACATGAAAGATTTGAGCAACCAATTGTAGATAACAAAATGAAATATCTTTTTCTATTTTCTTTTAATAGTTGATCAAATGCCAAGTAAATGAATTAAAAAAACATTGGGCGATGTAAACAAACATGCAATTTATGAGAACACACTAAGTGTAACTTGGAAGACCATGATATCAAATGTATGTTCCAAACAAATTTCTTGTCAGATGATCAAATACTTTTTCAAAGAAATGTTCCTGGTCACTTCTATATACTAATGTGATATCACTGTTTTGGTGCTGCCTCATGTGGGCTTGTCTTAAGTCATTTGCAGATTCACGTACTCTGATTTTCTCATTTAGTGGTTTAGGTTTTTTAGACATTAGCAGGGAGCTGCATATCTTCATAGAGCAGCATCCCACTAAAGATGGTAAGTGGTTCCACAGAGTGGGCCAGTTTTCCCATTACCAAGTCAATGCAGACTGTGTCCCGAATCTGCAGGGGCAAGATGATATTGAAAACAGCTAGAGAGCCTGGAGAAGTTTTAACTTCCGCCACAGGATTGTTCTCCAGACCCTCAGGCTGATAGCCACCCGAATCAACGCGGGCCATGCCATAGTTGGATTTGGATAGGACTGCCTCTATTTTCACATTCTTGTGGCCTGTTAGGATGGCGCTGAAAAAGTAGTGTCCATCAACTGGGGCAGTGAAAATACCTAAGAGGAAGAGATTTACATTTGATTACTGCAAACAATTCAAAGTAAATAAGAGTGATATGTCTAGAGACAATAATCTCTTTCTGATGATTATGATTACCAGTTTTTGGGTCATAGAAGTCGCCTTCGTTAACAAAGATCTTGTCAAATACGATGGTTCCCACTTTGTCCATGGGGACAGTAAGTGCAGCAGAGAAGGACAATTTGGATAAATGAGCATCAGCACCTGGTAATCCTGAAAATACACAATGTGTAAAAATTAGAACTATATATTTGCAACTCACAGAAAAGACATTTTCAAAGTCTACTCACTGTTATTTTATATAACACATGGATGTCCGATGCCAAAGATTGTTATACAAAGACTGGCAGGCAGCAACGAGTTGAAAATAACTTGATGATATCTGGGCTAAAGTGCCGCCTAGCAGTGTAGTTCGAACTTTCACTAAAATCACTTCTATGGAACATTTTACAGTGAGAGGGAACCAAGTGTGTGGGATGGCGAACTCGCTCACTTGGCCAAACTCTTTATGTTGGATACAGAAGATGAGGACTTTGACAGATTTGTAGATGCTTGAATGCTTTGACTTAGAGTGCCGTGAAAAAGCATTTGGTTCCAGATCATCAAACCAATTTTAGTATGATACAGAGACAACCCAAGAAAATAGAAAATGCAGTTTCTAAATGGTGATTTTATTTACCAAGGCATTTTTTCCCTTGAGATACGAGACAAATTTTGAGATATGAAGTGGCTAGGCCGCAAGAGGCTGCTTATGATTTCAGCGCACTGTCTTTATTGCCGCATCTGCCCCGTGTATAGATGATCTCTACGAGGACTGGATGGGGCATTGCATTTTTTCCCATGAGTAGTGTACACGTGACGGAGCTGCATTTTTCCGTGTTTTTTTATTTTTGCATTATTTAGTGTAGAATTAAAGAAAACACAATGGGTCCAAAGCAAGGGTGCAATGAAGGGTAGTGCGAAGAAAAGGCGAATGATGACAATCGATATTAAGCACAAAATAATCGAAAAACACGAGTAGTGTACGTGTGACTGAGCTCGGCTTGCCAATACGTATGGAGAAGCAGGAAGTTTGCCTTGAAAGCCCCGGCGTAATATATTAACCTCTTTGCCTTGGTTATTGCACAAGAAGGTTTAAATTTAGTGTAACGTATGAAGTTAAATTGAAAGTTTATGTTGCGTTACGAGCGCATACGTCAAGTCTCGCTCTCTCGCTCTCTCTCGCTCTCCCTCTCTCCCATCCATGAACTCCCGGTTATATTGAAAAATGCCTCATTTTATGATTAAACATCATAACCACTAGTTATTTGTTACTCTGTTACTAGATGGTGAATTCCAACGAATATTTTTTTTTCATTCAGTGTTTCCCCCCGTTAGTCATTGCAGAATGGTGTACGTGTGGCGGAGCTTGCTCGCCAATACGAGAAGAGTATACTACTTCCCGTTAGCAAGTTGTCTTGCGTTATCCTATTGTGAGGACATTTGCGTGCATCATTTTCAGAATATTTTGAAGGGAAGACAAAAGCAAACAACCTTCGATAGGTTCCTTTTAAAGATGGCAGGTGAAAGTCAGGGTGAAGGCGGGGCAAATAGAGCCATCCCAGGAGAAGAAAGGTATAAAAATTTAAAACAATATTAGAATTAAGTTTAGAATAAGGTTAGATTAAATTTAACACTTGAGTGTGTCTGTATCATAATCCAAGTTCATTTAAATTTGTTTATGTTATGTTGCCGTGCAAAAGTCTCTCGCTCTCGCCCTTTCTCTCTCCCCTCCACGAAATCCGTCTAATTTTAGTACTATCAAACATCATAACCACTAGTTATTTATTACTCTGTTAATAAATGGCGAATTAGAACAAATAAAAATGTTTTTCCATTCCAATATTCTTTTATCCGTGTTTTTTTTCAGAGGTTGAGAACGAATTAATTTGTATTTACCGTATTTTCACGACTATAAGGCGCACATAAGTCTAAAATTTTCTCCAAAATAGACAGGGCGCCTTATATATGGAACAATACTAAAATTGTTATCACGATAAAATCAAATAAATCAGTCGATAGGACAACTACGGCAAGCAGCCCCCGACTCTACTATTTCCCGTAGATAAATTACTGCGCAGTGACTGCTGGGATATCGAGTTCTTAATACACCCAGTTCTTCAATACACCCAGTATGACGTCGCACGAGGACACTAATTTGGTGCTCGTCATCATTTCGGCTATATTTACAAAAGAAATCCTGCCGCTAGATGTTGGCATCAACGGAGCATTCAAAGGTAGACTGCGAACTATATGTATATTATAGTTATAAACTCTGAGCTTGCCGTCATTCCCGGAGGCTTGAGAACTACAATTGCTGGACCCGGAAGACTCATTTGGGCAATTGTTTAATTCGGACACAGAAAATGAGGACTTTGATGGATTTGTGGGTGATGATGACGTGAGTAAGTTGTAAAATGTCTAAATAAAGTACAACCGAACTCAGTTTTGCTTCTGTTGCCTTTTTAAAAACATGTTTTTAGCGCGTGGGTGTAGCGTGTAAGAACTATATTTCCCAGCAGTCACTGCGCACCGGAACCCGGAAATAGGCTGCTTCCGGTAGCCAGCGCTATTGCGTTTCGATGTTCATCCATATATAATATATATGCGTCTAAAAAAACGGTGCGTGCTTTGTGTGTTTAAAATACAGAAATATCACTCGTTACTGACACTGCGGCTAAAAATACGATGCGCCGAATAGTCGTGAAAATACAGTAGTTCATTCCTATGGGAAATGTTGATTTGAGATACGAGTGAATCGACATACGAGCTCCGTCCCGGAACGCATTAAGCCCGGATCGAAAGGTATGACTACTGTAGTCACCATGCTATTTATTGTTATATTGATGGATTCTGACAATATATGCCATCTGAAATGGTCAAGATGAAGCATTTTTATCACAACCAACCATAAGCTTACAAAAAAGGTGTTTTGTTGGTTAGAGCCCACACTGAAATCCAAATGAAAATGATTAGGCTGTAAACAAATGAAACAAAATACTTTGGGTGAATTTTGAAAAAAAAAAGTTTCAAGAAAAAGAGCTGGTCAATTCCTACATTGAAATACCGGCTGCTATAATACAACCAGACGATCTTAATACATTAAATTACGACCTCTATTTAAAGATGTAAATGTTATTTATACCTGGTAGCCCACGTCTTCCACTTTCTCCATGTTTCCCCGGAGGTCCTGGTGGTCCTTGGGGACCAGGCAACCCATTGAGTCCTCTCTCTCCTGGATGATCAGGACGGCCTGTAATATTACCATACTATATGTATTCATATGTATATGTATATATATATATATACCATACTATATGTTGTCTTCTTATGCAGAGTTAATGAAGGTCACAGTACGTTGATAAGTAATTTTAGGTTGATATGCTGTTTTCCCCTACTCGTGATTCCTCTTCTGTTATCAAGTGAAATATAAGGCATTTAAGATTTAAAACTCATTTGAATGCTAATTTCGGAAAATTAGCCAGTAGTGACTTCAGGTGCTTTGGTAAAATTAAAGATCCCCCCTAAATGGCCCCCGATTTGAATAGAGATAATAGGAATGGGTGGAAACCTTTTCTTTTACTTGGACATTCATTCATTTTCTTTGCCGTTTATCCTCACAAGGGTCGCAGGGAGTGCTGGAGCCTATCCCAGTTGACTTCGGGCACCTGGTGGGGGAAACCCTGAACTGATGGCCAGGCAATCGCAGGGCACAAGGAGACGGACAACAATTCATGCTCTTAGGAGCTATTTAGAGTGTTCAACCAGCCTACATGCATGTTTTTGGGATGTAGGATGAAATCGGAGTACCCGGAGAAAACCCACGCAAGCCCTGGAAGAACATGGAAACCCCACATAATGAGGACTGACCTGGGATGGAACCCTCAACCCCTAGAACGGTGAGGCCGATGCGCTAACGACTCGGCCGGGCCGCCCCTACTTGGGCATTTCCTAAAAAATATCAAAAAAAATCAATGGCTTTTCAAAACACATATTGGAAAATGTAGCACTTTTCAATAGCATGCATACTGTACACATGGACCAACATTGATATTTACACTTGCAAGCAAATGAGAGTTTTCAATGAACCCATTATAAATGTTAGCAGTGGAAGGGAGTTGGAGTATTTCCAAAAATTAATCAACATATCTGCCTGAGTTTTCCTTGAACTGAAGGATACTTTTTCTGCATCAACTTGCCTTTTCAAGTTTATTGTTTTGTAGGAACTCAATAAAAGCCTCAAGAACAATATTCCTTAAAAAATGTGATTTCAAGTGTTTTATTATATTTTGTCCATTAAAAATGGTATTGGGATAGAATAAAGTGAAACATTTATTTACGATTTAAGTATTATTGGCTAAATGGTTGAAAAGCACAACAGTAATACCTTGACATACGAGCAATTTGAGATACGTGTAAAATTCTGAGCAAATATTTACCTTGAGATACGAGACAAATTTTTATATACAACCATACAGCCCACTTGAGAGGCTGCTTATAAGAACATCATCTCGCCGCAACTCCCTCGTGTAAATGTCTCTACGAGCACTGGGCGGAGCGTTGCATTTTTTTCAGTGTTTCTTTTCCCTGTTAGTCAGTGTAGAATGGTATACGCATGGCGGAGCTTGCTTGACAATACGAGAGGCATGTACTACGTCCCGTTGGCAAGTGGTCGGGCGTTATCCTATAGTGAGGACATTTGTTTGCATCATTTTCAGAATATTTTGAAGGGAAGACAAAGGCAAACAGCCCTCGATAGGTTCCTTTTAAAAACTGCAGCGGGACTGGAGGCGGGGCAAATAAAGCCAACCCAGGAGAAGAAAGGTACAAAAATGTAAAACAAAGTTAGGATTAAGTTTAGTGTAAAATTAGATTAAATTTATTGTAGAGTGTGTCTGTATCGTAATCCAAGTTCATTTAAATTTGTTTATGTTACGAGCGCGTTGCCGTGCAAAAAGTCTCTCTCTCTGTCACCCTCTCCTCTCCTCCTCATAACCATTAGTTATTTGTTAATCTGTTAATAGATGGCGAATTAGAACAAATAAAAAATGTTTTTCCATTCCAATATCCTGTTTTTTTTGGGTGTTTTTTTCGCAGGGTTGGAACGAATTAATGTTTTTAGTTCATTTCAATGGGAAACGTTGATTTGAGACGAGTAAATCGACATTCGAGCTCAGTCCCGGTGGGACATTAAGCTCGTATCTCAAGGTACCACTATATATGGTGAAGCATAAGTGTACTAACTTGGGCAATAGAACTAAGGATACCATTAATTTCACTTAAGACATTGTACAATAAATTGACTTTGTCCCTGGTCAAAACTGTTGTCCGTTTGTCATACGTTTTATTTACTGCACTTAGAATGACTATTTGGGAAAACAGAATTCAATGTGGGGCGGCCCGTTTCCCGAGTGGTTAGTGAGTTGGCCCCACAGTTCTGAGATCGCGGCTTCAATCCCAGGTTCAGACCTCCCTGTGTGGAATTTACTCGTTTTCCCGTGGTACCCCGAATTCTCCCTACATACCAAAACATCAACAGGTGGCTTAGAAGGGCAGAGAGCATCATAAAAGACAATACACATCCCAGTTTCCACCACTTCAACCTGCAGCCCTCTGGAAGGTGCTACAGAGCCATAACAGCCAAGACAAAGAGACTCAAGGACTGTTTCTTCCCAAGAGCTGTCACCCAACTCAACTCGAGTTTTGCACCTCGGACCTGATCAAGACTTATTGGTAGCTACTTTAGTCACACTGTACCATTTACCCATGTTGACTACTACTTACCGTATTTACTCTCATATAAGCCGCTTTTGTCCGACAAATAAATGATGACTGTATCGAGGGTACGGCTTATATGCGCATAAAAACACGACATGCAAAAAAAAGTGCAAACGTATCTTGTAGAAAATGTGAAAAAACTCACGTTCCCGTCACTGCTCAATCGGGGCATGGCCATCTTACTGTAGTTGAACGTGCCCAGACTGGCCAGATGTGAGTACACTTACTAGTGTCTGCTATTGCTCGCTCAGGGTGCCGCCATGTTACCGTAGGTACGTGCTCTGACCATAGCGTTTACCATGTCACCATACCACAATAGTTAAGGCTGATCGAAGTTCTTGCGGTCGATCGTCAAAATATAAACCTTGATGCCAGCGTAATGTGTATGCTATTTTTGCACCCAGAGACTTGGTGAACACTACATATAGCGCTATGGGCAAATTACCTGGTTGTGCTTACGTTACTTCCTTTTTGAATTTGTCTACGTGCAAACAACACCCTCCCTTTCAGAACACAGAAAGGAAACAATTGTACTTGTGATTATGAAATAAAACAAAATTCTGCTTTGAATTTTTTTCTTTTTATTTCTTGTTCGAAAGTGACAACTATTGCAGTAATATGAACCATCGAAAAAAATTGAGATATTTCGACATTAGAAGCAATTTGTCTCGCACATCTTAAACTTTTGGTAAGAAAATTGTAATACAGTGGTACCTCTACATACGAGCACCTCTACATACGAGCAGCTTGAGATACGAGGAAAATTTCGAGCTAATAATTATCTCTACATACAAGAAAAATTTCGAGATGCGAGAAAGCCAGGTGGCCAAGACATGAGAGGCTGTTTTTCGTTGTAGCGCACTGTACTTTGCCGCATCTCTTTCGTGTATAACAGATCTCTACGAGCACTGGGTGGAGCTTGCATTTTCCCGTGTTTTTCCCCCCGTTTGTCAATGCATAATATAAAGTGAACAACAATGTATCCAAAGCAAACAGGTGGAATGAAGAGTTGTGCAAAGAAAAGGCGAACGTTGACAATCAACATTAAGCGCAAAATAATTGAAAAAACTATGAGTGGGGTACGTGTCACAAAGTTTGCTCGTTGTCATGGATGATATCGTGTCACTTGGAAATTCCTTGGGGCTGGAGGTTAACGATGCAGATGTGAATGATCTAATCACCGAGCACCACGAAGAACTAATGACAGGATTTAATTGAGCTCCAGGAGAGTGAACATTTGGAGGTGTTGCGTGAACTCAGTAGCGAGGAGTAGGTGGAAGAGGGTGGCCGCCTGGCTACAAAGGATATCAAAGACATACTAGCGAAGATGCAAGAGTTTTCTGATTTTGTAGAAAAGAGGCACCCTGACAAGCTGGCAAGTGGTCGCGCGTTATCGTATTGTGAGGACATTTGTGCACGTCATTTTCGAAATATTTTGAAGGGAAGACAAAAACAAACAACTCTTGATGCGTTCCTTTTAAAAACTCCCGCTGAACGTCCGGGTGGAGTCAACCAGGAGAACAAAGGTAAAAAAAAATTAAAACAGAATTAGAATTAAGTTTTGTGTAAAGTTACATTAAACGTATGTTTGAGTGTGTCTGTATATATTAATCCAAGTTAATTTAAATTTGTTTGTTCTGTTACGAGTGCGTTGCCGTGGAAAGTCCCGACGCCTCCCTCTATGTGCCTCTCTCTACCCTCCACGAAATCCGTCTAATTTTAGTTCTATTAAACACATTTTACTATTAAACCACTAGTTATGTGTTACTTGGTTAATAGATGGCGGATTAGAAGAAATAAAACATTTTTTCCAATCCAATATCCTGTTTTTGGTGTTTTTTCAGAGGGTTGGAACAAATTAATTTGTTTTCAATTCATTTCAATGGGAAACGTTCGCTCGAGTTACGAAAAGCTCGACATATGAGCTCAGTCCCGGAACGAATTAAGCTTGTATATAGAGCAGGGGTGTCAAACATACGGCCCGCGGGCCGGAACCGGCCCCCAAGGAGGTTCGATCAGGCCCGCAGGATAATTTGAAAGTGGAAAAAACTCATAAAAGACATGGAATTAATATTTTTAATTCGCTGCAATTCATGGATTATCCGCTAAGGGGCGCACTCTTTCCATCAGAGTAGAAGACAAGCCGCATCACTGAGACAGATACTTTCTTCATTACACATTTAAAATCACTCTCCTTAGTTTGTAAGGTGCACGCAGGGATTACATTTAGATTTTATATGCATATGTGTAAGTGGTTTAAAAATTCCTTTTAAAAGTCTCATTTAATCTTAAAGTGCATTACTATATTTTTCAGTACCAATTAAAGTTTTGTGCCTTTGTACAATCAGTGGGATCAGTTGCAATGCATATTTGTGAATGATAAAAGTAAATTGCACATTTGTCTAAGGAAATATGAGGTGTTTCATGAAATGTTTTGTAAAAGGATAGTTCATTAAATTTCAATATTTTTCTAATGTTCCTGTGCTTCTTTACACCAAAACAAAGGAAAGACCTGATATTTTGGTTATTTATAGCAGAGCATGGTATAATTTTAATGGTCCGGCCCACTTGACATCTCCCTAGGCCGTATGTGGCCCACGATGCGAAATGAGTTTGACACCCCTGATGTAGAGGTACCACTGTATATGTAACTTAAAAGCATCGGTGTAGCGTACCAGCCGAAAGATGGTCAACTCTTGATTGATGGTTTTCAGTTTGTTTAATTGTATTCCGTCCGTTTCCATAAATATCCAACCACCTTGAGCAATTGTGCCTCTTCGGCCGGTGCTAAGATGTATACTAAAAGACTAACAAACTCCTCCGCGGTTCACGTGTCAGCTGTTGCTTTAAAGTTTGTGCCCTTCGCAATAAAAGTCACTCACGCAACATGGATATATACATATATACTTTTACAGAAATCTTCTTAATGATGTCAAAACACTGTTTAAGAGTGTAAGAAAATACATTTGAATCAAATTAAAATTAAATCTTGAATTTGGTCCTTTACAATCGGGTTCTCATCAAGATAGACATTTCTTTTTTCAAATTGAATAATTTGATATTTCTTTTTTCAAATTGAATAATTTGATATTTTGCATTTACAAAGACAGGCATATTAACTTCCTTATGATATTGACCCTAATAATGTGCTTTTGATTCATACAGTATCTCAGAAATACCACTTGTGATTTTTCATAAGATTTTCCCTTCAAAGTAACACATTTGTACTCCTTATTAAAACCATGAATATGGAGGTGAAATTTGGTAATCAGTGGGGTGGCTTATATCCGAGAAATTGTAAAATTCAAAAATTTCAAGGCAACTTTCGGGGTGCGGCTTCTACGCACGGGCGGCTTATATGCGAGTAAATACGGTATTTATTATGTTGACTACTTATCTATTACTATTCATTAATTATTTATTTATCATTACCATATACCCCCTCTGTGCGTCTCTCTCTCCCGTCGGCGAAATCCGCCCAATTTTGGTTATATTAAAAACATTTTATTACTATTAATACCACCATCTCAGATTTTAATTTTACTATGGCGGATCCGGTTGTTTCCATCTCTGACGATTTTCTTACCGCCTCCATCGACCTGGTCATTGTTGTTGAGACACAAATGTAGAATTTGTAAAAAGGGTCTTCTCCACCTGCCCATGGACTTAGGAAAAACGTCAGACAAGGATTTTTTCCACAAGTTAATTTGTCAGTCTGAATACTGATTTGTATTCCCCCCATCGTCTGGGTTAATTTTATCATAGGCCTGATGGTTCTTGCGCACGCGTATGTCATCCAAGCTTGCCAATCTTTACCAGTTTCCGCAACAAGGCTTCCCCAATTTCTGTTTTGGACCGTTACGTACCACACATATCCTCTACCATAGGCTGATCCCTTGTATGGCAGCAGGGATGTTGCCGAGTCTAAAAATATTTTTTTCCAAGAAAGGAAAATTTCTGTAGTTGTATTGTATGGGAGACAAAACATTGTTTGTGTGCTTAATCGTTTGGGGGTGTCATCTCGAATGCATGTTCGGAAATTGACTGACAGTGGAGCCTAGCATGTTGAACACTGAACTCTTTATATCACCTATATACCTCAATAAAGCATTATCAAACTTAGTTTTACTCGTGCTGTCTTAAAAAAAAACACGCTAGCGGCTAGCATACCATATGCTAGCGGATAGCATAACATATGCTAGCGGCTAGCATAACATACGCTAGCGGCTAGCATAACATACGCTAGCGGCTAGCATAACATATGCTAGCCTAGTGTCATGCTAGCGCCCTTTCTGAGGGAAGCGCCCAATGTATTGACAAAAACAGAAAATATACCCAAAAATGAGACTGCACCCTATCAAACAGTGCGTTTTATAGGTGTGAAAATACGGTACTCAGTATTTTATAACGGAAGAGGAGAGAACAGAATCTTACCAGGTAAGGTATGATCGGAGAAACTCTGCTTATCGTTTAAAATATGGTTCAAGCTTGCATTTAGGTTTTTTAGCCAGCTCTGAATGTCATTTTGGTTGTCCTGTACAAAGTCCAGGGTGGCTCCATGATGGATGATTGTGTTGTTTAGACCTAAAAAACATGTCCATAATCTAGAGACATGTTGGTTCAGTCCTGAAAATGTGGTAAGGAAAGAGTCACAAAACATGATAGAGGACTCCAAAATTATGTTAAAGAGTGTCTACACAATGTAAAAGCTTCCATGAATTGGTGGTGCAACAACAATGGCAGAAGAATAAAAATAATGTATGAGCTATTACCTTCCTTTATTTTATGGATTGAGTCATAGACTCCATCCAACCTTCCACATACTCCATCAAGTTTTGATAGCCTTTTCTCCAGCCCATCACCCGATCTCTTGCAGTCTCCGATTTCTAGGAGCATCGTGCTCTCAAAGCGTCTAACATCTTGGTCCATCCCATCCAGCCGGTCCCGACTTTCTTCAATGTGTTCTGTCAGGTCCTGTTGTATTTTGTCCAATTCAGAGATAATCTTATCCTTTGTGTTTCCTGTCAATTATTTAGAGGTTTAGATCGTTACAGCATTTTTAGTGACAGTACGTGTTAGTTAGTTTGATTAAAAATTAGCTCACCCAGATCGGTGATAACGCTGCCATGTTTCTGTACAGTATGTTCAAGACCCTTCAGGGTGTCATTAATAGAGCTGAAGGTCAGTATGACCTCAGACAATTCACCCTGGAGTCTCTTCATCTGTCTGTTGTTAATAGAGCCTCCAATCACACTATGACCATCTAAAGGCCGCTCCGCATCCAGACGGGGTCCCTTTCCCCTGGTACCTCCGTTTTCACCTGTTGAACCGCTGCTATCAGAAACACCACCTAAACAGTGGAAAGGTTTAGTACGTTGGAAGTGAAATGTGTGTTGCAAACATTCCCTCAAGTAAAGTCTTATCGTAACTAGTAAAAGAATTACAAAGTAGCACTCGAAATGGCTGCACTAATGTGTCCTATTTAAGAGTTTGGAAATTGTTAAAAATTGTCCTGCGACAGGAGGAATCTAGGCTATTATTGGTAGCCACTACTATGATAATGAGTTAATGGTTTTGAAAAACCTTGTACTGGGGTTGAGTACAAATGAATCATGGCACTAGGAATGCTTAGGTGAAACTTTACAACGGAGAGGTTTCTTTGCTAGCTGCTGCAATGACAGCATACATCTATCAGCCATGAGTTTTACCCGTGGCCGGATGATTCGCCTAAAGACGCTTCGCCGACGGACGTTTGACAGATGGACAGGTCGCCGAATGGACGTTCCACCGAACGGTCATTCGGCCGAACAGAGGTTTCGCGGAAACGGGATTCGCGCGCTCGCCCCGCCCCCGGATCGTGTGTGTACAAGTTTTTCAACCTTGGCCCGTGGGCCATATACGGCCCGTTAGGATTTTTAATCCGGCCCGCCGCCGGCGTTGTCCAAATTATAGTAAAAATCAATGATTCATTTCCCTTTGTCGCTCATCACTCTCAATTTATTAGTCTACCGTCAATGGCAGCCCGGGAATAAGCACTCTTGGGCGGGCATGTCAGCCCGGGAATAAGCACTCTTGGGCGGGCAGATGTAGCAGAACCGAGCCGTGAAATGACAGCAATCAGGTTAAATCAGTGGCGGGCCGTCAGGGCCTTCTTATGGTCGCCCGGACCGCGACAACGGGCGACCAAAAGACCGACGACCAAAAGACCGGCAACAAAACAAGGTAAAACAACACGGTCTACGCATCAATAAAAGCCAACAATGGCCATGAGCAGTTTCACTGAGCCGTCGTGTGAGAGTTTGTATGTACCAGTGGCGGGCCGTCAGGGCCTTCAAGGCCTTCTCTGCTGGCCTAAGAAATATCTGAATCATGTTATATTTTGTCCATCAATACTTATTATTCCAAATGGTCTGTAAAGCTTCCTTTCATTGCTTTTCCCCCTGGCTGCACTGCTTCCAGATGTGTTTTCATATTGAAGCATTTAACCAATCACATTTCAGCCATTATTTGTTGCCAGATCAGATCTGCCTCAAAGCCTTCACACTCAGTTCTTGCGGGCTCTGCTGCATTAAACTAGACTGTTGCTTTTAACCAATCAGATTTCGAGTTGGCAACCCCACAATGATTATTCATAGGCGTTAGCATTTTGCTGGCTGGGACATGTCATTGCTTTCACAAACTATGATTGGCTAGTAGGCGGGCCAAAGCAGTACCGAGGCAGCCGAGATCGCAAACTCCACCCACTATGGCCGACAGAAGCAAAAACTAATGGATTCTGTTTGCTCACAAAGCTATTTTCAAGACGGACTTTTCCCAGAAAAAAATGGACATCATTAAGAAAGGGCGGTCAACTCCGAAGCTAGCAAGCCTGTTACAGCCGGGAAAATGGTGTGTGGGGCACTTTCAGCGCGCTAACTTAGCTCCAGAAGCAAATAGTATATTGTTGTGTTGATTTAATGTTATTTTCAAAACGGACTGTGCCGGAAATATGACAGGACAGGCTCGACTTTCATCATTAGCTTCGATGGCGATAGGAAAGAAGGAAGAAAGAAAGGAGGATGGCTATTGTGTAAAAAGGATTTTTGGTGAGTAAAATATATTCCTAAATAATATTTCAATTGTGGGCCAAGTTCTGATATCTGAAAAGCTCCAGTGTTTGTATTTAATCACAAAATGCTGCTAGGAAGTGGATTTTACCCCAGTTTAATTTTTGGCGTTTCACCATTGACGTCCATCGCTGTCTTTTCCCGGGAAAAATCACCCACCTGGCCTGGTTGTAATGTCTCAAAAGCTCCAGTATTTGTATTCAATCAATAAATGATGCTAGGAAGTGGATTTTACCTAATTTTAGTGCATTTGTTGTCATTTCACGTATGGACGTGTCGACGTTCATCGCTGTCTTTTTACCAGGGAAATGATACTCCGGGCCCGGTTCTGATGTCTAAAAAGCTCCAGTATTTGTATTTAATCAATAAATGCTGTTTTCGGCTGGATTTTACCCCATTTTCGGGCAATGTTTGCCCGTACGCCATTGACATTCATCGCTGTCTTTTCCCGGGAAAATCACCCCCTGGCCTGGTTTTAATGTCTGAAAAGCTCCAGTATTTGTATTTAATCATGAAATGCTGCTAGGAAGTGGATTTTACCCCATTTTTGTGCATTAATTTATTGATTATTTTTTATGTGTCGCAGCTGTAGCTTCAGTAGAGGTTTTATAGCCATAAAATAGTTTTTGAGGGTTGGATTGATACGTTGAAGGCGCTACCAGAAAATGCACCGCCCGCCACTGGGTTAAATACATCATAAAACAGCATTTAATGATCAAATACAAATACTGGAGCTCTTTGGATATTAGAACCGAGCTCAGGGAAGTGAATTCCTCGGTAAAATGTCGCGATGATGTCGCGATAAGGCAAAAAAACGTCTATATACAACCATTCGCCAAACGGCTAAAAATGCGTTTAATGATTAAATACAAATACTAGTATTGTATATACAAATACTAGTCTTTGTATTTAATCATTAAACGCTGTTTTCGGCTGGATTTGACCGAATTTGAGAGCATTTTGACCCGTTTGGCGAATGGTCGTATATAGACGTTTTTTTTGCCTTATCGCGACATTTTACCGAGGAATTCACTTCCCAGGGCTTGGTTCTAATGTCCAAAGAGATCCAGTATTTGTATTGATCATTAAATGCTGTTTTAGGATGTATTTAACCTGATTGCTGTCATTTCACGGCTCGGTTCTGCTACATCTGCCCGCCCAAGAGTGCTTATTCCCGGGCTGACATGCCCGCCCAAGAGTGCTTATTCCCGGGCTGCCATTGACAGTAGACTAATAAATTGAGAGTGATGAGCGGCAAATGGAAATGAATCATTGATTTTTACTATAATTTGGACGCCGGCGGCGGGCCGGATTAAAAATCCTAACGGGCCGAGGTTGAAAAACTTGTACACACACGATCCGGGGGCGGGGCGAGCGCGCGAATCCCGTTTCCGCAAAACCTCCGATCGGCCGAACGGAGGTTCGGCCGAACGGCCCTTCGGCCGAATGACCGTTCGGTGGAATGTCCATTCGGCGACCTGTCCATCTGTCAAACGTCCGTCGGCGAAACGTCTTTAGGTGAATCATCCGAGTACCAGTTTTACCATATGGACATCAGATGTCAGAAATCTAAGTCAGTCCACTTATATTGGTCAGTGGCTAGATGATGACTTTAACATGAAAAAAGATATCCAACATCCTTTTGTGTACTTGAAACTTTACAAAGAAAATAAATGCTTTAATGCAGGGGTCGGAACGCTATGGCTCGCGAGCCAAACATGTCTCTTTTACTCGGTGCATATGGCTCTACGCTGACCAGTAAGCTAAAATGTGGAACTCGCTGGTGAGAGAGCTGAGTCCCGAATGCACCAATAAGAGAATATTTTAGCATATTTAATCATCATAGTTATGATATATACCGTATAGAAAATATTATATTTGGACCGAGATGGCAGTTATGTATGTTCGGATTAAACAGAACCCAATTATCTTTCATTTTTAGCATTTAAGCTCATCAACAGAATCACATCATTCATACTTTTGAGTGTATTTCTATTTTGTTACATTATCATTGTTTTTGTTTTGTTTTTTTTCACTTCCATCACAAAATCATATTGCTAGGACTGTTTTTGTCAACACATTTAGATGGAACATTACATTTGTTTGTGCATCGTGTGACATCCTCTTGCAGAAGAAGGACTTCATCTTGCAGGTGAGAACACATCTGGTTGCAGGTACCACCATTTAGCGTAAGTCTGTTTATTTGGTTCTGCAAGCGGCCCAGTGCATCCTTAGATTGATTCCACAGTTTCGGCAACTCATTTTCCACTCTCCCACAGATTTCGCAATCCTTCCCAAGCAACTTCACCTCTGTCACAATGCGGTTAAAGTGTTCACCATGATCACCAGTGAACGCCATGATTTTGCGGATGTCATGGCTCAGGTCCACAACCTAAGTGATTAACATAAACATGGTGAAATCCATGCTGCCCATCATATTATCTATCATCTTTCCATTCTTTTGCAATACAAATTTATAAAATCTGAGAACGTTGTACTAGGTTCACCACTAATGCCTTGTTGTTGTTTTTTTACATAACTTTTATCAGAAGTGGGTGGAGTAGCCAAAAGTGTTACTTGGGTAAAAGTAGGGTCATTTCAAAAGTTGAAAGAAAAGACAAGTAATGAGTAAGTGCTTATAATGTCAGATTTTTTTTAACAAGGGTATATTTTTTAATCAGCACAAGATAATTTATTAAACTGTTTTAGGCTCCCCACAAAAATACACAAAAATCATACATTTCCAACTAGCAA
This sequence comes from Stigmatopora argus, assembly GCF_051989625.1. NCBI lineage: Eukaryota > Metazoa > Chordata > Actinopteri > Syngnathiformes > Syngnathidae > Stigmatopora > Stigmatopora argus. The sequence continues at coordinate 22,383,841 of NC_135388.1, read as the reverse complement.
ATTCCAATAGTAATGATACTCACGTGTACAAAGGCTTTCTAGAGGAGAAAACATATTTCTTACATTTTTTTGTAATTAAAACGATCCTATCTCCAGTTGTTCCTGCTCTATCGATGGGGGAGAGGGATTAAAATCCATGCTATTGAATAAAATTGGCAACAGCGCTCTATGTTAAATACATTACTTTTTGCAGAGCATTAAACAAGCTATGTGATTGAACAGGTTGGCGTGATCATTGGACTTTAAAGCTTGTTGTGTGTGTATAGTTACGTCTGACTGGTATAATTGAGTCATGTTATTATTGTCAAGTTTCAATGGAGAAATTCGTAGAGCCACTGTGAGTAAAAGTAAAAAGTATGGCTTGTTATGACCATGTTGATGTTAGTTATTCTTTAATGTCAAATGTAAATGTTACATTATTATAGGAAAAAATAATACATTTACTTACCTTCTCATTAAGTGAGTCTCCATACACTGACATGTCTTTAAGTTTTGTATTGAAATGTCTAATTTGATTCTCATTGTCGATCACTCTCCATTCCAATGATTTCCTTGTTAAATTAAAGCTTTCTCCTATTTCTGGTAATCCTTCTCCACCCACAGTGCTCCTTACGCCTTCGTCTCCGCCAATGCCACCATTGCTACCACCTGTGCTACCTCTACTGCCACCAGTGCTACCTCTGGCCCCACCAGTATCACCGCCACCAACAGAAGTGTCACTGTGGCTTCCAGGATTGAAAGCATCAGCCCCTCCTCTTCCTGGTTCCCCTCTTCCTCCCATACATCTACAGCCACTCTCCTCCAACTTCCTGTTCAGGAGGGAGGTTCTGTTTTCTAGCTTTGATAGAGCCTTGTCGTGCTCGTTCACCCTTTGCTTCACAAGCCCCACATCCAGCTCCGCGTCTGCAATCCTGAAGGCCTGATCATCAAAGCGGTCTAGGAACACAGTCCTAAGGTCACTTAGTTCTTGATGAAAATAGTCCTTCAAATCATTTTCCAGATATGCACAGCTTTGTTCGGTTTGCTCCATAGTACCATTGACACGCCGCTCCAAATCCTTCAATCGATTAATTAGTTTATCTTCAGTCAGCACTACGTTACCGCTACTACCTCTTCCACCGCCTTCGGCACCAATCTCCCCTCTTCTGAATACTCCATCCTTAATACTGCCACCGCTTTCTCCCTTCAGCTTGTTGTTCACTTGGTTCTGCAGAACATCAAAGTTCTCTGCCGCTGAGCTGATCTTACGCTCAGCGTCTGTTACACGGTTTTGGAGGTCATTGATGGGGTCACAGCATGCCTTTGCACTAGTTATTTCCCTGCTCAATCCGTCAACTCTCTGGCGATAAAAAACATCCATTCCATGAATTTGTTTTTCGAGTGCCCGAATTCTTTCCCGATCTTCCCGCTGCTGTCCCTGTAGATCCTCCACACCAGCCTAAAAAGATACAACCATGAATGGATTTTGCTATGATAAAACTGTGTGATGATGAAATAACAGAACACTAATACCTGACATGATGAACATGATAGTGAAACCCTTTTCTCAAGCTCCCTAAGGATCTCCTCTTTCAGTGAGTTTAGAACTTTTCCCTCCAGATTTCCTCCAGGCAGAGCTCCATCGAGGCCATTTCCTTTTCCATTTACCAGATGATTGTTGATGCTTACAAGTGTTTTATCATGGGCCTATTACAAAAAGAGGCACAATGTTACAGTAAAATGTGTACATTGACACTCCTAACTTTAATATTTGAAAATACAAAAAGAGGTTAGAACCGATAGAGGTCAATTGATCTTTATGCACTTCTATTCTGCTGCAATATTAATGGATTTAAATGATTGAAAATTAATCTATTGGTGCTTTCGCATGCTCAAAATGTATATTTCCCCATTGTTTGGATCAAAAAAATAATAGAATGGTGGATTATTTTCTACTACGCTATGCAGGTTTAGGAAGCTCATTCAAAGCAACAGGTTTTGAGAACAGTTTAGGAAGATGTTAGAGGTTTTTGGAGAGTTTATTGTGATCTGAGAATTCATAGAATCATTGATCTCAGGAACAGCAAACATTATTTTTTTGCATATTAAAGTACATTTAACTCCAATTTTAGGGTGCTGTTGTGGCATCTGTATTGATGTGAGTGTTGCTGTAAATGAGGACAGCCAGCAGGCAATGTAGGAAAAAATATTAGGACATTTATTATTGATAACAAGATCAATTGTTACCAGAATTTGTGTGGACATCTCTACACATGGCGGCACAGTGAGTGAGTTGTTAAAATGTCCGTCTGTTAGTCGCCCTGCTTCCCATTCTCTGCTGGAACATGCTCCAGTACCCCCCACAACACTTGCGAGGATACGTGGATTAGAAAATGAATAAATAAATTAATCTACACATATGCACCTTAAACTCCAAAAATATGGGAACAATTATTATTTTAGATTTTCTGGACTTTAAGCACTTTCCTCTCCAATGGCAAAAGTTTCACCTGAGTGCGATTATCAAGTTGATCCAATTTAGTTTGAATGCTATGGATTGTCTCTTTCATTTCTGGCTGAGCTGCATCAGCAGGATTTCTTCCCCCGAAAGATGTCCCACTGTTGCCATTAAGACCGGGTTTGTTGGACCCTCCCTGAAAGTGCTCGGTCATGGAAGACATGCTAGATTGCAAGTCCTCAATAGTTTTAGTCAGGCTGTGAATCCTTTCCTCCAGCTCCCTCATCTTTTCCTTATCTGCCCTTCCTGGAAAAAAGAAGCAGCAAATTAAGTATTTGTAAGCATATGCCAAGACAGAATCCAAGGCACTAAAGACAACTAAATTACTTCAGTAAGTTTGAAGAATTGCTTCGACATAGATTTTACTTTTACATCATTTCCTTGATTTCATGTGTTCTATTATAATCTGGCTCATATCAAGCATTTGTCCTGTTGTGGTAATGAATAGACTTACCACTGTGTCCTCTATTCTCTCCCAAGCCAGTGTTGAAGCCTCCCTCTTCAGTACTCGTCCCACTGTGTCGAGGTCCTGACGGGGGCTGAGGCCTGTTGGTGATTTCTCTTCCACCAATTGGACCATTGCTACAGTTTTCACCACTATAACCCTGGCAACACTTCCACTCCATCTGTGTCACCATTTTATAGGCTACTTTGTACCTCGGTCTCATGTAGGTACGATAGCTGAAAAGGCATTAAAGAGGAAAAATGAAAAAGTGTTCCAAACAAAGTTAAATGGTGTACAACATGAGTAGGACTAATGTTAAATTCAACTACACAGCACTAGACTTTTGGCCTCTGTATGAGTTTAAATTTTGAAATGATCACTTTTACAAAAATTCCATACTAATGCTGAGGAGCTGTTGTATTTTTAGAAAAGGCCCAGAAGCCACCTATGTGGTCCTTAGGGGCTAGCTCGTATTGTAGTAATACATTTGTCTGACTTGTCTTTGTTGTCAATGTAAAGTTTTTATCTGATCCACCTCAGTCTAATCCACATTTCTATCAACTTATTATTATTAGAAAACACCACTGTTGGCTTTTTACAGCGATAACAAACATTTGCTGGGAATTCATTTATTCATTCATTTTCCGTACCGCTTATCCTCACAAGGGTTGTGGGGGGTGCTGGAGCCTATCCCAGCCAACTTTGGGCACCAGGCTGGGGACACCCTGACTGGTAGCCAGCCAATCAGAAGGCCTAAGCAGATGCACAACCAATCACGCTCACACTCTTACCTTGGGGCAATTTACAGTGCTCAATCAGCCTACAATTCATATTTGAGATGCAGGAGGAAACCGGAGCACCTGGAGAAAACCCACGCAAGCACATGGAGAACTCTACACAGTGTGGACCAACCTGGGATCGAACCCTTGACCCCAGAACTGTGAGGCTGATGCGCTAAACTGGAATACCAAGAGAAAACACATACAAAAGCATACAAACTCCACGAAGGAAGGTCGGAACTTGAGATTGAACCCTCGATTTCAGGACTGTGAGCCCATCGTGCTGCATTGTTGGCAATAATTGCATTAAAATGTATAATATGTTTGACTTTGGACGTACCATTGTTGATTAGTTTTTTTCCTTCTAGAATTTTGTCCTTCCTTCAGTGAAATACATGATTATAACCTTCATGTGGCGGTCTCTCTGGTTACTTATTTTTACTTAGTCTAAGAGTAGAGATACTGTAATCCACCATAACTAAGTTTGACAAAGCTCTCAGCCAATCAGGTCATTTCAATGTAGAGCCTGACCCTTGATTGCATCATTTTGTAAAGCTGCAGAGACAACGCACAAAAAAAGAGAATTGAAACGGAAAACAGGCATTCAAGAACAGATGTTTGAGCAATTGAGTGGTCTGTGTCTGATTTTCACCAAGCATATCTCGTCACAAACATAACGAAATGTTGAAGTGACACACTGTTGGATTTACACATGATTTTTAAACACCCAATCAAAGTTAAAAGGAGTGAACAAAAATGTTTATAAAAGGGGTGCATTAGTCTGCGTCTGGCTGATGAGTGTGTTTGTGTGTGTGAAGCACTCACATGACCACTCGGCTACACTGACCGCTGCCCCAGGCGCAAGGATGGTAATCTGGTTTCACATAGGTCTCCACTCCATCTTCGATCACACAACTGACTGTCTTTGTTACCACATATGCACACCAATTCCTGAGGACACACACATTTGAGCTCTCAATGAATTGCTCTATTCTCATTGTAATCTCATAGAAAACAGTGGTGGACACTCCAAGTAAGGGCACATGATGACAATTGCATTTGTCCCAAAATAAATATTTCAAGTAGATTATGCAACAAAAGGCTTTTTTGTAAATCAATCAAAATATAATTCAAATAAAATTCATTTTGAACTGCTCCTTCCATAAGGTTAAAATGGGAATATAACTTGGTTGAAGTGTTATCTTTGTAAATTCTTATTGTCACCAAAAGGCAAATCATGGAGTCTGTCTGACAGTGGTACGTACATGTACATGATTAAGACGTTGCAGTGGCCACTGCAATCTGTTTTCTCCTTCCCATTCATGCAATTTTGTTATTGACAAGTTGAGTCAAGATTATATAAGTGCGTTGACTAGCCACAGCTCTATCAAATCACTTTGCAAAACACATAACATGACATAAAACACTTATGGTCAATTCTTACATCCTCTTTAAAGTTTGATGCAGTTTCAATTAACTAAGGATATCCTTTGTGCAAGGAGGCAAGATTCCAGAGTTTTATGACCCCACTAATGCCTGCTAACAAGCTATGTTTAGAAGTCAGCAGAGAACATTGGCATCCTTCGGGTAATAAAGGCTACTGTCCCATACCTGTCAACTTATACGTTTTTGTCATATTTTATACGTTTTTGATTATTTCAAATTGTGTACGCTGTATAACAATTTAAAAAATATGAAACAGATAAGGGATCGGTGATACAAAAACATGATTGACTGACTATATTTGCAGGCGGCCTGGTGGAGCGAGTGGTTTGCGCGTCGGCCTCACAGCTCTGAGGTCCTGGGTTACTCCGGTTTCCTCCCACATGCATGGTAGGCTGATTGGACACTCTAAATTGCCCCTAGCTATGGGTGTGAGTGTGCATGGTTGTCCGTCTCCTTGTGTCGGCTGGCCACCAATTCAGGGTGTCCCCCGCCTCTGGCCCGGAGTCAGCTGGGATAGGCTCCAGCGCACCCCGTGACCCTTAAATGAGATGAGACTATATTTGCAACCTAACTATAATTAGCATTACATTAGATTAGATAACTTTATTCATCCTGTACTCTTGATTCACACGTAGCAATACTGAAGGCCCAGGTGTGAAATGCACGGCCCACCACTGATATATATATATATATATATATATATATATATATATATATATATATATGTATATATATGTGTATATATGTGTATATATGTGTATATATTTATGTATATATGTGTGTGTATGTATATATATATGTATATATATACTATTTTAATATATTATTTTTAATATAAATTCACATTACAATGTCATTAGAACTCAGTGGTGGGCCATGCATTTCACACCTAGGCCTTCAGTAGTGGTGTGTGAATCAATCCAACCCTTAATAAGTATTTTATGGCTATAAAACCTTTAATTCAGCTACAGCTGCGACAGATTTAAAAAAGAATCAATAATTACCTAAAAAATTGAAAAATTATTTCGGAAAATAGACATATTTTACTCACCAAAAATTATTTTAATTTATACACAAAATCCATCCTCCTTTCTTTCCTCAAGAAGATTTCAATTACTCTGTCGTACAGATTACACGTGCGTTTCAGGTCCATCAAGAAGTTCTTTTCTATCCCCATCAAAGCTAATGCTGACAGTCGAGTCTGTCCTGTTATGGCGTAAGTTTTGATTCTGTTTTGTGCTGAAAATGTCAGTTCAACAGAAGCACTGCACACGGGGATGGTCAGTGTCAAACCCACTAATGTGTACAGCCACCCCATGCTCTCACTCAGGTTTTCTGCTGAAGGAAGTCAAGGAGATCAGTGGGAGATTTTCCTGTAAAATCATCCGTGGCATACATTACAATCAGTTCTGTTCTTAGCCGAGGCAAATCGAAAAGTGTACCGTGCCTCTGCATTAAGATGGAGAAGGCTGCATGTGGGAAAGTTTTCTGGTATTCCCGAAACCTCTGCGGGTCGAGGAGCGACAGAAACATCAGTCTTTCGTGGTCTTGAAATCTGGTCCGCGTCTGGCAAATAATATTGTCCAGAATCCTGTCGTGGAGTTGGTGGTAGTGCGGGCTAGAATTTTGTGCTTGACCTCTTCGTGCGCTTGGAGCACCCGCACTGCGTTCAGTCGCCTCGTAGATTTTTTTCATATCGGCTCCTCTCACCCTCAACTGTGTCACAAAACTCCTTTAGTCTTGCAAGGCAAAACTGTACATCCAGTTTGTTGTTTTGTAGTATTGAAAAAAGCACGTCTGAATGCTCAAAAACGCTATTAAATGGGTGAAGCAAAAAAACAAAATTCAAAATAATCCAGATGTGCTTTAAATCCATCAGCACACCACACAGACTCATTCACCATTACAGAGACAAACAGTACTTTTATTTCCCTTCTGATCTCTTCCTCCATCACTTCAGCAATTGCAGTAATCAGGTATTTTTGTATTTTCCCCAACGTGCCACTAAATACTTTATTAGTGGACAGGTGGTAATGTAAATCCGTGTTTCTCTCAGTAATGCAAGAAAGAAGTTCCACATAATTTCCTTTGTTTGGGGATGCAGCGCTTTCATCGTGTCCACGAAATGAAAGTTTACAGTCTATCAAACTTTTTAAGATTTCCTTATTTTTCTTTACCTTTTCGTTGTGGCGCTCCGTTTCCCTGTGCACTTGCTCGCTAAACTGTAACTCGACTCGGGTTTCCCCAAAAGAGAGAGCACCGTTGCTTGTAAGTGTCCGGCAGTGCTTTGGTGTCTCATTGCTGCTTTAGTTAAACAAGTCAAATTTGCAATTCCAGTGTTGCTCCAAACACCATGTTGATCGGTGGCAAATAACAAGCACTCCCAGCAATACAATTTGCAGTGTTCCTCGGAGCCCGTGAGCCAGGGGTAGCGCTCGTAGTTAGCGAACTGAAAGTGGCGGACAAACCCTTTTTCCGGTTGTAACAGGCTTGCTAGCTTCGGAGTTGACCACCCTTTCTTAATGATGTCCATTTTTTCTGGAAAATTCCGTCTGGAAAATGGCTTTGTCAGCGAATCTGCAACCAAATCCATTAGTTTTCCTCCGTCGGCCATACGACTCGTACGGTGTTTGTAAGGTTTTTGGGGGGTTTGTAAGGGGAATCAATAATCATTTTTTAAGGGCAGTTATCGGCAGAGGTTGACAGGTATGTGATTGGTTAAATGCTTCAATATAAAAACACACATCTGGAAGCAGTGCAAACAGGGGGAAAGCAATGAAAGGAAGCTAACAGACAATTTGGAATTATTTAAGTATTCATGGACAAATTATAATTAACATCAGTCTCTGATTCAGATATTTCTTAGGCCAGCAGAGAAGGCCTTGAAGGCCCTGACGGCACCCCACTGTTAGAACTTCATTTATTTAGGCAACATCAGTTATGGTAAGATTCTCTCGCTACGTTTGTCCAAACCGTGCAGCGTGATTTTTCCATGTGTGGTGTGTGCGTGTGTGTGTGATTATGTTATGATTTTCTCGTTACGTTTGTCCAAACCGTGGATCATAGAGTTTAATTTTTTCCAGAAACGGCTGTCGGCTCCTAATAGACGAGTGACTGAATTTCTTCACCTTCTCTAAGTGTTTAAACTCAACTTTTATTTGTTAAAGCTGAAAGCAGAGTTGATGCATGAATCGTTATTTTTACATGATGTGCCCTAAACGCACCGCATGGCTGACTGGTCCGCCAGCGAGTTTCTAGGTGCTCCCCGGAACACTTTTTTTTTTCTGTTGTGACAGGAGTTATAAAACATCAACCCATCCATAAATCACGCTTTATCTATTGTCTAATCCTTATAAAGTGTGATGTACAGATGGATGTGTGTGCACCCGGAAACTCGCTGGCGGAAATTATTCCCAAAAAGATGTTTGTAAATGACGTGGAAAGGCGTCTTGGGTTAGCGCGTCCAGCACCATCGTGTCTCGCCGAGTCTTTCCGTCACGACAGGGAAAAAAAGTGTTTCGGGAGCAGGAATAGATGAAGCGTGATTTATGGATAGGTGGATGTTTTATGTTAACATTCTCACGTTACTTTTGTCCAAACCCTGCATCCTAGAGAGTTGACATTATGGTGGCCAGAAACGGCTGTCGGATCCAAACCATGCATTGTAGAGTTGACATCATGGTGGCCAGAAACAGCTAACGAATCCTAATAGACGAGTGATTGAATTTCTTTACCTTCTCTTAAGTGTGTAAACTCAAGCTTTGAGAATTTGCAAGTATTATCGTTGAGTATGCCTGAGCATAAATGTGTTAGCTTGCTCCTCTCTTGCTGTGGTTTTAAGCATTACACTGTGATGATTCCAAAATCCATATTTTCTTTAGTGCACACTGGAGTGTTCCCGCTTAGTCATTTCCTCTTGAAGTTAGTTGTATGAACTACGCAACAGCACCGCTATTGTGTGAGTATTTATTTCCGTCATATTTTCACTTTAGTTTACAATTTTTTTATCAAAAATATCACCCAAACATGCTTAAATAGGTAAAATTTGTCAGCCTTTCTTCTGAAATTGACCGTCACTTTTCTCTTACTTTTTCCCAAAAGGCATACTCCTGCTTCTGCATGTATTATACATTCCTTTTTTGCATACTTAACATACCTTTGCACCGTCATTTTCACCAATTATGCCAAAAAAGAGGAGTTCTCATTTCGTATCGAGTTGGGAAAGGTGTAAACAATTGAAGTGCACCAAGATGGCAGGACAATCTTCTGCATTTCAAAATGGTGGAGAGGGTTCCACCTCGGCGGGAGCTCATGATTCTGCATTTATATCATGGTTACATAGCCCCGACCATGCTCAGATGCCTATTACTGAGAGTGTGGACTTAGCAGGGGCAATATCAGCTGTGGGGCCCGCATGTGTGTAACTGCAATTTTCCTTTCTCATCTAACCCATTTTTCAAAAGTGATTTTTTAAATAGCGCAACAAATGTCTTTTGGTTCTAAACAAGCAGGTGGGACCAACAAAGCCAGGCCCCCTGCCTGTAAATGATAAGAGCTTGCATGTAAATCTGGCAAAAATTAAGAAAGGGGCGAAGCAAAAATAACTAAGTATTACAATATGAAATATAATGACTAACACAATATGATTTCTGACAGCTTCAGTTTTCACACAACAGTGTTATGACAGAATTCAATTGTGGGTTCATGACCAAAAAATGTTTGGCACATGGTTTTGCTACATAATCTAGAGTTGTGATTAGGGTTGAGTGATGTCACACATTGGTTCAAGAGCAGACAAAGTATGACGTTGTGGGCCGAATTTACTTTTGAAAATGTTATTTTGAATTGAAAGCTTTTATTGTCATTATACAAGTATAATGAGATTTAAAGCCTCACCACGAAAAGACAGACTAATAAATAATAACAATAACTAATAAATAGATTATCAATAAATACATAAAAAATAAGTAGTCAACATAACTAGTCAACAACATAAGTAGGGAAGTGCACAAATAACAACAACAAACAAACAAATGAACAGATAAATACTCAATAAATAATAATATTAACTAATAAATAAATATGTTGTAAATAAATAAGTAGTCAACATAATAAATAAGTTGTAGTTGATGATGTATACTCTTGTTTATCCACCTATTATTATGGTTTGGTCAAGTAGGTTGTTTATTAGACTTGAAAAATAACAGTACAGGAATACCTTGAGATACGAGTTTATTGCGTTCCGCTCGTTTGTCAATTTACTCATATCTCAAATCAATTTTTAATAAATAATAATAATAACTAATCAATAACTAAGTCGTAAATAGTCAACACAATAAATTAGTAGTTGATGACATACTGTTTATCCACCTATTATTAGGGTTTGTTCAAGTAGGTTGTTTATTTTGTGTTGTTTATAAAATGCAGCTTGGTAGTTTAAGGGAACCGACAGAAATAGTTCAACCAAAAAACATGACTGAACATACAAATATATGCTACCTATCTATCTATGCGGAGATACATGTAATCACTGATAGGACGGGATGTGAAAAGAGGATAGATTAGGACAGACCTGGGCAGAGTTGCATGTAATTACAAAAATCAAAAGCTACAGTAATTAACAAAAATTGGACGCAAGTGGTCACTGAATCCCATACTTTCAAGAAAATATGCCCAACTTAATATTTATTCACTGAAGACAAACGTTACCCGTGTGTTTATTTTGTGATGAGTGGGTTGCCGTGTTTAAGGTGAATAAATTGAGTCGGCATTACGAGATTACTAGACTCTTGACTGAGGCTGGAAGAGCACAGATATCTGCAGATTTTCTAGCATAGCTAGAAAAACAACAAGGCTGTTTTACAAAGCTTTGTGCAGTCCAGGAAGTAGCATCCATGACAAGTTTTGTGATATTTCACAAAATTGCAAAAAATTAGAATTTTTTTGGATTGGGGTTAGGGTCCGTAACCTCCTAACATGTTAGGTTTGGTTGGGTTTTGTTATTCCTTTTTCCCTGTGTGTGTGTGTGTGCGCGTGTTTGCTTTTCGCCTCGCCTGGATTCCCCTTTTTTCTCTCGTTGACCAGCTGCGTGTAATTGATAATCAGTTCCCCGTTCTGTCTCTTTAAACCTCACGTGGTGGTTTTGTCATTGTCGGATCGCCTGCTTTACTCATGCTTGCCATGCTCCATGTTTCCATGTTCCTCGCTTCCCTGTGTTTTCCACGTCAGTTTTGTTTAGAGCACTCCCTCCTCGTCCATTGCCCACTTCCCTGCCTTTGGGTCCACTCTACATTCCACGCTCGACATCGCCAAAGATGTAACATAACTGACACATGTCCGGACAAAAAAAAGCATTAGAGAAAGTCAGGCTGTCCAGTCGAACAGTTACAATGAGGAAATATGCTCAGAAGATGCTGGTTCTTTTGGATCTACCTGTACATGTGAACAAACATTCTCAGTAATGAAGTTTACCAAGTCCAGGTACAGATCCTCTCTTTCTGATTATCATGTCATGTGTGCTTCACATGTCCACCTCAAACCTTAAACCTGACTTTGATACAATTGAAGCTTGAGGCTAGATATTTCTTATTAAACAGGAAAATACCAAACAAAACACTGGTAGGCGGCTCGGCGGCTTGAGTGGTTAATATGTCGGCCCCACAGCTCTGGGCTCCTGGGTTCAAATCCAGGTCGGTCCACCTGTATGGAGTTTGCATGGGATTTCTCCGGGTACTCCAGTTTCCTCCCACATTCCAAAGACAAGCATGGTACGCTGATTGGACACTCGAAATTGCCCTTAGGTGCGGGTGTGAATGCGAACCGTTGCCCGTCTGCTTGTGCCCTGCAATCAGCTGGCCACTGATTCAGGGTGTCCCCCGCCTCTGGCCCGGAGTCAGCTGGGATAGGCTCCAGCACCCCCGCGACTCTAAAGAGGATAAAGCCATTCAGAGAAGAATGAATTAAATAAGATAGTAATGCATTATAGTCTTCCAATGCCTGTAATGGTGATATTTAATAAATAGCCTTAATGATATTTGTACTTGTTCACTGTATTTTTGTATAGGCGCGAAAACATAGCATATATATATATAGTATGTACTAGTAATAGTAGGGGTGATCCTACTTCGCGGTTTTTCGATTATCGCGGCCATCTCTGGTCTACATTATCCGCAAAGTCGGCTGGAATAGACTCCAGCACCCCCTGCGACTCTAGTGACGATCAAGCGGTTCAGAAAAAAAAACACTGCATTGTTTGGCAGTTGGAACAAAAAATGCTGTTAGATTATTGCTGGCATACAAAGACATTGTGATATCAAAAGAAAGTTAAAACAAAAAGCATTGTAGTGTTAATGTTAGTGAAAAATAAATGTCACTGAATAGTTTTTTTATTTTAAACAACCGCACACTCTCGTGATCTAACAATGGCACATATGCTTACCAGCTTCTTTAAACAATGCAATTTACTTATTTCAACGTAGAAATAAGATCATTAAACAAACGATTCCAAACTTACATATATATATATTCAGCCTCTGATTTGGTTGTCAGAAAAAATAATATCCCACCTCTGGATTAGGGTTTTATGAGGGTAGGTGAGTGCGCAAACAGTGCACTCAGTAAGCATTTGTGATGTCGCGAAATGATCTTAGCATCTGCATTGGCGTCGAATACAGTAATAGCTCCACATGCAAGTGTCCCAACATACTTTGATTTGCTTTGTAATTTGTGCTTTTGCTTTTGCTTTGTTGTTCTGCGGCCTTTGCGACTGTACTGTCTAACTTATAACTATGCCTTTTCTTGCTACTGTCACAATGAAATTTCCCGAATACAGGATGAATAAAGTCATCCAATCCAATCCAAAACAACATTGTCTGTCTCATCTCATCTCATTTTCTGAACCACTTTATCATCATTAGGGTCGCGGGTGGTGCTGGAGCCAATCCCAGCTGTCTCCGGGCCAGAGGCAGGGGACACCGTGAATACCGATTCTGTGGCCAGTCGATCGCAGGGCACAATGAGACGGACAACGATGCACACTCACACCCATACCTAGGGGAAATTTGGAGTGTCCAATCAGCCTACCATGCATGTTTTTTGGAATGTGGGAGGAATCCGGAGTACCCGGAGGTAACCCACACAGGTCCGGGGAAAACATGCAAACTCCACACAGTTGGACGTGACCTGGATTTGAACCCAGTATCCCAGAACTGTGAGGCCGACGCGCTAACCACTCGTTCCACGGGCCGCCCACCATTGTCTGTTATAAACTTCCCCCTTAAAACATAGGCTTTGTTCTTGTTTTTTAAAGATCCAAGATGGCGGTGCGTACGGGTGCAGCGGCTCTTAGCGCTCCAGTTTGGTGTTCACCAATTTTGTTATACGCAGATGTGTACGATGACAATAAAGGCTTTTGACGTTTTGACTTGAAACCATGAGGGTGGGCGAACTTGTTGATTAAAGTTGGCTTTACTATGAATCAGACAGCAGCAGCAGGGAGACAACAGTTGGAACCTTCACGAGGTGTCTCCCGAGAGGCCGCTCGTCGCAGCCTGCGAATCCAACAAACCACCCAGAGCTGCCACCCAGGAACGTGGCGCCCTACGTTGTTCATCCAGTCGGAGATATTCGCACTGCCCCACACCTCCGGCTACCCCCTGGATGAACTAATCCGCGTTCCAGTGACAGCTCTAGCGCTGCTGAGGGTAATCCTCAGGCGCCTGGGCCTAACAACAACAACAACAACAACAGCAGCAGCATTACCACACTTGAGAAAAATCCACGCTTCACTGGTGCTCTCTGCCATCCAATTCGCCGAGCAAGACATCCTGCCATACTCGCCGGCATAAGTGCTCTGTTGTCGGACGAGATCGATTCCATTTGCCGCGCCCAGGGCTCTCATTTCTCAAAAAGAAATAAAAAATCCCCCTCCACTGGTGCTCTCTGCCGTCAAATTCGCCAAGTAAATTTATTTTCAAATAAGTGCCAACGACATCAGCCCACTGCCCGTATCATGTTGCTCCGCCTTCCGCGTCCCACCCCATTTCAGCGCAGAAGTAGAGGCGGTGCCCTGACATCCTCCACTTTACATCGGCATTTTCCCGCCATTTTCATCTGTCTTCCGGTTTCTACCTCTTTTTTTTAATAGCAGAAAAAAATCGCAAAGCAGTAAATTTGCGATATCTGAGGTTGCGATATTCGAGGGAACACTCTCCTGTTGTTTTTAGAGTATCTGAAAGTATAACATTTGGTCACAAGACCAGATACAGTAGTTGTGTGTGGTTTCAGTACCAACAGCATTCTTAGTGGGTTGTATTAAATTGAATTAAATGCTTTTATTGTCATAATTAGTTTTAAAGCCTAACCACGAAAGTACACAACAACAACAACAAATAAACAGACAAATATACAGTAATACCTTGACATACAAGTGCCCCGAGATACGAGGAATTTGAGATACGAGTAAAATTCCGAGCAAATATTTAGCTTGAGACAAATCTTGAGATACAAGCATACGAGACCTGAGAGGCTGCTTATGATTTCAGCGCTCTGTCTTTCTCGCCGGATCTGCCTCGTGTATAGATCTCTACGAGGACTGGGCGGAGCATTGCATCTTTTTCCATGAGTGGTGTACACGTGACGGAGCTGGCTCACCAATTCAACGAGAGAAATTTTTCAACAATATGCACCATCCTGAGTCAGAGGGACGCTATTAAGGATATCAAGCCTTCCAAAGACTAACCATGATTCCCAAGTTGCGCAGTGACATTCATAACGAGATGGAGTGCCTTCTCTTTATATGGATAAAAGATAAACAGTTAGCGGAAGATAGCGTGACAGAGTCGATGATATGCGAAAAAGCCAGCGGAATTTGCATGAATTTAAAAGCAAAGCAAGCATCTGAAAAGGGGAGCCTTCAAAACCACCAGAACCCTTCATTTAAGAAAAAAATTATGTTTACGTATGATATGTGATGAGCACGTTGCTGTCCAACAAGTGTCTCTTTCTTTCTTTCTCTTTCTCTCTCCTGCACGCACCCCACGTTGAACTGACGTTTTATTATTAAACATCATAACCACTAGTTATTTTTTACTCTGTTAGTACATGGTGAATTAGAACCAATAAAAATGTTTTTCCATTGTAATATCCTGTTTTTTGGTTTGTTTTTTCAGAGGGTGGGAGCGAATTAATTTGTGTATAGTTCATTTCTATGGGAAACGTTGATTTGAGATATGAGTAAATCGACATACGAGCTCGGTCCCGGTCTCAAGGTGTTACTGTATAATCAATAAATAATAATAACTAGTACAACTTACTTAAATACAAAAAAAATATCAATTGTCATTTACTAGTTAGATTATTTTGTGCATTATTTTACTATCTTAAAATATGATCAGGAAAACCTATCTTGAAAAAAAATTGGTTTAGAAGTCAAAAAACAGCTTTGGGACATCCCTAGTAAGTATTATGACAAATTACCTGTGAACATTTGTGAATTGACATTTTCATAATGACTGCTTAAAAAGAAAAAGAGACTGGTCAGAGGCTGCAACATGTTTGTTCTTAGATGTGTTTATCTCTCATAAAGTAAAAAGCTGTTTGAATGGATGTTGCTTTTTTTAAATAGAGAAGCTTCTGTCGGTTTGAAGGCTATGCAGCTATTGGGACAGCAGCGTACTTTTTTTTAAACTAATTGTATAACCAATCACTAATGGCCATGTTTTTCCTATGATGTTATGAGGGTTGGGTCGGGTGGTCCAAAAACCTCAATCCATTACTCATACTGCATTTGAATTACTGATGCAGTCGTCACTTTTTGGCACTTCTCTTTTTGGCACAGGGGGTATTAGGATGTTATTACAAGCACACTATGTAAAAGCCTAATGATTTTTTTTCCTGCTCAGAATCTGACATCATCATGGTATGTTTGTATGTGTATGTTGAGTGCAAAACATTGTGTGAAGCTAGCAACCATACCCAGATATTGTAGTACATCTAACTACAATATCTCTTTAGAAATCTAAAGGACATTCTTAACATGAAGATAATCAACATTTTTAATCTTTTTTTTTTACAAAAATGTATTCTTTTCAAGGTCATAGGTGAGGACTTGTTGTTAATCACAGTACATAAAAAAATTAACCTCTATAGGCACAAACAATTTAAAAAAAAATCCTCAGCGGCCAGTCTTACACTTCTTTCTAATACAACAGCAGGTTGACCATTTTTATTTTCATTTAAGTTAAATTTACTTTAGAATAATCCAGATACCATAAAAGACCATTTATTTCTAAACAAAATAAATTTCATTGCCAAGTCTTTATATAGCAGTATGTAATATTACAAAAACTTTTTATCATCAAAAGTGTTACGACGAGCTCAGTTGTGGAACGTAGTTAATTAAATATTTGTATTTAATCATTAAACGCTGTTTTCGGCTGGATTTGACCGAATTTGAGAGCATTTTGAGCCGTTTGGCGAATGGACGTATATAGACGTTTTTTTGCCCCCATCGCGACATCATCCCGACAGTTTACCGAGGAATTCACTTCCCTGGGCTCTGTTCTAATACTAGTATTTGTATTTAATCATTAAACGCTGTTTTCGGCTGGATTTGACCGAATTTGACAGCATTTTGAGCCGTTTGGCGAATGGACGTATATAGACGTTTTTTTGCCCCCATCGCGACTTGGGCTGCCATGCCCGCCCAAGAGTGCTTATTCCCGGCCTGCCATTGACGGTAGACTAATATATTGAGAGTGATTAGCGGCAAAGGGAAATTAATCATTGAATTTTACTATAATTTGGACAACGCCGGCGGCAGGCCGGATCAAAAATCCTAACGGGCCGTATATGGCCCGTGGGCCGAGGTTGAAAAACTTGTACACACACGATCCGGGGGCGGGGCGAGCGCGCGATTCCCGTTTCGGCGAAACCTCCGTTCGGCCGAATGATCGTTCGGCGGAACGTCCATTCGGCGACCTGTCCGTCTGTCAAACGTCCGTCGGCGAAATGTCTTTAGGCGAATCATCCGAGTACCCACACCTGATCATATGAGGGAAGGGAAACCATGAGGGAGACAATAGGCAAAAAGCATACAAACCAACCAAAACCCCAACTAATCCTAACAAAAAGTCATCAAAGGTGCTGTAAAGTTAATTTGGTGATTTTCTTTTAAATACAGTGGTACCTCTACCTACAAAATTAATTGGTTCTAGAACTAGTTTCTTAATGTGGATTTTTCGTAAATTGAGATGTATTTTATATGTAAATTCTCTAATTCGTTCCATGGTCCCCAAAAACACTACCAACGAAACTAAATGATCAAAGTGTCCCAATGTTATATGAAAGAAACACAAACATGTTTTCTATGCATACGTGTAAAAAAGAAGCTATGCTTTTTAAAAAAAATCTTCTGTTTGTCATCAATTGATAACAGAGGTCGCTTATTCATTTCATCCCCAACAGTAATTAAAAAAAACATTTGCGTTAACCACACTCAAAACCAAAAAAAAGAACTCAGTGACGACGAAAAGTGATCGATAGTTGTTGTTGTGAGACAACCAATGGAAGGCCAGCTGACGGTAGGGATATTGTCAAGCAGAATCTGTGGTACTGTGACAATTTCAAAATAAAATACCAGCTAGAGGTTGTCATTACGTTTTGGGGGATTTCATAAAATTAATCTTGTTTTCGTATATTCTAACACCAATCTGCATACCAAAGGTTTTCGTAACCTGAAAATTTTGTAACTAGAAACATTCGGGATGAAAACATGGGCACAAGGTGAGAACGAATGCTGAATATTTAGGATATAGGCAGAAAAAGAGAGTCTGATTTGTGCCAATTTTTTGTTTAGGGCATGTTTAAAATGTGCATTCCTTTCATCACGAGCCCAATACTCAATTAGTCAAACGATTAATTTTTTGACTAATCAAGCGATTATTTTTTTGGGTTGATGATTATTAATTCAAAAAAGTATTTATTAACACTTATTTAAATATTTTTATTAAAGTAAAAAAAATGAATGAACAGTCACAACTCACTGATTTTCTAAGCAACATTGCCTGTTCTTTTTTCCAAAATAACAAACAAGAAACCTTACCATTATTAGTAAACAAGAAGCTTGAAGGTCCTCCTGTTGGCTCCTTGGTTGGAGGCGGTTTTGACCTTCTGCTCGTCCTCTTTGTCAGTCAGTGGACGGCTGCCATAGCCCACACGGGTGCTGGTTCAATACTTAGGAAAACTGCCAGCGAATTATCCTAATAGGGGCAATTTGGTGATGAAGAATGCCTTTCCCAGCATGATAGAGCACCTTGCCATAAAGCAAAGGTCATAACAAAATGACTTGGGGTTCAAAACATTAATATTCTGGGCCCTTGGCCGGGAAACTCTACAGATCTTAATCCCACTGGGAACTTGTGGTCAATCCTCAAGAGGCGGGCAGACAATCAGAAACCCACAAATTCTGACAAACTCTAATTATCGATTATGCAAGAATGGATGGCAATCAGTCAGAATTTGGTTCAGAAGTTAATTGCTGAGCATTGCCATTTTAGCTTTGCAAATGCATTTTTAACCTACTTCATGGCAAAATGTATTCACATCATCAATCGTCCACAGTATGTCTTGCTCAACAACCTCGACAACGTCGACTAGTCGGGACAGCTCTAGTAGATCCCACCATGCACAAAACAACATTGTGACGTAATTTAAACTACCAGAAAAAAAAATTCATTGAGAGCCACGAAAATGGAACAGTCTTTACTATGCCCTGTTTGTGAATGTGATGCACTGCAGTACCTGTTCATGAGCCCCTAAAAAAGCAACAACAACATGGTATCAGGAGTGGGGTTAATGACAAGACGTAACTGCAAAAAGGTTTTTATTTCTTCCATTTTCAAGCTTTAGCAACGCTGCCATCAACTATCGGGGTATACCATCTGCTCCGATAACAAAGGGTATGTACAATTGTGTTGACAGTGGAAACAAGCTAACCACAATAGGATCAAGCTTAGCAAGTGCAGGTATCATGATTGGCAGTGGGCATGGACACGCCAACACAATCCAATCACTGACAGGGCAAGACGTTTTTCTTCTTTTTTTAAAATCCTTATTTCATGTTCTTAATATTTTTTTCATTAAAATATGTCAAGGTCGTTAACAACAGTTTTTATTTTTGCCTAAACAAACAATTTATTCATTTTCACTTTGAGTTTACAGCAACTTTAAAATTGAGAAGATGGTATTTGAAACTGTTTGGCTAAAGAGCCAATTCACAATTCAGAATTTTCTCTTCAACATTTTCTTGAGCCATGTATTTATACACTAAATGCAAACCAATCTACTCCTATTGTGATTAAATTTACAATCTGAGAATCATTTTTAGAGAAAATACCTAAAATTGTCCTGCAGTCATACCATTTTCCTACCAAATACATCTACATAAGGCAGTGCTTAACTCTTTCAGGTCTACTGGGTACACGGTCGATTGGTCGCCGGTCTTTTGGTCGCCCGGAAGGATATTGATAATTACCATTTAAATCGTTGCTCAAATTCCCTAAATACAAACGGCGAATTACTATTTAGTCATACTTAATGCCCTAGTAATTATTAGGCTAAATAAAAGCTCCAAATTTCCCGGACTTTTATTGTTTTTTGTTGGAGAACTTGTTAAGACTCTGACTGATGTAGCTTCTTAAAGGGACAACGCATGTACATACCAGTGGCGGTCGGTGCATTTTCTGGTAGCGCCTTCAACGTATCAATCCAACCCTCAAAAACTATTTTATGGCTATAAAACCTCTACTGCAGCTACAGCTGCGACACATAAAAAATAATCAATAAATTAATGCACAAAAATGGGGTAAAATCCACTTCCTAGCAGCATTTCATTATTAAATACAAATACTGGAGCTTTTCAGACATTAAAACCCGGCCAGGGGGTGATTTTTCCCGGGAAAAGACAGCGATGGACGTCAATGGCGAAACGCCAAAAATTAAACTGGGGTAAAATCCACTTCCTAGCAGCAATTTGTGATTAAATACAAACACTGGAGCTTAAATACAAACACTGGAGCTTTTCAGATATCAGAACTTGGCCCACAATTGAAATATTATTTAGGAGTATAGCCATATTTTACTCACCAAAAATCATTTTTACACAATATCCATCCTCCTTTCTTTCTTCCTTCTTTCCTATCGCCATCGAAGCTAATGATGAAAGTCGAGCCTGTCCTGTCATATTTCCGGCATAGTCCGTTTTGAAAATGGCTTTAAATCAACACAACAATATACTATTTGCTTGTGCAGCTAAGTTAGCGCACTGAAAGTGCCGCACACACAATTTTCCCGGCTGTAACAGGCTTGCTAGCTTCGGAGTTGACCGCCCTTTCTTAATGATGTCCATTTTTTTCTGGAAAAGTCCGTCTGGAAAATAGCTTTGTGAGCAAACAGAATCAATTTGTTTTTGCTTCTGTCGGCCATTGTGGGTGGAGTTTGCGATCTCGGCTGCCTCGGGTACTGCTTTGGCCCGCCTACTAGCCAATCATAGTTGGTTAAAGCAATGACATATCCCAGCCAGCAAAATGCTAACGCCTATGAAAAATCATTGTGGGGATGCCAACTTGAAATCTGATTGGTTAAAAGCAACAGTCTAGTTTAATGCAGCAGACCCCGCAGAACTGATTGTGAAGGCTTTGAGGCAGATCTGATCTGGCAACAAATAATGGCTGAAATGTGATTGGTTAAATGCTTCAATATGAAAACACACATCTGGAAGCAGTGCAACCAGGGGGAAAAGCAATGAAAGGAAGCTAACAGACCATGTGGAATAATAAGTATTGATGGACAAAATATAATATGATTCAGATATTTCTTAGGCCAGCAGAGTAGGCCTTGAAGGCCCTGACGGCCCGCCACTGGTACATACAAACTCTCACACGTCGGCTCAGTGAAACTGCTCATGGCCATTGTTGGCTTTTATTGATGCGTAGACCGTGTTGTTTTACCTTGTTTTGTCGCCGGTCTTTTGGTCGTCGGTCTTTTGGTCGCCCGTTGTCGCGGTCCGGGCGACCAAAAGACGGCGACCAAAAGACGGCGACCAAAAGACCGGCGACCAAAAGACGGCGACCAAAAGACGGCGACCAAAAGACCAGCGACCAATCGGGTCTACTGACTATGACCAATGTCTAATTTAGACTTCAATCTTTTCATTCAGGGTGGCCCGGTGACTGAGTGGTTAGCGCATCGGCCTCACAGTGGGAGACCTGGGTTCAAATCCAGGTCGGTCCACCTGTGTGGAGTTTGCATGTTTTTCCTGGGCCTGCGTGGGTTTTATCTGGGTACTCCGGTTTCCTCCCACATTCCAAAGACATGCATGGTAGGTTGATTGGACACTACTAAATCTCCCCTAGGTGTGAGTGTGAATGGTTGTTTGTTTCCTTGTTCCCTGCGATTGGCTGGTCACAAATTCAGGGTGTCCCCCACCTTCCACCAAAGTCAGCTGGGATGGGCTCCAGCACCCCCGGCGACCCTAGTGAGGATAAAGCAGTTCAGAAAATGAGATGAGATGTTTTCATGCATTGCCTAACTGGCCATAGCAATGGGGACATCACAAACATTTGGTTGACTGCTCCCCTTTGGGCCACCTGATGTTGCAGTGGTTTTTCCACCTGATTTTGGTGCGGGCAGTCTGGGTTGGATTCCAACTTGGTGGCGGTTTGAATGTGTTTCATTCATTCATTTTACGTAAACAACCAAGCAAAAAAACAACTTTTCACACTCACAATTAAACCTACGGAGAATTTCGAGTGTCCAATCAGCTTACCATGTTTTTTAGGATGTGGGAGAAGACCAGAGTACCAGGAGGAAACCCAAGCAGGCTTGGGGAGAATCCGAAACTTTATGTAAATTATAACTGTTTTTGCAAGATGTGACTTGTGACAAAAAGACATTTGTGAGAGGGGAATTGGATGGAATGTAGTGTATGCGCCCCTGAATCCGTTTGTCAACACTAATATCCTGAGGGTGTTTATACCACATCTGTTACAACTGCCCCGAGATGCTAACTCACATCCTACTGCCAGTTCGGAAAAAAATTACAAATTCTCATCTGTGAGGTGAAGCAATGTACGCAAGGTGACAAAATTCCTTAAATCTTCTCTTTTGTTATTCCAGGTGTTTTCTGGTAAATTCCCAAGCATGTGTGGACGTAGAGCGGAAAATAGGAGCTGAGGATTTCTATATTTTCATCAGCCAAGGTTTGATCACAAACACTGTTTGTGCTTAGATTTTTTGTGGGAAAAAATAATCAAGTTAATGATTGAGTCTAATAGTTTTACACTTAAAAGTTGTTGGTAAATATTTGAAAAGAAATTGTTCAAAAACTTTCAATGGGTGTTTTTGTAAATTAGATTGAATACAACTGAATTGTACTACTGTCATCCTTCACCACTTTGTGGCTTTAACATACGGCTTCAGTACATCACGTTTTTTTTTATTATTATTAAGTATCCACATCAAAAACGTTAGTAAAAATGTCAAAATTCACTCTGAAAATCGCAAGCAAAAGACACTTCCCTGTCTTCCACTTGCCACTCAGAAAAATGACGGAAGACAAAGGACTATCACTCAAAAATGACGGGCAGTGGGCAGTGGTTGCTTTTATCCGGAAATAGAGCTCACTGAGTGGACTGGATAGCAGGTAGCCTCGGTGAGAGTGGATTTTTGTTGGAATTATTTTATATAAGTTATCCTGATTCTGGTATGACTGTCGAAATGTTAGTTAATAGAATGAGAGTGTCTTGGGCCCTGGAAAGTTTCACCTTATTCAACAAAGAGGAACTACCCAGGGGGGCCGACGCCTGTTTGAACTATTGTGTGAGGGTTGCAGGATATCAGGAAGGTGACTGTAAAGATGTTATCTTGAGGGGGCATATGGTCATGATCAAAGAACCTTTTGTAACTGGGAGAGAACTATCTCTCCTGTGATCAGCTTGAAACTCCCTGTAACTTGGACACTCCCAAAACACAATAAGAGACTTGGCGAGGGGAGATTTTCTTCGGAGTGTGTCGACGGGCTGAGACGCGACCGGTCCGAGACCCTCTCATTTTTTAAATAAAATAACCTCAATTCTTTGTGTTCCTACTTTTTTCAGATTGGTGATACAAATGTCTGGTGTTTAAACCCAACAATTTTTTTCAGACCTTACAGCGGACGCCGTCGCCCTTTAGCGAAAACAGAGCTTGCTCAAAGACTGGACAACAGGGGGCCTCGGTGAGGGTGGACAACATGGTCATAGGCATCGAATATGGTAATCACTTTGACAGTGCCATGTCCTTGTACCAAAACATATTTGTACCAAAAAAGAAACAGCGGCCACAACTCCCCATCAACATCTTCCTTGTGCGCCAAAAACCTCTCACAAAAGCTCCTCCTGAAAAGCTCCCCTACGGCACCTTCTGAAGATTCCATCGATGATCCAATGCCCTTTGATGAAAAAGACTAAGGTTTCCAAAAACCTTTTTTTGTTTTAATTTAGTGTTTCCATTTTTTAAATATATTGACTACTATATTTAGATATGCATTAGTATTTTCATACGTCTATAACTGTGATATTTAATATATACACTTCTTGATAATTGTACTTGTTTACTTATATTTTTGTATATGCACGAAAACATATACTGTGGTAGTATTGATAGGGATGATTCCACTTTACAGTTTTTCGATTATTGCGGCCATGTCCGGTCTACAATATCAGCGAAATTGGAGTGGAATACAAAAAATATTGTTTGAACATTTAATTCAGTCAATTATTTGCATACTAGTAGAAGCTCATGTACCACACTTTGACGACCACTAGTTTAGTATAGCTATGGACCTATGGATCTAATTGAAACCAAAAACTACATATGTATATTAGCAAAATAACCTATAAATCCAGTATATAAGATATAGCAGCAGTTGGTAATCAAAACAACAACAGTATGTAACTATTTAAAAGATCTTAGATATCCAGTTTAGTCAATCAACAGAAATACCTCAATGATGTTATGAACGCCTCGGCTGTAGAGCGGGACCCAAAAGAATGAAGCAGGCAACAAAAAAGGAGTGCAGGTGAAAAACATAAGGTTTTAATCTGAACTCAAAACTACAAAACAAAACCGTGCAAACCTAGCACTGGAAAAAATGAACAAGGAACCAAACTGGACGGAAGGAAGAGACAGAGAGACGCACATCGACGAAAGGCGACATAACCGCAGACGGACAATACTCACACACTGACGGACAAAAACGCAGTTTAAATACACAGATAGGCTTTAATGACAATCACAAACCCCTGGGTCACCCAAGGGAAGGAGACAGAAAAGATACAGCAGGTGATTGGTATTGAAACACATCAAAGCCTGTCTTCCCCTCATCCACGACCCATATCAGTTTGCATATCGGCCGACCAGATTCACCGAAGATGCAATAACCACCACCCTCCACGCTGCACTGTGCCACCTTGAGCAAAGAGGGAGCCATGTCAGAATGGTTTTCATCGACTACAGCTCAGCCTTTAACACCATAAGACCGGACATTCTTATCCCCAAGTTGGCCAACCTGGGGGTCCCACCTATCACATGCTCCTGGATTGAGAACTTTCTGATCAATCGACCCTAGCACGAGAAGCTGGGTCGCCACCTGTCACCTGCCCGAACGCTCGGCACCGGCTCACCCCGAGGCTGTGTACTTAGTCCACTACTCTACTCGCTCTACACACACGACTGCAGACCCACACACCCTGAGAACATCATTGTGAAATCTGCGGACGATACAACAGTGGTGGGGATGATCACAGGGGAGAATGAGACGGCCTACAGAGATGAGGTCCTTAGACTCAGCAAGTGGTGCGCTCTCAACAACTTGGTGCTGAACATCTCCAAAACCAGAGAACTCATCCTGGACTTCCGACGGAACAAGGCTGCTTCGTCGCCCCTGTATATTAATGGCAAATATGTGGAGCAAGTAGAGACTTTCAAATTGCTAGGAGTCCACATCTCTGCTGATCTCACTTGGGCAGCAAACACCACAGCACTTGTCAAGAAGGCGTAGCAGAGGCTACATTTCCTGAGAATGCTTAGGAATGAGCAACTGAACACCAACTTGCTGGTGACCTTCTACTGGTCTGCCATTGAGAGCATGCTGACCTGCACTGTATCAGTGTGGCACTCAAGCTGCACAGAAGCCGACCGGAAGACTGCAGGGAGTGATTAGCCCAAAAGATAATCAACTGCCCCCTACCCACCCTATCCAGCATCTATGAATCACGGTGCCTTAGAAGGGCAGAGAGCATGATAGAAGACAATACGCATCCCGGCTTCCACCACTTCAATCTGCTGCCCTCTGGAAGGCGCTACAGAGCTATAACTGTCAAGACAAACAGACTCAAGGACAGTTTCTTCCCAAGAGCTGTCACCATAGCCAACTCGAGTTCTGCACCTAGACCTAATCAAGACTTATGACTACTACTCGTGGCCGGATGATTAGCCTAAAGACGTTTCGCCGACGGACGTTTGACAGACGGACAGGTCGCCGAATGGACGTTCCACCGAACGGTCATTCGGCCGAACGGAGGGTCGGCCGAACGGAGGTTTCACCGGAACGGGATTCGCGCGCTCGCCCCGGATCGTGTGTGTACAAGTTTTTCAACCTCGGCCCGCGTGCCATATACGGCCCCCGCCACCGGCGTTGTCCAAATTATAGTAAAAATCAATGATTCATTTCCCTTTGCCGCTCATCACTCTCAATTTATTAGTCTACCGTCAATGGCAGCCCGGGAATAAGCACTCTTGGGCGGGCACGTCAGCCCAGGAATAAGCACTCTTGGGCGGGCAGATGTAGCAGAACCGAGCCGTGAAATGACAGCAATCGGTTCAAATCCATCCTAAAACAGCATTTAATGATTAAATACAAATACTGGAGCTCTTTGGACATTAGAACCGAGCCCAGGGAAGTGAATTCCTCGGTAAAATGTCGTGATGAGGTCTCGATAAGGCAAAAAAAAACGTCTATATACGTCCATTCGCCAATGATTAAATACAAATACTAGTATTGTATATACAAATACTAGTATTTGTATTTAATCATTAAACGCTGTTTTCGGCTGGATTTGACCGAATTTGAGAGCATTTTGAGCCGTTTGGCGAATGGACGTATATAGACGTTTTTTTGCCTTATCATCGCGACATTTTACCGAGGAATTCACTTCCCTGGGCTCGGTTCTAATGTCCAAAGAGCTCCAGTATTTGTATTTGATCATTAAATGCTGTTTAAGAATGGATTTGACCTGATTGCTGTCATTTCACGGCTCGGTTCTGCTACATCTGCCCGCCCAAGAGTGCTTATTCTCGGGCTGACATGCCCGCCCAAGAGTGCTTATTTCCGGGCTGCCATTGACGGTAGACTAATAAATTGAGAGTGATGAGCGGCAAAGGGAAATGAATCATTGATTTTTACTATAATTTGGACAACGCCGGCGGCGGGCCGGATTAAAAATCCTAACGGGCCGTATATGGCCTGCGGGCCGAGGTTGAAAAACTTGTACACACACGATCCGGGGGCGGGGCGAGCGCGCAAATCCCGTTTCGGCAAAACCTCCGTTCGGCCGAACGGCCGTTCGGCGGAACGTCCATTCGGCGACCTGTCTGTCTGTCAAACGTCCGTCGGCGAAACGTCTTTAGGCGAATTATCTGAGTACCCTACTACTTATTTATTATGTTGACAACTTATTTATCTATTACTATTTCATGATTATTATTTATCATTACTATTTAGTGATTATTTATTTATCATTACTATATATTGATTTTCAATGTGTTTGCTTGTTTGTTGTTACATCCATAAACTCCGCGAGTGGTGTAACTAGGCGCTGAACGTCTCCAGAACTGTGGAACTCATCCTGGACTTCATACAGAACGAGCCCGCTCCGCTCTGCTGACCTAACTTGGACTAGTTATTTAATTCGTATTTATTGATTATTTAGTGATTATTTATCTCTACTATATATTGATTTTCTATGTGTCTGCTTGTTTGTGGTTGTGTCCATAGACTCAGCAAGTGGTGCGACTTGGTCCTGAACGTCTACAAAAACCATAGAACTCATCCTGGACTTCAGGCGGAACAAGCCCACTTCACTCTGCTGACATCACTTGGACTACTTATATATTCATTTCTTATGTATTGATTATTTATTTGTCTGTCTGTTGTTATTTGTGCACTATGTGGTGAAAGCTTTAAATCTCATTATACTTGTATAATGACAATAAAAAGCGTTCAATTCAATTCACTCATATACCGTATTTTCACGACTATAAGGCGCACATAAAAGTCTAAATTTTTCTCCAAAATAGACAGGGCGCCTTGTAATGCAGAGCGCCCTGTGTGAGCTCCGAGCTCCGAGCGCCGAGCTTCGGAGCCTGACTGAGCACTACCTGCCGAGACGCTTCTTATATAGAGAGAAGGCAGACGTTGGTGGGGAAAGGCGGAGGGGGTGTCTGGGAGAAGACGCTAAAGCCACGCCCCTACAAGTTACCTATACAGTGGTCATACGACCGCTCGTCATACAATATTCTCGTCTTACGACGGAAATTTCGATCGAATTAATTCGCCCGTCATGCGATCAAAATTTTGTGATGCGACCAAGCCAGGTGGCCATGGCACTGTCTTTTTTGCATATCTTTCGTGTATCTTTTTCAGACCAGGAAACGCACAACGCGCATGCGCGGGAAAAAGAGGGCTTTCTGGGTAATGAAGTATACTCGTGCACACAACGCCGACAGGCAATGGCACTCTTTCTCAGAATAAAACTTTACCCACAATCAATACATGGGTAAGCTCAGCTGTTGCATTTCCTGTTATTATTATCTAATAAGAGGAGTATTATATTACTT
Source organism: Stigmatopora argus (assembly GCF_051989625.1). Classification (NCBI taxonomy): domain Eukaryota; kingdom Metazoa; phylum Chordata; class Actinopteri; order Syngnathiformes; family Syngnathidae; genus Stigmatopora; species Stigmatopora argus. The sequence goes on along the minus strand of NC_135388.1, from coordinate 22,355,739 downwards.
CTCGTTCGCTGCTCCTAAGAACATCAGCGGCACTGGCTCGCAATTCCCTCTTTGTAATATTTCTGGTCGCAACTCTCTCTCATGGGCGCCGTTCAAAGCGGTTGCAACCAGAGCCATTTCAACGAGGGAGTTGCGAGCCGGTCTTTATGAGCAGTGGAGCGATCGCTAAAATGTACTACAAGACTATTTCTCGTTGGCAAGTGGTCATGGGTTATCCTAAACGTATGTTTGAGTGTGTCTGTATATATTAATCCAAGTTAATTTAAATTTGTTTGTTCGTTTACGAGTGCTGTGGATAAAGTCCCCCGAACACCCCCGCCCCCCGCCTCCATTTATGCCGCTGTCTCTCCCCTCCGCGAAATGCGTCTAATTTTACTTCTATTAAACACATTTTATTACTATTAAACCACTCGTTATTTATTACTTAGTCAATATATGGTGAATTATAAGAAATAAAACAAAATTCCAATCCAATATCCTGTTTTTGGTCGGTAGCGAACGTGAGGGTGGAGGCGTGGCAAACCACCAACCCGGAAAACGAAGGTAACAAAAGATTACAACAAAATTAGAATTCAGTTTTGTGTAAAGTTACATTAAACGTATGTTTGAGTGTCTGTATATATTAATCCAAGTTAATTCAAATTTGTTTGTTCCGTTTACGAGTGTGTTGTCGTGGAAAAAAAACGAACCCCACACCCCCCACGCGTCTCTGTCTCCTGTCGGCGAAATCTGCCCAATTTTACTTTGATTAAACACTTTTTATTACTATTAAACCACTAGTTATGTGTTACTTTGTTAATAGATGGCGAATTAGAAGAAATAAAAAAAAATTTCCAATCCAATATCCTGTTATTGGTGTTTTTTCAGTGGGTTGGAACGAATTATTATTTTTTCCATTCATTTCAATGGGAAACGTCCGCTCGAGTTACGAGAATCTCGTCATACGATCTCAGTCTCGGAACGGATTACGATCGTATGTCGAGGTACCACTGTATATACTAGTGTGGGCATGTGCACTAAAGCACAGTTCAAGCTTCAAACCATCGATCATGCAGTGGAGCATGGGAACAGAGCAGCGGCGAGGGAATTGAACATCAACGAATCTATGGTTCGCAAATGGAGAAAGCAGGAGAAGGAGCTTCGCCAAGTCAATAAGAGGAAGCTGAGTTTCCGTGGGAACAAGACAAGGTGGCCCGGCTTGGAAGATCAACAGGAGCGGTGGATTCTTGGTCTAAGCAGCCGGGAGAAACGTCTCCACAGTCACCATTCGACTGAGGGCAAAAGCGCTCGCGGAAGAACCGTGGCGCAGCAACTTCCGGCGGACTACATTGACAAGCTAGCCGTTTTCCGCACCTACTGCACCAAGATGGTTGCCGACAAACTTATACAGCCAAACCACATAACGAACATGGACGAGGTACCGCTGACTTTCGACATCCCGATGAACCACACTGTCGAGAAGAAGGGGACCAGCACGGTGGCGATACGAACAACGGGGCACGAGAAGTCGGCTTTTACTGTCGTTCTCGCTTGCCATGCTAATGGGCAGAAGCTACCACCAATGGTGATCTTTAAGCGAAAGACGCTGCCTAAAGAAAAGTTTCCAGCCGGCGTCATCGTGAAGGCGAATCCAAAGGGCTCGATGGACGAGGAGAAAATGAGAGAATGGCTACGTGAGGTGTATGTCAAGCGACCGGATGGATTTTTTCACGGCTCGCCGTCATTTTTGATTTCCGACTCCATGCGTGCTCATCTCACATCAACGGTGAAAAACCAAGTCATGAAAATGAACTCGGTGCTTGCCGTTATTCCCGGAGGCTTGACCAAAGAATTACAACCGCTGGACATCGGCATCAACCAGGCTTTCAAATCAAAGTTACAAGCGGCGTGGGAGCAGTGGATGATCGCTGGCAAACACAGCTTCACGAAAAGTGGCAGGCAGCGCCGGGCTTCTTACGCTACGATTTGCGAATGGATTGTGGCCGCCTGGGCGAACGTGTCTGCTTGCACGGTTGTTCGAGCTTTTGCCAAAGCCGGCATCATTTCTAAGGAGCCACATGGAAATGACGGTGACTCAGAACGAAGAGAGGGGACCCGGCGTTTTGGAAGACTCGTTTGGGCAATTGTTTAATTCGGACACAGAAAATGAGGACTTTGATGGATTTGTGGGTGATGATGACGTGAGTGAGTTGTAAAATGTCTAAATAAAGTACAACCGAACTCAGTTTTGCTTCCGTTGCCTTTTTAAAAACGTGTTTTTTAAAGTTATCGAACCAGCCATGATTCGTGTTGAAGGTTTCAGCTGGGGTCTAAGTATTCCCTTTATCAGCTCCTTGCTATACTTTCAAGTCCTTGCGGATTCCGCTAACTGTTTCTCCTTTATCCATATTAAAAGAACCCCCTCCCTTGTTATAAATGTCACTGCAGAGCTTGAAAAGGATTACAGTCTTCCCTCGATTGTTGCGATCTCCTTCATCTTCATCGTGATTTTTTGTCAGGCCCGGAGCCAGACTGGTGGCGGGGTGTGCCTGCCATCCAATCACAGGCCCAGCCCCTGATAACTCAAACGCTTCCAGGTTCCAAGAACATGACCACGCCGCCGGATCGTCTTATCAGTTCTACTGTTAGGTACCCTCTCGTATTTCCTCATTGCCTGCCTTGTTTGATCTACGACCTCTTGTTTGCACCCAGGATTACGACCACGCTCAGCCTCACGACCACGGACCACGGACAACGACTTTGCCCTTTGTACACCTCACTCTGGACTTCCCGACGGACTTCACGGCGACCGACCATCCTTCTACGACCAACGACTCGTCTACGCTATCCCCTCCTGGCTTGCCCTTCGCGTGTACGATTCTAATAAAGGATTCGAAAACCAGACTCGCAGCCCTTGCCTGCTTTGGGATCCTCCATCCCCAATCATAACATTTTTTCAGCTATTACCATATTAACTCACATATAAGACGCCCCTGCGTATAAGCCGCACCCTTAAAATTGCTTTAAAATCTAGGAATTTTAAAATTTCTCGCGTATAAGCTGCTCTCTGATCCCCAATTTTCAACTTCATATTCATGGTTTTAATAGGGAGTACAAATGTGTTACTTTGATGGGAAAATCTTGAGGAAAAACCTTCACAAGTGATATTTCTGAGATGCTGTATGAATTAAAAGCATATTATTAGGGTAAATATCATAAGTTAATATGTCTGTCTTTGTAAATGCAAAATATCAGATTATTCAATTTGAAAAAAGAAATATCTATCTTGATGAGAACCTGATGCTTTGTAATTACATAAATTCCAATTTTCTTACCAGAAGTTTATGATGTTATAGCAGCCATATTGCTTCTAATGTCAAAATCAAAGTGGAATTTTGTTTCATTTCAAAATCAAGCCTACTTGCGTCTGGCCAGTCAGAGCAAAACCTTGCTCTGAATTTTCCTCGTATCTCAAATTTCTCATATGTTGTGTCACTTGTATGTCAAGGTATTACTGTAATTGGAAAAAGGATTCACTGCTGCCTTATAGCTATGACATGTACCATAAAATATAAAATGTCTAGGACTGTGAAAACATCAGGCTTTTCTGAATTACAAACGATCACATCTTTATTATTATTAATTTCATGTGATACAATAGTTGCAGTGCAAAACCTTAGAGGAGATAAGACACCTTTCACAGGAAAGTTCTGTATGGTGGGCGAAAGGAATGACCACATATAGTACGCTGAATGTTTGCTTGTCCCGTCATAAAGAGCAATATTGTGAGCATTCAAGCATGAGGCACAGCAGCATGACATCAAATTTTATTTATATCTTTCGACACTCAATGGCAAGAAGAAGGACTTAATGTGATTGGTATGTTGTGGTCTTGAGACATTCAAAAAGTGGTCACAAGATTGGAGACAGCTTCCACTAATTATCAAAGTTCTCAAGCCTCCCTTATGACACAACAACAAACTGTATTTTCCCTAACACAAAGTAGTGCGTAAGAATGTTGAAGCATAACTTTAATTAATGTTGTCCTTTAATATGAAAGAAATTCCAAATTACGAACCTCGAAATCTAAAAAAATGTTTTAAACAATCCATTTTGAGCATCCTGTGTTTTATTTTGAAACTGTTGTGATAGAGTTTCACTCCCATTGGCTATAAACGGAGTATGAGCCTGACCATCCGACTTTTTTCATTGGACGGTAGGAATACACTTACTAAATGATATGACAGGGAGAAGGAGAACAGGAAAGGTTAAAGTATTACATAGCAGGGTTGATTATCCAGGCAATGCTACTGATGTGCGGTAAAGACCCTATAATGTAATCAAACTAGCACCTGTGTAAAATTAGTGAGTTGATGTCCAAGCCAAAATTATTTTCATTCTTGCCATAAACAGTTACAATACATATGCCACTGTGTCTATTTATATATATATACTCAGTCTTACATGATAGTCATGTGGTGTATAGAAATGCTGCACATGATTATTAGAAAATACAGAATAATACGTGGCCGGATGATTCACTGAAAGACGTTTCGCCGACGGACGTTTGACAGAGGGACAGGTCGCTGAATGGACGTTCCACCGAACGGTCAATCGGCCGAACGGCCGAACGGCCGAACGGAGCTTCCGCCGAGCGGAGGTTTCGCCGGCGCGCTCACCCCGCCCCCGGATCGTGTGTGTACAAGTTTTGGAACCTCGGCCCGCGGGCCATATAAGGCCCGTTAGGATTTTTAATCCGGCCCGCCGAGTATGTAAATCATATCCCAACGGTCAACGGAGGGGTTTCTCCCCGGGAACAGTGCTTCGTGGGCGGATTTTAATGACACATGCTGAGTTTCATTATCGAGCTCCATATATTTCCCGAGTTTGAGCACTTTAAAAATCGGCGGGGGTTCTCCCGAGCCTATCCGAGAATAGTGCACCCTGAGCGGACTGGGTTGGACGACGCCCCGCTGAATTTCTGGAGCTCCAGAAATTTTTCACATTTGAGCCCCACACACATTGGAGGGGGGTTTTCACCGAGCACAGTGCTCTGTCGGCGGACAGGGGTGACACATGCCCCGCTGGAATCCTGAGCACCATATTTTTTTCTAAGTGTGAGCACCACATACATCGGCGGGGTTTTTTCCCCGAGCGTATCCGAAAAAACGTCTATATATGACCATTCGCCAAACGGCTCAAAATGCGTTTAATGATTAAATACTAGTATTTGTATTTCATCATTAAACGCTGTTTTCGGCTGGATTTTGACCGAATTTGAGAGCATTTTGAGCCGTTTGGCGAATGGCTCTGTTCTTAAAATGGCCGACAAGCGACGACGTCGAGCTTCGTTGTCTCACAACGCGCCTCGGACATCTAGTCTGTATACACGAAGAATATGTGAATTTCCTTTGTCTTCTTTTAAATAAAATACTAGTATAAAATACAATACTAGTATTGTATATACAAATACTAGTATTTGTATTTAATCATTAAACGCATTTTGAGCCGTTTGGCGAATGGTCGTATATATATATTTATATATAGACGTTTTTTTGCCTTATCGCGACATTTTACCGAGGAATTCACTACCCTGGGCTCGGTTCTAATGTCCAAAGAGCTCCAGTATTTGTATTTGATCATTAAATGCTGTTTTAGGATGAAATTAACATGAGTGCTGTCATTATATGCCATGTACTTGTATTTAGAAATATGCCCAGCGGGGGGCAGTACATGCGCTTATTATTGCGGGGGGCAGGCAGTACATGCCCTTGTTATTCCTAAATGAATGTTATCTGTGACGGCCGTAAATGGCCCGCGGGTCGAGGTTGAAAAACTTGTACACACACGATCCGGGGGCGGGGCGAGCGCGCCGCCGAAACTTCCGCTCGGCGGAAGCTCCGTTCGGCCGTTTGACCGTTCAGTGGAACGTCCATTCGGCAAACTGTCCCTCTGTCAAACGTCCGTCGGCGAAACGTCTTTCAGCGAATCATCCGAGCACCGAATAATAGACAAACAAACAAAAGGCTTTTAGAGTTATACTAAAGAGAAATGACTAATTTCATTTTGATTGTGTTCTTCAGAGCACTGTCCAGGTTTCCTTGAGAAAGGCACCAAACGTTATAACTTCATGCCAATAATCGGACTGTACCATCATACTGGCATTTCTCCCTTTTTCGCCAAGTGTATGATTTGAATCTTTGTGTTATACAATTCAGCTCTATTTTAACTATATGGAATATAAAATGTCAAATCTCCAAAAGACCAACAGCTACCAATTGTATGCATTGTTATAGCAATGTAAATAGATTTGCTTTGTTTTCTCTCACAGTAAGAGACACAAATGCTGCAGATTTTTTAATGGAACAGCCTTGTTATTCGGCACCAAACCTATCCAATCAAACTTCTATTTGATTTTAGGTGAGCTGAAGAAGAAAAAAGTTCCAAAAACAAGGAAAAAACTCTGATCCTTTCATTTGTTTGTTAAAATGATGGTCTTCATAAGCATATTTAGCACAAAAGTTTCGCATACCATTAACAATAAGTTTATAATAAATAATTTAATTAATAGAAAATAAACTGAGAGATACCGTATTTACTCGCATATAAGCCACTTTTGTCGGACAAAAAATGATGACTGAATCGAGGGTACGGCATATATGCGCATAAAATCACAACTTGCAAAAAAAAAGCAATTTGATGGCGCCGTGACACGATGATGTCACGACAAAAATGGCGGCCATGCATGCGCCGTGACATCACGACGCAAGCGAATGCCGATAGTCATTTATTTCAAAATACAGAAAAGATAAACAAATAAAACGCCAAAGAAAATGTATTTGGACGTCTATGAATGAAATTCATGAAAAAAACGTATCTTGCATAAAACGCAAAACGTTCCCGTCACTGCTTGCTCGGGGCACAGCCATCTTACTATAGTTAAACGAAACCCATTCGAAACACAGAAAGGAAACGATTGTGATTATGAAATAAAACAATTTTTTTTCTTTGATTTTTTGAATTTTTATTTCTAGTTCGAAAGTGACAACTATTGCAGTAACATGAACCATCGAAAAAAAATCGAGGTATTTCGACAATAGAAGCAATTTGGCCACTACATTTAAGACTTCTGGTAAGAAATTTGTAATTTATGTCATTTAAAAAGCATCGGGTTCTCATCAAGATAGACTTATTTCTTTTTTCAAATTGAATAATTTGATATTTTGCATTTACAAAGACAGGCATATTAACTTATGGTATTGACCCTAATAATATGTTTTTGATTCATACAGTATCTCAGAAATATCACGTGTGATAATTTTTCTTAAGATTTTCCCTTCAAAGTAACATATTTGTACTCCCTATTAAAAGTATAAATATGGAGGTGAAAATTGAGAATCAGGGGGCGGTTATACGCGAGAAATTATAAAATTCAACAATTTTAAGGCGATTTTAGGGGTGCGCCTTATACACGCATGTGGCTTATATGCGAGTAAATACGGTATTTCAATTCCTGCACACAGTCACTGTAGCTCATTTTAATACATCAAGGTTGTTGTTTTTTTAAATTGTATATAATTATTTATAAGGTTCCTATCTGTTATATCCAATTCCAGTATTGAAAACTTCATGTTTCTCCTTTTTAGTACATCAGTGCTATGAGCCCTAATCAAACGTAGTATTCATAAATGAATTTCCAACTGAGACCAAACATTGAGAATTTCCAAATTTGTATACAGTAATCCCTCGAATATCGCAGTTAATGTAGACCAGACATTGCCGCGACAAACGAAAAACCGCTAAGCAGGATCACCCCATTATAACTACCACAATACATGTTTTTGCGCCTATACAGAAATACAAGTGCACAAGTACAATTATCAAAAAGTCTATATTTATTAAATATTACAGCTATAAGCATGTCAAAACACTAATGTATAAATATCTAAATATAATGTATATATTTAAAAATGTAACTACTTTAAATAGGCCGGCCTGGTGACTGAGTGGTTAACGCGTCGGCCTCACAGTGGGAGACCTGGGTTCAAATCCAGGTCGGTCCACCTGTGTAGAGTTTGCATGTTCTTCCCTGTGGGTTTTCTCTGGGTAATCCGGCTTCTTCCAACATTCCAAAGACATGCATGGTAGGCTAATTGAACACTCTAAATTGCCCCTAGGTTTGAGTGTGAGCATCAATGTTTTTTTGTCTCCTTGTGCCCTGTGATTGGCTGGCCACCAATTCAGGGTGTCCCCCGCCTATCGCCCAAAGTCAGCTGGGATAGGCTCCAGCACCCCCCCCCCCCAAGACCCTAGTGAGGATAAAGCAGTTCAGAAAATGAGATGAGACTACTTGAAATGCTGTACTCACAGTCAAGGTAGTTCCTCTCCACTTGATTTAAATTTAAAAAAACAGGTAAATGGGAGTTTTCGTCCAAGTCCTTTGTCTTCTTGTGGACATGGGTCCATTGTCTGCGATATTTACGGGATTACTGTACTCACCTGACTAAACATGTAAGGTAACAAAACGACTTAACAAACACCAGTCTGTTATAAACGAATCTGTCAAAACATAAGCTTTTTTCTTGTTTTTTAAACCATGAGGACGCTCGAACTTGTTGGTTAAAGCTGGCTTTACCATGAAGCCAGGCCTGCAGCATTCCCACACATGATGATGATCCGCACGTTCAATTCATCTTTGAATAAAAATGTCTGGAAAAGCATCCGCTTCCCCCAAAAAAACTTGTTGCTGCCTGTTTTGGCTGGGGCCGGGTTGCAGGGCAGCCCTTGCTCGCCACCGGCATGGACTGCCGGATCGCCGGCCAAGAAATAAAAACTTCCACTTCGGTCCTCCGCGCCGTCCAACCGTCAATTAGCCGTCCAATAAGCTGTTTTTGGAGTGCAACGACGTCAGCCCACTGTCCGGACTTAAATCTCAACTTCCACATTGCTCCGCGTCGACTTCCCGCCATGCTCGCCGGCCAAAGTGCTCTGTTTTCGGACAAGGCCGATTCCATTCGCCGTAATCTCGCCTGGGGCTCTCATTTCTAAAAAAAAAAAAATCCCCCTTTGCTGATGCTCTCTGCCATCCAATTTGCCAAGCAAGTTTTATTTTCAAATCAGCACCACGGCCTAAGGTCGCAGGGGCTCGCATTTCTGATAAAAATCCACCCTCACACGGGTTCCCAGCCGCTCAGAAAGCTCTATTTTTGGATAAAAATGATGGCCACCGCCCACTGCCTGCCATTTTATTCGTCAGTTGAGTGACTTTGACCTTCTTCTTCTGTCTTCCGCCATTTTCCTAGTGGCAAGACAGGGGAGTGGCTTCCGCTTGGGAGTTTCAGCGTGGATTTTCATATTTGTATGAACTTTTTTTTCCAGAAAAAAATCCGCAAAGTAGTGAATCCACGAAGGTTGAAGCTGCAATATATGAGGGTCTACTGTACAAGCATCTTTAAGAATTCAGCATATAACTTCCCAAACATTCCATTAAAAAAAACACACCACTCTGTCTGTTAACTCACAGTGTGTGTCAGTCCTTTTTAAAGTTTGAATATGATTCTGGTCTGTACTTTGTTAACCAATTGAGTCTGTTTGACGATCAAGCTATAAGAATAAAATTGGAAAACCAATTTTTGAGCCACCCTAAGCCTCAAATCTAAAGACTCGTCCTTTTCGCCTGTCTTACTTCAAGAGTTTGAGAAAACACCTTTTTTTTATGGGTCATACTGCTCCACTTAGGTGAATTTCCACCAAGTGGCACATTTGCAATGAATTCACCATGGATGACGGAAATTGTAATCCCTGACATGTCTTGTGTTGACATTGTAGGGTTTGTAGACAGACTGTCATGCTGTGACATCATAGTGCAATGTTTTGAACGTTTGCGTGCATTCATGTTAGTGCATTTGCGGATTGAGACCATTCAACAAACAGCAGTGAGCAACGCGGCAGTGACAAACTGGTAAAAAGCGCCGGTCACATGTCAGAGCCTAGGTGAAACCGGTGGTCTCATACCGGCCGTGTGTTTCTTTTGTGGATTCATTTCGAACGCTTTACAATATTTGGGGAATCCTCTAAAAAGAGAAACAGCTGCAATGAAGACAAAGGAGAGCGACAGGGGTTTCCAACCTAAAGGGCGTGCGTATGTGTCTTACCTGTGTGTGCTGGCGACTCGAGGACCTTGCCGGAGCGCATTCCTGCCGGCGTAGAGGTTATAGGAGGTTCTAACCGGGAACGCGCCTTTGGCGTCCACGCAGGTCATGAGAACCAGCAGAAGTAAAAGTGCCATTCCGTTGATCGATTCGCGACCAATACAGGTTTTCAAGACAAATCAGACCGCGATTGCTCCCTCAACGGGCGATGAACAGCCGAGCTCCGCTGAGTGACAAAAAACGGATGGTCATTGTTATTATAAGGACAAAAAGTCTGTTCTATCGATCCTGATCCATAATCCAGATCCAAAATGAACACTTGATGCACAGTTTCAATTCATGTGATCTGCTCCAAGTCACGCCTTTCGTCCACGTTTACTCCGACGCAAACCGACGGATTTTCTCCATCAGAACTTCTCTTACCTCATACGAAACAAAGAAAAGAAGAAAAAGTTGCGACACAGTTGCTGCAGACTAAAGCAAGTCCAGCTGCTCCTCCTCTACATCACCGCCCTGCAAAACTTCCCCCGCCCCTCCCGGAGGAGAAACCAGACACATCCATGGAGCAGCACTATATGTATACACTACAACTTGTCACATTCACACGAACGTGTTCGAAAACTCATTTTATTCCTTCATAGATGTTTATACCCGCCAGAATTTGGTCGATGTTGTGAAGATACTGTACTTTTTTCAACAACTATCTTTGTATGTTTTCATTTTTGTAAATATAAATTACATTAGTGGGCGGCCCTGTGGGGCGAGTGGTTAGCGCGTCGGCCTCACAGCTCTGGGTTCCCCCGGTTCAAATCCAAGTCACGTCCACCTGTGTGGAGTTGGCATGTTCTCCCCGGGCCTGTGTGGGTTTCCTCCGTGTTCTACGATTTCCTCCCACATTCCAAAAACATGCATGCATGGTAGGCTGATTGGACAGTCTAAATTTCCCCTAGGTATGGGTGTGAGTGTGCTTGGTTGTCCGTCTCCTTGTGCCCTACGATCGGCTGGCCACCGATTACCGGGTGTCCCCTGTCTCTGGCCCGGAGTCAGCTGGGATACGCTCCAAACCCCCGACCCTAATGAGGATAAAGCGGTTCAGAAAATGAGATGAGACAGACAATGTGGTTTTGTAAGTAGTTTTGATAAATTACAACCATTCACACTCACACCCATACCTAGGGGCAGTTTAGAGTGTCCAATCAGCCTACCATGCATATCTTTGGAATTTGGGAGGAAACCGGAGTACCCAGAGAAAACCCACGCCCGGTGAGAACATGCAAATTCCAAACAGGTGGACCGACCTGGATTTGAACCCAGGAGTCCAGAGCTGTGAGGCCGACATGCTAACCACTCAAGCTGCCGGGCCACCAGTAAAGGAACTCTGTGTTTTAATTCCCCGATTGACTCTGCAATCCTTAAAGTTCCATGCATGTTTGCTTTCAAAAAAGACTCCAATAACCATGCTTTCAAATCTAAACAATTTATTATCCAAGACAGTGGAGTAAAATACAGCGCGCTGGAACAATCTATTCGCTCCTAGCCTCAGCAGAGATGTAATAGAATGCTCAAGTCTCTCGCTCCTCCTAGCACCATTATACAAGTTGAGGAAAGGAAAACCCATCCTCCTCCGTCTTGTCAGCCGTCCATCATCTCGTGTCCGTCGTCCATGGGCTGTGGGGGACCTGGTTTCCCAGATGTGAATTCTTCTGAGACAATAGGAGAGCTGCCAACCTCCGTCGACCCCATTTCAGGCCTCAGTTCAGTGCCCTTTTCCCATTTTCGAAGTATTTCCGGAGTGAATGCGGTTCACGCAAAATTGATATAAAATGTAAAAACAATTAAGCGTAGGACAATTTAACTGTTATTATCATGTTTTTACATTAAGTGAAATATTGTGTTTTTTGAAAACTATTGAAAAAGTACAGCATAATGAAAATAAGTTTATCTTTGTGTTTGGGTCCTTCTACGTGCGTGTATTTTGTCAAATAAGAAGCAATAAAGTTCTCCGAGTGTCTGGAATTCTTAGAAGTTTCATCCAGATTGGGATCCATTTTGCACTTATTCTGAGGAGGCATATTGACAAGACTTACCAGTCAGTGCTCTGTAGGACTACTTTAGAACAACCCCGGAAATTATAGGATTTGTTTTAAAACAAATGGTGGTTTAGTCAGCCTTAATAATACTTACTTCCATTATTAAAAAAATGAAAACGAAAATGTTAAAGCGATAGATGCTACCTATGCAATCGATTCGGAATTGATTGCCACGCTGAAGTAGCGCAAGACGAATAAATTTTCAAAACTTGTTACTCGGATGAGTCACAATCGTGTGCGGTCGATTGGTCGCCGGTCTTTTGGTCGCCGTCTTTTGGTCGCCGGTCTTTTGGTCGCCGGTCTTTTGGTCGCCCGGACCGCGACAACGGGCGACCAAAAGACTGGCGACCAAAAGACTGACGACCAAAAGACCGGCGACAAAACAAGGTAAAACAACACGGTCTACGCATCAATAAAAGCCAACAATGGCCATGAGCTGTTTCACTGAGCTGACGTGTGAGTGTATAAGAGTTTGTATGTACATGCGTTGTCCCTTTAAGAAGGTACGTCAGTCAGGGTCTTAACAAGTTCTCCAACAAAAAACAAAAGTCCGGGAAATTTGGAGCTTTTCTTTAGCCTAATAATTAATAGGGCATTAAGTATGACTAAATAGTAATTCGCAGTTTGTATTTAGGGAATTTGAGCAACGATTTAAATGGTAATTATCAATAACCTTCCGGGCGACCAAAAGACCGGCGACCAATCAACAGTTTACCGTCACAATGCACTCGTGTAACCGAATTATTCTGGTTTACAGTGCAGTTGAACCAACATGGCGGAAGCCGTAGCGATGGTGTGAATTTCGAGGCATTTAAATTGGAAATTTGGTACTTTTCCGAAATGGTTGCTCCCAAAAAAAACTTTGGTGATTTTTTTTGGGGACTTCCTGAGTTTAGGGAGGTTGTCCGGAGTCCCGGAGTTTGCGTCGCTTCCCCGGAGAAACTCCTGAAATTCCGGAGTGGTTGGCAACCCTGCAATGGGGCATTGTCTTGCTTCCTCCTTTTGGTTAGTCGTGACCAGGCCTTCCTGTGTTCCGGTCTTCCTCATCTTGCTCCTTTTTAGCTTCTCGTACAGGCATCAGTGATTTGCCCCCCAAGGAGTTTCCCTGCTTAACAAAATAAACTCAGCACTTTTAGTAGTAAATAACTTTCATGGTTTTTTTTTACCATTAGTCCTACCTAGGGCGGCCTGGTAGCGCGAGTGATTAGCGTGCCAGCCTCACAGCTCTGGGGTCCTGGGTTCAAATCCAGGTCATGTCCACCTGTGTGGAGTTTGCATGTTCTCCCCAGGCCTGCGTGGGTTTCCTCTGGGTACTCTGGTTTCCTCCCACCAGTGGTGGCCCGTCAGGGCCTTCAAGGACTTCTCTGCTGGCCTAAGAAATATCTGAATCATATATTATATTTTGTCCATCAACACTTATTATTCCAAAGGGTCTGTTAGCTTCCTTTCATTGCTTTTCCCCCTGGTTGCACTGCTTCCAGATGTGTGTTTTCATATTGAAGCATTTAACCAATCACATTTCAGCCATTATTTGTTGCCAGGATCAGAAATCTCCCTCAAGGCCTTCACAATCAGTTCTGCGGGCTCTGCTGCATTAAACAAGACTGTTGCTTTTAACCAATCAGATTTTGAGTTGGCAACACCACAACGCTTTTTCGCAGGCATTGCCATCTCGCTGGCGTAGGGATACGTCATTGCTTTCACCAACTATGATTGGCTAGCTATAGAGTAGGCCAAAGCCAGAGTGAGGCAGCCTGAGCTAGCAAACTCCACCCACAATGGCCGACGCAGGAAAACAAATGTATTTGGTTGCAGATTTGCTGGCAAAGCCATTTTCCAGACGGACTTTTCCAGAAAAAATGGACATCATTAAGAAAGGGCGGTCAACTCCAAAGCTAGCAAGCCTGTTACAGCCAGGAAAAAGGGTATGTCCGCCACTTTCGGTTCGCTAACTACGAGCCCTATCCCTGGCTCATGGGCTCCAAGGAACACTGCAAATTGTATTGCTGGGAGTGCTTGTTATTTGCCACCGATCGACATGGTGTTTGGAGCAACACTGGATTTGCAAATTTGACTTGTTTAACCAAAGCAGCAACAAGACACCAAAGCCCTGCCAGACACTTACAAGCAACGGTGCGCTCTAAAACATTTGGAGATACTCGAGTGGAGTTCCAATTCAACGAGCAAGTGCGCAGGGAAACGGAGCGCCACAACGAAAAGGTAAAGAAAAAAAGGGAAATCTTAAAAAGTTTGATAGACTGCGTCATTTTTTTGGGCAAGCAGGAACTTTCATTTCGGGGACACGATGAAAGCGCTGCCTCCCCAAACAAAGGAAATTATGTGGAACTTCTTTCTCTCATTGCTGAGAAAAACATGGATTTACATTACCACCTGTCCACTAATGAAGTGTTTAGTGGCACATCGGGCAAAATACAAAACGACCTGATCACTGCTATTGCTGAAGTGATGGAGGAAGAGATCAGAAGCGAAATAAAAAAAAGTACAGTTTGTCTCTGTAATGGTGGACAAGACGACAGACGCGAGTAATGCAGCACAGCTCGAACTGGTTCTGCGTTACGTCACGGGCAAAGGTGTCAAGGAGCGATTCGTCAGATTTGAAAATGTTACCAGTGGGAAGCGAGCCGATGACATTGCAGGTCTCATCATTCAATTTTTGGTGGAAAATGAAAGTCCGGGTGAAGTTGTGGCACAATGTTATGACGGTGCAGCTTTATTCATACACTGCTATGCCCATTGGCTCAATTATGTACTGACTCATGGGGCCTCAAAGCTTCAAGAATGCAAGATATTTTTTGCTCACCTGAATGGCTTTGCTGCATTAATTTCGAGATCTCCTCGACGCACACAGCTGCTGGGCGAAATCTGCCAGCGGCGTCTGCCCCGTGTGGCACCAACACGGTGGCAGTACGCATCCAGAGTGGTCAATATGGTATTTGAGAAGAGAGCTGCTCTAAAGGAACTGTTTCATCACATCCTGGAGCATCATGACGAGTACGACGAGGAGTTTGCATCCCCAAACAAAGGAAATTATGTGGAACTTCTTTCTTGCATTACTGAGAGAAACACGGCTGTACATTACCACCTGTCCACTAATAAAGTATTTAGTGGCACGTTGGGCAAAATACAAAAATACCTGATCACTGCAATTGCTGAAGTGATGGAGGAAGAGATCAGAAGGGAAATAAAAGTACTGTTTGTCTCTGTAATGGTGAATGAGTCTGTGCGGTGTGCTGATGGATTTAAAGCACGTCTGGATGATTTTGCTTCACACATTTAATGGCATTTTTGAGCATTCAGACGTGCTTTTTTCAATACTACAGAACAACAAACTGGATATACAGTTTTGTCTTGCAAGAGTAAAGGAGTTTTGTGACACAGTTAAACGCGAGAGGAGCCGATATGAGGAAATCTACGAGGCCACCGAACGCAGTGCGGGTGCTCCAAGCACACGAAGAGGTCAAGCGCAAGATTCTCGCGTGCACTACCAACAACTTCACGACAGGATTCTGGACAATATTATTTGTCAGACACGGACCAGATTTCAACATCACGAAAGACTGATGTTTCTCTCCCTCCTCGACTCGCAGATGTTTCGGGAATACCAGGAAACTTTCCCACATGGATGGATTTTGTGTATAAATAAAAAGAATTTTGGTTGAGTAAAATGTGTCTATTTTCCGAAATAATATTTAAAATTTTGAGGTTATTATTGATTCTTTTTATATGTGTCACAGCTGTAGCTGCATTAAAGGTTTTATAGACATAAAATACTTATTGAGGGCTGGATTGATTCACACGTAGCACTACTGAAGGCCCAGGTATGAAATGCACGGCCCACCACTGCCTCCCACATTCCAAAAACATGCATGGTAGGCTGATTGGACACATTAAATTTCCCCTAGGTATCGGTGTGAGTGTGCTTGGTTGTCCGTCTTCTTGTGCCCTGCGATCGGCTGGCCACCGATCTAGGTGTCTCCTGCCTCTGGCCTGGAATCAGACCAAAGAGCTGTCGAAGGACACCAGGGACAAAATTGTAGACCTGCACCAGGTTGGGGAGACTGAATCTGCAATAGGTAAAACGCTTGGTGTAAAGAAATCAACTGTGGGAGCAATTATTGGAAAATGGAAGACATACAAGACCACTGATTATTTCCCTTGATCTGGGGCTCCATGCAAGATCTTACCCCGTGGCGTCAAAATGATAACAAGAACGGTGAGCAAAAATCCCAGAACCACACGGGGGGACCTAGTGAATGACCTACAGAGAGCTGGGACCACAGTAACAAAGGCTACTATCAGTAACACAATGACCCACCAGGGAATCAAATATAGAATACTGAATTGCATCCGAAGAACACCCTACCCACTGTGAAGCATGGGGGTGGAAACATCATACTTTGGGGCTGTTTTTCTGCAAAGGGACCAGGACATCTGATCTGTATAAAGGAAAGAATGAATGGAGCCATGTATTGAGAGATTTTGCGTGAAAATCTCCTTCCATCAGCAAGGACATTGAAGATGAGACGTGGCTGGGTCTTTCAGCATGACAATGATCCCAAACACACAGCCAAAGCAACAAAGGAGCGGCTTCGTAAGAACAATTTCAAGGTCCTGGAGTGGCCTAGCCAGTCTCCAGATCTCAACCCCATAGAAAATCTGTGGAGGGAGTTGAAAGTCCGCGTTGCCCAAGGACAGCCCCAAAACATCACTGCTCTAGAGGAGATCTACATGGAGGAATGGGCTAATTGGGTTATTGCCAACACATACATAACAAGGTATTGAGATGAACTTTTGGTATTGAACAAATACTATATACCGTAATTACTCGAATATAACACGCAGGTTTTTGCAAAATAATTAATTCCAATAGTTGGGGGTGCGTGTTATAATCAAAAACTTTTTTTTTTTTTTTTTTTTTTTTTTTTTTTTTGTGTCTTGTTACATGGCCCTTAGCCTGGTGCTTTTTCTTGCCAAATAAATTGAATTGAAATTGAATTGAATAAAATAAATTACAAATTTTCGATCGAAAAAAGCATTGTCAAACTCACTTTGACGCACGGATTTTACGTCATCTCGTAGAGCCGACGCACGGATTTTACGTCATCTCGTGAAGCCGAGACCACCACTGCCCCCCTCTAGCCTCGTACCCGTCTCAGTTCACCCTCTCTCAGTTCAGTGTTATAATCAATAACTAAAATAAATTACAAATTTTCGATCGAAAAAAGCATTGTCAAACTCACTTTGACGCACGGATTTTACGTCATCTCGTAAAGCCAATCGGATGATGTGTTGTGGGAGGAAGAGGAAGTGGATGAAGGAAGCGTGGACGTTGATAGGATTCTCAACGAAGAGATGTATGAGAGGACAGACAAAGAGAGAGAGGAAAATTTTGAGGTTATTATTGATTCTTTTTATATGTGTCACAGCTGTAGCTGCATTAAAGGTTTTATAGACATAAAATACTTATTGAGGGCTGGATTGATTCACACGTAGCACTACTGAAGGCCCAGGTATGAAATGCACGGCCCACCACTGCCTCCCACATTCCAAAAACATGCATGGTAGGCTGATTGGACACATTAAATTTCCCCTAGGTATCGGTGTGAGTGTGCTTGGTTGTCCGTCTTCTTGTGCCCTGCGATCGGCTGGCCACCGATCTAGGTGTCTCCTGCCTCTGGCCTGGAATCAGACCAAAGAGCTGTCGAAGGACACCAGGGACAAAATTGTAGACCTGCACCAGGTTGGGGAGACTGAATCTGCAATAGGTAAAACGCTTGGTGTAAAGAAATCAACTGTGGGAGCAATTATTGGAAAATGGAAGACATACAAGACCACTGATTATTTCCCTTGATCTGGGGCTCCATGCAAGATCTTACCCCGTGGCGTCAAAATGATAACAAGAACGGTGAGCAAAAATCCCAGAACCACACGGGGGGACCTAGTGAATGACCTACAGAGAGCTGGGACCACAGTAACAAAGGCTACTATCAGTAACACAATGACCCACCAGGGAATCAAATATAGAATACTGAATTGCATCCGAAGAACACCCTACCCACTGTGAAGCATGGGGGTGGAAACATCATACTTTGGGGCTGTTTTTCTGCAAAGGGACCAGGACATCTGATCTGTATAAAGGAAAGAATGAATGGAGCCATGTATTGAGAGATTTTGCGTGAAAATCTCCTTCCATCAGCAAGGACATTGAAGATGAGACGTGGCTGGGTCTTTCAGCATGACAATGATCCCAAACACACAGCCAAAGCAACAAAGGAGCGGCTTCGTAAGAACAATTTCAAGGTCCTGGAGTGGCCTAGCCAGTCTCCAGATCTCAACCCCATAGAAAATCTGTGGAGGGAGTTGAAAGTCCGCGTTGCCCAAGGACAGCCCCAAAACATCACTGCTCTAGAGGAGATCTACATGGAGGAATGGGCTAATTGGGTTATTGCCAACACATACATAACAAGGTATTGAGATGAACTTTTGGTATTGAACAAATACTATATACCGTAATTACTCGAATATAACACGCAGGTTTTTGCAAAATAATTAATTCCAATAGTTGGGGGTGCGTGTTATAATCAAAAACTTTTTTTTTTTTTTTTTTTTTTTTTTTTTTTTTTGTGTCTTGTTACATGGCCCTTAGCCTGGTGCTTTTTCTTGCCAAATAAATTGAATTGAAATTGAATTGAATAAAATAAATTACAAATTTTCGATCGAAAAAAGCATTGTCAAACTCACTTTGACGCACGGATTTTACGTCATCTCGTAGAGCCGACGCACGGATTTTACGTCATCTCGTGAAGCCGAGACCACCACTGCCCCCCTCTAGCCTCGTACCCGTCTCAGTTCACCCTCTCTCAGTTCAGTGTTATAATCAATAACTAAAATAAATTACAAATTTTCGATCGAAAAAAGCATTGTCAAACTCACTTTGACGCACGGATTTTACGTCATCTCGTAAAGCCAATCGGATGATGTGTTGTGGGAGGAAGAGGAAGTGGATGAAGGAAGCGTGGACGTTGATAGGATTCTCAACGAAGAGATGTATGAGAGGACAGACAAAGAGAGAGAGGAACTTTTCATTTGAAGGATTCTAATGAATAAATTTGTTTGAACAAAACAATCGTGAAACGAAGAAAAAAAGGTAAGATTTCTGATTTTCATCAGCGGGAAATTTTAGGTGCGCACTATATTCGAGTACTGCGTTTTTCCAGATTTTTTTGGCCCAAAGTTATACCTGCGTGTTATTTTCGAGTGCGCGTTATATTCGAGTAATTACGGTAATAATATTCACCTTGATTTGCAAATAACTTCTCTAAAAATCAAACAATGTGATGTTCTGTTTTTTTTCTCCACAATTTATCTCTCATGGTTGAGGTTTACCCATGTTGACAATTACAGGCCTCTCTAATCTTTTTAAGTAGGATAACTTGCACAATTGGTGGTTGACTAAATACTTATTTGGCCCACTGTAGCTACCAATGCAGTCACCTTAGATAATCTCCTCAGAGCACTGTATGTATCATATTTTAACGGATATTGACCATTTCCGTGTTTAAGCCGTACACTTAAAATTACCTTAAAATCGTTGAATTTTATGATTTCTCTCATATAAGAGACCCCGTGAATCACAATTTTATCCTCCATATTCATGGTTTAAATAGGGAGTAGAAATGTGTTACTTTGAAGGGAAAATCTTTTTAAAAATCATCGCACGTGGTATATCTGAGATACTGTATGAATCGAAAGGATCGTCTGCTGGATTGCACATTACGAAAGGGTGTTGCCTATACATGGATAAATTCAAAAAGGAAGTCACGTGAGCAGTACAACCAGTAAGTGTGTCCGAGTCTCTGGCTGGAATAGTAGCATGAGATACACATTTTGCAGGTATCAAGGCTTATATTTTAATGGTCGACCGCAAGACCTTTGAACAGCCTTAACAACTATTGGGATGTGCTGACATGGTAAACACTACGAACACATGTACAAAGGTTAGTCGGGTCTGGCCAATCAGTGCACGTTTAACTACCGGTAAAAGGTAAGATGGCGGCGCCCTGAGCAAGCAATGGCAGGCACAAGTAAGTGTACAAGTATTTTTTTCACGTTTTATGCAAGATACGTTTTTTTTCTTGAATTTCATTCATACGGGATGAATAAAGTTTAATCTAACCTAATATCTCATAGACGTCAAAATAAATTTTGTTTAGCGTTTAATCTGTTTATCTTTTCTCTGTTGTGAAATAAATGACCGTACCGGCCGCATTATCTTGCCTTATGGCGTTTTGTCTTTGTCACCTTGCAGTTTCGTGTATTTCAAGTCTAATTTTGCCCATATAAGCTGTAACCTTGATTCAGTCGTCATTTATTTTTTGAGTTTCAAATATGGCTTAAAGCGAGAAAATACAGTGATTTTAAATCATAAACCTATAGTCATATAAGCAAAGGAAAATTTCAGGCCATAAATCATAGCATGGAGTCAACGTATAGTTCCATGTTCTTTCACTCAGCCCTCACTTTGTTTAAAAGAGTATGTGCATGTCCATGGATATGTTGACCATATGTGTGGTCAGATCCTTGTATGTTTTTCTCCTATTTAAAGGGCTCAAACTTCAGACAATAAAGTTTGTCCAATGCACATCATGACACATGCAATCATTTTTAACGCTCTACAAGTCAGTTTTAACTAACCCCCAAATGTATTGTTCTATTTCAGGACGAGCCATTGATGTTAAATATTTTACATAGTGTACTAATCAAAAATGATTTACTACAAGCTTTGTTTTTTCCACTGGGTGTGACTTTCATTCTTTCATCTTTCGTAATGCCAGTCAGCCGTAGGACACGTATGAAGAAAGACAACCACATTCACATTCATATGGCTACTGGCATGTGAACCACTACACCATCAGGGTGTGACTTAAATACTATCTATGGACTACTCATTATTTTTCTGAATGTGGCTCTCATTCAGGTGCACTTAAAAGTCGGAAAATGATGATACACTGTGATCCTTCACCACGTCGCGGCTTCAGTACATATAAAAAACAAGTTCATAAAAATGTCAAAATTCATGCTGCTCAGCGAACTGGACGACAGAGAGCCTCAGTGAACGTGGATTTTTTTCAGAAATGCGAGCCCCGGGCGACCTAACGCCGGACGCCATGTTCCTAAACCAAAAATATAGCTTGCTCAGCGGACTCCAGGAGCCTCGTTGTCGCTGATGGTGCAAGCTCCGGGCGACGTTACGGCAGAAGCCTTCGCCCTTGTCCGAAAATAGAGGCCTTCGGGCGGCTAAGAAGTGGAAAGTTAGTTTCCATTTAAAGTCCGGTCAGTGGGATGACACATTTGCTCTTATCCGAAAATAGAGCTCTCTGGCTGGACGGTGTGGAGGAGCAAGGTGGAAGCTTAATTTCCCCCCGAACAATGACGGCAATAACGATGAATGGGGTCTAAATACTTTGAACCTGGATTTGAACCCAGGTCTTCCTGGTCTCCCAAATAATTTTTGGTGAGTATAATATGGCTATATTCCTAAATAATATTTCAATTGTGGGCCTGGTTCTGATACCTGAAAAGCTCCAGTGTTTGTATTTAATCACTAAATGTTGCTAGGATGTGGATTTTACCCCAGTTTAATTTTTGCCGTTTCGCCATTGACGTCCATCGCTGTCTTTTGCCGAGGAAATCACCCCCCCTGGCCTGGTTGTAATGTCTCAAAAGCTCCAGTATTTGTATTCAATCAATAAATGCTGCTAAGAAGTGGATTTTACCTAATTTTAGTGCATTTTTTGTCATTTCACGTATGGACGTATCGACGTTCATCGCTGTCTTTTTACCGGGGAAATGATACTCCGGGCCCGGTTCTGATATCTAAAAAGCTCCAGTATTTGTATTTAATAAATAAATGCTGTTTTTGGCTGGATTTTACCCCATTTTCGGGCAATGTTTGTCCGTACGCCATTGATGTTCATCGCTGTCTTTTCCCGGGAAAATCGCCCCTCTGGCCTGGTTTTAATGTCTGAAAAGCTCCAGTATTTGTATTTAATCATGAACTGCTGCTAGGAAGTGGATTTTACCCCATTTTGTGCATTGATTTATTGATTATTTTTTATGTGTCGCAGCTGTAGCTGCAGTAGAGGTTTTATAGCCATAAAATAGTTTTTGAGGGTTAGATTGATACGTTGAAGGCGCTACAAGAAAATGCACCGACCGCCACTGATTAGTGGGTGGGTTTCAGTACAAAAAGGAATTTCCATATAAGGATTTTTCTGCGGCCAGCTAGTCTGATAATTAACTTGATTTAGCGCTTAGGCATTGAGAATACTGGCAGGATCTTTTGTGCCAGAAATGAAAAATATATCACATCTTCTTGCACACCCAGGTCTTAACAGGAAAGGAACTATCAGTCTAAAGATAAGTGTGGAAAGTGTAGGAGAAATAAGCATCCGTGTCAGTGGTCAACCCTTAACCCGGTATCGATCGAACCCTCGGGGTTCGGTGAGTCGTTCTCAGGGGTTTGGTGGAGCCTCTGCCGCGGAGGTCAAGACACATCGACTCATCATGTCTATACACGATAAAATGCCCCGCTTGACCATCACTGGGTGCAGATGATCACGTGACAATCAGTACGGCGAGGAATTTATATATCTTGGATTTGGAAAAAAAACTGATTTTATTTAACACTAAAGTTGGGTTTGGTGAATGTGCATATGAAACTGGTGGGGTTTGGGAGCTCATGGTTAAGAACCACTGATCTATGTGATAATACAAACAGAATATATGATTAGTGTTAGTAATGTCAAAAGGGTTATAGGCTGGTGAGCAATGTTCCCTCTAATTTTTCGTTGGTCTGGGCAGAAAGACAACCTCCCTGAGCGCACTGAGTACCAGTGTTAGCGAAATCATCGGTACTCGGATGATTCGCCTAAAGACGTTTCGCCGACGGACGTTTGACAGACGGGCAGGTCGCTGAATGGACGTTCGGCCGAACTGAGGTTTCTCCGAAACGGGATTCGCGCGCTCGCCCCGCCCCTGGATCGTGTGTGAACATTTTTTTCAACCTCGGCCCGCGGGCCATATACGGCCCGTTAGGATTTTTAATCCGGCCCGCCGCCGGCGTTGTCGAAATTATAGTAAAAATCAATGTTAGTCTACCATCAATGGCAGCCCGGGAATAAGCACTCTTGGGCGGGCATGGCAGCCCGGGAATAAGCACTCTTGGGCGGGCATGGCAGCCCGGGAATAAGCACTCTTGGGCGGGCATGGCAGCCCGGGAATAAGCACTCTTGGGCGGGCAGATGTAGCAGAACCGAGCCTTAAAATGACAGCAATCGGGTCAAATCCATCCTAGAACAGCATTTAATGATTAAATACAAATACTGGAGCTCTTTGGACATTAGAACCGAGCCCAGGGAAGTGAATTCCTCGGTAAAATGTCGCGATGATGTCACGATGAAGGCAAAAAAACGTCTATATACGTCCATTCGCCAAACAGCTCAAAATGCTCTCAAATTCGGTCAAATCCAGCCGAAAACAGCGTTTAATGATTAAATACAAATACTGGAGCTCTTTGGACATTAGAACCAAGCCCAGGGAAGTGAATTCCTTGGTAAAATGTCCCGATGATGTCGCGATGGAGGCAAAAAAACGTCCATTCGCCAAACGGCTCAAAATGC
This sequence comes from Stigmatopora argus, assembly GCF_051989625.1. NCBI lineage: Eukaryota > Metazoa > Chordata > Actinopteri > Syngnathiformes > Syngnathidae > Stigmatopora > Stigmatopora argus. The sequence goes on along the minus strand of NC_135388.1, from coordinate 22,331,817 downwards.
TCTCAAATTCGGTCAAATCCAGCTGAAAACAGCGTTTAATGATTAAATACAAATACTAGTAGTTGTATTTAATCATTAAACTAACAAATACTAGTATTTGTATTTAATCATTAAACGCTGTTTGAACGAACGTTCATTCGGCGACCTGTCCGTCTGTCAAACGTCCGTCGGCAAAACGTCTTTAGGCGAATCATCCGGTCACGACATCATCATTGCTCGCTATGGGCACACCAGTATCACACCTGCCACAAGCAGGTGCATGTCAATGTTCCCTCTAATTTGTCATGTAAAACATGCTGTAAAACACGAAAAACATAAGAGTGGACAGAGCTACTGCCACTGGCTGCCGCTTAAACGACGCCATCATGGGGAAAGGGGTAAAAAATAAAAAATAAATAAATAAATAAAAAAAACTTCCGAAATTTTTCTTTTACTGCGCGCCATATGATTGCTGCTTCGCAGAGAAGACGAGAGTAGTGCGCAATTGCGCACGCGCGCAGCTTAGAGGGAACATTGCTGGTGAGGATATATTTTGAGTATGACAGGTTAAAGAGTATATACAGAGAGTATATATTTTAAGTAGATAACAGTCCTCATATGACTTTTAATTTAACGGTTTAGTGTCGGCTCCTCCTGTCCCCTAGTTCAGTATTATCCAACCACTGTTCCGCAGCACACCATGAGCGATGGTCAGGTCTTCTGCAGGAAATTACAAGAAGCCATTCATTGTAAAATCTTGAGAGAAATACCTTAATATTCCGAGATTGAAATTGAATTATTATGAGATTAAAATAAAAAATATGATCAACATTAAATTATAGATTGTATTTTTACATGATTTAAATAGTAATACTATGAAATTAAAGTCATTTTGTTGCTTATTGTTCTGTAACCTGAACCAGAAGTTGTTTGGCTTCACAGGCTTCAACTTTATTCGAAGTTAAGTCCGTGTAAGCACAAAACTGCTGTATGCGTAATGTTAGGAGATTGAAGTTATTTTGGGAATAAAAAGTCGTAATATTAAAAGATTTAAGTCGTTTTCTTGTTTTTACGTTACTACATGAAATGGTCATTGTTTGGTTAAGTAGGTAGGTAGGGCATTAACCTTTGGCAACCTAACATCTGTGTGATCATAACATTGCTTTTCATGTAGTATCAGGAGATTTAAGTAATATTGAGAGTAAATGACATAAAATAATTAGTAGATTAAAAAGGTCACATTACTGATTTTACATCACTGGAACCGGTAGTTGTTTGGGGTCTGCAGACATCCACTTTTGGTGACATTATGTTACGATTCGGCTGATCGTGGAACATGGCGGTTGGACCCAAAAGGGAATTTTGGATTATCAATAACGAGCAGCTGGTCATAAGAGGAAGCGAAGCTCAGAGAGACACAAGAGGTGAAAAGCAAAGACACACTCACTTCCACCCAAAACCCTAACAAGACATGACAATACCCCCCACCTAAGGGATGAATGCAAGACGTCCCAAAACCAGACCCTACCTCAGAAAAAAAGGAAGGCAGCCAGCAGGCGTGTAGTCCAAAATGTGAGACAAAGCCCAAATGTCAATAATAGAAAAACCCAGGCTGGGACTGTGTGGTGGGGCTTTGAAACATAATCCGGTCAGTTCGGCAGCCATCTGGTCCGGCCCGTGAGGAGGCGTCGGGCTGGCCGGTCCGGCCCATGAGGAGACCAGGCACTCTGCCCTGAACGGACTCCTGAACATGAGAAGGGTCGCCGGCCGCCTTACCCTGAACAAGTGATAGGTCGTCGGCCGCCCCGTCCTGGTCGCTAGGAGGGCTGCCGGTCGCCTTGTCCTGAGAGCCAGCCTTCGTGGCCAGAGAGCTGGCCGCCTTGTCCCGAGAGCCGGCCGCCTTGTCCTGTGAGCCGGCCTCCCCGGCCTGTGAGCATGGAGGGATGCCGGACGCCTCGCCCTGGGAACATGATGGGTTGTAGGCGTCGGGGCCACCATCCTGAAGCACGTCGCGATCTAGTGGCGGAACGGGCGCTTCCATATCTCCCTTCTCTACCACACCAGAATCAAATGATCAACTCATCAGCAAGATGTCCAGAAGCTTTATACCGATCCGGATTATTTGATTCAGGTGTGTTGGTGGAGGGAGACATGGAAAACAGACTGGATAGGGGCTCTCGAGGACCGGACTTGGCCACCCGGTGGGACACAAGAGGCCAAAATCAAAGACACACACACACCCAAAACCCTAAAAAGACACTACACATTACACACGTCAGTGTGAAAAAATTACCTTTTGGAATAGAAGACCCATGAATTGCATTGGCATGATGGGCACTTCTTTCACCAATACTTCACACTGCTCCCATACCAGCTTTATGGGTCTTATATCTGGTGAAAAATATTATAAATCATTATTTCTAAGCCGGCTTGTGGTGTAGAGGTTAACTCGCCTGACTTCTTTCGGGCAGGTGCGAGTTTGTTTCCAGCTGGTGGTGGTATATTTGTGAGTGTGTATGGTTATTTGTCTCTATGTGTGCCCTACGACTGACTGGCGATCAGTCCTGGGTCTGCCTTTTGCCGAAAGTCAGCTGGGTTAGGCTCCAGCAACCCATGTAATCCTTTCGAGGATGCGTGAATGAATGTATGAATGAATGAGTCATTATTTTCAACCTTCTCAATATCTTTTTCTTAAAAATGTGAATGTTTTTATATCTTAATGAATTTGTCCAGGAAGACTTGCAGCAAGATAAGCTCTATACTGTAGTGCAAAATTTACTGCATTCTACCAAAAAAATGAGGACTTTTCAAATATCATTTTAAAGTTTTAAAAATTACTAATATGTGGAGATTCAGTCAAAACCGCCAGATTGTAGATTGTGCAATATTTTAGAATTTTAGAATTACCTTGCCCGGACGTGACTTTTTAAATTACTTATTTATGTTTTTACTGGGAAACACGCACTTTGTGGAATAGCACCACTAATTTTGTTATACGCAGCTGTTGTATAATGACAATAAAGGCTTTTGACTTGACTTGACATTGCACTGGTGGGAGGCTAGTATAAGAATCAGTGATACTATATAATACACAGATAATAAATTGTGATTTAGTATTGTCATAATAATAGATGACAGGCCCTTGAAATAGAGAGAAATACAAATGAAAAAATAACCATGATGATAACTTGTCGAATAACTCACTGTGTTTACAGCAAGGCCTCGGTCACTGTAAGCAAAATTGTTGTACCCTGCAGTGATAAAGAACTTCCTGTTTACAAAAACTTTCATTTAAGATTTAACTATAACATCTGCAGGAGCTGGAAGGCTATGATACCAGTTTAATGGCCAATAGCAATTCTTCCCTTCAGCCTGTTTCACCCTTGGTTTTGCACCTTTATGAGAAGCAATATAGTCCCTAAGGATAAGGTGAAGGGCTTAGATAAAGGAGTGAATAGCCTGAATCACACAACCTCACTTGAAACCAGGGGGTATGTGGCCCCACCCGCACCGGCTCACAAAGAGCAATGACACAGCTGGTGGTGGGAGGTTAGGCTTAATCGCATCCAAAGTCCTGCTAAAATTGAAAATTAGGGCATTATTCTACCATGCAGTTTTGTTTTTCATCTATTTTGTAAGACGTCTCTAAACATTAAGTCAATTTATGGTGTTAGATAAACACACGTTTTCTCACGGGCTTTCCCCTAACTCCCTGTCCCAGGTGGGGAGTGGAGCAACTGACAGACTGATGTCTGTCATCATTTGTTTGTGGAGGACAAACTCTCTGCAACGAAGGGGTGGGTTTTTTTGGGTGTTGGACCACCCCTTGGTGCCGGATTAAAAAACATTCCTGCGATATATGTTGTGATCTCAATTAATGTGTTCTAAATTGTTTTTGCACTATTTATTTCATTTAATTACTTCATTAAAAAATATTAATATATATTCCTGTGCAAAAACTATTTGAAACCTATCACACAATATTTATTTTAACATTCAAGTTGTGGATTTTCTTACCGACAGACCGATGTACAGGGTGGTTGGAAAGTAATTGCTCCAAAATCATCATGCCACATGTCAGCATTGAAATTCATTACGAAACTATCTCAGACAAGTGTTGAATAAAACCTCAAGTTTTATTTCAGGTTTTAGAAGTGCTCAAATGTAGCCACCATTGGCAGCACAGAAAATATAAACCCATTATGAGAATTCCTCTCAAACATGCCTCACCCAGTCGTGGCCAACCTTGTTGATTGGAGCTTAAGTTGCATCACGCAAAATGCTAAATCTCAGTGTCTGTTAATTCTGAAACAGTTTTTATGGGCCTTAACTTACCGTATTTATTTGCATATAAGCCACATTTGTCGGACAAAAAATGATGACTGAATCGAGGGTACAGCTTATATGCGCATAAAAAGACAACATGCACGAAACACCATAACGCCATGACGCCATGACGGCATGACGCCATGACGCTATGACGCAAGACAATGCGGCCGATACGTTCATTTATTTCAAAATAGAGGAAAGATAAACAGATAAAACGCTAAACAAAATTAATTTTGACGTCTATGAATGAAATTCAAGGAAACAAACGTATCTTGCATAAAAGGTGAAAAAACCCACTTGTGATGGCCCCCACTCGTTCATGGTGTCGGCAGCCCACCCCTGTTATGAACGTGCTTTGACTGGCCAGACGTGAGTAGCCTTGAGAGATGTGTTCTTAGCTTTTACCATGTCAGCACATCTAACAGTATTTAAGGCTTATCAAAGGTCTTGCGGTCGATCGTTAAAATATCAGCCTTGAAACCTGTGTAATGTGTATCTCATGCTATTATTGCACCCAGAGACTTGGTGAAGAAATCCATCGTGATGAAAACGGCACTTTTGCTAATTAAAATTTCATCTCCTGTTTAAAAAATGCTTTAATTTTCCCATTAAAATTTTACTTAATATGATTTTGTCCTTCAAGCCACCATACGGGTTCCACAATTTGACCGTCGTTGATCATTTTTTGGTGCTTCTAGTCATGTGGTTGATCATTTTTGATGGTTGTTAGTCGCTCAGGATTTAGAGTGGCGCACGGTGATTTTAAATAACTATAACATAAAAGCATTTATCTGCTCATCTTGAAATGTATACGAGGTCACGAGTGATCACTTACTTACGGGTTTGAACAAAACAATGAAAGCGTGCGAACCTGCCAAAAGTTAGATTTGTAATTAACATTACAGTAACAGTAAAAACACACATCCTGGTTGTGCTTCCGTTACTTCTTTTTTGAAAGGAAATTGTACATTTGGAAAAATATTTAAAAACTGGCAGGAAATACTTAAAAGCACAAAAAACAAAGGAACTACAATTGAAGGAGAAAACAATCTGTGACCTAAAGGACATAGCCACAACGTTAAATGATCACTTTATAGACTTAAAGAACTGACACCTAGCATCCCTCAAATAGAATACCACCCACCACAACTACTAAACACCAATGAACCCATTCTTAATCTTAACATAGTTTCGCAGTCACAAGCAATGTTCCCTCTAATTTTTCGTTGGTCTGAGCAGAAAGTCAACCTCCCTGAGCGCACCGAGTACCAGTGTGAGCGACATCATCGGTACTCGGATGATTCGCCTAAAGACGTTTCGCCGACGGACGTTTGACAGACGGGCAGGTCGCCGAATGAACGTTCGGCGGAACGTCCATTCGGCGACCTGTCCGTCTGTCAAACGTCCGTCGGCGAAACGTCTTTAGGCGAATCATCCGGTCACGACATCATCATTGCTCGCTATGGGCACACCAGGATCACACCTGCCACAAGCAGGTGCATGTCAATGTTCCCTCTAATTTGTCATGTAAAACATGCTGTAAAACACGAAAAACATAAGTGGAGAGAGCTACTGCCACTGGCTGCCGCTTGAACGGCGCCATCATGGGGAAAGGGGTAAAAAAAAAAAAAAAAAAAAAAATCCGATTTTTTTTTTACTGCGCGCCATATGATTGCTGCTGCGCAGAGAAGACGAGAATAGTGCGCAATTGCGCACGCGCGCAGCTTAGAGGGAACACTGGTCACAAGTAGAAAAATCAGTATCTGGCCTGAAAAGCTCCAAAGCAAGAGATGTGTTTAGCATGGATGTAACATTTCTGAAATACCACAAAGAATCTCTCATACTCCATTAACCACTATTGTAAACAAATCCATAAACGAGAGTCTCTTCCCTGAACCCTGGAAGTGCTCAGTTATCACACCGGTCTTCAAATCAGGGAACCCCGCATTAACAACAACTACAAGACCTATAAGCATCCTTCCGGCCATCTCAAAAGTCTTAGAAAAGATAGTAATTGAGCCAGGGCCTGGTAAATATTAATTTTTGTGTCAGAAATATATTTGTCTCACAAAATAAATGTATTTTAATTTGGCCCGCAGAAAATAAATATATTTAAATTTTCGCTGTAGAAAATTGAAAATTATTGGAATATATTTCTAAATCCAGTTTTTTAATATTTAGCAAATTTAAAAAAGAAAATTGGTGTGTAACTCGTTAAGTTTCAAGGAAATTTATCACATTTGGCTACCTTTATAATTGTGCTCTGACATTGAGGGGGCGCACGTCACTCTAGAGCAGGGGTCTCAAATTACCTGGGGGCCGCTAGAGGCCAAGTCTGGGTGAGACTGGGCCGCATCAGGATTTCCACAAGAAAAGCGCTGATAAAACATTCCAACGTTATCAAATATCTTTATTTTTTTACAAAAAATAATGAATTAGATAAATTAACTTAAAGATGAATAAAAAATCAATCAATCAGTAATACAAAAATAAAATAATAATAATGAGAGATATACACTGGCTGCCTAAGTAGAGAAAATGAATTATTTTTATTCCGTTTCAAATGTCTGTATTAACAGCTCTTTAACCTTTAACTTTCTGAACTTGAATGGAACATTGAATATGAAATATTCTTAACACGGCTTCTCTTGCCTACTCCTTGCTGCTAGAGACCTGGCAGCGCTTCTTCTCACATAGCTGAGTCACATTTGGCTTGAGGGAGGAAGCAGTGGAGACCCTCAGTAGAGCTTGAAGATGCTCATCAGTAAGTCTGGACCTGTACTTGGACTTATTGAAGTTCAAGGTGGAGAAGAGCTTCTCACACAAGTATGTGCTCCCAAAAAGGCACATGGTCCGCTTGAACATTCGGGAAAGTTCAAGGAAGCTGGGGGTCAACTCTCTCAAAAATTGCCCAAGCTTGTCTGCTTCTCCACTCACCTCCCTGAACTTGGCTTTGAGTGCAGAGTTGCACTGCAGGTCAATGAGCTCCATTTGAAGCTCAGGAGGGGCATCTTGCACATCAAAGGAGAAGGGGTCCGCAAAAATTTGAAATGTGGCTTTGTGTGTCTTGAAGTCTGCAAATCTGTGATCAAATTCCTCCTGTAGCTTCGAAATGGCCTCAACATACTTCTCACCACTGAATGGTGTGCCTGCATCCACGAGAGCCTTGCATGCTTGGAAATGGCAAAGGTTTGCCTGAGAGAGCTGGGCTTTCCATAACACAAGTTTAGTGCAGAATGCTCTCACGTTGTCATAGGCAGCACTGACAAGTTGCCCCTGGCCTTGTAACTTCTTGTTCAGTACATTAAGCTCATGTGTGATATCAACAAGAAAAGCCAAGTCCATGAGCCATTTGGGATCACTTAGCACAGGAACAGCAACCTCGTCTATCTCCATGAAGTCTTTTACTTTTGCTCTCAACTCAAAAAATCTCTTCAACACGTTTCCCCTGCTGAGCCAACGTACCTTAGTGAAGTAGAGCACATCCCCATATTCTGACTCAATTTCCTCTAAAAAAGCACGGAACCTTCTGTGCTTTAAGCCCCTGGATCTGATTTGGTTGACGCATTTCACAACGACAGACATCACATTGTCAAACTTCAGGCATCTGCTGCAAAGGGCCTGCTGATGTATAATGCAGTGCAGAGCTATGGCCTCCTCCACACCCTCCTCTTCCAGTTTTTTTTGAACAAGTGCTATCAGTCCATTCTTCCTCCCTGTCATTGATGGGGCTCCATCGGTTGTTATTCCAACAAAGCTCTTCCATGGCAAACCGGCATTCTTAATGGCATCACACAGCTGGTGAAATATGCCTAAAATGCCTTTCCTATTCCTGCATCCTCACCCTCTTGCCACTGGAACAACGAAATTTCCCGAATACGGGATGAATAAAGTTATCCAATCCAATCCAATCCAATCCAATTTATGTATATTGTCTGTGATGTCTGTGGTCTCATCAAGAGCCACTGAATATACACTGAAACATTGTGCTTTCTCACACAGTTGATCATAAATGTCACTTGACAGGTGAGAAATGCGCTCTGCCACGGTGTTGGCAGAAAGCATGATGTGGTTGAACAGACTTTTCTTTTCTGGACAGACAACATGTGCAGCCTGTAATATGCACTTTTTGATAAATTCACCTTCTGTGAATGGCTTTCCTGCTTTAGCAATCAACTCACAAACGGCGTAGCTAGCTTCGACTGCTGCATTACTGTCTTTGGTAGCCTTCTTGAAGAAATCCTGTTGCCTCAGAACACATGTTTTAAGACTGGCAACCTGGTTGGCTCTCTCATATCCCTGGTATTTTTCGTACTCCTCAGCATGTCTCGTAGTATAATGACGTTTCAAATTGTATTCCTTGTGCACCGCAACTTTTTCAGTGCAAATGAGACAGGTCGGGCTGCCCCTGTGTTCAACAAAGAAATACAGACGCTCCCCTACTTACGAACATTCAACTTACGAACAACGGTACATACGAACATGTCTGCAAATTGCGTTTAAGTCCAAAAATGTTCGCAAGTCCAATTTTGTATTTCGCGCCTTTTTCGGAGTAGTACTTCTTTCCGCCGCTAATACCGACGCCTGGCGCTGTGAGAGCTCAGCTCACCCAGCATCTACCTTCTTCTTCGTTGCAATGCGGAAGTGCGTGAATGTATCTCCAGTGTGCAAAGAACCTTTTTCATTTGTATCATTAAATATCTCATGCATCCAATATTGAATATGGTTGGTAAAAAGCTAAAGGCTTCTATTGAGGGAGTTGCAAGGAAGAGGCAAGCCATTTCATTTGAAACGAGTGGCAATAATAACGAAGCTTGATGCGCGTGAGAGTGGTGAGCGTTTCACGGGCATTGAATCGTTCGACCGTCAGTACCATTTATAAACAGAAAGATCGAGCAGCAGGACCAAAATATTGAACGTTGCACAAAGTTTGCAAATCAATTGAATGATGCCATACAGTGCTACCGCATCATTCATGATGAAAAAAAGAAGAAAACTGTGCAATCGTCATTAGGTCGCTTCTTTTGGCCAGTTTCTAATACATAAATCTCTCTCTCTCTTTACAGTACTGTACATATTCTCTCCATTTTATTAAATGTTTTTTTTTCAGTACAAACCAATGCGTGTTACTTATACAAGCCTTAAACATACAAATGCACTTATATAAACCTTCAATATACTTATATCGGCCTTAAACATAAATTATAATACAAAATATAGCACTGAATCAACTTACAAACAAATTCAACTTATGAACAATCGCTCGGAACCAATTGCGTTCGTAAGTAGGGGAGTGCTGTATTGCACTCCCCACTTTTCTTGAAACTGTCTGTGCTCATCACCGACCTTTCTCTTCACGCCAGGCTTTGAAAGAGACATCTCTGGGGCTCTGTAATATGTTTTTCCACTTGGAATGAGTCTCGGGTTGATCTTTCACGTTCAGTCGCGCGGGTTTGTGGAGCATGCGCACTTTCGCTCTCCGTTTCTCCATTTCGCTCGCGAAGATGGCTACACTGACACAGGCTGGATCACGGATCATAGCGCCTCATTCAGTTGTATGCTGAGAGCAGCGGAAGAGTGTGCGCGCGGAGCGGAGTGATCGGCTTCACGGCTTCTCCTCCGCCCAGCTGATTGGAGGAATGAATGAGTGAGTGAGCGAGGCACTGGACAGCCCGGCCGATGTCCCGCCCTCCAGAGCCGTATACCTCACCGTGATTGGTTCATTCAGCTCCGAACACAACAAGTGTCATTCATATCAATCTTAGGGGCCGCACGAACATTAATCTTTCATATTACGACGGGGGCCGCAAATTATCATCCCGAGGGCCGCAGTTGGCCCGCGGGCCGCGAGTTTGAGACCCCTGCTCTAGAGCTTGCTCCGTGGTGCAAAATGCCTCAGTACACCACAGTAAGGAATTACCGTAATTACTCGAATATAACACGCAGATTTTTGCTATATAATTAATTCCAATAGTTGGGGGTGCGTGTTATAATCAATAACTAAAATAAATTACAAATTTTCGATCGAAAAAAGCATTGTCAAACTCACTTTGACGCACGGATTTTACGTCATCTCGTAAAGCCGACGCACGGATTTTACGTCATCTTGTAAAGCCGACGCACGGATTTTACGTCATCTCGTAAAGCCGAGACCACCACTGCCCCCCTCTAGCCTCGTACTCGTCTCAGTTCACCCTCTCTCAGTTCAGTGTTATAATCAATAACTAAAATAAATTACAAATTTTCGATCAAAAAAAGCATTGTCAAACTCACTTTGACGCACAGATTTTACGTCATCTCGTAAAGCCGACGCACGGATTTTACGTCATCTTGTAAAGCCGACGCACGGATTTTACGTCATCTCGTAAAGCCGAGACCACCACTGGCCCCCTCTAGCCTCGTACTCGTCTCAGTTCACCCTCTCTCAGTTCAGTGTTATAATCAATAACTAAAATAAATTACAAATTTTCGATCGAAAAAAGCATTGTCAAACTCACTTTGACGCACGGATTTTACGTCATCTCGTAAAGCCAATCGGATGATGTGTTGTGGGAGGAAGAGGAAGTGGATGAAGGAAGCGTGGACGTTGATAGGATTCTCAACGAAGAGATGTATGAGAGGACAGACAAAGAGAGAGAGGAACTTTTCATTTGAAGGATTCTAATGAATAAATTTGTTTGAACAAAACAATCGTGAAACGAAGAAAAAAAGGTAAGATTTCTGATTTTCGTCAGCGGGAAATTTTAGGTGCGCACTTTATTCGATTACTGCGTTTTTCCAGATGTTTTTGGCCCAAAATTACCTGCGTGTTATTTTCGAGTGCGCGTTATATTCGAGTAATTACGGTAATCCAAATATATTTCAATAATGGGGCAAAAATTATATTGGCGCTCACCGTGAGAAAATTGTTATCATTTTTTAATGGGAAAAATAGATTTAAAGCCCAAAAACTAAATTTTGATGACCCCTGGAACTACAACCGAAATCAAGAAGAAAATTGCGCTTTTTGGGTTCGTGGTTGTAGATTTATATGGAAAAAATTGAAAACTATGGTGAACCTTCCAAAGGAGCATTGGATGAGACGATCCCAAAATAAAGTGTCACCATCGCTTCGTTCTTCTTGGACATGTTGAGTCAATGTCGAGTACGGGATAACGTTCGCAATTAGTGGTGCACAGCTCAAAGTGTGCGGTCAACGTGGGGAAATGCATGACTAGCTCTCAGTGGCCTGACCAATAATCAGCTACATTGTGATCACGTGGATTACGCATGCACATGCAATACTGGCGTATGCGCACGTGCGTGCACTGTGCACAGCGCACACAGCATTTGATCTTGAATGCATGGAGAAATGCAAGCAATGTGTGTGCAGGCGTGTTTTTTGGGCGCATGCATTTGCGGATTTTTCGCACGCTACGGAAAATGGCCGAGGAAAATTATACAAAATAATTTTGGTTTGGCGACCAATAATTGATAATTTTCAGCATGAACATAAATATATTTACATCGTGAAAGTCCAATTGAAAATAAATTTATGGCATTAAACTGCAATAATTTTCTACCAATTATTTATTGCCGACCCCTGAGCGGAGCAAATTGTGGATCACATTAATAGCAGTCCATACAACCTTAACAGGCTGCAATTCGGCTTTAGAAAACATCATTCTACCGAAACGGTGGTTTGTTTCTTTTTAGAAAACATAAAATCCAAACTAGATTAAGGCGGGGTCATTCGTGCAGTCTTCATTGATCTCAAAAAGGCATTTGATGCCATCAACCACCACATACTGCTGACTAAACTATCTAATTATAATTTCTCACCAAGCACGCTGTTAGGTTTGCTTGGTTTTCTTATGCTTTTTTTCTCCTTGGTGTCCTGTCCGAGTGATTGCCCATTGTGTTCACCTGACGTTTCTCCACCCCCGGTGTATCCCCTGCTTGCTTGCTGCCAGGTGATCCTAATTGTCTCGTCAACCCATGTCATTAACATGAATTGATTATGTTCATTAATGTGTGCTGTCCCTTATTAAATCAATCAATCAATCAATCAATTTGTGATTGTGAAATAAAACAAAATTCTGCTTTGATTTTTTTCATTTTATTTCTTTTTTGAAAGTGACAACTATTGGAGTAATATGAACTTTCGAAAAAAATCGAGATCTTTGACATTAGAAGCAATTTGGCCACCACAACATCTTAAAATTGTAATTTCTATCATTAAAAAGCATCAGGTTCTCATCAAGATAGACTTTTTTCTTTTTTCAAATTGAATAATTTTATATTTTGCATTTACAAAGACAGGCATATTAACTTCCTTATGATATTGACCCTAATAAAGTGCTTTTGATTCATACAATATCTCAGAAATACCACGTGCGATGAATTTTCTTAATATTTTCCCTCAAAGTAACACATTTGTAATCCCTTTTAAAACCATGAATATGGTGGTGAAAATTGCGAGAAATTGTAAAATTCTTCAATTTAAAGCAATTTTAAGTGGCTTATACGCGGAAGTGGGTTGCATGCGAGTAAATACGGTATGTTTGGAATTATGTGTTACTTATAAAAAATATAGAGCTGAACAGGTGATGAATATACAGTTGAACCGAAGCTTCAAAGAACAAACAGAAAGGAAGAAACAGTGAAATGCTCATTATCAATTCAATTACTATGGAGACACCATGTGGAGAGGGAATGCACTGAATAAGCAGTAGAACAGAAAGATGGAAGACAGATTTAGTTTAAAAGGCAAGGACCAGATTGTACTCTGAGCTGCTGTCTGGTGCATACGCACAAACAACATTGGGCATGCGTATTCGTCGAAGTGTACAATTTGTATCAGATATCATTTGTTTCTTCTTTCTTATCAACACTGCTTTTACATTTTCCCAACATTTTCCAAAAGCTTTTGGAGTTTTTCACTGACAGAGAGTTACAATGTTGGGGGTGGGGCAGTGATCGTAGGGGTAGTGCCTTTGGGTGGGGGGAGGCAGGGTGTAATGACTTCCAGCTGCCTTAAGTGTGGGGTTTTGATTTCTACACACCACTTTCCACCTGAAGTTTCATTATATCATCATATATTTCAATTTCGTCTTCTGAATCCTTTTATGAATTCAATCAGAGGGATAATTCATTCACTCATTGAACTTGCATCCTCGCAAGGGTTGCTGGAGCCTATCCCAGTGGACTTGGGAGACAGACAATCATTCGCACACCCAATCATGTCATTACCAAGTGGCATCAATCCCGTGCTTGCCTACACCGCCTTTGTCACAGAGTCGGCTGGGATAGAATCCAGCAGTAGTTTTGATCTGAAAGTTTACCGAAAAAAATGGCCCATAGTTGCACTTTTCCGACCTAAAAAATGTGACACCCTGGTACAAACATTGATTTTCTGAAAAACTGGAGTCCAAATTCCAAAATCGGGAGACAGACAATCATTCGCACACCCAATCATATCATTACCAAGTGGCATCAATCCCACGCTTGCCTACACCCTAGTCGGACGAGTGAACCCCTACACCATCAGGTGGCCAGAGGAATAATCTCATCTCATCTCATTTCCTGAACTGCTTTATCCTCATTAGGGTCGCGGGGAGTGCTGGAGCCTAACCCCGCTGACTTCAGGCTAGAGGAATTGGTGGCCAGCCAATCGCAGGGCACAAGGAGACAAACAACCATTCACGCTCACATTCATACCTAGGGGCAATTCCACGGACGACATCCACGACGGCAAAAAAACAAGTCCCATGCATAAGTGCAATTATTAATTATTATAACAACTTTTCGCCCGGTCCAGTGGCGTAAGTGGTTTGTGCGTAGGCCACAGCTCTGGGGTGCTGGGTTCAAATCCAGGTCATGTCCATCTGTGTGGAGTTTGCATGTTCTCCCCAGACCTGCATGGGTTTCCTCCGGGTACTCTGGTTTCCTCCCACAATCCAAAAACATGCATGGTAGGCTGATTGGACACTCTAAATTGCCCCCAGGTATGAATTTGAGAGTGCATGGTTGTCTGTCTCCTTGTGCCCTGCGATCAATTCAGGGCGTTGTCCCCCGCCTTTGGCCCGGAGTCGTGTGGGATAGGCTCTAGCAGTAGTTTTGATCTGAAAGTTTACCGAAAAAAATGGCCCATAGTTTCACTTTTCCGACCTCAAAAATGCGACACCATGGTACAAATATTGATTTTCTGAAAAACTGGAGTCCAAATTCCAAAATCGGGCACGGTACATCTAGAGGCGTAATTTTGCCAACTTTTGGTGAAAACCGCATTCAAATCGGACTTATGGTCTTGTCTCCATTTCACCCAGACCTCACGGACACGCATACACATAGGTGCACATTGGTGGTGTGCCGTCAGGGCCTTCAGGGCCTCCCCTGCTGACCTAAGAAATATCTAAATCACAGACTGATGTTAATTATATTTTATCCATAAATACTTATTAAATAATTCCAAATTGTCTGTCAGCTTCTTTTCATTGCTTTCCCCCTCGTTGCACTGCTTCCCAATGTGTGTTTTCATATTGAAGCATTTAACCAATCACATTTCAGCCATTATTTGTTGCCAGGGTCAGAAATCTGCCTCAAGGCCTTCACAATCAGTTCTGCAGGCTCTGCTGCATAAAGCAAGCGTTGATAAAACTGTTGCTTTAACAATCAGATTTCGATTTGGTGACACCAAGGCCGTCCCACAGGCGTAGAGATACGCCATTGCTTACACAAACTTTGATTGGCTAGTGATAAAGTAGGCGGGCCAAAGCCAGAGTGAGCGAGCCAGAGATCGCAAACGCCACACACAATGGCCGACGGAGGAAAACAAATGGATTTGGTTGCAGATTTGCTGACAAAGCCATTTCCCAGACGGACTTTTCCAGAAAAAATTGACATCATTAAGAAAGGGCGGTCAATTCATAAAGCTAGCAAGCCTGTTACAACCGGGAAAAGGGTTTGTCCGCCACTTTCAGTTCGCTAACTACAAGCGCTACCCCTGGCTCACGGGCTCCGAGGAACACTGCAAATTGTATAAATATGGTGGATGAGACGACAGACGCGAGTAATGCAACACAGCTCGCACTGGTTCTGCGGTATTTCACGGGCAAAGGTGTCAAGGAGCGGTTCGTCAGATATGAAAATGTTACCAGGGGGAAGTGACCCAATGACAATGCAGGTCTTATCATTCAATTTTTGGTGGAAAATGAATGCCTGGGTAAAGTTGTGGCACAGTTTTATGACGGTGCAGCGGTCATGTCTTCTGGATTAAATGGGGTGCAGGCTAAAGTTAAGGAGAGAGCACCGTTAGCTTTATTCATACACTGCTATGCACATCAGCTCAATTTAGTACTGACTCGGGGGGCCTCAAAGCTTAAAGAATGCAAGATATTTTTTTGCTCACCTTAATGGCTTTGCTTCATTTTTTTCCAGATCACCTCGACGCACACAGCTGCTGGACGAAGTCTGCTAGTGGTGTCTGCCTCGTGTGGCACCAATGTGGCAGTACATATCCAGAGTGGTCAATACAGTATTTAAGAAGAGAACTGCTCTAAAGGAACTGTTTCATCACATCCTGGAGCATCATGACGAGTACGAGTAGTCTGTGAGGTGTGCTGATGCGTTTAAAGCACGTATGGATGATTTTGAATTTTGTTTTTTGCTTCACACATTTAATGACATTTTTGAGCATTCAGATGTGCTTTTTTCAATACTACAGAACAACAAACTGGATGTACAGTTTTGTCTTGCAAGAGTAGAGGAGTTTTGTGACAAAGTTGAACGCGAGAGGAGGAGAAACTCTACGAGGCCACCGAACGCAGTGCAGGTGCTCCAAGCGGACGAAGAGGTCAAGCGCAAGATTCTCGTGCGCATTTCCACCAACTCCACGACAGGATTCTGGACAATATTATTTGCCAGACGCGGACCAGATTTCTAGACCACGAAAGACTGATGTTTCTCTCCCTCCTCAACCCGCAGAAGTTTTAGGAATACCAGAAAACTTTCCTACATGCAGCCTTCTCCCGCTTAACGCGTGATTAGCAGTGACCATCCCCGTGTCCGCTGCTTCTGTCGAACTGACATTTTCAGCCCTAAATAGAATAAAAACTTATGCCAGAAATACAACATGACAGACTCAACATTCAGCAATAATTTTTTGGTGAGTAAAATGTGTCTATTTTCCTAAATAATATTTCAATATTTGAGGTTATTATTGATTTTTTTTATGTGTCGCAGCTGTAGCTGCAGTAAAGGTTTTATGGCTATAAAATACTTTTGGAGGGTTGGATTGATTCACACGTAGCACTACTGAAGGACTAGGTGTGAAATGCACAGCCCGCTACTGGCGCACACACATTCTCAGAAATAGTCTTATAGATAGATGATGTTTGTATGTTATTCATTCATTCATTTTCCGTACTCCTTATCTTCACTAGGGCCGCAGGTATATGTATTAGTAATATAACGCATGAATACCGCATGGTAGCTCTTTTTCTTTTGTTGCTTGGATCGAGAAAGTGCTATTCTGTTTTGTAAGGAGTGAGCTCCAAAGGTCTGTGGTCATGACCTGCATGCTAGACTTGAAGCGGTTGCAGTAGAAAAAGCAAAGGTGAACAGATGTTCCTACTGATATGTAACTAAATATTTAGCAGTACTCATGCATGTACTGTATTTTTCACAGTTTCTGCTGCTTGTTCTTTTCCCTACATGCTCATATCTGCAGCTTCAAAAGTTTCTTTTTTGGCAGGAGTCAAATAAACGCACGTGTTTGGAACTGCTCGTGTGCATGATGGTGTTACAAGGGTTAACTGGGCCTCCAGGTATGCCCACGTCCTTCACCAGAGACAGTTCAGGCAGTTTAGATTAACACCAGACACAGACTAAATATGAGGAAGTTTCTGTTTAACAATGACAACTCCTAAGAAGCAATGAATTCCAATATACAGACGCTCCCCTACTTACGAACATTCAACTTACGAACAACGGTACATACGAACATGTCTGCAAATTGCGTTTAAGTCCAAAAATGTTCGCAAGTCCAATTTTGTATTTCGGGCCTTTTTCGGAGTAGTACTTCTTTCCGCCGCTAATACCGACGCCTGGCGCTGTGAGAGCTCAGCTCACCCAGCATCTACCTTCTTCTTCGTTGCAATGCGGAAGTGCGTAAATGTATCTCCAGTGTGCAAAGAACCTTTTTCATTTGTATCATTAAATATCTCATGCATCCAATATTGAATATGGTTGGTAAAAAGCTAAAGGCTTCTATTGAGGGAGTTGCAAGGAAGAGGCAAGCCATTTCATTTGAAACGAGTGGCAATAATAACGAAGCTTGATGCGCGTGAGAGTGGTGAGCGTTGCACATTCAGTACCATTTATAAACAGAAAGATCGAGCAGCAGGACCCAAATATTGAACGTTGCACAAAGTTTGCAAATCAATTGAATGATGCCATACAGTGCTACCGCATAATTTATGATGAAAAAAAGAAGAAAACTGTGCAATCGTCATTAGGTCGCTTCTTTTGGCCAGTTTCTAATACATAAATCTATCTCTCTCTCTACAGTACTGTACATATTCTCTCCATTTTATGTTTTTTTTCAGTACAAACCAATGCGTGTTACTTATACAAGCCTTAAACATACAAATGCACTTGTATAAACCTTCAATATACTTATATCGGCCTTAAACATAAATTATAATACAAAATATAGCACTGAATCAACTTACAAACAAATTCAACTTATGAACAATCGCTCGGAACCAATTGCGTTCGTAAGTAGGGGAGCGTCTGTACACAAGTTAATGTCATTGTTCAAAGGACATTTTTCATTGCCCGAGCTTATGCCAAAATGTGTTGCTTATTCTCTCAATAAATGTGTCACCCTTCTTTATATCTTTTTTATATGTTTTTTATGAGTGATCATGTGTCGGCACTACCTTTTCCACGATGAATAACTTGAAACACTGGCAAAGTCACAGATGTAACTGGGCTATGCCCTCTGCCATAAGCTTTCATAAAACAAACAACTATTACATATCTACCATATATCTACAAGTCTGTAAATGGACTCAGGCTGTGTTAATTTGCTTTGTTCAGAAACCAGTTTAAAAACCGGGCACTTACAAATACCTCTACTTCCGGATGTCTCTAGTTGCGAAATTTTCAGCTTACGAAAGCGTTTTATATGCAAATGAGTCCGTCTCTCAAGATACGAAAAAGATCCAAGTTACGAAATCCCCCAAAAAGCAAATGCATTCCTTTTCCGTTACTTTATTTTAAAATATTGTCGTGGATGCATTGATTCTCACTTAAGAACAGGGGTGGCCAAGTCCGGTCCTCGAGAGACGCTATCCGGTCTGTTTTCCATATCTCCCTCCACCAACACACCTGAATCAAATCATCGGGATGGGCATCAAGCTTCTGGACAGCTTTCTGATGAGTTGATTATAATGCTCTTACATTGTCAATGCAATTACCAACTCACTCTCTCTCTATCATGATTATAATTTTGAGAGCGAGAGATTACCTGGTTGATCGCTTTCAACAGTAAACTCTCTCCCTCTCTCTCTCTCTCTCATGATTATAATTCTGAGAGCGAGCGAACCCGGCGACGAAACGTCCGTTCGACGTCCTGTCCGGCGGCAAATCCGTCCACCAAACGTCCATTCGACGATACGTCCGGCCGACGAAACGTCCGTTCGGCGAATTGTCCCGCCGACGAAACGTCCGTTCGGCGAACTGTCCGTCGACGATACGTCCGTTCGACCAAACGTCCGGGGACCGAGTGTCCATCGACCAAACGTCAGTCGCCGAAACGACCGGTCACGGTTCAGGTAGTATGCACTGCTGTTAAGGTGATCCATAATTTGCACAGTTTGAGGCTGCATTGACTGTAATTGGTTGACAGGCGCAACCCCCCACCTGCGTGCATTGGCGCCGCATGCATTTTCAAGCATCGGTCAGCCGTCGGACAAAACAGTCTTGGCAGGGTATCATGGTAAAATACGAAAGTAAACAACTGTAAGTGGTCATATTGATATGGTTCATCCAATGAAATTCATTTCATTCATTCATTTGCGCAATTGAATTGGATTGGATTGGATTGGATAACTTTATTCATCCCGTATTCGGGAAATTTCATTGTGACAGTAGCAAGAAAAGGCATAGTTATAAGTTAGACAGTAGAGTCAAAGGCCGCAGAACAACAAAGCAAAAGCAAAAAGCACAAAGTACAAAGCAAATCAAAGTCAATGGGATCATCAAGAATCACCAAATCATTAAGACAGAAAAGCAGCAAAAACACAAAACGAGCTACGAGTTTCGGTAGCAAAAACGGATAGACTCAAAAAGACGTAAAGTTGGACAAAAACTGGAACCACACACAGGAAGTCTTCCACGAGATGGGGAACTTCTGCAGACTGTGACCGAGGTAGAGAATATGCAGAGTCACTCTTCCAAGCTTATCTGCACAGTTCCTCAGTAGTCTGGAGCTGAAGAAAACAGCAGCATGACAGAACTCCTCGACTCCGTTGCTGGTAAGCGCCGACAGCTCTTCCATCTTATCCCACAATGGAATGGTTGGTCAGAAGCGTTGCCTCTCCTCCCGGCACTTTTGTCCAGCTTCGAAACTCCGGCGGCACCGAGGTGTTGCTCCTTCTGCTGCGTATTGTAACAGCTAGTCCCATGTGTGTGACAGCGTAGGCATGGCTGAATGGTTCCAAAAAATAAGTAGCCGAAAGAAGCCAAGCTAACAGAACAAGGAAAGTTGTAAAAACATTAAAGTAAAAAGTATAAAGTACAAAGTAAAGTAAAAAGGGATGTATTAAGAAGTATTAAAATGTAATTAAAAAAAAGACAGAAGGGCTGTAAAACCCGAAAAAACATAAGAGTGTACAGAGCTACTCCCCCTGGCTCCCGCGTGAACGCCGCCATCTTGGAACATGTTGATGTTAGGCGAATCAAAGTGGATTGATGCAATGTCGATTTTATGAGTGAATATCAAGAAGAAATTCTGTCTCCTGTGTCTACTCCTTACCAAACATTTTCCATAATCCCTGTGGAAGCCTGTTACGTGCAGATTGGTGTGTGATTTCACCTTTTGTCTGAATCACACCACACCACATTCCATGCAAAACAACGTAACAATTTTGTTTAGTGTAAATTTTGGATAAAATTTAGTAAATTATCAGATTGCGGCCCAGTTGGGCGAGTGGTTAGCGCGTCGGCCTCACAGCTCTGGGGTCCTGGGTTCAAATCCAAGTCGGTCCACCTGGAGTTTGCATGTTCTCCTCGGGACTGTGTGGGGTTCCTCCAGGTACTCTGGTTTCTTCCCACCTTCCAAAACCATGCATGGTAGGCTGTTTGGACACTCTAAATTGCCCCTAGGTATGGGTGTGAGTGTGCATGGTTGTCCGTCGTCTCCTTGTGCCCTGCGATTGGCTGGCCACAGATTCAGGGTGTCCCCCACCTCTGGCCTGGAGTCAGCTGGGATAGGCTCCAATACCCCCGACGACCCTAATGAGGATAAAGCGGTTCAGAAAATGAGATGAGATGAGATGAATCATACAGTATCTCAGAAATACCACATGCAATTATTTTTCTAAAGATTTTTCCTTCAAAGTAACACATTTGTACTCCCTTATTAAAACCATGAATATGGAGATGAAAATTGTGAAACATGGCGCTTATACGCAAGAAATTGCAAAATTAAATGATTTTAAGGGCCCGACTTAAACGCGGGGATGGCTAATATGCGAGAATACATGGTATTTGGGGTGGTACTTGCTGTCAAAGGTTTTAGACTCGCCATACAGATTGGCTTTGGAGAAATTTGATCATTTTAAAATCACTTGAAGAAATATAATATGTTCTTATACAGTTTAGTATAAAAAATACTTTTATTTTGAAATGGAAGATACGCATGTGTCGGACTCGAAAAACTGCGGTCAAGTGAGTCGCCGTTTCTCTTTTCGAAGTGAAGTCAGCCGCGCTTCATTTTCGCTTGCCCTTTTCCTTCAGGCTTTATCTCAAAGAGGGATGCATGAACGGAGAATAAATAAGACCATGACGTCAAGCTGTTCGAGGAGTGGATTTTATTTCCCTCTCATTCGAATTGCAATTTAATTAAATGTAAAGATGGCATATTGACAAATACACGTCTCTCTTTAAATAAAAAAAATAACATTACCCCAATGATTTTTTTTCCTGCACATTGGAGGAAATCCCAACGATGACGCCACCATGCAGTTCCAGCACAGAGTAATTTATAAATAGTGTGTCGTTGAAAAACTAAAAGGTATACAATAAACAGGGGGTAATTTGCCATCACTTGTGTTGATTTGAGATCGATAGGTAAAATGGCCTGAGAGCTACTGAAGAAAATAGGTGATAATAACAGTAATAAATTAATAATTAATAAATGGAGCGTGTCGTTGAAAAACTAAAATGTGTACGATAAACAGAAAGTAGTTACCCATTACTTCAGTTAATTTGGTGTCAATGCGTCAAATGACATGGGAGCTGCTGAAGAAAATAGGTGCCAATAATAATAATTAATAATTAATAATAATAATAATAATAATAGTAATAATAATAATAATAATAATAATAAATTAATCATTAATACATTGAGTTTTTCGTTGAACAACCAACATGTGTACGATAAACGTAAGGTAATCACATATCTTTTATGTAAATTTGGTGACAATACTTGGGAGCTGTTGAAGAAAATAGGTGCAAATAACAGTAATAAATTATTAAATGATGAATTGAGTGTGTCTTTGAAAAATTAAAATGTGTTCGATAAACAGAAGGTAATCAACTATCTTTTCTGTTAATTTGGTGTCAATAAATCAATTTGCCCTGGAGCTATTGAAGGAATTAGTGTTAATGACAGTAATAAATTAATAATTTTAAAAAGGAGTTTGTCATTGGAATAAAAAAGCGCCCAGGTCATTTGAGCTATTGAGCCCAAATCCAGACAAGTGGTGGCTGATTACCCCCTTTTTATTGCAGACCTTTAGTTTTTCAACGACACACTCCATTTATTGATTACGCTGTGCTGGAACTGCATGGTGAAGTAATCGTTGGGATTTGAAAACCACTGCCCGAAGCGCTTGATTGGGATTCGGCGGTGACGTCATCTTCTTTTTCCCTCTGTTCATGCGCGCACTCTCCCTCTTTGCCGTAAAACCGGAAGGAAAAGGGCAAGCGAAATTGAAGCGCGGCCGGCTTGACTACGGAAAGAGAAACAGCGGCTCACTTGACTACAGTGTCGAAAACCACGGTGTGGTAGCTTGGGATAATTAAGTAAGTCGTTTGATTTGAATTGACGTTGTGATCATACAAGTATTACCTATGTGAATATTTTAAAAGTAAATACTTTGTTCTTTTAGCTTTTATTTTGAAGTTGGCGCAAGCAAGCAGTTCACATTACCAGACTGCAAACATGCATTTACCAGTTTGGCAAATTCGATTATCTTAAATGGAGAATGGCTTGACTTCATTTTTTTTTCAACTTTTCTTGGCCGCAATACGTTTTTTTTTCTGTTCTTGTGTTGTCCATCTCGTGGTGAGCAAATGAAGATGCAAATTCAAGTGTATATACGTACAATGCACTGATTTAACAAACGTCTACGTTACATGTCTTAACACAATTTAGTTGTAATTGTCTTAACTTCTAGGTATACTTTAAGTGCATTCAATATCTGTATGCAACGTCTTGTATTTTCACGTCATATTTTGTTTGATATAAGGGAGTTGGACAACTCGTACGACAAATCTAATAATAAATAATAACACGAATAACACGTATTTACACGCACACGACTGTCTTCCATACAATGTTCAGATAATCTGCAGCTGCGTATTTTTTTAAAAATGTGTCTTGTAGCATACGTTCTAATGAAAGTTATGAATTGCGCTCCCCCAGTTTTAAGGCTTTGAAGTTTATTTACCACTGTTCGGCTAGTTTCCGGTGTGAAACAACTCGTCCCATGATGTATAACAAACAATCGTTGTACCAGCAATACCTGTGTGAAAGCAACATTTTCACGTATGTGTAAAATTCCAATGTAAAGTTAGTTAATTGGTATCTATATTTAGTTTAAACCTAGCGGGCCCACAGGAAATGGGTTTTTGTGTGCGCAACAAGTTATAAATGGGGTCGCACCACAACAAAGCGTACCAGAGAAGGAATTCTGTATCGTGTTGCTTTTGCAAGAGAAGTTCTCTATGTGAAATTAAACACAAAGTTTGTAGCTTTAGGATCTATCCTATCTGTCAATATTTGTACCATCAGGAATCTGAATAGCTAAAAATTGATATGAACTATTCCATAAATGAATAGTTTGACATACTCAATACTTTGAATTGTAAATATAAAACTGTATATGAATATTGTATTTTGAGATTGTATTGTTTGATTTGAATCGTTGCATTTAAAATTGAATAATTTAAAATAAAAATAATTTTATATATGAATATATTTGGTAGGGACTGGATGCATGGTGTAAGGCTGGTAAGGACGTCTGACTCACAATTCAGAGTTTGAGGCTTAAACTCTGGGCGATGTCCTTCCTGGGGCGAGTTTGCATGTTATCCCTGTGCCCGCATGGAGTTTCTTCGGGTACTTGCGTCTGTTTTCTCCCACATCCACAAAACATGCATGGTAGGCAGATTGAACGCTACAAATTGTCCTAGGTATGTGTGGTGTGTGGGTAAGAAGAACCCACTAGTCCAGTTGACACCAAAATGCCGGATGCAAAAGAGGACAACCAGAGGAGAGTCGTCCAGAAGGGGCCAACAGCAGCACTGTGTGCACCCACAGGGGACGCTCTACCACGCCACCTGCAACCGACCGAGTTGCGGTAACGCATAGTAAGCAATTAGGCAAAAATTAGAGGGCTGGAGCGCCCCCATGGAAAACCAGAGAGAGCAAGGGAAGGCGTCCCAGAAGGCCCACAAAGCTGATGGTGCACGGAATTGTAAATAATACATCGGGGCAAATGTTTACCCCCACCAGCCAAACTGACGGTGGCACAGTACATCCACAAGACTGCCGAGCATACTGTAAGATAAAAGGGCTGCCTGTACCAGGAGGATCACCAACAGCCGAGCAGTGAACATTGGCTGGTTAGTCCGACGGTACCATCCCATTGCCACCCCCCCATAGACGCAGTTGAGAAAATCACAGCACCTGATGAACATGCACGGGGTAGGACATCACCCGTCCGAGCGCTGTCGCCACCAGAGAAATAGGATGCAACCGCATCCCCGAAGCCCATCCCATAGCCGCCAACACCACCCATAGGAAAAAATGCTAAAAAAAAGGCGAGCTCGGAAGTTACCAGGGTGTCCGGCGTGCACACTGGCGCCGAATGCCCATCAAGAAGATTGTCAGCTAGCCGACATCGAGGCTGAAAAACTGCAGAAGTGAAACTCAGTTACTCCCAAAGGGAACAGATGAGGGACCCAAAGTCAGACTCGCCACAAGGGAAGCAGCTCAAGCTGACAGCAGCTGGGAAAGGAATGGCGAGAAAGCCACAGGATCTCATCAAGAAACAATCTATGATATAATCTGCCAGTTGAAACCTAAAGGCAGAAGCACACTCCTGGCTCCAAAAGAAGACGCTCCCCGGCGCCGCGGCAGGCGGAAAGTCCAATTGCGGGCGTGCTAACAGGCTGCACAACCCCGCCAGCATGGAGTTACCAGGAGAACCGACTGAAGATGAGGACACTGGCCCCAGCCCCGATGACGCAAAACCCAGACTAAACCTGTCTTCGTACACCTGGGAAGCAGAATCAGCCAGGTGACATGGCTCAGGCACAGCCTCCAAAGCCCCAGGAAGACTGTCACCCAAGAAGGCCGTGCCTTCTCCCAATACCGCCGCAGCACAATCACAGAAGCGAGTTGCTGTTCCCTGGCCGCAGAGTGGAAGTAGAGGCCATTGCGCCACGACACTCCAGGCACCCAGGCTGAGCGCCGGCCTCAGGCAACTTGAGTAGGGAGCCGTAGGGTACACAACAGCTTGAACCCTCCATGGCGTACGCCACAACATTAAGGCAGCAAGCACATGCAGAACTTGTAAACTCAAGAAGGCCTTGATCTCAACTGTCAGTGTGATATGCTAACCACTCAACCGTGTGTAGTACGTGTCACCTGGAATGCAATACATAGTGAAATTATTTTTTCTGTACCATGTCCTAGATAGAAGATGAGTGAGGACCCATTTGAGGTCCTGGAAAGAATAGAGTACCGCTACCTGGTACAGGAGGAGGATGAAGAGGAGATGCAATATGTTCGACACAGACACTACATCAGGCCTTTCTTGGTGCTGTCCAGACGTTGTATTTTACTTATCTGCCTTGGGGTTCTTGCCCTCCTTATTCTGGCCACTTACCTGGGCTATGTAGCCCAGACGCTTCCCCCTGGACTCGTCCAAGTGACCACTGACTGCGGCGAATTTAGAGGAAGACATGTGAGTTTCATATTTTTATAATTTAATTTATTGATTGAATTAGATGTGAGAAACGATTTTAGCGTTTACCTTATGATTTAATCTAAACTGATCTCACAAAAAAATCAGGGCAGAACAAGGACTTTTAAGAGGAAGAACAGGAAAAGACGTTTTCTCACAGGTTTGTGGGAAATCTTTGGTTAGCACGATGTCTCACAGTTCTGACATCAAGGCTCAATCACAGGCTCTGGTCTTCCTGTTTAGAGTTTCCATGTTCTCTTGGGCCTGTGGGGGTTGTCTAGGGGTACTACTGTTTTCTGCCACATCTAAAAACAATGTAAGATAGCTAAATCAAACACTCCAAACATCACAGATAGGGTGTTAGTGTGCCCTACATTTTGCTGCAGAACAGTTCAGCCTCTTTCCTGTAGTTAGCTTGATAGGCTCCAGTACCCCCACAACTCTTGTGAGGATGAATAGATTAATGAATAATGGCTAATTAGTTAACTAATATCCTCTAATCCTCCGATGAGTCATCACCTTATCGTGGGGGTGGGGTTTGTGTGTACCAGTGATCCTTGGACCTTTTATGATGAGACACATTGTTAAACGACATATTTCCTCGACCAGACGCGGGAGCCAGATCTGGGGGAGGGGCGCAATGGCGAGCGGCTGCTGGCCGGGCCTATACCCATGGGGCCCAGCTGGGAACAGCCCAAAAAGACAACGTTGGTTCCCCCTTCACATGGGCTCTCACCACCTGTGAGAAGGGTCAAAGAGGTCGGGTGTGTCGACAGTTGGGCGGCAGCCAAAGGGGGATCCTTGGCGGTCCGATCTCCGGCTGCAAAAACTGGCTCTTGGGACGTGGAATGTCACCTTTCTGGTAGGGAAAGAGCCTGAGCTAGTGCGTGAGGTTAAGAAATTCCGAGTCGATGTAGTCTAATAAATTAATTAATATAACCACCCCGGGCGGCCTGGTAGCACGAGTGGTTAGTGCGTCGGCCTTACAGCTCTGGGGTCCTGGGTTCAAATCCAGGTTTGCATGTTCTCCCTGGGCCTGCGTGAGTTTCCTCCAGGTACTCCGGTTTCTTCCCACATTCTAAAAACATGCATGGTAGGCTGATTGGACACTCTAAATTGCACTTAGGTATGGTTGTGAGTGTGCATGGTTGTCCGTCTCCTTGTGCCCTGCGATTGGCTGGCCACCGATTCAGGGTGTCCCCTGCCTCTGGACTGGAGAAAGCTGGGATTGGCTCCAGCACCCCCGGTGACCCTAAAGAGGATAAGGCGGTTCAGAAAATGAGATGAGATCAACCCCAATAATAAACCTGAGAACACTGAGAAAAACTCAACAAACAACTCCGTGATGAACAAGGGTCAGCACCAGAATCAGGAACTTAACGCCAGAGAGACAAGGATGGTCATATCTTGGCTCACTAATTACTCTTTGATGCAATGGCCTCTCTGCTAAAATCGCTGGCTTCTACAGCTCATTAAACTTGTGCATTCATAATAGGAAACCAACTCCAGCACAGCATATAAGATACAGGAAGTGTATTGTAAATAAGTGTCAGTGAGGCAATACTGCGTGGAAGTTGGGAGTGAAGTGGCAATTGAGCCTGTCTTGCCTGCTAAAACCAGAGATGGTACTCAAAAGTAACTCTTTTAAATGTTGCTACAGCAAAGAATCTGCACTTATACTTTACTTGATCTTTCATAAAGTGTTTCGTAACTTGAATTTGTAAGTAGAGATACCACTGTACTAAAATGGACACTTTGGTCCTGTAAGTGTTTTAACACCAGTCATCTTTTTATGGTTCCAATCCATGTTTTTTATTTATTCCCATACGGTCCCAATAATGGGATTAATTTAATATTGACTCCCATCCCACGGGACTCCCGCGGGAATCCCGTGACCTGCGGGGATTTCCCGAAATAATTTGTGCTCTACTCCCTTTCCCCATAATTTGAAGTTTTCTTTTTTGCACTTACCGTAAAACCACTATTTGAGCGGCACCTCTAATAAAACGGCACTTTGGTGGAAGAATTGAAAAATAGATCGGCATGCCGGTGAAATAGTTTTTTCTCAACCTGAGAAGGTGGTCAGATGGCAAGCGCTTTCTTGCCTGGGATTCATACTGTTGTCACATTAGCGATGCCACCAAGAAGCAATTGAAGAAGCTCCATATTGATGTGGCCGTGATTCCAGGAGGCTGCACCAAGTTTATACAGGCCACCGAGGTCTACTGGAACGCCCCATTCAAGGCCAAAGTCGGACAGTTCTACGAGAACTGGATGTTGCACGGCGAGAAGAGCTACACCAAATTCGGCAACATGGCGAGCACCAACAATGGAAGTTTATTTGAAATGGATTGTCGATGCTTGGGATCATTTGCCGAAGGATCTAATCATCAATTCGTTCAATGGATGCGGACTGACCAACGCTCTCGATGGCTCGAAGGATTGCCAGATCCATTGTTTCAGGTCATACGGCCTGATTCAGACTGATTTGCAACTTCTCCAGCAAGCGCGAGCCAGTGCTGGCGACGATGATCGCGAACTCACTCAGACACTCAACGCTGATGCGGAAGGTGATGTGAATGACGAGGACAGCTACAACAGCGACGTGTCACTTGATTTTCACGAGTGAATTTGTAATTACTTATTTGCGTACGTATTATTACGTATTTGTGCCTTTTGTTAAATAAATATGTATATGTTACCTGGTTTCTCTTTTCATCCATAAAATTTAACTCGTCTGCTCAAAACTATGACCAGCTACTCGAAAAATAGAGCAGCACCCTCTAATTGAACAGCATTACAGGGGAAAGTTTGAAAAATAGATCGGCATGCCGTTGAAATAGAGGTTTTACGGTATTTGTCAGTTTGTTGGTGTGTTTTTGCATACAGAGATTT
Source organism: Stigmatopora argus (assembly GCF_051989625.1). Taxonomy (NCBI): domain Eukaryota; kingdom Metazoa; phylum Chordata; class Actinopteri; order Syngnathiformes; family Syngnathidae; genus Stigmatopora; species Stigmatopora argus. The sequence goes on along the minus strand of NC_135388.1, from coordinate 22,303,150 downwards.
TGATTTTAGGCTTAGAATCAATAATAATTATGTGATAGTAATGAAAAATATGATCACGATTTTGCAGAAAAATGGGGCTTACTCCTTTAAGGGCATGCCATATGCTGCTCCACCTGTTGGTAAACTGCGTTGGACACCTCCAGCCGACCCAGTGTGTAGGGATGGAATTACTGATGCCAGCCGCTTCCGCAGTATATGTCCTCAACTGCAACCAATGTCAAGTACAGGCAAACTGATGGGCCAAGAGGACTGCCTCTTCATCAATGTGTGGACACCAATGCTCAAAGCCAACTCAAAGTTGCCTGTCATGGTATGGATCCATGGTGGCTACCTACACATGTTCAGTGGTGGAGAGCCAGGCTACTCACCCACAGAGAGGCTAGCAGCAGAAACTGGCATTGTGTTTGTCAGCTTCAACTACAGACTCAATGCATTTGGCTTCATGTCACTGGAGATACTAAGGAAAGGTTCTCTCACAAACACATCAGGTCAGTTGTATTTTTATTATTGGAAGTTTAAATATTGCCTTGGCAGATGTGTCTGGTTAAAAACTTTTAGACCTCATATTTTTTATGAACATTTTAATCGTGTGGGATGAAAGATGCAAGAGAGTTTTTGGGCACTCAAAAAAATACGGAGAGGTGGGCAGTGTAGACAAAAAATCCTTCAAGAGTAGATTTTAATATAAATGGAGACAACAAAGAAAACTGTTGTATATACAGTCCTACCTCTACTTACGAAATTAATTGGTTACAGAACTTTTTTCGTAACTTGAACATTTCGGAAGTAGAGCATTACTTTATATGTAAATTCTTGAATTCGTCCTTCCCCCACGGTCCTCACACAATTACCAACTAAACCCTTTAAAATTGGTCAAAGTATCCCAATTTTGTATGAAAGATGTGTCAAACACAAAAATTTGAGAAAATTATATATATATATATATATATATATATATATATATATATATATATATATATATATATATAAATAATATATTATTGTCTCAAAATGAATAACAAGCATACAAAATCTCTGTTGAAACGCAGGGGGGAACAAGAGGAAGCTAACGGTAGGCAACAGAGAGATAGCAGACAAAAACGAACACATGAACAGATATCTAATAAACATAAAAATAAAAGTTCAAAACAATATTACACTGAACTTTGAATCTTTTTCATTAACGTTCTATGTTTTCTTTGGCATCTAATTTTTCACCCGTTTTATTTATCGCCACTGCTTCTTTTTGGTTTCGGCGGTTCTTGCTGACAAAGGTTTAGAGAAAAATCGATCTAAAGACAATTGCCTTTGATGCCTTTTCATAATGTTTCTAAATTGCACATGACAAACGTCATCAAAATGGGCGATCGCACGTCTCGTGAACACTTTTTCCAGTATATTTTTTCCACGAAGTCGGAAAGTTTGTTTCTCTCCGTTTTTTTTCTGATTTGTACTGTTGGAATGGTGGCTGATTCCTCCTCAGCCACCTTCTCGTTGAATTCCTCGTGTATTGCCGAGCGTTGTATTTACTCCGGCTCCGTAGAGAGTTCGTTTTGCTTCTTCCAAGCATAAGTTTAAGCAGACAACAGGTCAAAGATACATGCAGGGTTGTTGTTAGACAGCCAATGAGAGCCGAGTAGAGTGTAGCGACCTTCTAAAGTGAGAATCAAACATCCGCGACAATATTTTCAAAATAAAATAATGTATAAGGAATGCATTTACTTTTTGGGGTATTTTGGAACTTGGATCTTTTTCGTATCTTGAGGCACTCATTTGCATATAAAAAGCTTTCATAACCTGAAAATTTCATACCTAGAGGCATTTGTAAGTAGAGGTATGACTATTTTTATTTCCAACAGGCAAGTGTGAGTGAAATTGAATATTAGTGGGCATTTCTCTGTTCAGAAAGAACTTCCAAATATGGAATTGTTTTCTACAGCTCTCTAGTCTTAGCAGTTAAATTACTGTTTTACCGCTCAGGTGCTTGAGAATAATCGGAGGATCATTCTCATGGTATCCGGTACCAAAGCCAAAGCTTTTTTAACAAATAAAAACCTGAGAAGTGGGGCGTGCAATATTATTCGGCTGTTGAGCATTAATACTTTGTTGTGCCACCTTTTGCTGCAATCACAGCTGGAATTCACTTGGGGTATGTCTATATCTGTTTTGCACACTAGAGACTTAAATTGTTGCCCATTGTTCCTTGCAGCTAGAGTTCAATGAGGTTGGATCAACAGCAGTCTTCAGCTCTGCCCTCATATTCTCTATTGGATTCAGGTCTGGACTTTGACTTGCCCATTCTAACACCTGGATATGTTTATTTGTGAACTATTCCATTATAGATTTGGCTTTGTGTTTTGGATCATTGACCTGTTGGAAGATAAATCTCTGTCCCTGTCTCAGGTCTTTTGCAGACTCCAACAGATTTTTTTCCAGACTGGTCCTGTATTTGGCTCCATTCATCTTCCCATCAATTTTAACCATCTTCACTGTCCTTGCTTAAGAAAAGCAGGCCTAAACCATTAGGCCGACACCAACATGTTTGACAGTGGGGATGGTGTGTTCAGGGTGATGAGCTGTGTTGCTTTTGGGTCAAACATATCGTGTTGCATTCGGCCAAAAAGTTCAATTTTGGTTTCATCTGACCAAAGCACCTTTTTCCAAATGTTTGGTGTTTCTCCCGTGTGGCTTAGGGCAAACGTTAAATAAGACTTTTCTTGGATATCTTTTAGAAATGGCTTTCTTCTTGCCACTCTTCCATAAAGCCCAGATTTGTGCAGTGTACAACTGATTGTTGTCCAATGGACAGTCACTCCCACCTCAGCTGTAGATCTCTGCAGTACATCCAGCATGATCATGGGCCTCTTGGCTGCATTTCTGATCAGACTTCTCTTTTTTTGAGGTGAAAGTTTAGAGTGACATTGGGTCTTGATAGATTTGAAGTGGTCTGATACTCCTTCAATTTCCATATGATTGCTTCCATTGTGCTCCTTGAGGTGCTTGGAAAATCTTTAAAACTTCTCCACAACAGTATCTCGGACCGTGATAGGTTCACCAATAGGCATTCTCAAATGCACGCACAAATAAAGAGACAAGACAATTTTCTGGGTTTGCTTGCAAGGAGAATCAAACCTTATAGGTCTCTGTCCAGGTTCGTTCTGGCGTCACACGCATCTTTTCCCTGTTTATTAGCTTCAAGGACCCTAGTTACAATGGACGTCTCAGCTCTCAAGGGAGAGGTGGGAAACAGGAGTGAGACGTCAAATAGTCAAGGACCTTAGTTACAATAGACGTCTTAGCTCTCAAAACAAATGAAAGTCATGTAGAGCAGAATGATCTTCTCCACATTCCAGCAGTCCAAGAGGATTCGGCCTCCCTGTTGTTTAGTCTAACTAAGGAGCAAAGCATTTACTTCGTTGCAAGCAGATGTAGACTATCATAACTTTTCTAATGTTAATTTTTTTAAAAAATCAGACTTAGGCTTGTCATCATCATTGACTAGACAAAAGCCTAATTGTCATCATACCCAGCTGCGTATGACAAAATTGATAGTGCTTCTCCACAAAGTGCACTTTTCCCAGGCAAGAGCCCAACCAAGTGATAGTTTCAGACTTGCTGGCACTCTGCCGTGATAGATACATCGCACCACCTCCCGAGCGCAACCAAATCCCGGCGACTGCGAAAAGGTTTGCCTCACCGATGCCAACAAAGAATAAAATGGATCACTAAGTAAGCTAAGTAACGCAAAGCGTTCTTCATCGCAAGCAAATCTATAATAATGTAAGACTAATAACCCTAACAGACCGCCTTGTGTGTTCCTTGGTCTCATGATGCTCTCTTCAGTTTAAACAGAACCCTGAGACTTTCACAGAGCAGATACATTTGTACGGAGACATGATTACACACAGGTTGATTCTATTTATCATCATCAACCAACATTGGATCATTCAGAGATCCTCACTGAACCTCTGGAGTGAGTTTGCTGCACTGAAAGTAAAGGGGCCGAATAATATTGCACGCCCCACTTTTCATTTAATTTTTTGGTGAAAAAAGTTTAAACTAAATAATAAATTTCATTCGACTGCACGATTGTGTCGCAATTGTTTATTCTTAGCCCCCAAAAATATCTTTATATTTGAAGCCTGAAATGTGGCAGAAGGTTGAAAAGTTCAAGGCGGACGGATATTTTTGCAATATATAAAGTGCCGTAAAAAGTATTTGGCCCCCTCCTGATTTCTGTGTTTCTTTGCATATTTACCACACACACAGGTTTCAGACCATCAAAGGAATTTTCGTATGACAGACAACCCAAGGAAAGAGAAAATGCAGTTTCTAAATGATGATTTATTTACCAGAGCAGAAAAAATTACAAACTTGTCTGGGCCTCTGTGAAAAAGTAATTGTCCTCTTTTGTTAAATCACAAAATAACTTATTAATCACAATTGTTGGAAAACTGAGTTCAGTTTCACAGGCAACACGCACACCTGATTACCACCATGTGTTGAATCAAGAAAACACTGACAAATAGAGTGTGTCAGACAAAGTGAAGTAGGCTACAAGATCAGAGCATCATGCCACGATCCAAAGAAATTCAAGAAGAAAGGCTTTGGGTCCCCAGCGAACCACTGTCTGAGCCATTATCCACAAATGGAGAGAACTGGGAACAGTGGCATACCTTCCCCAGTGTGGTTGGCCAGCTAAAATTACAGTAATACCTTGACATACGAGTGCCCCGACATACGAAGAATTTGAGATAAAAGTAAAATTCCGAGCAAATATTTACCTTCAAATAGTAGCATTCGAGACAGCCAGGTGGCCAGGCCGCAAGAGGCTGCCTATGCTGCTTTCTCGCCGCATCTCCTTACGATCACTGGGCGGAGCATTGCATTTTTTCCGTGATTTTTGCGTTAGTCAGTGCAGAATTAAAGGAAACACAAGGGTCCAAAGCAAGCCGGTGCAATGAAGGGTAATGCGAAGAAAAAGCGTATGATGACAATTGATATTAAGCACGAAATCATCGAAAAACATGAGTAGTGTACACATGACTGAGCTGGCTCGTCAATACGTATGCAGAAGCAGAAAGTTCGGCTCTAAAGCTGCAGTGGAATACATTAACCTCTTTGCCTTGGTTATTGCACAAGAAGGTTTAAATTTAGTGTCTCACGTAAGATTAAAACTTTTTAAAAGTGTGTATGTAGCGTTTTCTCTCTCTCTGTCTCTCCCATTTGCGAACTCCCCGTTGTATTGAATAATGCCTCATTTTATTATTAAACATCATAACCACTAGTTATTTGTTACTCTGTTAATAGATGGTGAATTACAACCAAGAAAAATATGCTTTTCCATTTTTATATCCCGTTTTTGGGTGTTTTTTGCAGAGGGTGGAATTTTGTATTTAGTTCATTTCTATGGGAAAAGTTGATTTGAGATACAAGAAAATCGACATACGAGCTCAATTGCAGAATGCACTAAGCTCGTATCTCAGACGGAACAAGTCCACTCTGCTGACCTCACTTGGACTACTTGTTTATTTATTTCTTATTTATTAATGATCTATTTGTTGTTTCTTATTTGTTATTTGTGTACGATGTGGTGAAAGTTTTAAATCTCATTATACTTGTGTAATGACAATAAAAGCATTCAATTCAGTAATCCCTGGGCGGCCTGGCGGCTGAGTGGTTAGCGTGTCGGCCTCAGTGGGGGGACTTGGGTTCGAATCCATGTTCGGACCTTTCTGTGTGGAGTTTGCATGTTCTCCCCGGGCCTGCGTGGATTTTCTCCAGGTACTCCGGTTTCCTCCCACATTCCAAAGACATGCAGGTTAGGCTGATTGGGCACTCTAAATTTGCCCTGTGTATGAGTGTGACCGTGAATGGTTGTTTGTCTCCTTGTGCCCTGCGATTGGCTGCCCACCTATTCAGGGTGTTTCCCAGCTCTTGCCTCAAGTCAGCTGTGATAGACTCTGGCACCCCCTGCGACTCCAGTGATAATAAAACAGTTCAGAAAATGAGATGAGATTTCAGTAATCCTGTCGAAATAATCGAAAAACCGCAGAGTAGGATCACCCCTATTACTACTACCATACAGACGCTCCCCTACTTATGAACAAGTTAGGTTCCGAGCGATTGTTCATAAGTTGAATTTGTTTGTAAGTTGATTCAGTGCTATATTTTGTATTATAATTTATGTTTAAGGCCTATATAAGTATATTGAAGGTTTATATAAGTGCATTTGTATGTTTAAGGCTTGTATAAGTAACACGCATTGGTTTGTACTAAAAAACATTTAATAAAATGGAGAGAATATGTACAGTACTGTATAGAGAGAGAGAGATTTATGTATTAGAAACTGGCCGAAAGAAGCGATCTAACGACGATTGCACAGTTTTCTTCTTTTTTTCATCATAAATGATGCGGTAGCACTGTATGGCATCATTAAATTGATTTGCAAACTTTGTGCAAAGTTCAATATTTGGGTCCTGCTGCTCGATCTTTCTGTTTATAAATGGTACTTACGGTCGAACGATTCCAGTTGTATGCCCGTGCAACGCTCACCACTCTCACGTGCATCAAGCTTCGTTATTATTGCCACTCGTTTCAAATGAAATGGCTTGCCACTTCCTTGCACCTCCCTCACTAGAAGCCTTTCGCTTTTTACCAACCATATTGAATAATGGCTGCACGAGATATTTCATGATAAAAATGAAAAAGGTTCTTTGCGCACTGGAGATACGTCACGCACTTACGCAACTTACGCAACTTACGCAACTTATGCACTGCAACGAACTGGGCAGAGGAAGGTGGATGCTGGATGAGCTGAGCGCTCACAGCACCAGGCGTCGGTATTAGCGGCGGAAAGAAGCACTACTCGGAAAAAGGCGCACAATACAAAACCGAACTTACGAACATTTTTCGACAAACGCAATTTGCAGACATGTTCGTATGTACCGTTGTCCGTAAGTCGTATGTTCGTAAGTAGGGGAGCGTCTGTATTACAGTAATACATTCAGATACGAGCTTAATGCATTTCGGGACCGAGCTCTTATGTCAATTTACTTGCATCTCAAATAATTTTTTCCCATAGAAAATAACTAAATGGAATTGAATTTAATTGAATGCTATTATTGTCATTACCCACCCTCAGAAAAAACACCAAAAACAGGATATTACAAACGAAAAACATATTTTATTTGTTTGATTTCACCACCTACTCTCAAAGTAACAAATACAGTTGTGGTCAAAAGTTTACATACACTTGTGAAGAACATAATGTCATGGCTCTATTGAGTTTCCAGTTATTTCTACAACTCAGATTTTTCTCTGATAGAGTGATTGGAACAGATACTTCTTTGTCACAAAAAACATTCATGAAGTTTGGTTCTTTTATGACTTTATTATGGGTTAACAGAAAAAGTGATCAAATCTGCTGGGTCAAAAATATACATACAGCAACACGAATTAGCAATTTTGGTGACTTAGAAAGTTGTGTCAGTGAAATGAGCTTCATAGCATGGCCTCTTAACTTCTTGTGAGTGATTATGAGTGACTACAGCTGGTGACTTCTCTGAGGCCATTTAAATAGGGCTCATTGGATGCAAACGCCCACAAACGCTACAATGGGAAAGTCAGAGTAGCTCAGCATGGATCTGAAAAAGCAAATCCTTAACTTGAACAAGTCAGGAAAGTCACTTGGAGCCATTTCAAAGCAGCTGCAGGTCCCAAGAGCAACAGTGCAAACAATTGTTTGTAAGTATAAAGTGCATGGCACTGTTTTGTCACTGCCACAATCAGGAAGAAAACGCAAGCTATCACCTGCTGCTGAGAGAAAACTGGCCAGGAGGGTGAAGATTCAACCAAGAATCACCAAAAAGCAGATCTGCCAATAATTAGAAGCTGCTGGAACACAGGTGTCAGTGTCCACAGTCAAGCGTGTTTTGCATCTCCATGGACTGAGAGGCTGCCGTGCAAGAAGGAAGCCCTTGCTCCAAAAGCGGCACCTTAAGGCTCGACTGAAGTTTGCTGCTGATCACATGGACAAAGATAAGACCTTCTGGGGGAAAGTTCTGTGGTCAGACGAAACAAAAATCGAGCTGTTTCGCCACAATGCCCAGCAATATGTTTGGAGGAGAAAAAGTGAGGCCTTTAACCCCAAGTACACCATGCCTACCGTCAAGCATGGTGGTGGTAGTATTATGCTGTGGGGCTGTTTTGCTACCAATGGAACTGGTGCTTTACAGAGAGTAAATGGGATAATGAAGGAGTATTACCTTCAAATTCTTCAAGATAACCTAAAGTCATCAGCCCGAAGATTGTGTCTTAGGCGCATTTCAGTGTTCCAACAGGACAATGACCCCAAACACACATCAAAAGTGGTAATGGAATGGCTAAATCAGGCTGGAATTAAGGTTTTCGAATGGCCTTCCCAAAGTCCTGACTTAAACCCCATTGAGAACTTGTGGACAATGCTGAAGAAACAAGTCCATGTCAGAAAGCCATCAAATTTACCTGAACTGCACCAATTCTGTCAAGAAGAGTGGTCAAGGATTCAACCAGAAGCTTGCCAGAAGCTTGTGGATGGCTACCGAAAGCGCCTAATTGAAGTGAAAATGGCCAAGGGACATGTTACCAAATATTAGCGCTGCTGTATGTATATTTTTGACCCAGCAGATTTGATCACTTTTTTCTGTTCATTATGTTCTTCACAAGTGTATGTAAACTTTTGACCACAACTGTACCTATCTAGTGGTTATGATCTTCAATATTAAAATGTCACATTACTCTGTACAGACCTACTGCAAGGTGCGCGGATGAGAGAGAGAGAAAAGACAGGAGAGAGACTTGACGGACGGCAACGCTCCTAGCATAACATAAACTTTAAATTCTTTAAATCTAACTTAAATGAACTTAGATTACTATACACACACAATTTGAATCTTACATTATACTAAATTTAAACCTTTTGCGATAACCGAGGCAAAGGTGTTAATGTATTTCACAGCGGCTTTTCGAGTCGGAACTTGCTGCTTCTCCATGCTTTACAACCGAGTTTATCCGAGTTTATTTTGTTTAATTATCGAACCAGCATGACTCACTTTGAAGGGTTCACCTGGTGTCTTTTTCAGATGCTTGCTTTGCTTTCAAGTCCATCCATGTAGATTCCGCTGACTTTTTTGCAGATTATCGACTCGGTCACGCTGTTTTTCAGTCAATAATGCAACCTGTATGGCCCGATGCTCGAAGATATTTTATGCGAGGGAGATGCGACGAGAAAGACAGAGCGATGCTGTTCTCATAAGCAGCCTCTCGCATACGTGGCCGGTCAGCCACATCGGGAACCATCTCGTATGCTCGTAACTCAAATTTGTCTCCTATCTCAAGGAAAAAATTGCTCTGAATTTTTCTCGTATCTCATATTTCTCGTATGTTGGGAAAGTCGTATCTTAAGGTATTACTGTGCAAATATAATGACTTTTAAGCTCACCACAAGGTGCACAAATACAACAACAAACAAACAACAAATAATAAAGAAATAATAAATAAGTAAAAAATAACTAAGCAGTCCAAGTGAGATCAGCAGAGCTGAGCGGCGTTGTTCCGTTTGAAGTCCAGTATGAGTTCCATGGTTTTGGAGACATTCAGCACCAAGTTTTTGAGAGTGCACCCCTTGCTGAATCTAAGGACCTCGTTTTTGTAGCCCGTCTCAATCTTCTATGTGGTCATCCCCACCACCGTTGTATCATCGCAAATTTCCCAATGATGGTCTCAGGGTGCGGGGGTCTGCAGTCATGTAGAGCGCAGAGTAGTGGACTCACCTCACACCCTTGGGGCGAGCCGGCGCTGAGTGTTTGGGCAAATGAGAGGTGGCGACTCAGCTTCACGTGCTAGGGCCGGTTGACCAGAAAGTCCTTAATTCAGGAGCAGGTGGAAGGTGGGAGCCCCAGGTTGGCCAACTTGGGAATAAGAATATCTGGTTTTATGGTGTTCAAGGCTGAGCTGTAGTCGAGTGCAGCGTGGAGGGCGGTGGTTATTGCATCTTCGGTGGATCTATTCGGCATCCCGACTATTTGGCGGTTACAATAATCCATCCCCCAATGCGCCAGCAATCACAACATAACATCAATGATTGATGCCGTAATACATTGAAAATATATCGTAAATACATCACCTTGCCATTTTAGCTGTCAAAATGACAAAGATTAGGATTTCTGCCGAGAAAGTACAGTGGCACAATTAAAATGCTGATAAATTATGATACTTTACTAGCAGTCTTCCACCTAAAAAGAGAATCAAATAGACAATTTTTCCCAGCCAGGAAAAAGCGAAGGACAATATTGATATACAGTGATACCTCTAATTACAAATGCTCCTACATGCGAAAGTTTCAGAACACTTTGATATGCAAATTATTGTTCCAAGATACATAAAGCTTTCCAAGTTCCAAAAGATCAAGCGAAGTACATGTGCAGATACTTTAATGTAGCGGTGTTTGAAAGAGTTGATCTTGAGTGCCATTTCTAGACTTAGCAGGCAAGACAGGCTCACTTGCCACTGACCTCACTTAAAAATCCACATAAAATACAGGCCATTTAGCCTCATTGACACATTTAAAGTCAGGTTTGGAGTTTTGACTCCATTGTATATTTTCCTTAAATGTTCTGTTTTACTTAATTGTGTTTACTTAAAGTTCAATATATGTTTAGAATTCTATTGGTATGTTTTGTTTCTAATATGGCAGCCCAGTGAACAAGTGGTTTGCGCGTCGACCGCACAGTTCTGGGGTTAAGCGTTTGTGTTGTATGTTCTCCCCGGGCTTGCGTGGGTTTTCTCCAGGTGCTCCTGTTTCCTCTCACATCCCAAAAGCATGCACGTGAGGCTGGTTAAACACTCTAAGAACCACAACGAAGAAATTTCCCAAATACGGGAAGAAATAAAGTTCTAACCTAATCTAAATTGCTCCTAGGTATGAGTGTGAGCGTGAATAGTTGTCTGTCCTTGTGCCTTGCGATTGGCTGGGCACCAATTCAGGGTATCGCCCGCCAGGTACACATACTTAGCTGGGATAGGCTCCAGTACCTCCCTCTACTGTTGTGAGGATAAACGGCTTTCTCACAACAACCCCTTATTAATGATTGCAATTCCTCTTATTAAGCGATAAAAAAACATACAATGCAACGCGGTACATATTTACCCATACACACACATAGGGTACACCAGGGGTCCCCAAACTTTTTCCTGTGAGGGCCACATAACTTTTCCCTTCTCTGATGGGGGGCTGGTGTCAGTTTGTAACAGAAAAAAGTGTGACGATCGTAGGGGAGCTTAAAAAAGTTATTGTTTTCCAGAAAGCCACACAACCAAATAACCCTTTCCAGGTTCTTTACAGAAAAAAAGTCAGGAAACAAATAATAACACTATTAATGAAATGAATAATAACTAAATAAGCCTCTCTGAGTTCTTCACAGAAAAAACTGGAAATAAATAACACTATTTATGAAATAAATAATAACTAAATAACTCTCTCTGGGTTCTTCATAGAAAAAAAGCCATGGAACATTAACTTTCTGTTGTGCCATGCACAATCTTAACAGATAAAAGTTCAGCTCAGTTGTCAGAGCAGAATCTCTCTGACATATATGAGCAGTCTCTTAAAGTTCTTGTGTTTCTTCCTTATAATCCTTTTGTAGGTTCCAATAGGCTTGTAGACACCGCTGTTTGCAGCTCTCTCATCAACTTCCCTGTGAAAACCACAAAGGAAGCAGGTTGAGAAACGGAACTAAGTGAAACCGCACCTACACAGCACAATAAATTTCACTACCAGTATGGTTGTAAAGATGGATTTTATCCCAGTAGATTTTATTATGATTATATTTGTTTATGCTAAGAAAGATTCATTCAAGTCAGAAAAGTGAGCTTACCTATGTATGTTCATCAGTGTGAACTGTGGGCCTGCATCTGGCTGGTGAGAAGTTGAATATCAGGTTCCATTCTAGTTACAGCCAGTCTCAAGCACTGATGCAAATGTTCATCTGTCAATCTTGATCTCATCGGAGTTTTCAGCAGTTTCATGCGAGAAAAGGTTTTCTCGCAGCTATACGTGCTGCCAAAAACTGAGGACATTCTCATTGCGTGTTTTTTGATGTTTGGATATGTGTCGTTTGGGAAGGAGGCATAGAAGTCAATGAGACTGTTGAGCTTGAATGCGTCTTTCAGAACATCACAGTTCTGTAACTCAGCACACTCAAACTGATATGAAGGCTGGGCTTCATCAATGTCGGCAACAAAGGGGTTCTGAAAAAGACGGATTTCTTTTGCATGAACATGTAGTTCAGTGAATCGCACACCGAACTCCGCCTTCAGCATTTCCAGTGCTTCCACGCACTTTTCAGCTGGGAACGGGACCGCTGGGTTCTCTGTCGACAGGTTTTGGGTAGCAGGAAGATGGACAAAGTTGCGCCTTTTCACTTGTTCCAAAAGCAGCGCTAATTTCACCTCAAATGCTTTTATGTGTGAATACATGTTGCAATTGAGTTTCCCTTCGCCTTGTAGCTGCAAGTTAAGGCGGTTAAGTATTTCTGTCACGTCTGTTAAAAATGTGAGGTGCCATTTCCATTCCGGGTTGATCAGCTCTGGGACCGTTTTGTCTTTTCAATGAAGAAATGCGTTAATTTCGGGTAGAAGCTCGTAAAAACGCCTCAAAACTCTGCCCCGGCTCAGCCATCGGACCTCTGTGTAGTACAGCACATCTCCGTGCGTAGACTCCAGTTCAGACAGGAATTCTTGGAACTGCCTGTGTTTAAGTCCCTTTGCCCTGATGAAGTTTATGCACGACACCACAACCTTCATTACAGAATCCCACGTCAACACTTTGCAGCACAGTGCTTGCTGGTGAATTAGGCAGTGGACTCGTAGCGGGGCGGTGAGACCCCTTTTTTCCAACTCCCGGTTCATGCGTCCTATTAGACCGCAAGTTTCGCCCACCATGCTAGGAGCCCCGTCAGTCATGATGCTAGCCAGCTTTGACCAGTCCAGGTCCAACTTCTCCATGGTTTGGCACACCTTGTCAAAAAAAATCCTCTCCCATTGTGGTCCCTTTGAGACTTTGGAGGGCTGCCAGATCCTCGCATATCTCAAAGTTTGCGCTAACTCCACGAATAAAAATGAGCAGTTGCGCTGTTTCTTGCACGTCCGTGCTTTCATCCAGTGCTAATGAAAAAAAGTCAAATTCTTTTGTCTTCTGCTGCAGCTGGGCATATACATTACTCCCGATTTCTTCAACGCGTCTGGTGATTGTACTCGCCGACAGACTTACGGCATTAAATGCATCCTTCTTCTCGGGACACACCTCATCCACGACAGCATCCATACATTTCTTAAAAAACTCCGTCAGTGAAAGGCTTACCGTTGCTTGCTATCAGTTTAGCAACCCGAAAGCTGGCCCGAACGGATGCCTGGTTCAGCTGAGCTTGGCGTACAAATGTATTCTGCTGAGATAATAGTCCACCTTTTAGCTTTGAGAGTTTGCTCGTATTTGGCCTTGCACGCTATCGTACTTGTCTTTGTGACAGGATTCATAGTGCCGGTGAAGATTGTATTCTTTGAATACTGCCACCGTCCCTTGACAGAACCCCAAACAGCCTTTTCTTTGCATTGAACAAAAAAATAATCGTTTGTCCACTGCAGGTTAAATACTCTGAATTCTGAATCAATTTTTCTCTTAACTAACTTTTTCGCCATTATTCCGTTCTCAAACAGGTTCAGGTTGCACAGTTTTTATATGCTTGAATAGCATCGCAATTGCGATGGTCCCAGGGCTCCGCCCTCACCTGCGATCGTCCAGATGTCTCACTAACACTGCTCGCGCATGCAACGGTGGACGTGCCCGCGTGCATCAAAGGGAAACACTCTCCCCGCGCGTGTCACCAAAGAAGCAATGCGAAGCCCCGCTTCACTGGGATGATTTGTGGGCTCAGCAGGGGTGCAATGAACCAAACACAAGATTAAAACGTGCCAGTCTTCAAGGCCAAATAGGAAAAAAAAATCAGATAGCGTCTCTGGTATTGTTCAGAGGGCCGGTCCAAATGTGCCGCGGGCCGTAGTTTGGTGACCCCTGGGGTACACCATTCATTCATTTTCTGAACCGCTTTATCCTGACTATAAAAGTCCAAAATGTACTGCAAAGTGGATGGCTTTCTGACACGGACAGGTCAAAGGGGAATGCACGTGCGCTTAGCAGATCCTTTCCACCTCAGCTAAATGCTCCCCCTATTAATGATTGCAATTCCCCTCAAAAAGTTATTAAAAAAATGTAGAAATGCAGCCTGGCACATATTTACACACATATGGCACATATTTACCCACATAGGGAACACGTAAAAGTCTACGTAAATGCTCCCCTTATTAATGATTGCAATTCTCATCTCATCCCAGAGGCGGGGGACACCCTGTATCGGTGGCCAGCCGATCGCAGGGAACAAGGAGACGGACAACCAAGCACACTCACACCCATACCTAGAGGCAATTTAGAGTGTCCAATCAGCCTACCATGCATGTTTTTGGAATGGAGGAAATCGGAGTACCAGGAGCAATTCCCCTTATTAATGATTGCAATTCCCTTTATTAAGCGAATATAACCGTACAAATTCAACTCGGCACATATTTTCACACACACACACACACACACACACACAAATAGGGCACACATAAAAGTCTAAAACTACAAAATGGAAGGCTTTCTGACGCCGTTGGGTCAAAGGCATGCTTGTTATTCATTTTAAGGCAGTAATAAATCATTTTCTTATCATTTTCTTTCATACAAAATTGGGACACTTTGGCCAATTTTAAAGGGTTTAGTTGGTAGTTGTGTGAGGACCGTGTAACGAATTAGAGAATTTACATATAAAGTACTGCTCTACTCAGGAAATGTTCAACTTACAAAAAAAGTTCTGGAATTAATTAATTTCGTAAGTAGAGGTACGACTGTATAACAATATTCGAGTCTTGAAACATCCGAATAAGACAAAGCATTGCAATAAAGTAATGCAAACTGACTTAAAATTGAGAGTCGCTGAGATCTGCAGAATATTACTCCTCACAATCATCCTGTGCTTCGCTGTGCTCAGTGTCACTGTGCTCACTCCCATCCTCTGGCTCCTCCCATAGCACGTCATCTTCACTGCCATCCAGGGCATTTGATATGCAACAGTTTTTAAAACCATGGATGGTGCTCTTTGGGGAAACTCCATCCAAGGCGTGTTAGGATCCACTCACAGAGCAAATGTACCGGAGGCACCTGAATCTTTCCAGTCGGTGTGAATGTGTGATCACCGCACAGGAGCGACTCTGTATTCTTTTGCAGATTGTCTTTGATTGGTTTATTGACCACAACATCCAACACGTGCAGTTGACTAGTCATTCCCCCCAGAATGATCACTAAGTCGCCCTTCATTGCCTTCCCTTGTTTTTTGACTGGCTCAGACAAGTGTCCACAAAATGCAGCCAATTCAGCATGTTCCTCTTTATTCCGAGTCCCCCAACACCAGAACACTACAAGCTGGATTTCCATCCAGCCCTTTTCCTAAGCACATACAATAATGCCAGCTGGCATCACCTCCTTAAGTTCTGTGTTATGTTTTAAAATCACGAGGAGGGAATTTGGTTCCGTCTGCAAGGCAGGCTAACATGACGGAAATATCCCTCTTCTCATTTCCAATGGATTTTATAAGAACAGATTTTTCACCTTTCTTGTGCACAGAGACAGGTGTCTGATCAGCATTGGCAATCTGATCCAGTGT
The DNA here is from genome assembly GCF_051989625.1 of Stigmatopora argus. Taxonomy (NCBI): domain Eukaryota; kingdom Metazoa; phylum Chordata; class Actinopteri; order Syngnathiformes; family Syngnathidae; genus Stigmatopora; species Stigmatopora argus. Next base: position 22,287,359 of record NC_135388.1, on the reverse strand, counting down.
GTAAGAGTGATTTTTCCTCAAGTTGATCATGTAGCGCTGAAAAGACAACAGCTTGTCTCCAAAGTCAGAGGGCTGGCGGTGGACTAGACTCATTCTGCGTCGCAGCGTTAGTCCTTTACGCCGCATCATTCTTTTACACCAACCGAGGCTTTTATTGAAGTCAACGGTCAGTATTTTTTTTAGCTCTTTGTCTATTTCCACGGATTTGAGCTGAATGACGGCTCTGCAGATAGGCATCCCGTCCTTTCGTTTCCCTACCACATCGGCGCACACGCTCCTGTCAATCTTTTGAAAGCGGCCGCTCTGGGGACCACGGAAAGCTTCTCCGACAGAGAAAGTTTTTTAGGTGATCTTTTTTTAGCTCTCCTTCTTCGTACATTACACTCTGTAAGACCATATTTCACAGCTGCTTTGCAATGGTTTGAGGATTGCATCCTAACTTCTCCTTAGCTGACCTGACCTGCCCAAATCTTCGATTCACTTCTCTCTAGATCAGGGGTCTCAAACTTGCGGCCCGCGGGCCAACTGCGGCCCTCGGGACGATAATTTGCGGCCCCCGTCTTAATATGAAAGATTAATGTTCGTGCGGCCCGCAAAATTGATATGAATGACACTTGTGTTCGGAGCAATGTTCCCTCTAAGCTGCGCGCGTGCGCAATTGCGCACTACTCTCGTCTTCTCTGCGCAGTAGCAATCAATGGCGCGCAGTAAAAAAAAAATCATTTTTTTTTTTTTTTTAATTTTTTTTTTTTTTTTTTTAACCCTTTCCCCATGATGGCGCCGTTTAAGTGGCAGCCAGTGGCAGTAGCTCTGTCCACTCATGTTTTTCGTGTTTTACAGCATGTTTTACATGAAAAATTAGAGGGAACATTGACATGCACCTGCTTGTGGCAGGTGTGATACTTGTGTGCCCATAGCGAGCAATGATGATGTCGTGACCGGATGATTCGTCTAAAGACGTTTCGCCGACAGACGTTTGACAGACGGACAGGTCGTACTAGTATTTGTTAGTTTAATGATTAAATACAAATACTAGTATTTGTATTTAATCATTAAACGCTGTTTTCAGCTGGATTTGACCGAATTTGAGAGCATTTTGAGCCGTTTGGCGAATGGACGTCTATAGACGTTTTTTTGCCTCCATCGCGATATCATCCAGTATTTGTATTTAATCATTAAATGCTGTTTTAGGATGGATTTGACCCGATTGCTGTCATTTTACGGCTCGGTTCTGCTACATCTGCCTGCCCAAGAGTGCTTATTCCCGGACTCCCATGCCCGCCCAAGAGTGCTTATTCCCGGGCTGCCATTGATGGTAGACGAACATTGATTTTTACTATAATTTGGACAACACCGGCGGCGGGCCGGATTAAAAATCCTAAGGGGCCGTATATGGCCTGCGGGCCGAGGTTGAAAAACTTGTACACACACGATCCGGCGGGGCGAGCGTTCGAATCCCGTTTCGGCGAAACCTCCGTTCGGCCGAATGAACGTTCGGTGGAACGTCCATTCGGCGACCTGCCCGTCTGTCAAACGTCCGTCGGCGAAACGTCTTTAGGCGAATCATCCGAGTACCGATGATGTCGCTCACACTGGTACTCAGTGCGCTCAGGGAGGTTGTCTTTCTGCTCAGACCAACAAAAAATTAGAGGGAACTTTGGTTCGGAGCTGAATGAACCAATCACGGTGAGGTATACGGCTCTGGAGGGCGGGACATCGGCCGGGCTGTCCAGTGCCTCGCTCACTCACTCATTCATTCCTCCAATCAGCTGGGCGGAGGAGAAGCCGTGAGGCCGATCACTCCGCTCGGCGCGCACACTCCTCCGCTGCTCTCAGCATAGAACTGAATGAGGCGCTATGATCCGTGATCCAGCCTGTGTCAGTGTCTGTAGCCATCTCCGCGATTGAAACGGAGAGCGAAAGTGCACATGCACCACAAACCCGCGCGACTGAATGTGAAAGATCAACCCGAGACTCATTCCAAGTGGAAAAACATATTACATATTAAGGTCGGTGATGAGCACAGACAGTTTCAAGAAAAGTGGGGAGTGCAATATTTCTTTGTTGAACACAGGGGCACCCCGACGTGTCTCATTTACACTGAAAAAGTTGCGGTGCACAAGGAATACAATTTGAAACGTAATTGTACTACGAGACATGCTGAGGAGTACGAAAAATACCAGGGAGATGAGAGAGCCAACCAGGTTGCCAGTCTTAAAACACGTCTTCTGAGGCAACAGGATTTCTTCAAGAAGGCTACCAAAGACAGTAATGCAGCAGTCAAAGCTAGCTACGCCGTTTGTGAGTTGATTGATCCTGTGCTAAGTGATCCCAAATGGCTCATGGACTTGGCTTTTCTTGTTGATATCACACATGAGCTTAATGTACTGAACAAGAAGCTACAAGGCCAGGGGCAACTTGTCAGTGCTGCCTATGACAACGTGAGAGCATTCTGCACTAAACTTGTGTTATGGAAAGCCCAGCTCTCTCAGACAAACCTTTGCCATTTCCCAGCATGCAAGGCTCTCGTGGATGCAGGCACACCATTCAGTGGTGAGAAGTATGTTGAGGCCATTTCGAAGCTACAGGAGGAATTTGATCACAGATTTGCAGACTTCAAGACACACAAAGCCACATTTCAAATTTTTGCGGACCCCTTCTCCTTTGATGTGCAAGATGCCCCTCCTGAGCTTCAAATGGAGCTCATTGACCTGCAGTGCAACTCTGCACTCAAAGCCAAGTTCAGGGAGGTGAGTGGAGAAGCAGACAAGCTTGGGCAATTTTTGAGAGAGTTCACCCCCAGCTTCCCTGAACTTTCCCGAAGGTTCAAGCGGACCATGTGCCTTTTTGGGAGCACATACTTGTGTGAGAAGCTCTTCTCCACCTTGAACTTCAATAAGTCCAAGTACAGGTCCAGACTTACTGATGAGCATCTTCAAGCTCTACTGAGGGTCTCCACTGCTTCCTCCCTCAAGCCAAATGTGACTATGTGAGAAGAAGCGCTGCCAGGTCTCTAGCAGCAAGGAGTAGGCAAGAGAAGCCGTGTTCAGAATATTTCATGTTCAATGTTCCATTCAAGTTCAGAAAGTTAAAGGTTAAAGAGCTGTTAATACAGACATTTGAAACGGAATAAAAATAATTCATTTTCTCTACTTAGCCAGCCAGTGTATATCTACTGTATGCTCATTAGTATTTGGTTTTGTATTACTGATTGATTTATTTTTTATTCATCTTTAAGTTAATTTATTTAATTCATTATTTTTTGTTAAAAAATAAAGATATTTGATAACGTTGGAATGTTTTATCAGTGCTTTTCTTGTGGAAATCCTGATGCGGCCCAGTCTCACCCAGACTCGGCCTCTAGCGGCCCCCAGGTAAATTGAGTTCGAGACCCCTGCTCTAGATTGTCGCTACGTTTCTCCAATTATCGCTTCTCTTTTCTTCCTCTTTTCTTCCTTACTGCTATTTTTTTATTCTTCTTCATGCTAACGCTCTTTTTATTTTTCTTCGTGCCAGAAGTTTGCTCTGGCCTAGGGAGTTAAGTTCAGCATTCGCTTTAAAGATATTTAGAGCTGTCTAAGAGCCGTCTAGCGTTGTGAATGAGTATGATGAATCCGAAAATAAGACGATCCCCACCTTTTCACTCTTATTGCAATGCAAAAAAACATCGTATTATATTCGGGCAAATAAGGTAGTTATCAAAACCTTAAAAACGCTCAGTGTCAAGCTTACGTTTCGCTAGACAAATTTGAAAAAGCTGAGAAAATCACTGTTCTTGAATGTTGCTCATTCACTTTTCAGAGATGTATCATGAACAAGATCTCTGTTTTGACTGATTCGCTTATAACAGACAATGGTGTTTTTAGGTTATTTTGTTACCTGACATGTTTTGGTGTGTTACTTCCGCCTTCATAAGAGTGTCACTGGTCACTTCAGACAGAAATAACACGCCGAAACATGCCAGTTAGTAAAGCGACCTAAAAACACCATTGTCTGTTCTAAACGAATCAAGCAAAACACATAACTACAAGAAGACAAAATGAACTTTACACGACTGAACAAGATCCCATCATGAATTTTACTCTCCTATGGGTAGCAACACAAAGTAGGGTTTGAGCCAGTGCTTTCTTCAATACCGTTTACTCACGTAAAAATGACTGAAATTAATTTCCTGGAATAAAAAAATTCAAGAACCCTATGAATATCTGTTTATACAATCAACAGAACAGAAAGCCATATTTACACGGTTTAAAATTTAAAACCCTCTTTGTCAATAGGAAATTATGGCTTCATGGACCAGATTGCTGCATTGAAGTGGGTACAAAGAAACATACATGTGTTTGGTGGTGATCCAGGGAAAGTCACAATCCTTGGGCAAAGTTCAGGTAAGAAAACATTTAGATTTTTTCATTAACTGATTATATTAATTTGTACGGAAAAAAAGATTGGACAAATTTACCACACTTTAAAGTTGCAAATAATCTGGTGGATTCTAATATTAGTCTTTTTTTTTTAAATTGTAAAAACAAAATGCCGTTTCTAAATTATTGTACTTACTAAGGGTATTTATTAAGGATAAAAGTAATCCAAAACCTTGCCCTGTTTTATTGGTAATACGTGTGTCAACGGTGAGGAAGCGGTTTATGGAATGCTAAATTCTATTTCACAGGTCAAATCACAACTGATTGCTGGCAGATTTGTTAGATCATGATGTCATTTAATCAAATAGTACTGTGATCCTTCACCCCTTCGCAGCTTCAGTACATCACATTTTTTATATAAGGTATTAAAAAAGTTAATAAAAATGTCAAAATTCACACTGAAACTCGCAAGTCGAAGACAGGAGATGAAAAATGGCGGAAGTCAAGGCACCGCTTCTTCTTTGGCTCTGAAATGGGTGGGGCTCAGCACAGAAGAAGAAAAAAATCACTGTTGAAGAAGAATGACGAGGCGTAGAAGAACAGCCAAGAAGGATGTCCCATTGACTTTTCCTCTTTTCCACGGCACACTGGTTGGAAAACACTGTTCTACGGCACAGGTGTCAAACCGATTCCACAAAGGGACAAGTGGGTGCAGGTTTTCCTTCAAACTGAAACAGCACAGACAGTAAGCCCAATGGGGTTTCTGCTGAAACAAGCAGCACCTGCCTGCAATCAACTAATTACAGTTCAAAGAACAGAATGGTGCCAAGGTGTCGTCTTTATTGGTTGGTAAGAAAACCTGCACCCACTTGGCCCTTTATGGAATAGATTTGACACTTGTGTTCTACGGTGAAATTTTGCTTCTGCTTCGGCACTGAGTGCCACCCAACTCAGGGCCGAAGAAGAAGCGGTACCCTGACTTCCACCATTTTTCATCTCCTTTCTTCCGCTTGTGAGTTTCCGCATAAATTTTGACATTTTTATGAACATTTTTTATTTGGATACTTCATATAAAATAACGCAATGTACTGAAGCCGTGAATGTTGAAACTGCGGGGTGGTGAGGGATGACAGTACAGCATTCCCAGGAGAGGTTATGTATTGGCTAACATATGGAAATAAGATATCAAGGGAAGCTAATAAGAGAAATTCTGACACAGTATATAGTGGGTTTTATTAGTTGTGCTCTTCTAAACACAGACAGTAATGACAATTCTTTTCTTTTCTTTTTTTTTAATACCTCCTAAATAACTTTGCACAAACAGCAGCCTCATTGTAAAGTCCCTTAACTGATTTTAACCCATTGTCCCATTTGAGGACAGCCTGTTCTCTAATTAATTTCTTACTTGATATAAAGGAGTTTTCTCATTTTATGCAAATGTTCTGAAAATGACAAAAAAATCTAAAAATTGTTAACTTAAGTTAAGATGGTTTAAGTTTATCCAACTTTACTTTATTTGAAATGGCCATATGTGGGGTGAATTTCTTTTTGTGAGGCTGAAAATAGTCTGCTTTCCAATGGTGATGATGTCTTCAGTTGATTAATTCATTTTCTCGGGGGATGCTGAACCCTATCTAAGATAACTACCAGCACCAGGCAGGGGATATGGGGAGGAATTGGTGGCCAGCCAATCACTTGATTGTTATTGTTATTTTATTTATTTTATTTTATTTATTTTATTTTATATTGCGCAACAGCTTTTGTTTTGGAGGGAAATTTATAAAAATAATAATGCCCGTCAAAATTTTCATCATTCATTACTATTCCATTACTATTATTCATCATTTTATTATTCAGGGTGGTTTTAGCGAGTTGTCTCATATCTTATTGCACGAAAGAACAACATAAATACTTTTTTAAATCAACATATTTTACAGTCTTTTTTAAGTAAAGAAACATACTTACCTTCATGTTTGAATCATGAGTAAAGTAATTTACTTATTCACAGAAGTTTGAAGTTTTGAATTTTCAAATGAAAATAGATGTGATAAGTATCGTGATAATTATCCATAGGCTGATTTTTTAAAATATTTTTTTTTATACTGATAACATTTTTTTGTCATATCTCCCAGCCCTACTATCCCCTCAACCCTAAAAAAATGATAACATTATGTATAACAATTAGCATGTAAATGAGTGTGGATGCACAAAATAGCAAAATTATAAGAAAATTATTTAAGCCATTAATATGATGCTACAACACCGAGCCAAACAAAAACAAAACCCTCTCTCCTCCCTCCTCTCTCTGTATGTGATGAAGAATGCCTTTCCCAGCATGATGGAGCACCTTGCCATAAAGCAAAGGTCATAACAAAATGGCTTAGGGAACAAAACATTAAGATTTTGGGTCCTTGGCCAGGAAACTCTAGATCTTAATCCCATTGGGAATTTGTGGTCAATCCTCAAGAGGCGGCCGGACAATCAGAAACCCACAAATTCTGACAAACTCCAAGCATCGATTATGCAAGAATGGACGGCCATCAGTCAGGACTTGGTTCAGAAGTTGATCGACAGCATGCCAGGGAGAATTGCAGAGGTCTTGAAAAGGAAAGGTCAACACTGCAATTATTGACTTATTGCATGTAATTCTCAATAAAAGCTTTAGATACTTGTGAAATGCTTCCAATTGTATGTCATCATACCCTAGAAACATCTGGCAAACACCTAAAAATCCTGAAGGAACAGACTTTGTGAAAATGTAATATTTCTGTCATTGTCAAAACTTTTGGACGACTGTAGAACAGCGATCTCAAACTGGTCCTCAAAGGGCCGCAGGGGGTGCAGGTTTTCATTCAAACCGAACAAGCGGACACCTTTTGCAAGTGTAATCAGTTGATTGCAGCCAAATGCTACTTATTTTAGAAGACCCCTCATTGGTTAAACTGTGGACACTGGAACGGTTGAAACAAAGACTAGGACTCACTGCGGCCCTTTGCGGAATCGGTTTGAGACCCCTGCTGTAGAAGAATTCGTAAGTAAAGGTACCACTGTACATCAATTTTGTTGCCAAAACCTATTTTAAGCTTCTCTCTAAACCTCCTCCAGTATTCCGAGCCCAAGTTTTAATATATTTGATATTGTGCCTACTAAACTTTATCGCCTCGTCATTGCCTGCCATTATGTTTATGTGCCATCCAACAAATTGAACATGCAACAAAAATATGTCAACAAAGACCCTCCTCTCGTCAGAGTAGTAATTACCCCCAGGAAATTTGTTAGGTTCATCCAATTGTATGTTTATCCTTAGGTTTTTCCAATTGAGCTTTCAATAAAAAAGGCATCTGTAGTCACATCCCATTTAATTCTTGCAAGAGAGAATACATCCGGCAGCTCGCCCCACCCAAGATTATTCTAAAGAGCGGCATTATGTCCTGCCTATTTAAGGCTTCAAATCAAAACAATTACAAGGTTATTGATTCCATTTGCGTAAGCAAGAAACAAAACAATTCCATAATCAAGCAACCCAAGCGTCAACCTGGCGTCACAAATTAAAACAATATGCGAGTAATCGATCCAATTGCGTAAGCAAGAAACAAAACAATTCCATATCAAGCGTCACAAAGGAAAAACAATATACAAGTTGATTGATAGCCATCCGTTGAGCCAACAACAATTTAAGCGTCCTTCGCCGATCTTCCCTGTTGAACTCGCATCTGGGGAAGAGGTCGACGCGTATCTTCCAGTAATCAGTCCTCGGAGCAAGAACTCAGTGGATTGTTTTATGTCCTTTCGAACTCGTATCTCTCGCTGTCCTGGAGAGCGACCTTGGCGCAAGCGTTTGCTTCGTTGGAAGCGATCAACACATATTTTAATATAGTTACACATTTAGGATGAGCATTACTATTCCTAATAAGCAAATATATTGATTAATATAGTAAGCATAATATTATAAGGCTTTATATTCATTGCAAACACATTTATAATAATGATTACCCCAACATTCCCCCCTATATTATAAATTTGCACATGATCCCCTTAATAAAACTTCCTTTCAGCTTTATTCCATTAATTCCAAATGAACATATAGTAACATCCCAGAATTAACCCAACATTCCCCCCTTTTTTATTATATGTTCGTTATTCATTTTATGGCAAATCCAAGAAGAGAGGGATATCTCCGTTGGCTGTTTTAATTTTACCCGCTTAGGCCCTACTCGTTCGGCAGGTCTGAAAGCAGAAAACAAAATCATTTTCGCCATATTTTTCATCCTCGAAATTACCATGCTCTTGAAATTCACTGCTTCCCTCAGTATGTCCCATCAACAGAGGATATAATTCATGCAATTTAGAATTTGTAGGGGCAATCGCAGCGGTTATAAGTCGGCTCATCAAAGATCTTAAGCAGGGAATAATACAACACCCACATAATGTCAAAATCGTAGCAAAAAGGGCTACGGAAAATGCAACAAATTTGGGCCAAAATCCAAAGGACATGCCACCAGCTTTCAAGGGCGGATTCTCTGACTCCAGAATGCTCCTTCATATTGCGGTTGAGGGTCTGCAGGCCACTAATGGCCTGGGTGAGGGACCCACCGGGTGACGTGTTGTTCGGTATGAAGGTGCAACATTGATCTCCAAACATTGCACACACGCCCCCTTGCTCCGCAAGCAGCATATCATCTGCTATGCGATCCTGGAACGCCATAAGACTGGTGGCTGCCAATTGTTCCTTTATCGCCACAAATCCCTGTTCAGTATAGTTTCCAAGTTTTTTGACATTGTAATGCAGGTAATTTATCCAATCAACATTTTGTTTGGAGTAATTAAAAGAAAAAAATATACTCCCAACCTGCTGCGATCTGATTAGCCAACTTATACTCATCATCAATGTATGTCGGATCACCCTCTCTCCATGCGACGCCGTCGCGAGGGGCCCGCCATCATACCGGATTTCTGTGCAGCCAATTGTATCTCCTCTACTGTAGATGGAAAAACAGACACTGGTAATAGCAGTGAGACCAAGGCACAAAGTCCTGCTGTCATTTTGGCAGGAGTCGTATAATTTGTTTTGACCCCACCACCACCATAGGTCAGAACGTGGTACCAGGGTGTTGTCGGTTTTAGGACGTGGGCACACCACGTCTCATTTATCGCCTCCAGCTTCAGACCATGCCCTGTAAGGTTTTAAGCAGGTAAAATGATTTAAAAGCGACGTGTTGAAAAGTTCTTGTAACTGGGTAGACATTATTCCATTTCTCACAATTGGGGCTTACATTTTCATTTGTCATTATCTCCATTACACAATCAGGAGTAATTTGCGCGGGTACTGCTCGTAAGAGAGGGAGCAGGGCCCCATACATGTTATGCAGGTTTGATTTATAGTAATAGCTGCATTTTCCATCAACAATAACCAATTTTTCTTACCGCCTCCCGTTTGGGAACTCCCCGTTGCAGAAATGAATTCTCTGGTCATTTCAGATTTTAATTTTACTATGGCGGATCCGGGTGTTTCCATCTCTGACGACTTTCCTACCGTCTCCATAGACATTGTTGTTGAGACACAATTGTAGATTTTTTTGTAAAAAGAGTCTTCTCCACCTGCCCATGGACTTAGGAAAAACGTCAGACAAGGATCCACAAGTTAATTTGTCAGTCTGAATAATGATTTGTAATGCCCCCACCGTATGGTTTAATTTTATCGAAGGCCTGATGGTTTTTTTTGCACACGGGTGTGTCATCCAAGCTTGCCAATCTAGACCAGTTTCTGCAACAAGGTTTCCCCAATCTGTTTTAGGACTGTTATGTACAACAGATATTCTATAAAATCCATGTGTATCCTTTGAAATGGATATGTAGTTTTTGTAGCTTGACATAAGGGGGAATCGCCCGTGTTTTGGCCATATATCTGCATATAGATTGAATATATATAACCTCCCTTTTTTGAGGCATGAAATTTACCATGACTCAAAATGGCAGCCCTCCCAGATAAGTCTTTTGTTTTTGTTTAGTCCCCCAGGTTCCCAAAATTTCGCATTGCAGATATCAAAAAATTTCATTTGGCGAAATTCTTTTCTTTTTGTTTCTGTCCTACTCTGCCACCACCGTCCTTGAAAGGCTTATCAGCTCGCACTCATAATCAAGGAATTTGCTTTGAGTGCTCCCCCAATCATCCACAATTTTGGTTTGTTGGAGTACAACTGGAGTACCCAGAGAAAACCTACGAATTCTTGAGGACACCAGGAATACTCCACACTCCGGAAGGTCTGGATCCACTCCGCATTAGTAGATCCTCCAACCGCAAAATTGATGCCTGAAGAAACTAGATAATTAATGTATTAGATCCACATGCCACATATCTCATTGTTCTGCATTAAGTTACCCCCCTTTCAATGTTATCGAATTTTGCCCATTCTAGTCAACCCATCTACTTAAAGCATTTCTCCAAGGTTGATATTTTATAATTTGGAGATGTTATTTTTAAAACATAGACATTATTTCATCACTTGTTTCACACCATGAAAGGCCCCACCTGAATCTAGATTTTATTTTATTTTATTTTTTATTTTTATTTTTATTTTTTTTTGTAGATATTCCCCTATATCTAAGCTTGTTATTGCCAATCGTTATCACCGTAACATTCAGGTGTATTAACCCCATAATTGCAATGCAGTAAGTTTTGGCTAAATTCTTAATTTGTATGCCCCTAAAGCAATAGACAGTAATAACGCCCCAATAGTCATCAATATGCCCTATACCAAAGCATACGCCCCCTTCAGGTCAAACAAGGAAAGTCTTTTGTGCACCTAAAGACGCTCCATGTTTCTTCTAGGGAAACTATGCCTATCCTTAACCAATTATCCCATCTACCCCAGCCAGGTTCAATTTACCTAATAATTTGGACGAATGCCACGAAATTTCTCATGCCATTTCTGCATTGTTAAATTCATGTCTGATCTCTTTAACAACCAAATAACTCTTAATACCTAAAAAATAATTTGTAAATCACCCCATACTATGTTTACTTAAGATAAGAGCTATTTTTTATAGCTCTCCGTTACCACAAGGAAAATCTACAATAATTAAATTAGAGAAATCAACCTTTTACTAGGCATTTCCTAATTACAATTTTTTTCAATGCTTAATAAAGGACCCACAAATTGTAACCAATATGCCATAATATTGTAAAAAAACAAAAACAAAATTCCATTCATTTTTCTTTAAACCAGCCAATCACCTATATTGAAGTATTTTGAACAAACCAACCATTCAAAAACTGTAATAATATCGTTTTATCCTCCAAAACTAGCTCTCTTCAATCAAGAGCCCTTTGAACTTCACAAAACAAAAAAATAAAATAATAATAATAGTATTTATTCCCAATTCCAAAGCTTTTACCAAATCAATCTTTGCCAAACAGATTTTCTATCACCTCGAAAGACATTTCTGATTAAATCCCAAAAATGAATGCGAAGATCATCGCGGAACCCTGCATCCCTTGTAGACCATGTTTTGTTCTTATTCTGAAATGTTTAAACGGAAGCGCGCCCTTACCCGCTGACTGTGACCTTCACGCTCGCTGCAGAAGCAGCTTATCAATGTTGACATTCCTAAGTGCTCTCTTTTTATTTCTGAGCTGCGCGCATACTGAATGCCTAACACCGTCAAATCAGCCGCTACGCGGTCCACATGTTTTTTTGCATTCAAATCAGCAGCAAAGACAGCCGCGCTCCCCTGCAGCCAAAGCATTATTTGACCAGTTTAGAGTATGACAAAAAACGCAGGTTTGGCAACCCCGCTAAACATTTAATTGGTCGTTTTGTATTTCTTTTCGACTGTTAACCAAAACATTCCCGTTGACAGGATAAAACCAAGATAATCCGCAATAAGCCATTTCATTCCATTAAATTGACATTACATTTAGGTACTATTAACAAAGTATGCCTAGGACTTGGAAATAACCATTTTAATTGCCATTTTACAACTTTCAGCATCACACAAAAAAAAATTCCAATTGAATTCATTCACAAAGAATGTGATCTCTGGTTTAAAATTAGCTCAACATCCTCATGTTCAAAATCCCCATTCAAATCATTTTGAGCAGGCCTGCCTTGTTTTTAGAGACTTTTTGTCCAGGCAATCACGCACATAGTATTTTTGAAAACCCGATTTACTTGTTTTTTTCCAACTTCTTGGCTTACATTCCTATCCTCCCCCGTCAGCCGAGTAGCCCGCGCTATCTTTATTTTTTATTTCACACAACGGACCCGTTTTATCACTCCTTTTTTTCTGTGGAACAAGCCGCCTCGCTTGTATCTCCCTTCACATATTATATAGATTACTTCTATGCTTAGTGCCTATTTTATCCTGCAGGTTTTAATATTTCATGCATATTTAAGCTGGCCAGCAAACCCATATTTGTTTATCCATAAATTTAGGTGTTTAACCCTTGTAGCGCTTTGATTTTCAACAAATTTCAATCAGTTATCAGTTAGCAAATTTCTTTTCCGCGGAAGGACATACGTAACACACGCAACACGTAACACACGCAACACAAATGTATACCCTAGCTTGATATACTGTCAGAGTTATATTTGTACCTTTCCGGACCACAGTACAGGACACCCCGAACTGCCCCAAGTTTTATAGACTCATGCTCTGTCTCGTTACCTGGCATCGACTAGTATACCCAGGGTTTGTAACGCAGTCCCCTGGACGCGTGTCGCAGTCCCCTGGACGCGAGTCACATTTAAAAAAAATGGACTTACCAGATATGACACCAGATGTCTCTTTCAGAGTGTTAGTCGTCAACCGTCGAGAACCCAAGTCGCCTCGTCGAGTAATCCAGCCCGGAAAAGGGTATTTAAGCGCCGTGCACGGTCTTTCCAGATATCGAACGGAAGCGACCTGGATTCTGCTCCGGTATCTTGACCACAGGCTCGAAGGACCAAATGTTAGGTTCATCCAATTGTATGTTTATCCTTAGGTTTTTCCAATTGAGCTTTCAATAAAAAAGGCATCTGTAGTCACATCCCATTTAATTCTTGCAAGAGAGAATACATCCGGCAGCTCGCCCCACCCAAGATTATTCTAAAGAGCGGCATTATGTCCTGCCTATTTAAGGCTTCAAATCAAAACAATATGCGAGTAATCGATCCAATTGCGTAAGCAAGAAACAAAACAATTCCATATCAAGCGTCACAAAGGAAAAACAATATACAAGTTGATTGATAGCCATCCGTTGAGCCAACAACAATTTAAGCGTCCTTCGCCGATCTTCCCTGTTGAACTCGCATCTGGGGAAGAGGTCGACGCGTATCTTCCAGTAATCAGTCCTCGGAGCAAGAACTCAGTGGATTGTTTTATGTCCTTTCGAACTCGTATCTCTCGCTGTCCTGGAGAGCGACCTTGGCGCAAGCGTTTGCTTCGTTGGAAGCGATCAACACATATTTTAATATAGTTACACATTTAGGATGAGCATTACTATTCCTAATAAGCAAATATATTGATTAATATAGTAAGCATAATATTATAAGGCTTTATATTCATTGCAAACACATTTATAATAATGATTACCCCAACATTCCCCCCTATATTATAAATTTGCACATGATCCCCTTAATAAAACTTCCTTTCAGCTTTATTCCATTAATTCCAAATGAACATATAGTAACATCCCAGAATTAACCCAACAAAATTGTACCTTCCCGGGTGTGGTGCTCTCACAAAAACAAAAATGAGATTTTTTAAATAATAAATCAAGAATATTTTGCTTTATGAATAAAAAACAACTAAAAATGACAATGATCTTCAAGGGGACAATTTTGTGTGTCATTTTAGACATCCCCAAATTCACGCTCAAATAAAGAGGAAAAGACCGTCTTCTGGAATTTTCACTTGTAAGGAGAACGGCCGCTGAGACAGCTTCCCATCTCCGTTCTGACCTGACACGTCTTTTCTGTTGTTTTTATTACATTCGGGGGCACTGATTACATGGATGTCTCAACTATAAAAAGGGGGGAGGAAACACAAGTCAGATGTCTGAGCATCCATGTGCGTTGAGGCTAATATATGTGTAACAAAACAAGTTCACAATAGTCAAAACAGATGAGGACCGAAGCATTAGGAAGCCTTGTGGAGCATCTGTGGTGGAGGCAGATGTCGCAGGTGCAGTTCCAAGACCATATTCTTAGTACTCCAAGGTGTTCTGGCTCCTCTTTGTTTTGTCTAAAACAAGGCTTCCAAGCTTGTACTTGTTTGCAAGTATGATAATAATAATCATGAACTAAGGGTGAGCAAAGCATTCTTTCGTTGCAAGGCCAAGCATATTCTTCATCGCAAGCAAATGTATAATAATATGAAATAAAAACCTGACAATAAGCCTAGGGGAGCTCAGCTCCTCTTTTCGTTAATTAATGTCTTATTGATCGCTATGAGACAAAAAGACTTACAGCATAGATAGCACTCACATTTAATCTCTAGGAGCATGGTGTCTTGAAGCCCCCCTCAAAATGTAGATGACATGTTTTTCTGCTCTGTAAGGTGGCACCTCCGTATGGACCCTAATGATGTCACCTCTTGCAAAGGATCTCTTCCATGCAGCAATAGATATGAGTGGATCATATGTATATAATGCAACACTGAAGCAGGCTGAGTCAGACAATCTGGTCTTTCTGAAAAAAACTGGCTGCAAGGACCTTGTATGCCTTCGAAGTCTCCCTGTTAAACAGATATTACAGGTACATGTTTGAATTTCCCTAAATATAGCAATTGTCATAATTTTTGCCATATAAAGATATATACAGTGCCATAAAAAGTATTTGCACCTTCCCAATTTCTGTGTTTTTTGCATATTTATCACACAACGGTTTCAGATCATCAAACCAATTTTAGTATGACACACAGACAACCCAGGTACAGTTGTGGTCAAAAGTTTACATACACTTGTGAAGAACATATTGTCATGGCTCTCTTGAGTTTCCAGTTATTTCTACAACTCTGATTTTTCTCTGATAAGAGTGATTGGAACAGATACTTCTTTGTCACAAAAAATATTCATGAAGTTTGGTTCTTTTATGACTTTATTATGTGTTAACAGAAAAAGTGATCAAATCTGCTGGGTCAAAAATATACATACAGCAACACGAATTAGCAATTTTGGTGACTTAGAAAGTTGTGTCAGTGAAATGAGCTTCATAGCATGGCCTCTTAACTTCTTGTGAGTGATCATGAGTGACTACAGCTTGTGACTTCTCTGAGGCCATTTAAATAGGGCTCATTGGATGTAAACGCCCACAAACGCTACAATGGTAAAGTCAAAGGAGCTCAGCATGGATCTGAAAAAGTGAATCCTTGACTTGAACAAGTCAGCAAAGTCACTTGGAGCCATTTCAAAGCAGCTGCAGGTCCCAAGAGCAACAGTGCAAGCAATTGTTTGTAAGTATAAAGTGCATGGCACTGTTTTGTCACTGCCACGATCAGGAAGAAAACGCAAGCTATCACCTGCTGCTGAGAGAAAACTGGTCAGGAGGGTGAAGATTCAACCGAGAATCACCAAAAAGCAGATCTGCCAAGAATTAGAAGCTGCTGGAACACAGGTGTCAGTGTCCACAGTCAAGCTTGTTTTCCATCTCCATGGACTGAGAGGCTGCCGTGCAAGAAGGAAGCCCTTGCTCCAAAAGCGGCACCTTAAGGCTCGACTGAAGTATGCTGCTGATCACATGGACAAAGATAAGACCTTCTGGAGGAAAGTTCTGTGGTCAGACGAAACAAAAATCGAGCTGTTTGGCCACAATGCCCAGCAATATCTTTGGAGGAGAAAAAGTGAGGCCTTTAACCCCAAGTACACCATGCCTACCGTCAAGCACGGTGGTGGTAGTATTATGCTGTGGGGCTGTTTTGCTACCAATGGAACTGGTGCTTTACACAGAGTAAATGGGATAATGAAGAAGGAGGATTACCTTCAAATTCTTCAAGATAACCTAAAGTCATCAGCCCAAAGATTGGGTCTTGGGCGCAGTTGGGTGTTCCAACAGTGACCCCACAATGACCCCAAACACACATCAAAAGTGGTAATGGAATGGCTAAATCAGGCTAGAATTAAGGCTTTCGAATGGCCTTCCCAAAGTCCTGACTTAAACCCCATTGAGAACTTGTGGACAACGCTGAAAAAACAAGTCCATGTCAGAAAGCCATCAAATTTAACTGAACTGCACCAATTCTGTCAAGAGGAGTGGTCAAAGATTCAACTAGAAGCTTACCAAAAGCTTGTGGATGGCTACCAAAAGCGCCTAATTGAAGTGAAAATGGCCAAGGGACATGTTACTAAATATTAGCGCTGCTGTATGTATATTTTTGACCCAGCAGATTTGATCACTTTTTTTCTGTTCACCCATAATAAAGTCATAAAATAACCAAACTTGAATGTTTTTTGTGACAAAGAAGTATCTGTTCCAATCACTCTATCAGAAAAAAATCAGAGTTGTAGAAATAACTGGAAACTCAAGAGAGCCATGACATTATGTTCTTCACAAGTGTATGTGAACTTTTGACCACAACTGTAAATAGAAAATGAAGTTTATCAGTGATGATTTTCTTTACCAACGCAGAAAAAATGACAAACTTCTCTGGCCCTCTGAAAAAGTAATTGCCCCCTTTATTAAATCACAAAATAATTGTGACTAATGGCAATTGTAGGAAAGCTGATTTAAATTTCACAGGCCACACCCACACTTTATTACCACCACGTGTTAAATCAAGAAAACACTTAAATAGAATGTGTGAGACAATGTGAAGTAGGCTACAAGATCAGAGCATCATGCCACGATCCAAAGAAATTCAAGAAGAAATGCGAAAAAAAGTGATGGACATCTATCAGTCTGAAAAAGGTTACAAAGCCATTTCCAAGGCTTTGGGGCTCCAGTCAGAGCCATTATCCACAAATGGAGAGAACTGGGAACAGTGGCAGAACAGTGGCAAACCTTCCCCGGTGGTCAGCCTGCTAAAATTACTCAGAGCGAGACGACGACAGGAGGTCACAAAATAACCTAGAAAAACTGGCAAAGCTGGCATCCACGGCAGAGTTCCAAGGCAAAAACCATTACTTTACAAAAAGAATATGAAGGCTCCTCTTATGTTTGCCCAAAAACATCGTGATGATGCTTCACACTTTTGGGAGAATATTCTGTGGACTGATGGGTAGAAAGTTGAACTTATCTGAAGGTGTGCGGCCTGTTACATTTGATGAAAAAATGGCACAGCTCCATCAAAAGAACACTATACCAACAGTGATGCATGGTGGTGGAACTGTGATAGTCTGGGGCTGCTTAGCTACCTCAGGAACAGGACGACTTCCTGTAATTGGTGGAAGAATGAATTCTGCTGTCTCCCAGCAAATTCTGAAGGAGAACATCCGACCCTCAGTTTGTGCGCCAAACTCCAGCCCTCTTGGAGCATGCAGCTAGACAACAATGCAAACAAACCAGAAGGTCCGTCCACCTCTAAGTGGCTAAAAAAAACAAAGTTAAGGTTTTGGAGTGGCCAAGTCAAAGTACAGATTTAAATCCTATTGAAATGCTGTGCTGTGGTCTGAAACGGGCTGTTCATGCTAGAAAATTTAAACAATTCTGCACAGAAGAGTGGGCCAAAATTGCTCCAGTGTTGTGAAAGACTCATCACAAATTATTGTAAACGCTTGATTTCAGTTATTGCTGCCAAAGGTGGCACAAACCGTTATTACTTTCAGGGGGCAAATACTTTTTCAGAGAGGGCCAGACAAGTTCGTAATTTTTTCTGCCTTGGTAAATGAAATCATTATTTATTTTCTGTGTGACACTTATGGAAAAACACAGAAATCAGGAAGGGGGAAAATAGTTTTTCACACCACTGTAATTGTGCATTCCTTTTAATATTTGAAAGTGTAAAAGTACAACATTATTTAATTATTTCATATATTATTCAGTGAGACTATTTATTTTTTAGTATTTCAATGATTGAACATATTTTCTTTTTTGGTTAGTACATTTTGAATTGAAGTTTGAAATGTGAAAATAAAAAAAATAGATCCAGTCAAAGATTACCAGATACATTTATCGCTTTACATTTTGAAAAATATGTCACTTACTACTTACTGTTTGACAGGCTATACCATGGCAGGAATACCCCTCTTGGGCTGCAGATCAGTTGACTGACCTTCCAACCAATGGGCTGTTCAGTGCCCCAGTTGCAGTAGTGGATGGGTATGTCCTTGAAGCATCACCTTTTGAGATATGGGAAAAGAAAGGATCCTACAATGATGTCCCTTTTGTCATTGGGACAACAGAACAAGAAGTGGACTTCAGGTGATGCTTGACCTAATTCAAATTAAGCATTTACTACTGAACTGTAGCTGGGATAAATTTTCTTCTCTTTCTGCAGTCCACCGGCTGAAAATATCTCCATGTGGACATGGGGGGACTACAGGTGGTTTGTGACAGGTGACTAAACCCAGAGAGCAGATTTTTTTCAGCATAATTTTTTTTTTGATATACAGTAATCCCTCGAATATCGTGGTTAGACCAGACATGGCCGCGCTAAACGAAAAACTGCAAAGTAGGATCACCCCCATTAAAACTACCACAATACATGTTTTCGCGCCTATACAGAAATAGAAGTACAGTGGTACCTCGAGATACGAGCTTAATTCGTTCCGGACTGAGCTCGTATGCCGATTTTCTTGTAACTCAAACGAACGTTTCCCATTGAAATGAACTAAAAACAAATTAATTCGTTCCAACCCTCTGAAAAAACACCAAAAACAGGATATTGGAATGGAAAAAATGTTTTATTTGTTCTAATTTGCCATCTACAGTGGTGCCTCGACATACGAGTGGCCCAACATACGAGCAATTCGAGATACGAGTAAAATTTCGGGCAAATATTTATCTTGAGATACGAGACAAATTTTGATATACGAGCAGACAGCGGACGCAACGTGCTGTTCATAAGAACATAATGGGCACTGTCTCTCCCGCAACTCCCTCAATGCAAATGACGTATATACTACTTCTCGTTGGCAAGTGGTCGTGCGTTATCCTATTGTGAGGACATTTGTGTGCATCATTTTGGGAATATTTTGAAGGAAATACAAAATCAAATAACCCTCGATATTGACTGAAATATGGTGTGGAGGCGGGGCAAAAAGAGCCAACCCGGAAGAAGAAAGGTATCAAAATGTCAAACAAAATTAGAATTAAGTTTAGTGTTAGGTTCGATTAAACTTATTTTTGAGTGTGTCTGCATCGTAATCCAAGTTCATTTAAACTTGTTTGTTATTTTATCAGCGCATTGCCGTGCAAAAAGCCCACCCCCCATCTCCCCCCTCTCTCTGTCCGTCTCTCTCTCTCTCTCTCCCCCTCTCTGTCCGTCTCTCTCGAAATCCGTATAATTTTAGTACTATTAAACACATTTTAGTAATATTAAACCACTAGTTATGTATTACTTTGTTAATAGATGGCGACTTAGAACAAATAAAACATTTTTTCCAATCCAATATCCTGTTTTTGGTGTGCTTTCAGAGGGTTGGAACGAATTAATTTGTTTTTAGTTCATTTCAATGGGAATGTTCGTTTGAATTACGAGAATATCTAAAATGTGTTTAATAGAACTAAAATTAGACGGATTTCGCGTAGGGTAGAAAGAGAGGGACAGAGAGGGGACGGCGGGGGGGGGGGGGGGGGGACTTTTTGCCCGGCAACGCTCGTAACATAACATAAACAAATTTAAATGAACTTGGATTACGATGCAGACACACTCAAAAATAAGTTTTATCTAACCTAACACTAAACTTAATTCTAATTTTGTTTTACATTTGTATACCTTTCTTCTCCCGGCTCTGTTTGCCCCGCCTCCACCCTGAGTTTCAGATGCAACCTATTGATGGTAGTTTGCTTTTATATTCCCTTTAAAATATTCCTAAAATTATGCACACAAATGTCCCCACAATAAGATAACGCACAACCTGTCACTGCTGGCTCGGGGCACGGCCATCTTACCTAGGTTGGAGCGTGGCGATCTTACCTACGTTGGGGTGTGGCCATCTTGCCCCTAGGTCTAAACCTAGTTAAACGTGGTCTGACTGGCCAGGCGCGAGTAGCCTTGATTTTGAAATCCAGTGGTACCTCGACATATGAGTGCCCCGACATACGAGCAATTCGAGATACGAGTAAAATTTCGGGCAAATATTTATCTTGACATACCCATTGCGAAATCTGTCTAATTTTAGTTCTACTAAACACATTTTAGTATACGATTAAACCACTAGTTATTTGTTACCTTGTTAATAGATGGCGAATTAGAACAAATTAAAAAAAAATCCAATCCAATATCCTGTTTTTAGATAACTTTATTCATCCCGTATTCGGAAAATGTCATTGTGACAGTAGCAAGAAAAGGCATAGTTACAAGTTAGACAGTACAGTCAAAGGCCACAGAACAACAAAGCAAAAGCAAAAAGCACAAAGTACAAAGCAAATCAAAGTCAATGTTATCATTAAGAATCACCAATTCATTAAGACAGAAAAGCAGCGAAAACACAAAACGAGCTACGAGTTTCGGTAGCAAAAACGGATAGACTCAAAAAGACGTAAAGTTGGACGAAAACTGGAACCACACACAGGAAGTCTTCCACGAGATGGGGAACTTCTGCAAACTGTGACCGAGGTAGAGAATATGCAGAGTCACTCTTCCAAGCTTATCCGCACAGTTCCTCAGTAGTCTGGAGCTGAAGAAAACAGCAGCAGGGCAGAACTCCTCGACTCCGTTGCTGGTAAGCGCCGACAGCTCTTCCATCTTGTCCCACGATGGAATGGTTGGTCAGAAGTGTTGCCTCTCCTTCCGGCACTTTTGTCCAGCTTCGAAACTCCGGCGGCACCGAGGTGTTGCTCATTCTGCTGCGTATTGTAACAGGTAGTCCCATGTGTGTGACAGCGTAGGCATGGCTGAATGGTTCCAAAAAAAGAAGTAGCCGAGAGAAGCCAGGCTAACAGAACAAGGAAAGTTGTAAAAACATTAAAGTAAAAAGTATAAATTACAAAGTAAAGCAAAAATGGATGTATTAAGAAATATTAAAATGTAATTTTAAAAAAAGTAGAAGGCCTGTAAAACACGAAAATCATAAGAGTGTACAGAGCTACTCCCACTGGCTCCCGCGTGAACGGCGCCATCTTGGAATATTTTTGGTGTTTTTTCAGAAGGTTGGAATGAATTAATTTGTTTTTAGTTCATTTCAATGGGAAACGTTCATTGGAGTTACAAGAAAATCGACATACGAGCTCAGTCCCGGAACGAATTAAGCTCGTATCTCGAGGTACCACTGTAAAACAAAATTCCCCTTTGATTTTTTTCGTTTTATTTCTTGTTCGAAAGTGACAACTATTAGGCTAATATGAACCATCAAAAGAATTGAGATATTTTGACATTAGAAGCAATATGGCTGCCACAACATCTTAAACTTCTGGTAAGAAAATTGTAATTTCTGTCATTATAAAGCATCAGGTTCTCATCAAGATAGACTTATTTATTTTTTCAAATTGAATAATTTGATATTTTGGATTTACAAAGACAGGCATATTAACTTCCTTATAATAATAATAATGATTGGACATAGGCTTTGTCATCATCATTGACTCAACAAAAGCCTAATTGTCATCATATCTAGCTGCTTATGACAAAATTGGTAATGATGGCTTATGATATTGACCCTAATAATGTGCTTTTGATTCATATAGTATCTCAGAAATACCACATGTGATGATTTTTCTCAAGATTTTCCCTCCAACGTAACACATTTGTACTCCCTAATAAAACCATGAATATGGAGGTGAAAATTGGGAATCAGTGGGCGGGTTACACGTGAGAAATTGGAAAATTCAACAATTTTAAGGCAATTTTAAAGGTGCGGCTTATACGCGTGGGCGGGTTTTATGGGTTTAAATACGGTAGTATGGTAGTTTATTACATGTTGATGCCTGTTTCATTTCAGAGAAACTCAAGACTTTTAATGAAAAGCTTCCCAGAGCAGCACTGGAGCTTTATCCCTCCTCATACCCCTGCCCAACCAAAGACCGCTGTCCGGAGAGAGCATACACAACCATGATCTCAGACATCAGAGTAACATGTCCCAACAATGATCTAGCCCAGAGGGCTGCAGGTAAATACCCCTCTTAATGAAATGTAAAAAAATAATGTGTTCAACAATATATGCACGGTGATTGAAAAGTAACTCCCCATTTTAAAGCAACTAATTTATTCATTCATTTTCTGAACCGCTTATCCTCATAAGGGTCGCGGTGAGTGCTGGAGCCTATCCCAGCTAACTATGGGCACCAGGCAGGGGACACCCTAAAAGAGTGGCCGGTCAAATGTAGTACCTGGAGAAAACCCACGCAAGCCCGGGGAGGCTATTCAAATTCCACACAATGAGGATAGAACCCTCGACCCCAGAACTATGAGGCCAATGCACTAACGACTCGGCCGCCCCCGGAATTTATTTTTGAAATGTAATTTCTACAATTCATGAATGAAATGATGGAGTATATTGTATGGACTTTTATTTAAAAACTCAATGGCGGCACCATCATTCGCCACCAACTTCTCAAGTCAACCAGTAATCGCGTCAACTGATTTCACAATAAATTAGTATTGCGGGATGAAAGTCATAACTTAATGTATTCGCCCTTCAACTTCTGTCTGTTTGTTTTGGTTTAGTTGTGAAGACTTGCTGATTCAGCCAACCCCAGAGAAAAATGTTCCAGGGTGTTAAGACAGGACTACTGGCTGGCCATTCATATAATGCATGACATCCCATCCCCCCTCTAGGAAATTAGGCATTTAAGCGATTCACGAAAAACAATAACAAACCCTTATCCTAAATCCTAAATGTCTCAACTAAATATGTAGGTAATATGCTAATTACAATGAAAAATTTAAAAAAATAAAAGCTGGAGGGAACTCAGTTGAGTAGGTTTCATTATCTAACAAATGAGCTCCTTTGGCTTTTTTTAAAACTTGCAGTCATCTGTTATTTGAATTTGCATATGAGCTAAATATTCAGATGAGACATTTAAGATTTATATTTATTTAGAATTTAGATTTAACAATTGAATTTACGATTTAGGTTTAGAATTTAGATTTAACAATTGAATTTACGATTTAGGTTTAGAATTTAGATTTAACAATTGAATTTACGATTTAGGTTTAGAATTTAGATTTAACAATTGAATTTACGATTTAGGTTTAGAATTTAGATTTAACAATTGAATTTACGATTTAGGTTTAGAATTTAGATTTAACAATTGAATTTACGATTTAGGTTTAGAATTTAGATTTAACAATTGAATTTACGATTTAGGTTTAGAATTTAGATTTAACAATTGAATTTACGATTTAGGTTTAGAATTTAGATTTAACAATTGAATTTACGATTTAGGTTTAGAATTTAGATTTATGATTTACATTTAGCACTTATTTAGAAATAAATACTGACATTGTTCAATATAGTTCTAAATGTGCAAAAATAAAGTGACTTTAAAATTTTCACACCATATTTGAAACACTGTGGCGCTAAATATGAGAACATGTCTGTCAGCCATCTTTTTACTCGAACACAGCTTTACAAATTGCGCCCCATATTATTTTGCATGAAAATCCAATCTTCCGTATAGGCCAAAGAATTGGCCAAATTTCCTCTCTTGACATAGTGAGGTACCTTTCGAGATTGATAGTATTGCAAAGGATGAAAGTACCCACAATTCTCTCCGAAGTCATTCCACACCATACTGATACTTTGGGTTAATTCCACATTTTTTCACAAGTAACGAAGTTTGTCTCCTGCCCAATATTTGCAGTTGTGACAGGTCACAAAACCTATGGGGAATGTGCTTCATCACTCCAGAGTATACATATTTTAAAGAGATTAGGCCAATTACTGAACCTTGCCAACTTCATCTCTCCAAGCCCCTTACAAATGTCAAAACCTTCGGCAGAAACTGCTTGACAGTAGTCCAGCTTTTAAGCATGCTATTTAAGCTTATTTGTAGCACATATATTACATTGCCATACATTAAAAAACACAGAAAAAATAAACATTATAGGATTTGAATAAATTATAGGTACTGTCATCCTTCTCCACTTTGTGGCTTCAAAATTTGCAGCTTCAGTACATCGTGTTTTTTATATTAAGTACAGTAATACCTTGACATAGAAGTGCCCCAACATATGAGAAATTTGAGATACGAGTAAAATTCAGAGCAAATATTTGCCTTGAGATATGAGACAAATTTTGAGATGCGAGCCTTTGAGACAGCCAGGTGGCTGAGACGCGAGAGGCTGTTTATAACAGCGCACTGTCTTGCTCGGCACATCTCCCTCATGTAACGATATCTACGAGCACTTGGCGAAGCATTGTTTTCTTTAGTTTTTTTGCATTAAGCGGAAAACAGTGGGTCCAAAGCAAGCAGGTGCATTGAAAAGTAGTGCGAAGAAAAGGCGTATGATGAAAATCGATATTAAGCACGAAAAAATCGAAAAAGATGAGAGTTGTGTACGTGTGACCGTGTGCGGTCGATTGGTCGCCGGTCTTTTGGTCGCCGGTCTTTTGGTCGCGGTCTTTTGGTCACGGTCTTTTGGTCGCGGTCTTTTGGTCGCAGTCTTTTGGTCGCGGTCTTTTGGTCGCGGTCGGGGCGACCAAAAGACCGCGACCAAAAGACCGACGACCAAAAGACCGACGACTAAAAGACCGACGACCAAAAGACCGACGACTAAAAGACCGACGACCAAAAGACCGACGACCAAAAGACCGGCGACAAAACAAGGTAAAACAACACGGTCTATGCATCAATAAAAGCCAACAATGGCCATGAGCAGTTTCACTGAGCCGACGTGTGAGTGTATAAGAGTTTGTATGTACATGCGTTGTCCCTTTAAGAAGCTACGTCAGTCAGGGTCTTAACAAGTTCTCCAACAAAAAACAATAAAAGTCTGGGAAATTTTGAGCTTTTCTTTAGCCTAATAATTACTAGGGCATTAAGTATGACTAAATAGTAATTCGCAGTTTGTATTTAGGGAATTTGAGCAACGATTTAAATGGTAATTATCACTTACCTTCCGGGCGACCAAAAGACCGGCGACCAAAAGATCGGCGACCAAAAGACCGGCGACCAATCGACCGTGTACCACGTGTGACGGAGCTGGCTCTCCAATACGAGCGGAGCACCCAGACAAGTTGGGAAGTGGCCATGCATTAATCCTATCGTGAGGACATTTGTTTGTGTCATTTTCGTAATATTTTGAAGGGGAGACAAAAGCAAACAACACTAGATAGGTTAATTTTAAAAACTACGAGCTCTGTCCCGGAATGCGTTAAGGTCGTATCTCAAGGAATTACTGTATAAAAATATTTTAAAAATGTCAAAATTCACGCTGAAACTCGCAAGCGGAAAACTGGATAAAAATGGCGGAAGTCAGGGCTCCAGTTCTTCAGCGGCGCTGAATTGGGTGGCACTCAGCGCTGAAGAAAAAGCAATATTTCACCATAGAAGAATCACTTATTTTTGGCTTTGGATTTTGAGAATCTACCGATACTGATACCATAGAAGAAGAATGACACGGCAAATAATATAAAAGGCAGAGAAGGACGACATCTTGCCTTCTCCTATTTTGTTGTTCCCATTGCGCACATCGCCTGCGAAAAAAAGACTACGCTGAACCTAGTCCAGCTTTGTTTGGATTTTGAGTCGCCGTTGAAAATCCCGCCTAAGCGTACTCCAGTCCGCAAAAAAATAGGAAGAGCTTTACTGGTCTGCGGTGAGGAAAAGGTTGAGGACCACGAATGTGGTCTTCCTTTAAGACAGACCTAGCATTGTACGGCCCCCTGGCCACATACAACCATTTGGTTGGTTGAGACAGGCCCGGCCGGGTAAGGTTGATTGGAAATTACAAAATAAACGTAATTTCTCATTTTACCTCACGGATGGACTAAACTGGCATTGGTTATATTTTGAAGTCATTGTTATCTTCACGTGTATAATGATGCAAAACAGAAACTTAAGCCCTCCAAAAGGCCATGTGATGCTAAAAAATGAAAGATAGATGCTGAATGCAGGGTTTTTAACACAATATGGACCATCAAGTATTTATTTACTGAAATCAGTGGTAAAGCCATGTGTTTAGTTTGCGTAGAGCACATCGCTGTGTTTAAGGATTATCATTTGATTTGGCATTACAAGAGTTAAAATGTGGAGAAATACAAAAAAATTAGCGATGCCGAAAGGGCTCCGAAATCAAATACTTTGCTAGCTCAGAAGCCCAAAAGCGGCAAGGAATTTTTACCAAACGTCACGGATCCAGGGGTGCAGCAACCAAGACAAGCTTTGTGATAGCTGTCAAAGCTGAATTGCCTCGACAATAATCTTCATACAGAGGAAGCAGCAAACACTTAGTAGTTTTTGACTCCCGGCCGATGGAGGTTGTCTGGGGGAGACTTATCTGAACGGTTCTCAAAAATGGCCGCTGCGCGCTCTGCTTTCTTTGTTCTTCTTTAGCCCCCACCCTTGCTAGCTGGATGGGGGAGGGGGGGGGGCAGCACCTCTGTTCATGTGGAGACGTCTCCCAGCCAGTTACCCCGTTCCAACGGACAGTGAAGATATTTAATAGAAGTAGGTGGAGACAAACTTTAGGCGGGGATACAGAAAGGAAGGGGTGTGCTATATACAGAGTGATGACAGGCCTTGACCTGTAGGTGTCAGTAAAATTCTATTCTAGTAACTTTAAATTCATAAGAGTGCAGAAGGGTGCAAGATTAAATATAAGAATACAATTCATATTTCACAATAGCTCACAAATTCGCTAAAAACAGTAAGCCATTCTCCGAAGGGGAATTTGTCAAAGAGTGCTTGGTGGACTCTGCAGCACTAATATGCCCTGAAAAAAGAAGCATTTGAGCAAGTCCCACAGTCCAGGCGAACCGTGACAAGAAGGAATGAGGTGTGCTATATACAGAGTGATGACAGGCCTTGACCTGTAGGTGTCAGTAAAATTCTATTCTAGTAACTTTAAATTCATAAGAGTGCAGAAGGGTGCAAGATTAAATATAAGAATACAATTCATATTTCACAATAGCTCACAAATTCGCTAAAAACAGTAAGCCATTCTCCGAAGGGGAATTTGTCAAAGAGTGCTTGGTGGACTCTGCAGCACTAATATGCCCTGAAAAAAGAAGCATTTGAGCAAGTCCCACAGTCCAGGCGAACCGTGACAAGAAGGAATGAGGACATTGCGGGGAACCTGGAGCTTCAGCTGCAACATAAAGTGGCACGTTTTGACTTTTCCTCCTTAGCTTTGGATGAGAGCCGCGATGTCAGAGACACAGCCCAGGTACTCGTATTTGTCCAAGGGATAACTGACTTCCAAGATTACGAAGGAGCTGGCAGCAACGCGGTCAATGCACAGGACGTTTTGACGTGTTTTGGTCCGCCACCCCACAGTAGGGTAGCTCCGTCCACTCCATGTCCTTCATGTTTTCACTGTACTGTACTACTTCTATAAAAGACGCAGAGTTGGGTAGGTCTTGTAGGTCTTGCATCCTGTCTTAAACCAGAATGCATTTTGCCACAACTCCAATAGCATATCACTGTAATATTTAATAAATAAACTTCTTGATAATTGTAATTGTGTACTTGTATTTTTGTATAGGCGCAAAACCATGTAGTATGGTACTAATAATAGGGGTAATCGTACTTCGCGGCTTTTCGATTATCGCGGCTATGTCTGGTCTACATTTTCCGCGATATTCGAGTGATTACTGTATTTCAAAATTACTTTTCAATCACCCTGTAGATGTATTCCTGACTTTTCTTAATTAAAAAAATGTTTTGCAGCTGCCCTACATAGTCCTGTGTATCGCTATGTCATAACGCACACACCCTTTGGAGCGGTCAACACGACTAGTTCTGTGGTGCCATTTCATAGCCGCTTCGCTTTCCACTGCTTGGATATCTTGGCTTTCTTCGGGGAACTGGAGTCACTGTTCGGGAGACCCCTGTCTGATCAGGACAAGTGTTTCCAGGAGCTCCTAAAACAACATTTTGTACACTTTGCCAAAACAGGTAACAATATTATTTTGTGTCAATGTGAATAAACTTTTTATGAAATGGTGACAATGTAAAAAAAATGAAAATGACTCATCTAATGTAGTAAATGTAAAGGTAGCAAACAAATTTAGAAATCACATTTGGCTTTTTGTCCATTTTAGTTATTGTACCCCAAAAAGACTAATTTGTATCATTTTACTTTACTCTTTGGATGAACTTGTGTCCATTATGGTGTGCTATAATATATATATAAATAATAAAAGTCACTTGGTGTAGTATTTCACTTTTAACCCTGAAACACAGTAGACACAGTGGCGGTCGGTGCATTTTCTCGTAGCGCCTTCAATCCAACCCTCAAAAACTATTTTATGGCTTTAAAAGCTCTACTGCAGCTAGAGCTGCGACACATAAAAAATAATCAATAAATCAATGCACAAAATGGGGTAAAATCTTCTGGCAAACATGGCTTCACTTCCTAGCAGCATTTCATGATTAAATACAAATACTGGAGCTTTTCAGACATTAAAACCAGGCCAGGGGGCGATTTTCCCGGGAAAAGACAGCAATGAACGTCAATGGCGTACGGGCAAACATTGCCCGAAAATGGGGTAAAATCCGAAAACAGTATTTATTGATTAAATACAAATGCTGGAGCTTTTTAGACATCAGAACCGGGCCTGGAGTATCATTTCCCCGGTAAAAAGACAGCGATGAACGTCGATACGTCCATACGTGAAATGACAAAAATGCACTAAAATTACGTAAAATCCACTTCCTAGCAGCATTTATTGACTGAATACAAATACTGGAGCTTTTGAGACATTACAACCAGGCCAGAGGGGTGATTTCCTCGGGAAAAGACAGCGATGGACGTCAATGGCGAAACGGCAAAAATTAAACTGGGGTAAAATCCACATCCTAGCAGCATTTAGTGATTAAATACAAACACTGGAGCTTAAATACAAACACTGGAGCTTTTCAGATATCAGAACCGGGCCCACAATTGAAATATTATTTAGGAATATAGATAGCCATATTATACTCACCAAAAATTATTTTTAACTGTACACAATATCCATCCTCCTTTCTTTCTTCCTTCTTTCCTATCGCCATCGAAGCTAATGATGAAAGTCGAGCCTGTCCTGTCATATTTCCGGCATAGTCTGTTTTGAAAATGGCTTTAAATCAACACAACAATATACTATTTGCTTGTGCAGCTAAGTTAGCGCACTGAAAGTGCCGCACACACCATTTTCCCGGCTGTAACAGGCTTGCTAGCTTCGGAGTTGACCGCCCTTTCTTAATGATGTCCATTTTTTCTGGAAAAGTCCGTCTGGAAAATAGCTTTGTGAGCAAACAGAATCCATTTGTTTTTGCTTCTGTCGGCCATTGTGGGTGGCGTTTGCGATCTATGGCTTGGGCCCGCCTACTAGCCAATCATAGTTGGTGAAAGCAATGACATATCCCAGCCAGCAAAATGCTAATGCATATGAAAAAGCATTGTGGGGTTGCCAACTCGAAATCGCATTGGTTAAAAGCAACAGTCTAGTTTAATGCAGCAGAGCCCGCAGAACTGATTGTGAAGGCTTTGAGGCAGATCTGATCTGGCAAGAAATAATGGCTGAAATGTGATTGGTTAAATGCTTCAATATGAAAACACACATCTGGAAGCAGTGCAACCAGGGGGAAAAGCAATGAAAGGAAGCTAAAAGACCAGTTGGAATAATAAGTATTGATGGACAAAATATAATATGATTCAGATATTTCTTAGGCCAGCAGAGAAGGCCTTGAAGGCCCTGACGGCCCGCCACTGAGTAGACATGATGTATAGTCAACTACCAATATTGTGATACGAATGAGTAAGGAAGCACGAGTGAACATTTTACAGGACTCTATGAAAAAAGGAATTTGGATATTGACTGCACTATACATTATATTGTTCTTTCATGAATAATAAGCAAATAAAGTTTAAATGACTGTGTTTTACAGGTAAGATGGCCAATGAGTGGTTAACTTACCCAGCAGCCACTGCTCTCCTGTCCAGCAAAATTGTGGTTGCCCACAATTACTCATCTAACCGCTGTCAGTTCTGGAAGGAGAATGGATTGTATGCGTATGCATGGATAAACTGATTATATGTTTGGGTTCATATGAAATATATTGTATATTATATTATATTAAAGACTTGTAAAGTTATTCAGCTATCATTTGGTTAGCCATGTATTTAAAAACTTCCTGTGAAGAAAATATGTTTTCTCCTAATTAAAAAAAATCCCACAAAAATGTTAAATTTAAAATAGCTCTCATTTACCCAAAGGTTTTCAGTCAAAAGTCCAAATTCCAAAATGTGGTTTGTCAATGTAATTTCCACATCTGGCTGGAAGTTAGGTTTTATTATTATAATATAGTCAGGATTATTGTTGTGAAGTCTCGTTGGTGAAACTGAGTTAATGTGGGCATCTCTGGCAAACAAAAAAACAAAAAAAAATACAAATTGCATTTGGCTTTAATTTTTCCATAGCTGCATTTATGATTTACATTACATTGTTTCAGCAGTGACGGGCGGTGCATTTTCTGGTAGCGCCTTCAACGTATCAATCCAACCCTCAAAAACTATTTTATGGCTATAAAACCTATACTGCAGCTACAGCTGCGACACATAAAAAATAATCAATAAATTAATGCACAAAAATGGGGTAAAATCCACTTCCTAGCAGCATTTCATGATTAAATACAAATACTGGAGCTTTTCAGACATTAAAACCAGGCCATGGGGTGATTTTCCCGGGAAAAGACAGCGATGAACGTCAATGGCGTACGGGCAAACATTGCCCGAAAATGGGGTAAAATCCAGCCAAAAACAGCATTTATTGATTAAATACAAATACTGGAGCTTTTTAGACATCTGAACCGGGCCCGGAGTATCATTTCCCCAGTAAAAAGACAGCGACGAACGTTGATACGTCCATACGTGAAATGACAAAAAATGCACTAAAATTAGGTAAAATCCACTTCCTAGCATCATTTATTGATTGAATACAAATACTGGAGCTTTTGAGACATTACAACCAGGCCAGGGGGGTGATTTTTCCCGGGAAAAGACAGCGATGGACGTCAATGGTGAAACGCCAAAAATTAAACTGGAGTAAAATCACCTTCCTAGCAGCATTTTGTGATTAAATACAAACACTAGAGCTTAAATACAAACACTGGAGCTTTTCATATATCAGAACTTGGCCCACAATTGAAATATTATTTAGGAATATAGCCATATTTGTAATTTTACTCACCAAAAATCCTTTTTACACAATATCCATCCTCCTTTCTTTCTTTCTTCTTTCCTATCGCCATCGAAGCTAATGATGAAAGTCGAGCCTATCCTGTCATATTTCTGGCATAGTCCGTTTTGAAAATGGCTTTAAATCAAAACAACAATATACTATTTGCTTGTGGAGCTAAGTTAGCGCGCTGAAAGTGCCCCACACACCATTTTCCCGGCTGTAACAGGCTTTCTTAATGATGTCCATTTTTTTCCTGAAAAAGTCCGTCTGGAAAATACCTTTGTCAGCAAACAGAATCTATTTGTTTTTGCTTCTGTCGGCCATACTGGGTGGAGTTTGCGATCTCGGCTGCTTCGGTACTGCTTTGGCCCGCCTACTAGCCAATCATAGTTTGTGAAAGCAATGACATGTCCCAGCCAGCGAAATGCTAACGCCTATGAAAAATCATTGTGGGGTTGCCAACTCGAAATCTGATTGGTTAAAGGCAACAGTCTAGTTTAATGCAGCAGAGCCCGCAAGAACTGATTGTGCAGGCTTTGAGGCAGATCTGATCTGGCAACAAATAATGGCTGAAATGTGATTGGTTAAATGCTTCAATATGAAAACACACATCTGGAAGCAGTGCAACCAGGGGGAAAAGCAATGAAAGGAAGCTAACAGACCATTTGGAATAATAAGTACGTATTGATGGACAAAATATATGATTCAGATATTTCTTAGGCCAGCAGAGGAGGCCTTGAAGGCCCTGACGGCCCACCACTGTGTTCAGTGATCATGGTCCTCAACCTTAGGCCTATACTATTGGCCCAAGAGACTTTTCTTCTCAGTTTTCACAGAAATAATTAATAATTCATGTAAAACATATGACTCAAAATCTATTAACATTATCGATACATCGGATAATGTTCAGATTTGCAGTGATGTGGTACCTATCCCTTTTGACTGGGCAAAAGGCAGATTACTCTCCCACTGTTTGCCAGTCATTCCCAGGGCATACCTGGAGATGGTCAACAATTCACTCACATTCACACTATCATTCCCTGGGGACAAAACCACACTGTCTGTAGTGAATTGAAATCAGTCAAGAGGAACATATAGTTCCGTGCTCTCTTTTTTCTTCACTAAACGAAGTTATTTTTCGATACGTTATGTTTAGGGAAGATACTCTAATTGTTTAATAAAACTCTGAAGATCTGGTTTAAAATAATGGATTCTGAATTATTTTTATCTTTTAAAAGTATATCTCAAACTATTACTTTCTTACTAAGCACAGGATGTTGCCTTAATATCTCCATGCAGTTTTCTTTGTTCATGATGATGTGTACTTTATGATATATAACATGATGCCTCCAACTCCAGGCTTCATAGTTGGTATACTGTTCTCAGGTCATCAAGCTTCCCCTCTTTTTCCCTTTAGAACAGGGGTCTCAAACTCAATTTACCTGGGGGCCGCTAGAGGCCAAGTCTAGGTGAGACTGGGCCGCATCAGGATTTCCACAAGAAAAGCGCTGATAAAACATTCCAGCTTCGAAATGGCCTCAACATACTTCTCACCACTGAATGGTGTGCCTGCATCCACGAGAGCCTTGCGTGCTGGGAAATGGCAAAGGTTTGTCTGAGAGACCTGGGCTTTCCATAACACAAGTGTAGTGCAGAATGCTCTCACGTTGTCATAGGCAGCACTGACAAGTTGCCCCTGGCCTTGTAGCTTCTTGTTCAGTACATTAAGCTCATGTGTGATATCAACAAGAAAAGCCAAGTCCATGAGCCATTTGGGATCACTTAGCACAGGAACAGCAACCCTGTCTATCTCCATGAAGTCTTTTACTTCTGCTCTCAACTCAAAAAATCTCTTCAACACGTTTCCCCTGCTGAGTCAACGTACCTCAGTGAAGTAGAGCACATCCCCATATTCTGACTCCATTTCCTCTAAAAAAGCACGGAACCTTCTGTGCTTTAAGCCCCTGGATCTGATTTGGTTGATGCATTTCACAACGACAGACATCACATTGTCAAACTTCAGGCATCTGCTGCAAAGGGCCTGCTGATGTATAATGCAGTGCAGAGCTATGGCCTCCTCCACACCCTCTCCTTCCAGTTTTTTTTGAACAAGTGCTACCAGTCCATTCTTCCTCCCTGTCATTGATGGGGCTCCATCGGTTGTTATTCCAACAAAGCTCTTCCATGGCAAACCAGCATTCTTAATGGCATCACACAGCTGGTGAAATATTTCCTTAGCGGTGGTCTGGCCATGCATTGGAATTACTGTGAGCAACTCCTCCATTACTTTAAAATTGTCATCAACACCACGGACATATATTGCGAGCTGGGCAGTGTCTGTGATGTCTGTGGTCTCATCAAGAGCCACTGAATATACACTGAAACATTGTGCTTTCTCACACAATTGATCATAAATGTCACTTGACAGGTGAGAAATGCGCTCTGCCACGGTGTTGGCAGAAAGGCTGATGTGGTTGAACAGACTTTTCTTTTCTGGACAGACAATATGTGCAGCCTGTAATATGCACTTTTTGATAAATTCACCTTCTGTCAATGGCTTTCCTGCTTTAGCAATCAACTCACAAACGGCGTAGCTAGCTTCGACTGCTGCATTACTGTCTTTGGTAGCCTTCTTGAAGAAATCCTGTTGCCTCAGAAGACATGTTTTAAGACTGGCAACCTGGTTGGCTCTCTCATCTCCCTGGTATTTTTCGTACTCCTCAGCATGTCTCGCAGTATAATGACGTTTCAAATTGTATTCCTTGTGCACCGCAACTTTTTCAGTGCAAATGAGACAGGTCGGGCTGCCCCTGTGTTCAACAAAGAAATATTGCACTCCCCACTTTTCTTGAAACTGTCTGTGCTCATCACCGACCTTTCTCTTCACGGCAGGCTTTGAAAGAGACATCTCTGGGGCTCTGTAATTATTACAGTGTAATGTGTTTTTCCACTTGGAATGAGTCTCGGGTTAATCTTTCACTTTCAGTCGCTCGGGTTTGTGCTGCATGCGCACTTTCGCTCTCCGCTTCTCCGTTTCACTCGCGGAGATGGCTACACTGACACAGGCTGGATCACGGATCATACCGCCTCATTCAGTTCTATGCTGAGAGCAGCGGAGGAGTGTGCGCGCCGAGCGGAGTGATCAGCTTCACGGCTTCTCCTTCGCCCAGCTGATTGGAGGAATGAATGAGTGAGTGAGCGAGGCACTGGACAGCCCGGCCGATGTCCCGCCCTCCAGAGCCGTATACCTCACCGTGATTGGTTCATTCAGCTCCGAACACAACAAGTGTCATTCATATCAATCTTGCGGGCCGCACAAACATTAATCTTTCATATTAAGACGGGGGCCGCAAATTATCGTCCCGAGGGCCGCAGTTGGCCCGCGGGCCGCGAGTTTGAGACCCCTGAATTATTGCCTTCTTTAAGATGAAGACAAGTGATGGAGGCAAAGGGTGTATATTTGTGTATAAATTGCTGATCAATTTCATATTAAGTATAACCCTAGCAAAAATTAAATAAGATAAACATGTTTGGTATTGTGCCAGTTCACAACAAAAGAGCTGAAGGTGCATACCTTATTGACCATTTTGGAAAGCACACTTCTAAGTTAAAATGTTCTAAGATCAATTTGATGATTTTCTTCCAAATTAATGAAATCTGTTTGAAAATAAGTCCTGAAACATGGCCACAAGCTGAGAACAAGTGAGTTCTGAATGTCTATAGGCAGCAACACTTTTGTTCAGATTTTTTTTTAAGTTTTTGTTTTAGGCAGGTTTAAAACACAACTTGTCGTCGCTGCTTTCTGGCCCGCCCCTACCACTAAATAAGTCAGTTGGTTTTCCTTTTTAGCAAGGACCAATACCACAATGCCCATAATGTGCACACTTCTTTGATCTCACAGTGCACTAAACAACATGGTGACGTTATTTAAACAACAGAAAAATGAAGAGATAAAAACAACTTACCGTAATTACTCGAATATAACACGCAGATTTTTGCTATATAATTAATTCCAATAGATGGGGGTGCGTGTTATAATCAATAACTAAAATAAATTACAAATTTTCGATCGAAAAAAGCATTGTCAAACTCACTTTGACGCACGGATTTTACGTCATCTCGTAAAGCCGACGCACGGATTTTACGTCATCTCGTAAAGCCGACGCACGGATTTTACGTCATCTCGTAAAGTCGACGCACGGATTTTACGTCATCTCGTAAAGCCGACGCACGGATTTTACGTCATCTCCTAAAGCCGATCGAAAATCGGAAAGCCGAGACCACCACTGCCCCCCTCTAGCCTCGTACTCGTCTCAGTTCACCCTCTCTCAGTTCAGTGTTATAATCAATAACTAAAATAAATTACAAATTTTCGATCGAAAAAAGCATTGTCAAACTCACTTTGACGCACGGATTTTACGTCATCTCGTAAAGCCAATGGGATGATGTGTTGTGGGAGGAAGAGGAAGTGGATGAAGGAAGCGTGGACGTTGATAGGATTCTCAACGAAGAGATGTATGGAGACGGATGAGAGGACAGACAAAGAGAGAGAGGAATATCTGCAGAGACTATTTAAAGATTCTGATGCGGACTCTTCATTTGAAGGATTCTAATGAATAAATTTGTTTGAACAAAACAATCGTGAAACGAAGAAAAAAAGGTAAGATTTCTGATTTTCGTCAGCGGGAAATTTTAGGTGCGCACTATATTCGATTACTGCGTTTTTCCAGATGTTTTTGGCCCAAAATTACCTGCGTGTTTTTTTCGAGTGCGCGTTTAATTCGAGTAATTACGGTAATTAAGAGCGCACAAATGGAAACCACAATGGTGCGTAAACTTTTTTTCCCATAAGATCTAGTATACTCGACCAACGAGACCACAAATAGGAGTGGCTTAATCCCACACATACACATAGGGCACAGGTAAAACACTAAAATATAGTACAAAGTGGACAGCTTTCGGGCCTGGTAAAACGGGCTATTGTCGCCATTTCGGGGACAACTACGGGTATTACAGCGCCCATAATAACGGCCGCGGAGGGAACTATTTCAGTGGTGCAGGGCACATTCTCACTACGCGAAATTAATCGAACCCGCGGAGGAAGAAAGAATTCTCTTCCTGCAATAGTACTCAAATGTATCCTCTCACCAGCCTATAACCCTTTTTACTTTACTCAGACTGATCATGTATCTTTTCTGTATTATCACTCAAATTACATATGCAGAGCTGCCAACTACTCCGGAATTTCAGGAGTTTACCCGAAATGCAAGTCAAACTCCGGGACTCCGGACAACCTCCCTAAACTCCGGAAATCCCCAAAAATTGTAATTTTTTTTGAAGCAACTATTTCGGAAAAGTACCAAATTTCACATTTAAATGCCTCGAAATTCAGACCATCGCTACGGCTTCTGCCATCTTGATTCAACTGCACTGTAAACTGGAAGAATTCGGTAACACGAGAGCATTGTGAATCATCCAAGTTACAAGTTCTGACGAATGATTCGTTTTGTGCGACTTCAGCGCATATTGATTTTGCGTGAATCGCATTCACTCCGGATAAACTCCGGAAATGGGACAAGGGTACTCCTGAAATGGGGTCAACGGAGGTTGGCAGCTCTGCATATGTATTGCTCGTGTTCTTAATTTTGTTCTAAAGGTTTTTGTGAAATTATACACAGAAACAAACAGGACAGTTATAGTGAAGCTTCTTAATCAGTTCTCAAAACAACATGCTTTATTTGCAAAGAGAAAACACGACCTCATCATCTGACTCCCGTTTATAAGCTCGTTTTCCAGCAAAAAGAAGTTGAAGTTAGTAATTTAAATTATACGTTACTATCTATTGCTTTAGGGCCTAAAGCAATAGATCAGGGGTCCCCAAACTTTTTCCTGTGAGGGCCACATAACCTTTCCCTTCTCTTCGTCAGTTTGTAACAGAAAAAGTGTGACGATCGTAGGGGAGCTTAAAACATTTATTGTTTTCCAGAAAGCCACACAACCAAATAACCCTTTCCAGGTTCTTTACAGAAAAAAAAGTCAGGAAACAAATAATAACACTATTAATGAAATAAATAATAACTAAATAACCCTCTCTGAGTTCTTCACAGAAAAAACAGGAAATAAATAACACTATTTATGAAATAAATAATAACTCTCTCTGGGTTCTTCATAGAAAAAAAAAGCCATGGAACATTAACTTTCTGTTGTGCCATGCACAATCTTCTCCGTTTGCTCTGAAGTTTATGCACGACACCACAACCGTCATTACAGAATCCCACGTCAACATTTTGCAGCACAGTGCTTGCTGGTGAATTCGGCAGTGGACTCGTAGCGGGGCGGTGAGACCCCTTTTTTCCAACTCCCGGTTCATGCGTCCCATTATTACTCATGCGCGAGTTTCGGCCACCTTGCTAGGAGCCCCGTCAGTCGTGATGCTAGCTAGCTTTGACCAGTCCAGGTCCAACTTCTCCATGGTTTGGCACACTTTGTCAAAAATATCCTCTCCCGTTGTAGTTCCTTTGAGACTTTGGAGGGCTGCCAGATCCTAGCAAATCTCAAAGTTTGCGCTAACACCATGAATAAAAAGGAGCAGTTGCGCTGTGTCTTGCACGTCCGTGCTTTCATCCAGTGCTAATAAAAAAAAGTCAAATTCTTTCGTCTTCTGCTGGAGCTGGGCATATACATTACTCCCGATTTCTTCAACGCGTCTGGTCATTGTACTCACCGACAGACTTACGGCATTAAATGCATCTTTCTTCTCGGGACACACTTCCTCCACGACAACATCCATACATTTCTTAAAGAACTCTCCTTCAGTGAAAGGCTTACCGTTGCTTGCTATCAGTTTAGCAACCCGAAAGCTGGCCCGAACGGATGCCTGGTTCAGCTGAGCTTGGCGTAGAAATGTAGTCTGCTGAGATAATAGTCCAACTTTTAGCTTTGAGAGTTTGTCTGCTCGTATTTGGCCTTGCATGCTATCGTACTTGTCTTTGTGACGGGATTCATAGTGCCGGCGAAGATTGTATTCTTTGAATACTGCCACCGTCTCTTGACAGATGAGACAAACAGCCTTTTCTTTACATTGAACAAAAAAATAATCGTTTGTCCACTGCAGGTTAAATACCCTGCATTCTGAATCAATTTTTCTCTTAACTAACCTTTTTGCCATTATTCCGTTCTTGAACAGGCTCAGGTTGCACAGTTTTTATATGCTTGAATAGCATCACAATAGCGATGGCCCCAGGGCTCCGCCCTCACCTGCGATCGTCCAGATGTCTCGCTAACACTCTGCCCGCATGCATCAAAGGGAAACACTCTCCCCGCTGTTGGAATTTAGAATTTATAATTATATTAAAGTTAAGTTAATAATCTGACTCCAATTTATGACCTTACCCGACTGCCACTCATCCAACAATTTGCGCGCTCGTTCTGCAATAGAAAGGTACCAGGAAGCCGACATTTTCACACACGAGTGGATTTATTTCTAACATACAAATCTAAGACATAAGTCTGTGATTCAGGGCCCTCTCAGTCTGTCCAAGCAGACGCATGTTGCCACCAGTCGTCGTCGTTCTTTTTTCTCCGAGCCGCCCAGGAACTTAGTTTATAGTCCACAATATGCAAATGACACAACACAAAGGCATCCTGGCACTATACGATTGGTTATGTGTAAAATGCAGTTAACCCTAGCTTGCTCATTGGTCTTTCTTTCTTGAAGATTCTCCTAGCGGTTCCTCCCAGTTTGTACTTTTCCACTCCACGGCATCTGCCTTCGTCTTATCTCCCGTCTCGGCATCTGTAAGACATTCTACTGGTGCAACCCCCACGGGATCTGCAAACATTCCACTGTTGCATCCCCCATGGCATCCTGTGCTCTGACCTTTGCCCCCCACTCAACATTCTGCCTTGTTCATACGCTCAGCACTTTACAATCTCACACACAGAATGTAGCAATATGTAATGAAATACCTTAAGCTTTAAACTATTATTCCTTCATTCCCTCTCATGACCTCAGACTACTGAGGTCATCACTCAAATACCTTGTTTTATTGTTAGACACGAGCTAAAATCAATGACCATAAGCTAAACTCAGTAAACAATTAAAAAATCAGTAGAAAACTAAAAATCAGTATAAGATTTCATTCTAGTAAAAAAATCAGTAAAAAATTAATTCTCGTAAAAATCAGTAAAACATTAATTCTCGTAAAAATCAGTAAAAAAAATTAACTCGTAAAAATCAGTAAAAAAATTAACTCTGGTCATTTTGTTACTCCGCGTGCGCAGACCCTCCAATGCCCCGGCAAGACGACCGTCAGGAGACGCATTGTTGGGAATCCATGTCCAA
Organism: Stigmatopora argus; assembly: GCF_051989625.1. Taxonomy (NCBI): domain Eukaryota; kingdom Metazoa; phylum Chordata; class Actinopteri; order Syngnathiformes; family Syngnathidae; genus Stigmatopora; species Stigmatopora argus. The sequence goes on along the minus strand of NC_135388.1, from coordinate 22,247,251 downwards.
TGCTGTCACCCTTAATTGTCATGATCAGCGTTACTATGGCGCACTTACCTGAGGCATTGGAGGGAAGCCTATCGTACAACACTTACGCTTCACACCACATCCAAACATCAGCACGAGCGAGAGGGATTCCTGCTGGCAAAGACACATTTTCATTACACCATGACTCCTGGATATTTCCAATCCCAGGGCCAGTCCCATTTAAATTTTGTTGTGCAACATGGGTGTCAAAAATGGGCTTTCTCTTTTCCATTAACAAATCAAGCCACTGTTGAGTCCAGTTCAAAATTGTCACCCAAGCGTTCACCTGTGTCGATTGTTTACACTTCAGATTTAGCAGTAATTGTTGTGTCTGTGTCAGCGTCTTACTACCATCTCGCTCTGCTTCATACCATACCGTTCCATTCCAGGAATGATACACCATCACTTGTTCTCCTTTCACTCCATTCCTTCCGTCATCCTGCACCATCAACATAGTCCACACAAAGCACACGCCAGCAAGCAAAATAGTCAATAATGTTAAACATTTGCGTCTTTGTTCAGACACTTTCGAGTCCAATTTTGATCCAATTCTTGCCATCGTCACATTCCCTCTCTTGACCTGCCCGTCCGGGCGGTCAACCTTTAAGCTCACCATTGGCGGGCACAAAGTCTGGGGCCGGGCGCAACTGTGAGTGATGGTACCACTTTTGTCCTTTAGTTTCCAATTAAAACTCATTACTTTTAAAATGCATATTATGAGAGAACCTTCTTACAGTGCACCAGGTGGATCTTGCACGGACACTCTTATCCTGGGTTGCTCACGCGTGCTCTCCATGATTCCTGTTAAGAAACACCATCTCCCTTCGCCAACCCAAAATTAATGCGTTTCTTTAAAGTTTTTTCTTTTATGCAGACATATGATTAGCCTCATCCTCCTGTTCCAATCGTGTAGTGAACAATGGCATCTGGTACATTCCACCAAATTGGATTTCCATATTTTCCGGAACTAAATATGGAAACTCTTGTCAATTCAGTCAATGTTTCTATTAACACAATTTGGATGCCATTATCACTATAAATCAATAGTACTTTGGAATTTCATATCAAGCACTGTCTGTGTTTTTCCCAGTGCTCCCAAATTTCGCATAGCAGATTTGTTTCTCCCCTTCAAATTTCACATTTGGAGTACTGCTGCTTTTTCATTAAAAATTTCCTTGGACGAAATATTTTTCCATAATTTGTCGTTGCCATCCGTGAAACGGCTTATTGGCAAATTCCGAAATCGATTCCAATTTGCTAAATCATTTTCCACCTTGATACCTTACCGATTGATCATATCTCGGTGGTCGGCCAATCAAAAACACAAAAGGGACAAACAACCATTCACGCTCACACTCATTTTCAGACATATTCTCATAGTCCTTCATTCTTACGACTCACGCTAAAGCATATTTCATCTGTTGATGAGCAAAACAATGAATTATCATCCGTGCACTGATGACAAGTCATGATGTTTATTGCATCTCAGCGAAATTATGCCTATCCTAAATTAATTATTTTATCTAAACTTGCCAGCTACAATTTACCTAATAATTTGGATCAATGCCATTTCTGCATTGTCTTCATGTTTGATATCATTAATAATTTGGATGATTCCTAATCCTTAAGTCTAAATCGCAAATCCCTCTCTTTTTGCTAAAATAGCTAAATTGCACTTGTTGAATTGCTATTCTGCTTCAAGCTTGTGTTTATTTAATATAAGAACCATTTTTGTAGCTCACTCTTACCCCAATTAAAATTTTGAGAAACTAACCTTCCACTTAGCCATTTCCTAATTATAAATTTCAGTGTCTAATAGAGGACCCATAATTTGTCACTAATATATCCCCATACTGTCAACTATCTCGCTTTCTCCATTTCTCCATCTCTCCCTGTTTGCGCAGAGGGAGGGGGCCTTGGGCTGGGCTGGTGGGGGCTCTCTTTCTCCCCTGGCTCTAGGTGATAAAAAACAAACAGTTTTCTTTTGTTATCTTTGGGTGAGGGGTGTTCGCATCTGTGAAGGGGGTGCTGGTCGTGACCACCGGACCGAGCCGGCGAGCCCCATGACCAGGAGACAGAGCCAAAGCATTCTTTCAACTGCCAGGGTGTTCCAAGAACCTTCTGAAAACAGTAAAACAACGTACAATTAAAATCATCCATTGGTTAATGGTACAGCCCGAGCGAGTCAATGAATGATTTCCACCGGTGATATACGGACAAGTCCCCCCAGTGGCCGAAGTTTCAGGCTCAAGACGTGACCTATAGATTGTCCCCCATTGTCCACATGTTCATGTTGGTTTTGATCATGGAATAAAGTCACTGTGCGGCCATTCACACATGATGAATGTCTCCACCAGACATCAACAAGTCTCTTCCCATCAAATTCTCCGCCCTGGTAATATTGTCCAGGTGACTGGGCCGGCTGCTGTGGGCCGCCATGGTCCGCCAGTGCCTCGTTCTCCTCCGCGCGTAGGCCGCTGTTGCTGTAATGGGCCATACTGCTGTGCTTGGGTTGCCGTGGGAACGGTTGTTGCGGTTGCTGCTGTTGGCTGGGACAATCATGTGCCCGTGTCTCATACCGCCACATATAAAACAGTTGCCTTGCCTTGTTGGCCTTCTCATGAGTACCTTCTTCCCCGGCCACCAGAGAAAACCACGCCCATGACCACAGTGTCCACCACTTAACCGACCAGATCGTGCCGCACCATAGCTTGGAATATCTGGACGGATTGGATTGCTCTCTCTTCTCCTGTTTAGAATTTACATAGGTTCTGGAAGACCCTTGACAATAGCTGCTCATTCGTACCTGCTGTCTCATGTCAAGCGCGCAGCTTTGTCCACCGATCCAGGCCAAAAGCCTCCCCCGCCATGAACTTTCTACCCTCACCAGAGGGGAGGGGGTTAGTGCCACATCTCTAAGAAGGATCATATATCACGCCTCCTCCCTGAGAGCAAAGGGGAAAGGTACCCCCCCCCCGCCTGCACCAGGCCATGCCTCCAACTCATTCTCATTTCACTTTTTCTTTTATTTTTTTATTTTTTAAATTCTGCCCTAGCTGTGACGTCAGTTCTTTTTTCATTTTTTTTTCTTTTCTTTTTTCTCAATGCTACGGACAAACGCTTTTGACCCGTACAATGTAAATTTCCTTTCAACGTACAAAATTATTTCTCCAACTCACATTTAATTTAGCTTGTCTTTGAAAACCTGTGTTTCTATATCTTCACATTCTCATCAATTCATTCCATTCCATTCTCATTCAGCTTACCAAAATATTTTCTATAAACTCATCAATTAATTCCATTCTCCTTCAGCTCACTTACAAAAATCCTTTCTATTCACTTACAAAAATCCTTTCTATTCACTTACAAAACTCTTTTCTTCATGCTTTACCAAAATCTTTTCTATTCCTAATTCCCTTTCTATGTTCAAACCTTCCTCACACCTTCACAAACCTTCACCAGATCTTCTACATCCTTCAAATTGGGACAGAAACCATGCCTCTCAACCCATCGCGGCAGACAAAGGCAACCCCCACATTACGCATCCGCACATACACACACATCCTCTCAAAACGGACGCACGCACGCACACACACCAACTCTCCGATCTCCATTCTGCATTCCATTCGTCTACTTGGACAACCTGAGAGGAACCCGAGACCACTATCAGACCTCCCATCATCCCCATCTTGAAATCCATTCTGGAAATCCACCCGTACGTGTCCCAAACACTTTTTATGCAGAACAATTTTAGTTTTAATTTTAGTTTTCACACACACCGCTTCCACACTGATACGTAAATCCCAGATTTTACACCGTATCGAGCCACGAGTAGTTCCACATTATTGTAGTAGGTAAAATCTCAGATTTTATACCCTACTGTCCATCCTTTTTTTAAAGCCACAAATGGACTACTCTACGTAGGTAAATCCCAGATTTTATATCCTACTAATGGAACTACTCTTAGTAGGTAAATCCCAGATTTTATACCCTACTAATGTCCACACTTACACTTTGAAGCCACCATGGACTACTCTACGTAGGTAAATCCCAGATTTTACACCCTACTGTCCACCCTTATACATTTAAGACGTGCCGGTCCTCCTTCCTCTATATAATTTGGCATTTGTCAATATGCAGAATTTGAAAAGGAATCTGCTTACCTTGTTTCACTGTGCACCCAAGAGGAAAGACGGTCGGACGCGTGTGGCTCCTTTCTCAGGTCGTCACCTGGTGTGAACGTGGGTCCCAGACCCGAATCCCAGATTCTAGTGGCTCTTACTATACCAATCTTGCATCACAGTCGAGGGTCAACATGAATTGTTGGAATTTAGAATTTATAATTATATTAAAGTTAAGTTAATAATCTGACTCCAATTTATGACCTTACCCGACTGCCACTCATCCAACAATTTGCGCGCTCGTTCTGCAATAGAAAGGTACCAGGAAGCCGACATTTTCACACACGAGTGGATTTATTTCTAACATACAAATCTAAGACATAAGTCTGTGATTCAGGGCCCTCTCAGTCTGTCCAAGCAGACGCATGTTGCCACCAGTCGTCGTCGTCGTTCTTTTTTCTCCGAGCCGCCCAGGAACTTAGTTTATAGTCCACAATATGCAAATGACACAACACAAAGGCATCCTGGCACTATACGATTGGTTATGTGTAAAATGCAGTTAACCCTAGCTTGCTCATTGGTCTTTCTTTCTTGAAGATTCTCCTAGCGGTTCCTCCCAGTTTGTACTTTTCCACTCCACGGCATCTGCCTTCGTCTTATCTCCCGTCTCGGCATCTGTAAGACATTCTACTGGTGCAACCCCCACGGGATCTGCAAACATTCCACTGTTGCATCCCCCATGGCATCCTGTGCTCTGACCTTTGCCCCCCACTCAACATTCTGCCTTGTTCATACGCTCAGCACTTTACAATCTCACACACAGAATGTAGCAATATGTAATGAAATACCTTAAGCTTTAAACTATTATTCCTTCACCGCGCATGTCACCAAAGAAGCAATGCGAAGGCCCGCTTCACTGGGATGATTTGTGGGCTCAGCAGGGGTGCAATGAACCAAACACAACATTAAAACGTCCCAGTCTTCAAGGCCAAATAGGAAAAAAATCCGATAGCGTCTCTGGTATTGTTCAGAGGGCCGGTCCAAATGTGCCGGCGGGCCGTAGTTTGGTGACTCCTGCAATAGATAGTAACGTCCCAATAGTCATCAATATGACCTATACCAAAGCATATCTCCCCCTTCAGGCCAAACAGGGAATGTCTTTTGTGCACTTAAAGACGCTCCATGTTTCTTCTAGGGAAACTATGCCTATCCTTAACCAATTATCTTATCTACCCCAGCCAGGTTCAATTTACCTAATAATTTGGACGAATGCCATGAAATTTCTCATGCCATTTCTGCATTGTTAATTTCATGTCTGATCTCTTTAACAACCAAATAACTCTTAATACCTAAGACATAATTTGCAAATCACCCCATACTATGTTTACTTAAGATAAGAGCTATTTCCTATAGCTCTCTGTTACCACAATAAAAATCTACAATAATTAAATTAGAGAAATCAACCTTTTACTAGACATTTCCTAATTACAATTTTCAATGTTTAATAAAGGACCCACAAATCATCACCAATAGGCCATAATATTGTAAAATAATTCCATTCATTTTTCTTTAACCAGCCAATGTCCTATATTAAAGTATTTTGAACAATCCAACCATTCAAAAACAGTATTAATATCATTTTATCCTCCAAAACTAGCTCTCTTCAATTAAGAGCCCTATGAACTTCACAAAACAAAAAATAAAATAATAATAATAGCATTATTCCCAATTCCAAAGCTTTTACCAAATCATTTTTTTCCAAACAGATTTTCTATCACCTCGAAAGACTTTTCTGATTAAATCCAAAGAATAAGTGCGAAGGTCATTGCGGAAACCCTGCTGCTTTTATTATGAAGTGTTTAACGGAAGCGCACTCTTAGCCGCTAACTGTGACCTTCACGAATGCTGCAAAGCAGCTTATCAATGTTGACATTCTTAAGCGACCTCTTTTTCTTTCTGCGCACAATGTTTCGGCTCCTGTGCACAATTACAACGCTTTTTAGAGAAGACTAAATTAATTCCTCTCCCGATATCCAACTATATCACAATATTTCGCCAAGACCCCATAATCACAATATGCTGCAAGCATAACTATATCATAGCAAAAACCCATTTCTGCCCTCAAGTTTGCTTCAGCACCCCCAAGGCCAATTATTGTAATGTCTTCACGGAAGGGGTCCCCCAAAAATTTTAGTCGCTTGTGCGGTCCGCGCGCATACTATACTGAATGTCTAACACCGTCAAATCAGCCGCACCAAAACAGAGCGCTTCCCCCGCAGTCGACGCATTATTTGGCAAGTTTAGAGTATGACAAAAACGCAGTTTTGGCAACCCCGCTAAATATTTAATTGGCCGTTTTGCATTTCTGTTAACCAAAATATTCCCGCTAGCAGACGGGAACGAAACCAGGATAAGCCACAATAAACCATTTCATTCCAGTACATTGACAGTACATTTAGTTACTATTAACAAAGTATGCCTAGCACTTGGAAATAATCATTTTAATTGCCGTTTTACAAGCTTCAGCATCACACAAAAATTCCAATTGAATTCAAATCATTTTGAGCAGGCCTGCCTTGTTTTTAGAGACCTTTTTGTCCAGGCAATCACGCGATATATGCCCCAATTTTCCACAAACCCAGCACATAGCATTTTTGAAAAACCCGATTTCTGTTTAACCCCATTTGTTTGTTTTTCTAACCCCTTGGCTAACATTCCTATTCTCTCCCCGTCAGCCGAGGAGGCCGCGCTATCTTTTATTTTTCACACAACGGACCCGTTTTATCACCCTTCTTTCTGTGGAACAAGCCGCCTCGCTTGTATCTCCCTTCACATATTATATATAGATTACTTCTATGCTTAGTGCGTATTTTATCCTGCAGGTTTTAATATTTCATGCCTATTTAAGCTGTCCAGCAAACCCACATTTGTTTATCCATAAATTTAGGTGTTTAACCCTTGTAGCGCTTTGATTTGCAACAAATTTCCAATCTTTACACGGCAGACGCATCTTTGGATCGTCGTCAATAGCCGCTTTACTGTTTGCACCACCCATTTTTGGAGTGGATTTGTGTGTTACCCCGTAGTACCCTTTTTTTCTCTTAGGTTTTAACAACTACACACACAACCAAAACAACGTCGACCACACGTTTTATAGACCACACCGTGTTTACCTGCTAGTGACTAGTATCCGCAGGGTTTTAAAAATCGCCATCCCCAGGACGCGAGCCTTATTTCTCAAAATAAGGCCATCGCGTGTGATGCCCTTTGCGCATTTGGAACCCGTCAACAATATGCAGACATCACACACGGAACTCACCAGAAATGTCGATAGATGTTCCCAAGAAATGGATAGTCTTCAACCGACCAGAATCCAGGCGCTGCTGAGAAATAATCCAGCCTGGAAAAGGGATTCTCGCCGTGCACGGTCACTCCAGATATTGAACCGCAGCGTCTGGATTCCTTATCGGTGTGTTGACCCCGGCTACTCGAAGGACCAAATGTTGGAATAATGATTAATACCCTTAAATCATTATTAGTAATATTTAATTAAAATTGGAAAACATCTTTCAACATAACTGCTTACAAACTTGCAAGGAAAATCACTCCCAACGCGTCTTCGTTCGCAAGAGGATTCTGAATTGCAGTAACTGAATCATTGTATTTAATCGCGACACTCGAAAAACATGTTATGTAATCAGTACAATAACACCCTAGATGGTTAGAAAAACAACTGTAAGAATTGCAGAAGTAAGCATAAAAGTTTGAACTGGCACCCAAACAACGGTGTGAGGAATTGCATAATATTTTCATTATAAGGTAAACAAAGCATTCTAAAGTAAACCAAGCAGTATTATAATGTAAACAAAGCAGCCGTATTTTCAAACAATAATGCGATTATTGCCATCTGCTGCTGGAGTCCCGTCAAAACAGTCCCGTTGTGTTTTGCCGAAAAGCGTCCGAAAACAATGTGTCCTCGAGTTGTGGGCCTTGAGGAGACGATGGGGAGGAAAATTGTCTGTGGTCCCATGAATTAATTCATAGCCTTATTACTTATTAAAAATGCTTACAACACATATAGAAACATTCCATAATAAATCCAACAATAAGATATAACACTTCTCTCTGAATTATAAGAGCAGGATGTTTGGACCAGGGCCTGGAAAATATAAATCTTTGTGTCAGAAATATATTTGTCTCGCAAAATAAATATATTTTAATTTAGGCCGCAGAAAATAAATATATTTAAAATGTTGCCGTAGAAATCAATAATTGATAATGATTGCAATATAATTCTAAATACAGTTTTGAAAATTTTGCAAATTTACAAAAGAAAATCGGTGTGTAACCCGCTAAGTTTCAAAGAAATGTATTAGATTTGCCTGCCTTTATAATTGAGTTCTGACATTGAGGGGGCGCACCATTTAGAACTTGCTCCGGGGCGCAAAATTCCTCTGTACGCCACTGTAAGAAATTGTTCAAAATATATTTCAATAATTGGGTGAAAATTATATTGGCTCTTAGCGTGAGAAAAATGTTATTATTTTTTAATGGGAAAAATAGATTTAAACCTCAAAAATTAAATTTTGATGACCCCAGGGACTACAACCCCAAAATTCCCATCCAAAATGAAGAAGAAAATTACGGTTTTTGGGTTCGCAGTTGTAGATTTATATGAAATAATAGAAAACTTTGGGGAACCTTCCAAAGGGTGATACGATATGAGAGACGAACTCACCAGTGCTTCATTCTTCTTGGACATGTTGAGTCAATGTTGAGTACGGAATAACATTGGCAATTAGTGGTGCGCAGCTCAAAGCGTGCGGTCAACGTGGGGAAATGCATGAACCAATCAACTAGCTCTAAGTATCCCGACCAAAAATTTGCCGCATTGTGATCACACGGATTCCGCATGCACATGCAATACTAGCGTGTGCGCACTTGCGTGCACAGTGCACACAGCATTTGACATTGAATGCGTCCAGTCGTGTTTTTTTGCACGCATGCATTTGCAAATTTCTCGCACGCTATGACAAAAATGGCCAAGGAAAATAATTTTGGTTCGGCGAACAATAATTGATCATTTTTCGGCATAAACATAAATATGTTACATCGTGAACGCTCAATTGAAAATATATTAATGGCAATATACTGCAATAATTTTCTACCAATTATTTATTGCCGACCCCTGACTGCAGACACTGCACCGATCCGCCTGTCGATCTCCCACTCCATTCTTCCCTCACTCATGAACAAGAAAGAGCCCAAGATACTTAAACTCCTCCACCTGGGGGAGGACCTGATCCCTGACCCGGAGAGGGCATGCGACCCTTTTCCGACTGAAGACCATGGTATCAGATTTGGGGTGCTGATTCTCATCCCGACCGCTTCGCACTCGGTTGTGAATCGTTCCAGCGAGAGTTGGCCTGATGAAGCCAACAGAACCACATCATCTGCAAAAAGCGGGGATGCAATACTGAGGCCACCAAACTGGACCCCTTCAATGCCACGGCTGCGCCTAGATATTCTGTCCATAAAAATTATGAACAGAATCGGTGACATTGGTCAGCCCTGGCGGAGTTCAACCCACACTGGAAATGGGTCCGACTTACTGCGCAGACCAGACTCTGACACCGGTCATAAATGGACCGGACCCCGTGTATCAGGGGTTCAGGAACCCCATACTCCCGGAGTACCCCTCACAAGACTTCCCGGGGGACACGGTTGAACGCCTTCTCCAGGTCCACAAAACACATGTAGACTGGTTGGGCGATCACGTGATCATCTGCAGCCAGTTAGAATAGACATGATGAGTCAATATGGGTTGACCTCCGCGGCAGAGGCTCCACCGAACCCTTGAGACCGACTCACCGAACCCCTAGGGTTCGATCAAACCCAGGTTAAGAACCACTGTTTCTAGATCAGGGGTGGGCAAACTATTCCACAAAGGGCCACAGTGGGTGCAGGTTTTCATTCCAACCTATTGAGAGGTCACCTTTTCACCAATCTGGTGTCCTACACGTGCAATCAGTGGATTGCAGTCAGGTGATTCTTGTTTTCTGCAGAAATCTCATTGGTTCAACTGTCTGTGCTATATCGGTTGGAACAAAAACCTGCACCCACAGCGGCCCTTCAGGACCGGTTTGCCCATACCTGTTCTAGATGCTTGCTATTCGTAACAGAAGAATTTTCAGCAACCTAGTTTCTTGTTTACTTTTAAAATCTTTCATCATTTTGACATACAGATGAAAATACCTCAAGTTTAGCATTAACTGTCAGGCACTGCCTTGCCACTTGTCAGCAAGTCAGATGTAGGCAGTACATGCGCTAGAAGCATCGGTACAATAGAACGTTGTCAAAAAAAGACACGTATATTGTCAAGTTGTTTTATTTGTTCTTTGCAGGTTCAAGCACATCACTCGATTTTATATATAAATAGAAATCCAATACATGCACAACTGCACCAATTTACAGAAAAGTACAAAGTGTGAAAGCCAATAAACAAGGTTAGGAACAAATTGCAAACAGCTTTTCTCTTATCTAGTGGCTAATCCTTTTATTGAAAGGGAAACATTTCAGAAAAGTTATGCCTAAATATCTTCAATGCAAACATGAGTAGTTTGAAAGAGTGTTCGGTGATATCCATCACAGCTTAATGAAGAAGTGGAGCCTCCAAAAATGAAAATACAGACGCTCTCCTACTTACGAACATTCGAGTTACGAACAACGGTACATACGAACATGTCTGCAAATTGCATTTATGTCGAAAAATGTTCGTAAGTTCAATTTTGTATTGCGCACCTTTTTCCGAGTAGTGCTTCTTTCCGCCGCTAATACCGACGTCTGGCGCTGAGAGCTCGGCTCACCCAGCATCCACCTTCCTCTGCCCAGTTCGTTGCAGTGCGGAAGTGCGTGAACGTATCTCTAGTGCGCAAAGAACCTTTTTCATTTTTATCATTAAATATCTCGTGCATCCATTATTCAATATGGTTGGTGAAAAGCGAAAGGCTTCTAGTGAGGGAGGTGCAAGGAAGAGGCAAGCCATTTCATTTGAAATGAGTGGCAATAATAACGAAGCTTGATGCGCGTGAGAAAGTGGTGAGCATTGCACGGGAATACAACTTGAATCCTTCGACCGTCAGTACCATTTATAAACAAAGATCGAGCAGCAGGACCCAAATATTGAACGTTGCACAAAGTTTGCAAATCAATTGAATGATGCCATACAGTGCTACCGCATCATTTATGATGAAAAAAAGAAAACTGCAATCGTCATTAGATAGCTTCTTTCGGCCAGTTTCTAGTAAATCTCTCTCTCTAATGTATGTATACAGTAATGTATGTATTCTTTCCATTGTATTAAATGTTTTTTAGTACAAACCAGTGTGTGTTACTTATACAAGCCTTAAACATACAAATGCACGTATATAAACCTTCAATATACTTATATAGGCCTTAAACATAAATTATAATACAAAATATAGCACTGAGCAACTTACGAACAAATTCAACTTATGAACAATCGCTCGGAACCTAACTCGTTCGTAAGTAGGTTAGCGTCTGTACACACAAATACAAAAATACTTCAAAAGAGGAGTTATTTCATTGCCTCCACTGCCAAGTACTGTGGGAAGGGATGGGTAGCAAAGCCAGGTATCAATTTTGTACTTACTCCAATGCAAAAGGTTGTAAGTAAACCAAAGAAAACACACATTTCATTTTTGGATATTTTTTATTTTTTTTATTTTTTTACCTCGCCCACTAGTTCCATAACAAAGCATAGTATCAGTGTTGCTATTCACGGGCAACAGTCAGCCATTATGTATATTTTATATGGACTCTGTTAGGGTTATCATTATTATAAATGTGCTTGCAATGAAGAACACTTTGCTTTATGTTAGAACGCTTTGCTTTATGTTAGAAATATTAATCATTATATATATGTGCTTGCAATGAAGCTTATTAACATTAAAAAAGTCATTTTTAGTACATCTGCTTGCAACCGTGATAAACAACGGGAAGGTCACTCCCCTTGCACCTGGACTTCTCAAAACTATTGTTCACACCGAGCTCTCTTGGGAAGATCCGGAGGACTTTAAATTGTTTTGAGAAACATCGGCTTCTGAAGGTGGTTCACATAAAGCTCTCTTGGGAAGATCCAGAGGACTTTAAATTGTTTTGAGAAACTTACAATTGTTTTGACTTCTGACAGTGTTGTCCACAGCACTCCCTCGGGAAGATCCGGCAGACCTACAATTGTTTTGAGAACTGAGATGCATGTTGTGAATCTTATGAAATAAATTAGCAAGAGAGACATCGATTCGGTAGAATGATCTTGACCGAGGACGCGTGTGGATCGATTCTCTCTTGCAAGAAACCCGGTTATGAGTCAGATGTCTGTTTTATTACGGCGTCCATTTAGGAATGCCTATTGATGAACCTATCAGACTCATTTATTATAATTGTGAAAGACAATGTAAATCAGGTTTGCTAAATATGTCAATTGTGATCTACTATTTCACCAATCAACTGTTGGTTGATTGCACAACAATAAAATTTCATCCATTCCATACCTGTGAACCTCTGCCGATAACTGCCCTTATAAATGATTGATTCCCCTTACAAACCCCCCAAAAACCTTACAAACACCGTACGAGTCGTACGGTGTTTGTAAGGTTTTTAGGGAGTTTGTAATCGGCAGAGGTTGACAGGTATGCCATTCTGTTGGTTTCCTTAGCCATGGATATGGCTTGTCTGCAGCCAATCAGCTTTTGGGATCTTCAGCTCAGATATACACCCTCTGCCTCCATCACTTGTCTTCATCTTAAAGAAAGCAATAATTGCTATTGGCTTAGCAGTGCATTTCTGTGGTGAACAATAGCTGATTTGCAGAGATTAATTATAATGTGTTTTGGCCTGAAATGTGCGATTCAACACCAGACCAAAGCAATAGACCATGTGAAGATTCTTAATGAAGCTAGTAATTAAGAGTTATTATCCACAGTAAAATGAGTCCTGCACTGCGATGGGCTTTGAGGCCACTCAAAAAAAGCCCATAGAGTACTCTTAAAAAAGGTTCCATAAAGACATTAAGACAACAATAGTAACTTCTGTCCCATGGTTTGATGTAACTAATGTGGAGCTGTTTGACAATAATGATCTAGAGCAGAGGTGGGGAAACCGGTCCTCAAGGGCCCCTTTGGGTGCAGGTTTTTGTTCCAACCGATCCAACACAAACAGTTTAACCAATGAGGTTTCTGCTGAAACAAGAAGCACCTGACCGCAATCCACTGATTGCACTTCTAAGATACACGATAACATCCCCCGCTTGACCATCACTGGCTGCAGATGATCACGTGACATTGCCTGGCCAACCAGTGCTGTGAGGAATTTATCTTGAATAAAAAAAAATCATATTTAATTTACACTAAAGTAGGGCTCAGAAAATGCGCATATGGAACTGAAGGGGTTAGGTAGCTCTAACTAGGTTAAGAACCACTGGTTTAAATGCTGTACTGACAAGATGGAACACAGGTGTGATGCAAGGAGCTGTGCCCACCGCCACATATACATTGGCAATGTAATGGAAAAACACAAAAAGGCCAGACTGGATAGGGGCTCTCGGGGACCGGACTTGGCCACCCCTGGTATAGATCATCAAAAATCATCTCACCTGGACTTGGACTCCAATGCAAAAACTTTTCCTGGTATTTCTTTAAAAAAATGTGAATTTCCTTTAAAGTTGGAAAAAATCGTTTCATTTTCGCTTGTTTCATTTTCTATTTACATGTATATAATGTCACTAAATACAGAGACAATTACTCCCTTTTCTAACTAGTTTTGTTGTTGTACGGTAGCTGTGTATTTGTATATTTTCCATTCATATGGGCCAGCACCGCTACACTACTAATTTAAGCCACGTAGCTGCGCTGTTTTCCACGCCCGTGCTTTCCGACGTATTCCTTGTGTGAGGTATGCCTGTGCGGAATCAATGGTTTGATGACGGGAGGCCATTGTTGTCAGCTCATCGGCCAAGTACTCAGTGGTGCGAGGAGCTCGCTTCTTAAGAACCAATGAACGTGCAGAGAAATGCCACTCGCAAGGATAGCGCAGCATTTCCACACAAACAAGGTAATGCTGCTTCTCTCCTCATTGTCCTTTCCTGTGTGTTATTATTTATTAATAGTATGCCTATAACTCCCGATAAGATAAAATTATGCCTTGCCACTGCTGCGCTTTACATCGGATGCTGTGGGATTGTTTACCATCAGAAAGCTTGTGTTCGCTTGGATTGTATTGAATCTTTATAAATTTAAAAATGAATGTAGGTATCATCAATAATAAGCGTGCATTTCTGAGTCGGTTATTGTGTATTATTTTAATTTGAGACTATGGAGCTCCTGCTCGGTCTGCTGTTGATATTGCAATATTAGTTAATGTGCCCAACAATAACAGTCACAACAGAAGAACTATGTACATTAAATTTTATCAGCCGGTTGGAGAAAAACGTCCCGTTTGTTTATTCACGAATTTAATCATGTTTACAATTATATAAATGTGACCCCCAAAAATCAAAATACCCCGAGTTAGAATTAGGTGATAAATAATTATAAAAGCTCACCCAAAAATATTGGAAAAATGTTGTTGATAATGAGATCGCATTTGTCTGGGTGGTGATTTCTCACAAATATGTTTTGTGTCATTACTCAAACCCTTTTGATGCTAAGTTATGGGCCAAAATCCAAGTTGTGGTCGTCAGCAGTGTAGCAAGGTCCTGTCTTGACAGACACGCACAAACCTTATTCAATTACTCACATATTCTCATCTCATCTCATTTTCTGAACCGCTTTATCCTTAATAGGGTCGTGGGGAGGAGTGGGGGTGCTGGAGCTCATCCCAGCTGACGGGTCAGTTGTGGGGCACACACTGAATTGCTGGCCAGCCAATCGCAGGGCACAAGGAGACAAACAACCATTCACGCTCACACTCATACCTAGGGGCAATTTTTAGTGTCCAATCAACCTACCATGCATGTCTTTGGAATTTGGGAGGAAAACGGAGTGCCCGGAGTAACCCCATGCAAGCCCGGGGAGAACATGCAAACTCCACACAGGTGGACTGACCTGGATTTGAACCCAGGTCCCCCACTGTGAGGCCAACGTGCTAACCACTAATCCGCCGGGCCGCCCTACTCGCATCTTTGATTTCTCAAAATCATAAAGTATATTTGAGTATATTGGCAGTCCTGCATAGGCGACGGCTGAAGACATAAATGAAGGCAAAAGAAACAAGTCCCAAGCACAATAGCATTTATTAATTATTATTATCACAAGTTTTTTTTTCATTTCAAGTAGTATAGGAGGGCAAGATGCTGTTCTAGTGTCGGGGAAAACATGTAATGAGAGCCACTTTTCACAAGCGTCCGGAAGCTCAGGGAAGATCAAGAGAATGCATCTCTGTAACGGCCCATGTGTGTGTGTGTGTATATATGTATATATGTATATGTGTGTATATGTACATGTGGATACAGTGGTACCTCGAGATACGAGCTTAATGCGTTCCGAGACTGAGCTCGTATGTCGATTTTTCTCGTAACTCAAACGAACGTTTCCCATAGAAATGAACTAAAAACTAATTAATTTGTTCCAAACCTGAAAAAAACACCCAAAACAGGATATTGGATTGGAAAGACATTTTTATTTGTTCTAATTCGCCATCTATTAACAAAGTAACAAATAACTAGTGGTTTAATATTACTAAAATGTGTTTAATAGTACTAAAATTATACGGATTTCGCAGGGGGGAGAGAGGGGGGGGACTTTTTGCACATCAAAGCACTGTAACATAACAAACAAATATGTGGGCCAAAAGGGCACGGTAGGACTCCTTTTTCAGCCTGACAGCATCCCTTACGGCTGGTGTCCACAAGCGGGTTCTGGGGTTGCCGCCACAACAGGCACCGGCCACCTTGCGGCCGCAGCCCCGGTCTGCTACCTCAGCAATAGAAGAGTGGAACATGGTCCACTCGGACTCAATGTAGCCCGCCTCTTACCAGATGTGAGAGAAGCTCTGTCGGAGGTGGGAATTGAAACTCCTTCTGACAAGGGACTCCGCCGGGCGTTCCCAACAGACCTTCCCGAAACGTTTGGGTCTCCCGGGCCGCACCAGCATCCACCCCCACCATCGGAGCCAATTCACCACCAGGTGGTGATCAGTTAACAACACATGCGGCCGCTGGTCCGATGACATGACCCCAAAGTCGTTCATCGAACTGCGGCCGAGGGTGTCCTGGTGCCAAGTGCACATATGGACAGCCTTATGCCTGAACATGGTGTTCATTATTGTCAATCCATAACGAGCGCAGAAATCCAACAACAGAACACCACTCGGGTTCCAATCAGGGCGGCCGTTTTTCCCGTACTGGAATCAATACGAGGCACTATTTTGGTTTCAAAATAAGTGCTTTTCCTTGGTACAGATTTACATTGCCATGAAAAAGTATTTGTCACCTTCCTGATTTCTGTTTTTTGTATATTTCTCACACACTGGTTTCAGATCATCAAACAAATTTTAGTATGACACAGAAACAACCCAAGGAAATAGAAAATGTAGTCCCTAAATAATGATTTTTTATTTTCCAAATGAATTTTATAGAAACATTTCAGTAATTTAAATGGCTCATATAATATACTAACTGCTTTATTACCCAGAAAATGAAGGAGCAAGCTAAACTGTACTCATCTGAGATCAAACAGATTGATCAACAGGACCTTTCGCAATCATATCATGTTCATGGATCGCTTTGGAATCAAGTAAGTATTCTGATTATTTTGATATATATATATTAAAAAAAAGTACAATATGATTTGCAAATCATGTTCAACCTATTTTTAAATGAATACATTATCTATACATATTACTATTTCTGAGAATGTGTGTGTGTGTGCATTAGTGTGTTTGTTCATTAACATCGGACAAAATGGAGACAACACCGTACATCCGATTTGAATGCTGTTTTGAACAAACGATTGCAAATGTACGGCTCTATGATGTTACCGTGCTCTATTTTTGAATTTGGGCTGCTGCTTTTCCCCCCAAATTATTTTTTTTCCAATTCCAATAAGGAATGTTGGCAGGCATTATTGGCCCATGGGCGATTGTGCAAACATGGCGTTGTACCCGGCCAACCTCAATATAGAGACCCAGAGAGGACATAAGTAGAGGCACCATGAGAAAATGCTGCAGCGACTGCTTCGGAAGTGGAGAGGCTTTGTCGCTACACCTGCCACGATTAATACACCCGACGGGTCTCAGTCATCGTAAAAAGACAACGCGAAATGTGTGAAGAAAAGGCGGCTGTGTCATACTTAGTCAATGGTCATTTGGAAGCTGTTGTGCAGATATTCGTACAACTGTCACTGGCATGGAGCGGTTCAAGCATCCTCATGACTACTCCACCATCTGGAAAACCGATTGAATTCGAGTGATTGATCGGATTGGATTGGATTGGATAACTTTATTCATCCCATATTCGGGAAATTTCATTGTGACAGTAGCAAGAGGGTGATTAGACAGAAAACAAAGCAAAAGCACAAAGTACAAAGCAAATCAAGGTTATTGGGATCATTAAGAAACACCAAATCAAATCATTAAAACAGAAAAGCAGCAAAAACACAAAACGAGCAAGAGTGGACGGAGCTACCCCCACCGGCTGCCACTTTTTTTTTTTTTTTTTTTTTCAGGTGATTATTAGAATTTCTCGCTGTATGTAACTCTGGACACGGCATTACAAATAACCGTTTTATTGTTGCGTGCATGTGATTTGTGGAGCCATAATACGGTGTCTTTAGTGTAATGTTTGTACGTAAACTGGGGCGAACAGTGTGAATGGGTTTTCAACCTTTTTTGATTCAAGAGCCATGCCTAACATGCATGGTCAACAGATCAAGAATTTGGTTAATTGTCAGAGAAGTCGAGCGCGTCCACGCAACTCAGAAGGCCCAGAGAAGTGGGAATTTCCCCAAGCTTCCATTTAAAGCATGTTGCAGTCCAGTCTCACTGAGTTGAGCTGATTTTTTTTACACACGAGATCTGCTGATGAAGTGAAAAAAATTGCAGCCCACTCGCACGCCTCTCCACACCAGAAAAGACAATTTTCTTCTGAAAGAGGATTTTGATTGTGGCAGCGGCAGTGGCGTCATCTGGGAAAAAGGCACGTCCCAACTGGTTTGGTTCAGGTGTTTTATTGTATGCTTACAATGATAGCCTCCACCCCGTCCACCCTGTCCGACCCTTGTGAGGATAAGCAGTATGCCAAATGAATGAATAAATGAATATTGTGATTACAAGTTTGGGAAATGACTCTTATTATTATTATTTATGTTCAAGCTTACATAACTAAGATAGTTTTGATTCAGAACAAGAGCAGAAACGACATACCATATTTACTCGCATGTAAGCCGCATTTGTTAGACAAAAAAAGGTGACTGAATCGAGGGTACAGCTTATATGCGCATAAAAAGACGACATGCACAGAACTGAAAGGTGACAAAGACGAAATGCCATAACACCATGACGCCATAACGCGAGATAATGCGGCCGATAAGGGTCATTTATTTCAAAATAGAGAAAAGATAAACAGATAAAATGCAAAATAATATTTATTTTGACATCTATGAAGGAAATTCAAGAGAAAAAAAACTACCTTGCATAAAACGTGAAAACACTCACTTGTGCCTGTCGCTGCTTGCTCAGAGTGCCGTCATCTTACCAAGGGCGCCGCTATCTTATCTAGTTAAATGTGCTCTGACTGGCCAGACACGAGTAGCCTTGATGTGTCGTAGCTTTTACCATGTCAGCACATCCCAATAGTTGTTCACGCTGATCTTGGGGTCGATCGTTAAAATATCAGTCTTGATACCTGCGTAATGTGTATCCCGATGCTATTATTGCACCCAGAGATCACTATACCGCTACGGACACAGTTCCTGGTTGTGGTTACGTCACTTCTTTTTTGAAAGGAAATTATTGTACATTTGTAATTATGAAATAAAAAAAAATTCTGCATAGATTTTTTTTCTTTTTTTTGTTTCTTGTTTGAAAGTCACAAGTTTTGCAGTCATATGAACCATTGAAAAAAATCGAGATATTTCGACTATAGTAGCAATTTGGCTGACAACATCTTAAAGATCTGGTAAGTTTTTTTTGTCCTTAAAAAGCACTAGGTTTCTCATCAAGATAGACTTGTTTTTTTTTCTTCAAATTGAATAATTTGATATTTTGCATTTAGAAAGACAGGCATATTCACTTCCTTATTATATTGACCCGAATAATGTGCTTTTGATTCATACAGTATCCAAGAAATACCATGTGCGATGATTTTCTTAAGATTTTCCCTTCTAGGTAACACATTTTGTACTCCCTATTAGAGCCATGAATATTAAGGCAATTTTAAGGGTGCGTCTTATATGCGATTAAATACGGTAGTGCTTTGCATTAAAAGTTTAACCTTTTCATTTGTTTGTCTCATTGTGCTCTACTAATGGATCTTCCTTTCCTAAAGTCCAGAGTTGGCTAGGAGAGACTCCAGCACCCCCGCAAACCTTGTAAGGACAAGTGGAACTGAGAATGAATGAATGAATCCACAGTCAGAGCTTCTGCAAATGATGTTGAAAACAATAGTAATTTTTCTCTGGCTTATTGCATCAGGAGCAATATGAACTGTTCTGCTAGCTCAAATCAATTCAGCTCATCTACAATCCTGTGGTGAAGCTTTGACACCATCGAAACACTTTGGCACTTGTGTTTCTGACTGAGTTGTCTCTCTGCTTTGATTGAGTCTGCGAGGCTCTAGAGCAGGGGTGGCCAACTCCGGTCCTCGAGAGCCCCTATCCAGTCTGTTTTCCATATATACCTCCACCAACACACCTGAATCAAATAATCTGGATCGGTATCAAGCTTCTGGACAGCTTGCTGATGAGTTGATCATTTGATTCAGGTGTCATAGAGGAGGGATATATGGAAAACAGACTGGATAGGGGCTCTCGAGGACCAGAGTTGGCCACCCCTGCTCTAGAGTCTGGACAAAACTGAAAAAAATCACCTAAACATGGCCAGAAGGAGAAGCTTCAAATTCAATAACCATCATGATGATGTGATTTTTGCAGACACCATTTACTTTGAACCTTCGCTGATGGGATCTCTACATCCTCGAGGGAGAAAGGCTTCTCACTGCCATATCTTATACCATGTTGAAGAACGTAAGATGTCAAACAAGTTACCATTATTTTTGTTAGTATTTTAACACATCATTTTATAAAAGTTTAAATGGAATGACAGTAAAATGTTGTATGACTATATGGTTACTAACATGAGCAAGTGGAAGTTTCATTTAGATCTTCCATGGCTGTTGTTCAATACACTGTACACTGCCCAGAATGTTCTTCAAACAGGGACACTAAGGGAATGGAAGGAATGTACAATGAAAGGGAAAATGAATTGCATTTTTTGAGGTGCAGTATTTTTAATTCATCAGAAACCAACAACAAACATTACACATTAAAGTTGTGTGTTGTGGCAATTTCAAGATTAATGTTCATATAGCCTGTAGCCACACAAGGCAGATGGTGGAGCTTTCGACGTGCATTTACGCAAAAGCACGCACAAAGCGTTGTCCAAATTGAAATCCAAAGGTATTTATTAAACAATCCGGTTGACTTTCAAATATTGTTCGAAGAATAAACTAAACCAAACTACGTGAGCAAATGAGGTCAGTAACGTATGCGGTCGAAAACTGTTTGCCTTTCCACCCTGTCACCCGTCCCCCTCCAAATACATTAATTATCTACGCCCTGCTGTTGATGACGAAGTCTCTCTTCTTTCCCCAGTCCCTATTATTATTCACAGTCAGTCCCTTTACACCTCAGATGACTTCCCACTTACAGGGCCACTGCCTTACCAGGCCCTAGACAGCCAAACACCCAGAACTGCTGGTCGACTCTCACAGTCCTATGAGTGTAAGGTAGAGTGGAAACCTGATCACTCAGGATCCCCAGAGATATCCGCGACGCACAACCTCACTCCTGAAGTATCCTCCAACAGGGTTCTGAGGACACTTTCAGACCCCTTACTTCTTTCTCAGTTAGAAAATGAGACGGCATCAGGGATAGCAGAGGCAAGGTCCTTCGCCCAAGGTTTGGATTCCCTATCCTCCACAACAGGACCCTGAGCCTGGACCAGCCCTGAAGTGTTCTATTTTCCTTGTTTTACTATCAGGAACAACATCCAAAATCAGTTTGCTCATATGCTCAGCACTTCGAAAAACCTAGCACTAAATTTGTTAGAATCAAGTACTGGGGGGATGTTCCCAATAAAATAGAAATACAATAGACACCCAGTTGTATTAAGTTCATTTTCTCTTCTGGTGGTTATCTATGTTTTGACAAGTTCATTTATATTGGATAATGTTTTTTTTACGTTGTTTTGTTACCTGACATGTTTCAGTGTGTTACTTCCGCCTTCATCAGAGTATAACTGGTGTAATTTAGGCGCGACTTAGTCAGCTGATGTTCCATCAGGGCATGACTTACCTGCCAGGATTGACAGGAAAGTCACGCCCCCCGCTGTCCATTTACTCTCCAGGATGCTGCTCCAGGTGGCGTAGAGCAGGGGTGGGCAAACTTTTTGACTTGCAGGCCAGAATGGATACTAAAATTTGACAGAGGGGCCGGGCCAGTAGCATTTGGACACGCAATGTAATTTATCAAACCTGGGGATTGAAATATAAGAAAAAAGACACAATTGAAGGTGAAAATTTATTTTCAAATTTACTTTCAACATTAAGAACATATTATTATTCAACGAAAGAAAGCAGTCTTTAAATTGAGAGTGATGAGCGGCATGTTAATTAAGCTACTGTACTGCTGCTGTGCGTACATGTGCAAGTTGCTATTTTTAACACAATAGAGAAACTCACATTTCAATGGGAACTGTGTTGTTGTTCTCCCTTTTTTGCCAGTGCATCAAAATCTGGTTAGTGTGCCATCTATCGGGGAAACGAGGGTATTGCAGGGGAAAGGGAAATGAATGAGGTCATTGATTTTTACTATAATTTGGACAACGTCGGCGGGCCGGATTAAAAAGCCTAACGGGCCGTATATGGCCCGCGGGCCGTAGTTTGCCCATGGGTGGCATAGAGCATGAAAGCCCTGTTCATGGCCTTTGAGCCTTGCTTGCGGATCTCAATGGCCTGCCTGATCTCGCGGTGATGTTTGTTTTCTTCGGTACAGATGACTCTGGCCTTCTCCCAGTCCATGATATGGTTTTCCCTTTTGCAGTGGTCGGTGATGGCTGACTTATGGTTTTCCTGTTGTGCTTGTTGTTTTATTGCTGTTATTCGTCTTGTTCCTGTCTCTTTCTCACAATCCTTGTGTTCTATTTTCCTTGTGATGAAACTTCTTCCTGTTTCTCCGATGTATGATTTATTGCAACCTTCAAAGAAATCATGGTTTAAATTTCAGATGATAAACTATTAGATTTTTAATCGCCAGGTTTGCTTGTTAAATCGTAAATGTAAAATATTTGCCATTCAGTTGATCTTATGTGAATGGAGCCCAAGATACATGCTCTACTTTTCTGAGTCACAGGGGCTGTGTTATGGTTCTTCAGCCTCCAGTTTGAACTTTCACACTACAATCTGATGTTTTTGGGACTTCTTTTACCACTTTCGATTTTCTATTCGATGATAAAACTTGCGGCCCGGTGACGCGAGTGGTTAGCGCATCGGCTTCACAGCTCTGTGGTCCTGGGTTCAAATCCAGGTCATGTCCACCTGTGTGGAGTTTGCATGTTCTCCCTGGGCCCGTGGGTTTCCTCCGGGGACTCCAGTTTCCTCCCACATTCCCAAAAACATGTATGGTAGGCTGATTGGACATTCTAAATTGTCCCTAGGTATGGGTGTGAGTGTGCATGGTTGTCTGTCTCCTTGTGCCCTGCAATCCGCTGGCCACCGATTCAGGGTGGTTGGAGGCTGGTGGTTGTAACTGTATGTGTATATACCAGTGGCGGGCCGTCAGGGCCTTCAAGGCCTTCTCTGCTGGCCTAAGAAATATCTGAATCATATTATATTTTGTCCATCAATACTTATTATTCCAAATGGTCTGTTAGCTTCCTTTCATTGCTTTCTCCCCAGATTGCACTGCTTCCAGATGTGTGTTTTCATATTGAAGCATTTAACCAATCACATTTCAGCCATTATTTGTTGCCAGATCAGATCTGCCTCAAAGCCTTCACAATCAGTTCTGCAGGGTCTGCTGCATTAAACAAGACTGTTGGTTTTAACCAATCAGATTTCGAGTTGGCAACCCCACAATGATTTTTCATAGGCGTTAGCATTTTGCTGGCTGGGATACGTCATTGTTTTCACCAACTATGATTGGCTAGTAGGCGGGCCAAAGCCATCGTGAGATCAGCCAGAGATCGCAAACTCCACCCACAATGCCGGAAATATGACAGAACAGGCTCGACTTTCATCATTAGCTACGATAGCGATAGAAAAGAAGGAATAAAGAAAGGAAGATGGATATCGTGTACAGTTCAAAAAAATTTTTGGTGAGTATAATATGGCTATATTCCTAAATAATATTTCAATTGTGGGCCCGGTTCTGATATCTGAAAAGCTCCACTGTTTGTATTTAAGCTCCAGTGTTTGTATTTAATCACTAAATGCTGCTAGGATGTGGATTTTACCCCAGTTTAATTTTTGCCGTTTCGCCATTGACGTCCATCGCTGTCTTTTCCAGAGGAAATCACCCCCCTGGCCTGGTTGTAACGTCTCAAAAGCTCCAGTATTTGTATTCAGTCAATAAATGCTGCTAGGAAGTGGATTTTACCTAATTTTAGTGCATTTTTTGTCATTTCACGTATGGATGTATCGACATTCATCGCTGTCTTTTTACCGGGGAAATGATACTCCGGGCCCGGTTCTGATGTTTAAAAAGCTCCAGTATTTGTATTTAATCAATAAATGCTGTTTTTGGCTGGAATTTACCCCATTTTCGGGCAATGTTTGCCCGTACGCCATTGACGTTCATCGCTGTCTTTTCCCGGGAAAATCGCCCCCCTGTCCTGGTTTTAATGTCTGAAAAGCTCCAGTATTTGTATTTAATCATGAACTGCTGCTAGGAAGTGGATTTTACCCCATTTTTGTGCATTGATTTATTGATTATTTTTTATGTGTCGCAGCTCTAGCTGCAGTAGAGGTTTTATAGCCATAAAATAGTTTTTGAGGGTTGGATTGATACGTTGAAGGTGCTACGAGAAAATGCACCGACCGCCACTGCTAAATACTGTGTATAATTTTTTTTTAACACATTACTTAAGTGTTCCCTTTCGCAGTACTAATTCTGTTAATAAAAAAAATATTAAGTGATTTTGCAGATCAAATTTCTTTTATTACTTTATTTCTTAGAGAAGTAAATGTGTGTCCATTATTAACCCTTTTTGTTTTAAGTGATATTTTAAGAGCATGGTCTCGTTTTTTCATTGTCTGTAGACTTCATTTAACCATGGGAGGTGATTTTTTTAAAATAGTTTTGGCTTTTATTTTAATGTTTCTTTTAGACTTTGGATTCTATGTAACTGCGGTTGCAGAAAACAAATAAAAAGCATTGATTGAGTGTGAATGGGAGATAAAATGGCCTGTCTCTCATCAAAATAAGAGGGTCCTGCACTCTTAATTTTTGCATCAAAGGATTGACTTAACAAGCATCCATGACAGATCATTTAGGTTAAGTGAGGCTGCATGACACCTAAGATCCTGATGAGAGCCTAATGTTTGTTAAGAGTAGGATTACATTTCAAATTGCGCACATTGCCTGTGGAGAAACACTGCGCCGAGCCTATTCCAGCTTTGTTTGGATTTCGAATCGTCCTTGAAAAGGCCTCCTATGCGCCAATGAGCCTAAGAAAGAGCGAGGCATGATCATAGTGACCAAAATAGTGATTTTACTATACTAAATGCGTAGGACGCCATTGCAGCATAAATGAATCTACCGTGCGTTTTTACCAAGAAAGAAGAACCGAACATTCGGAAGACGGCTACAAGAAATCTTCAATATGGCACGCAGTTTAAAACAACGGCTCTAGGAGATTGATGACAACATGGTTGGAGCAATTGAATTTTATTTTTTAAATCAAGCGGAGAGGAACTATTTTCACTGTGAGTACAGTACTTAAAGTATTTACTATTTTTAATTATATATTATATTTAGATGTTAATACATTACAGTCTATCACTGTAGTATTTAATAAATACACTTCTTGATAATTGTTCTTGTGTACCTGTATTTTTGTATAGGCATGAAAACATGTAGTATGGTATGTAGTAATAATAGGGGTGATCCTACTTCGCGTTTTTTCGATTATTGCGGCCTTGTCCGGGCTAAATTATCCGCGGTATTCGAGGGATTACTGTACTGGCCCTAAGTAACAAATTAACACTTCTGTGCAGGTGATTTGCGTGCAGTATCTGCACAGCTCAAATCAATCAAATCAAAAGCCTTTATTGTCGTCATACACAGCTGCGTACAACAAAGTGCGTTTTTCCAGTAAAAAAAACATAAATAAGCAATATAAAAATATAAAAAGTCACATCCTGTCAAGGTAAATTGTAAAATATTGCACAATCTAAGATATTGCACATTACGAAGTTATTTGCACAGAAGGGATTGTGTGTCGTGCTAACGCAGGTTCTGATGGCTGTGGGGGAAAAAAACTGTCCCTAAGTCTATTTGTCCGTGCTTTGTGAGACCTGTATCGTCTGCCAGAGGGCAGCAGCTGGAACAGGTTGTGACCAGGGTGGTATGGGTCCCTAACAATGTTAGAGAGCAAGGTAGCGAGGGCTGTTAATGTCATCCAGTGAGGCCAGAGAGCAGCCGATGATCTTCTGGGCGGTGTTGATCACTCTGCATGGCTTTTCTGTCTGCTGCCGACCACACTAATGCAGTATACCAGGATGCTCTCCACAGTGGCTCTATAGAAGGTTACCAAAAGCTTAGTGTCCAAGTTGTTCCTCCTGAGTACCCTCAGGAAATGGAGTCGTTTCTGGGCCTTCTTCACCACTGCCGTGGTGTTAGTGGACCAGGAATTTGAAGGACTGTACCCTGTCTACGCATACTCCATTTATGAGGAGTGGGGCCAGATCTGTGCTGCGTTTGCGAAAGTCCAGGATTATTTATTTTGTTTTCGTGGTGTTTAGTGTGAGGTTGTTCACCAAACAGCACGAAGACAGTTTGTTGACCTCATCTCTGTAGGCAGACTCATCCCCCTGAGATGAGTCCAACCACAGTGGTGTCATCAGGATTTGAGCACCTTCGCAGGTACTCCGTCAGGGCCAGCAGCCTTCCTGGTGTTCACAGTCCGCAGTACCTGTCTCACTTCATGTTCCTGAAGCTTCAGTGTACTGCTGCATGGTGGTGGATGTGTTGAGACTGAATCCGATTTGTCAGTCTCAAAGCGGGCAAAGAAACGGTTCAGTTCTTCTGCTAGTGAGGCATCTGCGTTAACGGACACATTATTGTCATTGTAATTGGTAATGTGTCGTATTCCCTGCCACATTTTCTTTGGGTTATTTTCTGTGAAATGCTCCTCAATTTTCCTTGTATATGCTGCCTTGACCTTTTTAATGCCTCTCTTCAGGTCTGCTCAGGCAGCGCTGTATTGTAACGTGTCTCCTGACCTGAAGGCAGTGTTACGGCATTTGATGAGCGCCTGTCTCACTGGTCATCCAGGGTTTTTGGTTAGGAAAAACCTGGATACGTTTATTAACAGTGACAGTGTCCGTACAGTTTTTGATATAGGAAAGTAGTGTCTGTGTAGTCCTGGAGGTTGTGGTGTTCGAAAAGTTCCCAGTTGGTGCGGGAAAAACAGTCCTGCAGCTGAGAAAGGGTGTCCTCAGGCCATGTTTTTATTTTCTTTATTTGTGGCCTTGTTAGCCTCCGGAGTGGGGTGTATGAGGGGGTGAGGGACAGGTAGAGATGGTCGGATCCAGCAAGGTGAGGGAGGGGTGTGGCTCCATAAGCATGTTTGATGTTAGAATAAACATGGGCTAGAGTTTTATCTCCTCTGGTGTGACACTTCACGTACTGGATAAACTTAAGCAGAATAGTCTTTGAACATGCTTTGTTGAAGTCACCGGCGACAATAAAGACTCCATTGGGGTGTTCAAGCTGCTGTTTGTTTACAGTCGCTGGCAGGAGGCTAAGTGCCGTGCTAACGTTAGCATCCGGTGGGATGTAAACAGCCATTACAATGACAATCGTTAGCTCCCTAGGTAGATAGGAGGGCCTGCACCGAACTGCCAAGAGCGCTCAACCCGGGGAACAGTGAGTGTTAATGATCCTACTGTTGCAGCACCAGTCGTTGTGTATGTACACGCAAAGGATGGATCTTGTCACCTTCCATCAGTCCTCCTCGCTCAGGCATTCAGTATCCTGTGCCAGTGATTCACTTCACACACTCTACTATTTCCTGTCCAAACAGCAGATGGAATCACATGTAAATACAAATCTAGAACTGCAAGCAATGATGTTGACAAGAGAGAGGTTTGGTTTTCTAAATAATACTCTTGCATGCACACAAAATGACTGAAAAGCACACATACACAGATTTCTACACACGACAGTATCATTGCCAAAGAAAATTAAAAAACATGATCAACACTCACACGGATCCTTAAGTATTAAAGTAGTACAAAAAAATTATTTACCTAATAATGTTCCCAACAGCTTTCCTAAAAAAGAGACAATCACGTCAAAAGAGTGAGGGAACCAACAGAGTGTGTATGCCTCAATAGAATCAGATTCATTGTTCTGATGTTATTTTAATGACTTAGTAATAAATATATTTCTTATATTTTTGCTTTTGCATGGACATTTCATAAAAACATGGTATAATTTTATCATTTAATTGGTTTAGATGTAGTATTAAAGATCATGAAACAGATTATACCAATTCAACGTAAAATGTGCCTTTACTTGGGAAAGATCCATCCTACAAAAAAACGTAATTTTAAAAGAACCAATTAATTGCGTAAGTAGAGGTACCACCGTAATAATTTACTGAATTAATTGCACTCCTGGTTATCTATAAAATGTAATCTCAGAAGTAAAATTCAATTTAATGAAATAAACCTCCACGTCACAACACAAACCTGTTTAAAAAGGACAACCAGTTCCGAAGAAAACAAATTTATTTCCTTTAGCATTGAATTTGTTCAGAGTAACATCAAAAGGGAATACATTGCCAATGGTAGTCCTGCTCAGTTATGCTCTGAGTCCATTTCTGCTCTGGATTCCCTATGTAGAAAAAGAGGAACGCAAACAAGGCAAGATATTGCTTTGAAACTCTCCGATTAGCAAACAGCCATCCCCACTTGGAGAGATTAAGTAAAGAAGACAAGTAACTTTGCAGGAATTGTATGAATAAATAAAACAAATGGCCATTAACATAGGTAAAAAGAGAAAAGGTAGCAGAAAAACAAGTACAATTTTGCAATGACATGCAAAGAAAAAAACAAACATAAAGACAAACAAATTGGAGGTCTTAACTAAATTGGAATCCTCCAGGTCATTTAAACAAATTTGGAAGTAAACCTGTTTTATTTACAGGATGAGAGCATGGTCAGATCTGAGTAATTGTAGATACTGACAATTTGTAGATACATTATTCTTAAATTACAGGAAATCATTTACCCCAAATATAAATATTACAAGGTTTATTTCACCCAATGACAGAAAAATAATTCAACTCCCAAGAAAGACCTTTTTGACCAAATAAATTAAATAAACTGTAGAAAATCCAAATAATGTCACCTAAAACTTTTTCAGTAAATTCCATATAAACAAGAATAACTTAATATGAAAAATAAACTACAAAAATAGCCATGGCGGTTCTATCTCATCTCAACCGTGCAGTCGATAAAAATAATTAAAAGAAACATCAAAACATTTAAATACAGGGCTCAAATGTTCAGATCCTTATCCAAAGTGCTGAAGGAAAACAATGTCAGTGAGAAGGTACTCGGACGTCTGGTCGACCGGACGTTTGGTCGACCGGACGTTTGGTCGACCGGACGTTTGGTCGACCGGACGTTTGGTCGACCGGACGTTTGGTCGACCGGACGTTTGGTCGACCGGACGTTTGGTCGACCGGACGTTTGGTCGACCGGACGTTTGGTCGAACGGACTTTTGGTAGAACGGACGTTTGGTAGAAAGGGTTCGCTCGCTGTCAAATTATGACAGAGTTTACTGTTGAAACCAGCTCTCAAAATTATAATCATGAGACAGAGAGTGAGTTTAATATCTAAATATCTAATATCAAAATATCACTAAGAGCAGCTGATGTGTTAAATGATTGCTCTTATTGATAGGCAGCAGCCGATGTGTTAAATGAGTGCTCTTATTTATATTTTGATATTAGATATTTAGATATTAAACTCACTCTCTCTCTCATGATTATAATTTTGAGAGCTGGTTTCAACAGTAAACTCTCATAATTTGACAGCGATCGAACCCGTTCTACCAAAAGTCCGGGGACCAAACGTCTTTCGACGAAATGTCCGGTCACGCAGTGGGGATCACACCAGATGTAAAGGTCAACACAAAATGAATAGTTTGTGACGATGTAATATGTTTATTCATTTTCTGAACCAGTTTTCCTCACAAGGGTTGCAGGGGGTGCTGGAGCCTATCCCAGTTCACTATGGGCACCATCAATCGGTTGCTAGCCAATTGCAGGACACAAGCAGACAAACAACTATTCATGCTCACGCTCATTCATACCTAGTTGCAATTTAGAGTGTTCAACCAGCCTACCATGCATGTTTTTGGGATGTGGGAGGAAACCAGAGAACCCGGAGAGATCCCACACAAGCCCGGGGAGAACATGCAAACTCCACACAGTGAGGACCGACCTGGGATCAAACCCTCAACCCCAGAACTGTGAGGCCAACGCGCTAACCACACTTCAACGAGTTTAACCATCGGTTATTATGCTAATCCTTTTTTAAATCAATGAATAGGATGTAAAAAAAATCATGTTTTGAGCACAAACTTGCAAATGCTGCTAAACCATTTTCTGATCTGCTAGGATAGAATATGGTCCAAATTGAAAAAAACAAACTGTAAAATTAAAAGATGTGCTTACACCCTAATCTTTGTAATAATAAATTGGAACAATTTTAGAACTCAATATCTTATTTTTCTACATTTTTTTCAATGTGAGCATGCCTTACTACAGAGAACATGACACTAAAACAAATATCTCACAATCCTTTTTTTAAACTTACAAAACAACATTTAGTCTTTACAACAGAAGATCCTTCATTCTTTCACACATGGTTTGGGCAGCACTTTAAAGAAAAACAAAGCCTAAAGTTTAAAAACTTACCATTAACAAAGAAAGAGATGAAGAATCACCGCCTATGTAGTAGTCTGCGACTCCATTTGTCTCTACTTCCTTCCACTTGATTATTGTGTGCAAGTCATTACATCCTACATGTTTGATTTGAGTACATGTTGCATTATTTTATGTACACATGGTTGGAATTGAAGAGAAAAATAAGGTAGAAGATGTGTGTGAATCGACAAACATCATTGTCTTAAGGCTTTTTTTAAGCTTTCTCCAGAAACACTTTGCTCTGCTGGGACGAAATGGGACTTGAAGAGAGGAATGTGACGTGAAGAAAGGTGCTCAGTCTTTTCTGCAGATACTCGTAGTGACTGAGTGCTACAACCGGGCCGGCCGCTGTAGGCAGGTCTCAAGCGGGCGCTGCCGAGGTTTATAGTTATTGTGGATGATCCCTGGTGGCAGAGACAAGAAGGTAGAGCCAGCAAAGCTACAGTCAATGTGCTAGGAATTAATAAACATAGCCATTCCCATTATGCTAAATGAAATCCAGAAGAAAAGATGAAGTAGTTGAGTTGTGTGTCCCAGCTAATGAGCAATATAAGCAGGCCTCCGTCCTGTTTTATGGCCTGAAAACCCCACTTTTTCTAATCTAGACATGCAATGTTACTGCTTCTTAAGGTTGTTCCTGTGTCCTGTTGCTGCTGGCCATCTTTGTTTTGTCTTTGCCAGCAGTGCATTTGGAGTCAGTGGGCAAGGGCTGGTGTGGCCTGCTGCTCGAAGCATACTTGGTGGGGGAGCTAGGCTCAACGGGAACACCGAGGGAATGGCACGCTTGAGTATTCTTGTCGTCTGAAAAGAGCTGTTTTATCACGTCAAAGAAGTTACTCAACGGGCTGCCTACATAGACGGATAAAGAAAAGAAAGAGAGAGAGAGTTAGAGAGAGAGAGAGAGAGAGAGAGAGAGAGAACAAAAGACAGATGGGCAGTGGGATTAACATGAGGCGAGGGATAAGAGGAAGAATATGTTGTGACTTTTTCCACACATTTGGAAAATATTGGCAGGAGGGATTTCGTTAAGGCCCACAAACTTTTTGGCTCAAATACCATCCATTTGGACTTAAAGCATCTTTACTTCTGTTTTGGCTGCTTTTGGAATTTGAGTTACAAATTATTCATATCTAATAAATCAATCTTGGAGATTTGAAACATCTGTGAAACAATATATGTGTTATTGATTTATGCAGTAGTGATATGTTACTCTCCTTAGATACACAAAAGAGTAACAAAAAAGGTTCGCAATCTTCAGTGTAAAATTTGTATCAAATTTTTAACCACAATTTATCCTCAAAAATGGCCAAAACACTAAATCCCGATAATATTGCCAAAATGTTTGGAATCCTTCAGCGACAAAATTGAAAAAATATCAAAATTACTTTGTATTTTTTTTAAATACTTTTGGTGAACGGGAAAACATAAGGGTACTACATCAGTTTCATGTGGACATAATGTATTAAATTGATTACAAAATTGACAAATATTCTATTGTTAAGAATCGATATCACACTATCCTGAAATTGGTGAGTTACACCCAATCAACAATCATAATAACAAAATAATTGTTATCTCTGAGAGTTGCATAAGAACTGGACATTATCTATAATCCTTATAAAATGTGATTTATGGGTGTGTGTGTGTGTGTATGTTGAGATTCTCTCGCTACGTTTGTCCAAACCGTGCAATGATTGATGTAGGGAGCTGAAATTGTTTATGGTGGCCAGAAACGGCTGTTGGATCCTAATAGACGATGATTGAATTTCTTCACCTTCTCTAAGTGTGTAAACTCAACTTTTATTTGTTACAGCTGAAAGCAGAGTTGATGTATGAATCGTTGTTTTTACATGATGTGCCCTAAACGCGTAGCTGAGTTTCTAGGTGCTCCCTGGAAAACTTTTTTTTCTGTCGTGACGGTAGTTATAAAACATCCACCCATCCATAAATCACGCTTTGTCTATTCTCTAATCCTTATAAAGCGTGATGTATGGATGGGTGTGTGTGTGTGTGCACCTGGAAACTTGCTGGCGGAAATTATTCCCAAAATGACGTTTGTAAATGACATGGAAAGGCATCTTGGCAATATCGTGTCTCGCCGAGTCTTTCCGTCACGACAGGAAAATGTCGAATCCTAGTAGGCGAGTGATTAAATTTTTATACCTTCTCTAAGTGTGTAAACTCAAGCTTTTAGCATTTGCAAGTATTATCGATGAGTATGCCTGAGCAGAAATATGTTAGCTTGCTGCTCTCTTGTGGTGGTTTTAGGAATTACAATTAGTGACGATTCCAAAATCCATATTTTTTCAGCGGCTGTCAGGAGCGGCTCATTTGGCCCTCCTAGCTTGCCGTCAGGTTTGAGCAGCTGCAAACAATCCGTGATTACTTCCTGATGTGGGTATTTAAGCACCACGCAAATGGTTAGTCATTGTCGGATCGTCCTGCGTGAAACCCTACTTGTTACAGCATACATCGCTACAAGGTATTATTCCCCATACTCCGGTTTTGTTACGTTTTGGGATATACAAGCCCTTGTTATTTTGTAAAGCTTTGGAGTCATTAAAAGTTACTGTCATGAGAACAGCCCATCTCGTCTCACCCTGCTTCCCCGCGACTGGGTCCACATTCCCCCGATCGCGCCACGACGCCTCGGCGCGATCATAACAAGTGCACACTGGAGTGCTCCCGCTTAGTCATTTCCGCTTGAAGTTAGTTGTATGAACTACGCAACAGCACTGCTATTGTGTGAGTATTCATTTTCGTCATATTTTCACTTTGGTTTACAATGTTTTACCAAAAATAACACCCAAACATTGCTTAAATAGGTAATATTCGTCAGCCTTTCTTTTGAAATTGACCGTCACTTTTTCATACGCGCTAGCCACTCGCACCAACCTTGCTATAATATTGTGATTTTTTATTTATTTAAATAAAGCCCTGATTTATTGACAAAATATCCTAATATACCAACCATTTAAATGCGACACGTGTTTACTCTTAAATAAAACATTCATTCGTCTTCCGAAACACTTATCCTCACAAGGGTCGTGGGGGTTTGCTGGAGCCTATCCCAGCTGACTATGGGCACCAGGCTGGGGACACCCTAAATTGGTGTCAGCCAATCGCAGGGCACAAGGAGACGGACAACCATTCCCGCTTACGCTCATACCTAGGGCAATTCAGAGTGTTCAACCAGCCTACCATGCATGTTTTTTTAGTTGTGGGGGGTAAACCAGAGAACCTGGAGAAATCCCATGCAAACCCGGGGAGAACATGCAAATTCCACACAGTAAGGACCGACCTGGGATCAAACCTCATCATAGGCGCCGTTCAAAGCGGCTGCTTGTTGCAGTGGCTCCCTAAACCCCCACTCGTATTCTGTGTTTTTAGGGCTTCTTTAGAGCTTTTTTATCCTTTATTTTTACATTTTATTGTCTCTTAAGATTTTACTTGTTACTTTGCTTTATATATTATATTCCAAACTTTAATGTCTTAAAACTTTACTTTCAAGACTCTACTCCGAGACTCAAGTTGTGCGAGAGGCAGTCTTTGAGCTATTAGTTTAGTTTATCTTTTGGGAATTCTGGACATTATATTTGACCCACTCAGCCATGCCTCCGCTGTCTTACACAAAGGATCAGCTGTTAGCGCTACGCAACACCTGGATTCCCCTGGACTTGGACCTGGACCTCCCCGCGGAGTTAAAGAGGAAGAGAAGAGGATGCAGAGCTGGACGGAAATGTCAGGAGAGAAAGCGACGCTTCAGACCCAGCATTCCATCTATTATTATGGGGAACGTAAGATCTCTCCCCAATAAGATGGAAGAGCTAACGGCGCTGACCAAACAACAACGACAATATCGGAATATCTGCATTATGTGCTTCACGGAGACCTGGCTGAATGAACTGATTCCGGACTCTCTCGTCTCCTTGGACGGTTTTCAGCTGGTGAGGGCGGACAGAGATGCTGAGGAGAGCGGTAGGAAGAAAGGGGGGGGGCTGGCTGTTTTTATTAATAGTAGATGGTGCAGCCCCGGGCACATTACTGTGAAGGAGCGACTCTGCACTCGAGATATCGAGCTAGTAGCTGTTAGCATCAGGCCGTTTTACATCCCCCGGGAGTTCTCGCACGTTATCATAATAACTGCGTATATACGTCCCTCGGCCGATGCGACAGTCGCCCGCGAGCTGCTTCACGCCACTGTGTCCCGGCTGCAAACGTCACACCCCCAGTCTCTCCTTCTTATCTCTGGTGATTTTAACCATGCTCCCTTGGCTTCTACTCTCCCCACCTTCACTCAGTTTGTGAAGTGCCACACCAGGGAACAAAAAACTCCCCCCACTGGGCCGCTCAGACCACAACCTGGTCCATCTGATCCCCACCTACATCCCTATGGTGAGGAAAATAAAACCTACCACGAGGATCATACAAAGATGGACCGAGGAGACCAGCATGGTACTGAGGGACTGTTTTGAGACCACTGACTGGGAGGTGCTGTGCAATTCACATGGTAATGACATTGACAGCTTGACCCACTGCATCACAGATTATATTAAATTCTGTGTTGAGAACATTGTACCCTCCAAGAAGGTCCGTTGTTTCTCCAACAATAAGCCGTGGGTCACCAGGGATCTAAGGGCCCTCCTGAACAAGAAGAAGAGGGCTTTTAGGTCTGGGGAGAAAGAGAGCCTGAAAATGGTCCAGAAGGAGCTGAAGAGAGAGATAAGGAAGGGTAAGACCATCTACAGGAGGAAGCTGGAGAACCAACTCCAGAGAGGCAACACCAAAGAGGTCTGGAGGAGCTTGAGGACTATTTCGGGCCATGGAGGCAACAGCGAGAGAGACCCGGAGTCTGGCGGCAGGGAGTGGGCCAATGAACTGAATCAGTTCTTTAACAGATTCAGTCCTGCCCCCACTCCCCTGACCCCCCAGACCAGAAGCAACGCTCCCCCCTCGTTCTCCTCCTCCTCCTCTTCCTCCCCCTCTTCCACCGGTCTCTGCATTACTGTCGATCAGGTGATAAAACAGCTCAAGAAGATCGAGGCAAGGAAGGCTACCGGTCCAGACGGCCTCAGCTCCAGACTACTGAGAGAGTGTGCGGATCAGCTTGGTATAGTGATTCTGCATATTTTCAACCTCAGCCTCAGTCTGCAGAAGGTCCCCACCTTGTGGAAAACTTCCTGCGTGGTCCCAGTTCCTAAGACTGCGTACCCCAGGGAGCCAAACCACTTCAGGCCGGTAGCATTAACCTCTCACCTGATCAAGACATTGGAGAGAATCATCCTCAATCACCTCAGCCCCCTGATGAATGCAGAGCTGGACCCTCTGCAGTTCGCCTATCGTCCAGGCATTGGTGTGGAAGATGCTACCACCTACCTGATGCACAGGTCTCTTTCACACCTGGAGAACGCGGGAAGCACGCTGAGAATGATGTTTTTTGACCTCTCCAGCGCGTTCAACACCATCCAGCCGGTTCTACTGAGAGGGAAACTGGAAGAGGCTGGAGTAAGGAACCACCTAGCCGCATGGATCATCGACTTCCTCACTGACAGACCACAATATGTGAGACTCCAGGACTGTACGTCTGATGTGGTAGCTTGCAGCACGGGGGCCCCACAAGGCACAGTGCTCTCTCCACTCCTCTTCTCCCTCTACACATCGGACTTTAAACATAATACAGACACCTGCCACCTCCAGAAGTTCTCTGATGACACCGCTATTGTTGGACGAGTGACGGACGGGAACGACCTGGAGTACAGGGGAGTCATCACAGCCTTTGTTGACTGGTGTAGGCAAAACCACCTCTACATCAACACCAGTAAGACAAAGGAAATGGTCATAGATTTTCGGAGGAATCCTCAACAGACCACTCAGGTGAACATCCAGGGTACAGACATTGAAATCGTGGAGAATTTTAAGTACCTGGGTGTTCACCTCAACAACAAACTAGACTGGTCCACAAACACAGACGCCCTGTACAAAAGGGGCCAGAGCCGCCTCTACCTACTGAGGAGTCTACGGTCCTTTGGAGTGTGCAGGACACTGCTGAGGACTTTCTACGACACTGTGGTGGCCTCTACAGTGTTTTATGCAGTGCTTTGTTGGGGATGCGGGAGCACGGAGAGGGACAGGAACAGGCTGAATAAGCTGGTCAGGAGGGCCAGCTCTGTTCTGGGCTGTCCTCTGGACTCTGTGGAGGAAGTGGGAGAGCGGAGGATGCTGACCAGGATGATGTCCATCATGGACAGCACCTCCCACCCCCTGCATGAGTCTGTGGAGTCCCTCCGAAGCTCCTTTAGCAATAGACTGCGGCACCCTCATTGCAGGAAGGAGCGCTTCCGCAGATCCTTCCTCCCATCAGCTGTCAGGCTCTTTAACAAAAAAATGGCTGTGTGTTAAGACCTACCGTATGCATGCATGTACATTTATCTGTATGTATGTATGTATATATGTGCTAAGCAACACGCTTATTTAATTATATATTTATTCATGTATTTATTTCTTGACCTACTTATTACCTATCTATTTATGTCTAAAATGCCTTTCCTATTCCTGCATCCTCACCCTCTTGCCACTGGAACAACGCAATTTCCCGAATACGGGACGAATAAAGTTATCCAATCCAATCCAATCCAAACCTGGACTGTGAGGCCGACACCCTCACCATTCGATCACCGGCATATGTAAAGCATTTTTGCTACAGTCGTTTTTTTTGTTCTTGATAAAAATAATTATAGAATTTTTTTTTTTACAACTGCATATTGAACAGTTACTAGATAAACCTATCATGTCTACTTTTTTTTTATTCTGTAAGAAAGTCTTCCAATGCTCCTTTTATCTCTCCATCTGATTTCCATATAACAACACTATTTTTTTTCGACAAAGGTATATACACACATAGGTACTCGGATGATTCGCCTAAAGACGTTTCGCTGACGGACGTTTGACAGATGGACAGGTCGCCGAATGGACGTTCCACCGAACGGTCATTCGGCCGAACGGAGGTTCGGCCGGACGGAGGTTTCGCCGAAACGGGATTCGCGCGCTCGCCCCGCCCCCGGATCGTGTGTGTACAAGTTTTTCAACCTCGGCCCATTAGGATTTTTAATCCGGCCCGCCGCCGGCGTTGTCCAAATTATAGTAAAAATCAATGATTCATTTCCCTTTGCCGCTCATCACTCTCAATTTATTAGTCTACTGTCAATGGCAGCCTGGGAATAAGCACTCTTGGGCGGGCATGTCAGCCCGGGAATAAGCACTCTTGGTCGGGCAGATGTAGCAGAACCGAGCCGTGAAATGACAGCAATCAGGTTAAATCCATCCTAAAACAGCATTTAATGATCAAACACAAATACTGGAGCTCTTTGGACATTAGCAACCGAGCCCAGGGAAGTGAATTCCTCGCTAAAATGTCGTTATGATGTCGCGATAAGGCAAAAAACGTCTATATATGTCCATTCGTCCAAAAGGGTCAAAATGCTCTCAAATTCGGTCAAATCCAGCCAAAAACAGCGTTTAATGATTAAATACAAATACTAGTATTTGTATTTGCGATATCA
This sequence comes from Stigmatopora argus, assembly GCF_051989625.1. Classification (NCBI taxonomy): domain Eukaryota; kingdom Metazoa; phylum Chordata; class Actinopteri; order Syngnathiformes; family Syngnathidae; genus Stigmatopora; species Stigmatopora argus. The sequence continues at coordinate 22,209,098 of NC_135388.1, read as the reverse complement.
AATGTCGGATAGGCACTGGGGAAAACACCGTTGATGTGTGTTCTTTGATAAGGACATTAGCGAAAAGAAACAAAAAAAACTTTTTGCGTTTCCCCCAAAATCTATTTCAAGTGGTACTCGGATGATTCGCCTAAAGACGTTTCGCCGACGGACATTTGACAGACGGACAGGTCGCCGAACGGAGGTTTCGCTGAAACGGGATTCGCGCGCTCGCCCCGCCCCCATATCGTGTGTGTACATGTTTTGCAACCTCGGCCCGCGGGCCATGTACGGCCCGTTAGGATTTTTAATCCGTCCCGCCGAGTAGGTAAATCATATCCCTACGGTCATCGGAGGGGTTTCTCCCCGGGAACAGTGCTTCGTGGGCGGATTTTAATGACACATTATCGAGCTCCATATATTTCCCGAGTTTGAGCACTTTAAAAATCGGCGGGGGTTCCCCCCGAGCCTATCCGAGAATAGTGCACCGTGAGCGGACTGGGTTGGACGACGCCCCGCTGAATTTCTGCAGCTCCAGAAATTTTTCAAAATCCATCTTAAAACAGCGTTTAATGATTAAATACAAATGCTAGTATTTGTATATACAATACTAGTATTTTATTTAAAAGAAGACAAAGCAAATTCACATATTCTTCATCGTTTTCTTTTTTTTATTGCTTGGTATTCCCATAGGTATTGTGTATACAGACTAGATATCCGATGCGCGTTGTGAGGCAACGGAGCTAGACGTCGTCGCTTGTCGGCCATTTTAAGAACAGGGCCATTCGCCAAACGGCTCAAAATGTTCTCAAATTCGGTCAAATCCAGCCGAAAACAGCGTTTAATGATTAAAAACAAATACTAGTATTTGTATATACAATACTAGTATTTGTATTTAATCGTTAAACACATTTTGAGCCGTTTGGCGAATGGTCGTATATAGACGTTTTTTTTACTTATCGCGACATCATCGCGACATTTTAGCGAGGAATTCACTTCCCTGGGCTCGGTTGCTAATGTCCAAAGAGCTCCAGTATTTGTATTTGATCATTAAATGCTGTTTTAGGATGGATTTAACCTGATTGCTGTCATTTCATGGCTCGGTTCTGCTACATCTGCCCGCCCAAGAGTGCTTATTCCCGGGCTGACATGCCCGCCCAAGAGTGCTTATTCTCGGGCTGACATTGACGGTAGACTAATAAATTGAGAGTGATGAGCGGCAGCCAACGAGCAGCAGTCTTTTATCAGCGATCGCTCCGCTGCTCATGGGAGCTTCGGGGGCGCTGGCTAGCGGCTCCTTTTAGCTTGTAGCATCTGTGTTCGCATCCCCTCGAACGGTGCCTATGATAGAGTTGCTACCAGGGATGCTGTTGCGAGCCAGTGCCCCTGATGTTCTTATGAGCAGCCAACGAGAAGTAATATAATACTCCTCGTATTAGATAAAAATAACAGGAAATGCAGCAGCTGAGCTTACCCACGTATTGATTGTGGGTAAAGTTTTATTCTGAGTTCCATTGCCTGTCGGCGTTGTGTGCACGAGTATACTTCATTATCCAGAAAGCCCTCTTTTCCCCGCGCATGCGCGTTGTGCGTTTCCTGGTCTGAATAACTCATCCGGTGCTCGTAAATATTGTTATACACGAAAGATATGCAAAAAAAAATGCCATGGCCACCTGGCTTGGTCGCATCACGAAATTTTAACCGCATCACGGGCAAATTATTGGATCGAAATTTCCCTCGTAAGACGAGCATTTTGTATGACGAGCGGTCATATGACGAGGTACCACTGTGTATATATATATATACATACATATATACATACATATATACACACATATACGTACATATACGTACATATATGTATGTATATGTACATATTTGTATATATGTATTTATATTTATATATATATGTATATATACATATATATATATATATATATATATATATATATATACATATATATACATATATATATATATATATATATACATATGTACATATATGTACACATATGTACACACACATATATATATATATATATGTATATATACACATATACATATATATATTCATATATATACATATATACACACATATATATATATATATGTACACACATATATATATATATACATATATATACATATATATATATATACATACATATACAGACGCTCCCCTACTTACGAACGAGTTAGGTTCCGAGCGATTGTTCATAAATTGAATTTGTTTGTAAGTTGATTCAGTGCTATACAGTGGTACCTCGAGATACGAGCTTAATCCGTTCCGGGACTGAGCTCGTATGACAAGATTCTCGTAACTCGAGGTAAAGTTTCCCATTGAAATGAATGGGAAACAAATTAATTCGTTCCAACTCTCTGAAAAAAACACCAAAAACAGGATATTGGATTGAAAAAATGTTTTATTTCTTATAATTCGCCATATATTGACAAAGTAATAAATAACGAGTGGTTTAATAGAAATAAAGTGTTTAATCTAACTAAAATTGTGCGGATTTCGCCGAGGGAAGAGGGGCACAAAAGGGGCGGGTGTCTTCGTTTTTTTTTTTCTTCCACACAACGCACTCGTAAACAGAACAAACACTCCACCCTCACGTTCGCTATCGATGGGCTGTTTGCTGTCGTACTATTCCCTTCAAAATATTCCGAAAATGATACACACAAATGTCCTCACAATCGGAGAACGCACGACCACTTGCCAACGAGCAGCAGTCTTATCAGTGATCGCACCGCTGCTCATGGGAGCTTCGGGGGCGCTGGCTAGCGGCTCCTTTTAGCTTGTAGCATCTGTGTTCGCATCCCCTCGAACGGCGCCTATGATAGAGTTGCTACCGGGGATGCTGTTGCGAGCCAGTGCCCCCGATGTTCTTATGAGCAGCCAAAGAGCAGAGTCTTTTATCAGCGATCGCCCCGCTGCTCATGGGAGCTTCAGGGGCGCTGGCTAGCGGCTCCTTTTAGCTTGTAGCATCTGTGTTCGCATCCCCTCGAACGGCGCCTATGATAGAGTTGCTACCGGGGATGCTGTTGCGAGCCAGTGCCCCCGATGTTCTTATGAGCAGCCAAAGAGCAGAGTATTTTATCAGCGATCGCCCCGCTGCTCATGGGAGCTTCAGGGGCGCTGGATAGCGGCTCCTTTTAGCTTGTAGCATCTGTGTTCGCATCCCCTCGAACGGCGCCTATGATAGAGTTGCTACCGGGGATGCTGTTGCGAGCACGAGTATACTTCATTACCCAGAAAGCCCTCTTTTCCCCGCGCATGGGCGTTGTGCGTTTCCTGGTCTGAATAGCTCATCCGGTGCTCGTAAATATTGTTGTACGTACACGAAAGATATGCAAAAAAAAATGCCATGGCCACCTGGCTTGGTCGCATCACGAAATTTTGACCGCATCACGGGCGAATTATTCGATCGAAATTTCCCCCGTAAGACGAGCATTTTGTATGATGAGCGGTCGTATGACGAGGTACCACTGTATTTTGTATTATAATTTATGTTTAAGGCCTATACAAGTATATTGAAGGTTGATATAAGTGCATTTGTAGGTTTAAGGCTTGTATAAGTAACACACATTGGTTTGTACTGAAAAAAACATTTAATAAAATGGAGAGAATATGTACAGTACTGTATAGAGAGAGAGAGATTTATGTATTAGAAACTGGCTGAAAAAAGCGATCTTACGACGATTGCAGTTTTCTTCTTTTTTTCATCATAAATGATGCGGTAGCACTGTATGGCATCATTATATTGATTTGCAAACTTTGTACAACGTTCAATATTTGGGTTCTGCTGCTCGATCTTTCTGTTTATAAATGGTACTGACGGTCGAACGATTCAAGTTGTACATATATGTGCAACGCTCACCACTCTCACGCGCATCAAGCTTCGTTATTATTGCCACTCGTTTCAAATGAAATGGCTTGCCTCTTCCTTGCAACTCCCTCAATAGAAGCCTTTAGCTTTTTACCAACCATATTCAATAATGGATGCATGAGATATTTAATGATACAAATGAAAAAGGTTCTTTGCACACTGGAGATACATTCACGCACTTCCGCATTGCAACGAAGAAGAAGGTAGATGCTGGGTGAGCTGAGCTCTCACAGCGCCAGGCGTCGGTATTAGCGGCGGAAAGAAGTACTACTCTGAAAAAGGCGCGAAATACAAAATTGGACTTACGAACATTTTTCGACTTAAACGCAATTTGCAGACATGTTCGTATGTACCGTTGTTCGTAAGTTGAATGTTCGTAAGTAGGGGAGCGTCTGTATATACATATATATATACACATATATATATATATATATATATATATACATATATATATATATATATATATATATATATATATATATATATATATATATACATATATATATGTACACATATGTACACACACACACATATATATATACATATATATATATACATATATATACATATATATACATATATATATACATACATACTCCTACGTTCCACGCTCGATGCTGCACAAATCGTAACAGTACGATTCCACCAGTGATGGACCGAGCGGGAAGCCGTCGACACTCATGCCGACAACAGCCTGCCAGTTTTCCGTCCACCGACTATTACCCCCTTCCCCCACTCGAGCTTTCCTACCTGTGCTCTCGACCAAGAGATTCAGTCCAACCTCCATCACCCTTCGTTAATCGACCCTGCTATCTTGATTTGGACTCTGACTATTTGGATTATGAGGATGGTCCGCAGCTGATAGAGGTGGTAGGGGTGTTAACCGACGCCCGCTAAAGCCCGAGAGATCGCCTTTTTGGGGGGAAAGCAGAGCAGCAAGATTATTCCCGTGTCGCGGAGGAGGACCACGGTCTGGCTATGCCGTCCCCCCGGAGGCGGCAGCGAGGAGGGAGGAATGTGGCGGCCTTCAATGCTCGACCCCCCGAATCGGCTCCCCGTTCACCAGCTCCACTCCCTGCCTCTTGCTCACCGATACCGGTTCAAGCTCCCCGCTCGCCGGGACCAACTCCTGCCCCCCACAATCAGGCCGACGTGCCGACAACCCATTTTCCAAGCGCACCTTACACCCGTGCTCCAGGATGGGGACCTCGACGTCTGCAACCCACCATGTTCCCAGGCTGAGGCGTCTGACGTCCCTTCATGCTGACAGGACAGGGTGGCCGGGCGAACCCTAAAGCGAATAGGAAGGGGTGGCCGGCGAACCCTAGAGCGAATAGGAAGGGGTGGCCGGCGACCCCTCAATCGACCAGGACGAGGCAGCCAGCGACCCCTCAAGCGACCAGGACGAGGCGGCCGGCGACCCATCAAGCGACCAGGACGAGGCGGCCGGCGACTCCTGAAGCGACCAGGACGAGGCGGCCGGCGACCCCTCAAGCGACCAAGACGAGGTGGCCGGCGACCCATCAAGCGACCAGGACGAGGCGGCCGGCGACCCCTCAAGCGACCAGGACGAGGCGGCCGGCGACCCCTCAAGCGACCAGGGTGAGGCGGCCGGCGACCCCTCAAGCGACCAGGACGAGGCGGCCGGCCACCCCTCAACCGTCCAGGATGGGGTGGCTGGCGACCTGTCAAGCATACAGGACGGGGCAGCCGGCGACCCCTGGAGCATCCAGAACGGGGCTGTTGGCGACCCCTCAAGCGTCCAGGACCGGGCGGCCGGCGACCCTTAACCTGTTCAGGGTAAGTCGGCCGGCAACCTTTCTTGTGTTCAGGAGTCCGTTCAGGGTGGGGCGTCCGGCCACTTCCTCACGGACCAGACCGGATGACCTACAGTCCGACCAACCCGCCGCCTCCTCACAGGCCGGACCGGATGACCGACAGTCCGACCTGCCCGCCGCCTCCTCACAGGCAGGACCAGACGACGCTCGGAACGGCCAGGCTGAGGCCTCCTTACAGGCCGGACCGGACGACGCCCGGACCAACCAGCCCGACACCTCCTCACGGGCTGGAAAGACAGCCCCCAGACCGGCCAGCCCGACGCCTCCTCACAGGCCAGACCGGACGACCGCGGGACCGGCCAGCCCGACGCCACCTCACGGGCCGGGGTGGATGACCGCTGGGCCAGCCAGCCCGACGCCTCCTCACGGGCCGGACCGGACGACAGCTGGACGCCTCCTCACGGGCCGGACCGGCCAGGCCGACGCCTCCTCACGGGCCGGACTGGATAACCGCTGGGCCGGCCAGCCCTATACCTCCTCACGTGCCGGATCGGACGACCTCCGGACTAGCCAGCCCAACCGGACTATGTTTGAGAGCCCCACTGTGCCCTCCCCGCCTGGAAAAGTTTTTTGTTATGAACATTCGGTTTTGATTCACGTTTTGGACAGAGCGCCTGGCCTCCTCCAGGTCCCCTGCCACCCTTCCTTTTTTGGAGGGAGTAGTCAAGGTTTTGGGACCTCTGGGATTCGTCCCTGAAGTAGGGGTACTTTTATGTCTAGTTGGGTTTTGAGATGGTTTGTATACTTTTTGCCGATTGTGTCCCTCATGGTTTCCCTTTCCTCGTGTGACCAGGTATGTGTACTTTGTAATCAATCAACCCCTGTCTGTCTATTTAAACCGTGTGTTTGTCAGTCTTTGTGGGATCGTCTGCCTTGTCGGCTTCAGGCTATGTTGCCAAGTCATGTTTCAAGTTCCTCTTTCCCCCCTTGTCTTCCATGTCAGTTTTGGTTTTGTTATTTACAGTAATACCTCGACTATCGCAGTTAATGTAGACCAGACATGGCCGCGATAAACGAAAAACCGCGAAGTAGGATCACAAGAACCACAATACATGTTTTCGTGCCTATACAGAAATACAAGTAAATGAGTACAATTATCAAAAAGTGTATATTTATTAAATACTACAGCTATAAGCATGTCTAAAGACTTATATTAATATCTAAATATAATGTATATATTTAAACATGTGAATACTTTAAATACTGTACTCACAGTGAAAATATTTCCTTTGTGCTTGATATAAACAGAGCTGCCAACTACTCCGGAATTTCAGGAGTTTACCCGGAAATGCAAGGCAAACTCCGGGACTCCAGACAACCTCCCTAAACTCCGGAAATCCACCAAAAATTGTCACTTAAATTTATTTTGAAGCCACTATTTCGGAAAAGTACCAAATTTCCCATTTAAATGCCTCGAAATTCACACGATCGCTATGGCTTCCGTCATCTTGATTCAACTGCACTGTAAACTGGAAGAATTTGGTAACACGGGTGTATTGTGAATCATCCGAGTTACAAATTCTGACGAATGATTCGTCCTGTGCGACTTCAGCGCATTTTGATTTTGCATGAATTGTATTCACTCCGGATAAACTACGGAAATGGCACAAGGGTACTCCTGGAATGGGGCCGACGGAGGTTGGCAGCTCTGTATAAATTAAAAAAACAGCTAAATGGGAGTTTTTTGTGTTCTTGTGGCCATGGGTCCATTGTCCGCAATATTCGCGGGATTACTGTACTCGCCTGACTAAACATGTCAAGTAACAAAACGACCTAAAAAGCACCATTGTCTGTTATAAACGAATCTGTCAAAACATAGGTTTTGCTCTTGTTTTTTTTAAACTATGAGGATGTTGATTAAGGCTGGCTTTTCCATGAATACAGCCAGCAGCATCACACACAACTGTGTGAAGCCTGGCATTTTAGGTTTGTTTTTTAATAAAAATGTCCGGCATCCTCTTCCCAAAAACTTGTCGCTGCCTGTTACGGGGCAGACCTCGCTTGCCGTCGGATCACCGGCCAACGCCGCGGGCACGGGCCGCTAAAGCCCCGCCCGACGCAACGGGTAGGGGCCGCCAAAGCCCCGGCCTACGCCGCGGGTAGGGGCCGCCAAAGCCCCGGCCGATGCCGCGAGTAGGGGCCGCCAAAGCCCCGGCCGACGCCGTGGGTAGGGGCCGCCAAAGCCCCGGCCGACGACGCGGGTAGGGGCCTCCAAGGCCCCGGCCGACGCCGCGCGTAGGGGCCGCCAAAGCCCCGACCGACGCTGCGGGTAGGGGCCGCCAAAGCCCCGGCCGACGCCGCGGGTAGGGGCCGCCAAAGCCCCGGCCGACGCCGCGGGTAGGGGCTGCCAAAGCCCCGGCCGACGCCACGGGTAGGGGCTGTCAAAGCTCCAGGCCTACGCTGTGGGTATGGGCCGCCGAAGCTCCGGCCAACGCCGCGGGCACGGTCTGTTTTATCTTCAAGTAAGCACCACGGCGCAACGTTGCACGGGGCTCACATTTCTGATGAAAATCCATCCTCACAGCGGCTCCCGGCTGCTCAGAAAGTTCTATTTTCAATTTTCTTCAGTGCTGAGTCCTCTGTCTTCTGCCTTTTTCCTAGTGGCAAGCGGAAGACAGGGGAGTGGCTTCCGCTTGCGAGTTTCAGCGTGGATTTTCACATTTGTATGAACTTATTTTTTACCAGAAAAAAATCCACGATGTAGTGAACCCGCGAAAGTTGAAGCCGCAATATTCGGGGGATTACTGAATTTCTAAGTCCTTGTTATTTTCTTGATTTCCCCTCCTGCCTCTGTTTTAAAATTTAGTTCGAGCACTCTATTCTATGTCCTTGATTGCTTCCCTGCATTTGGGTGCTACTCCTTCTACGTTCCACGCTCGACGCCGCACGTATCGTAACATCAAAGCCAAATGAAGCGTGCTCAGTGCCAGGGGGAATAAAGGTGTAAAATGGGTGTTCATTTTTTTTATTTTACCAGAGATTTGAGGTTGGCTGCCGGGCTGGTCACTGGAGCTGAGCAATTGGGCCTGAATAATCTCCACCACACGCTTGAAACGTCGCCCGGGACCTAATGGTTAAAAAGGTTGAAATGTCATTAAAATATTGTCCTACTGCAAGCAACCATGTCATCCTGTCTCATCCTGTGTCCATAGAGGAAGGTCGGAACCCACTGGGAGTCTAACCCTTGATCTCAGAACTGCGAGGTGTATGAACATGAACATTTTGAAATTAAAATGGATGAATTTGACATTTTAAGTCTGCAAATACTGCTTTTATGTATCTTTTATTGCCATGTAATTTTATGTAATTCTAATTTCAACTTCAAGTTTTAGGATGTCAATAGTTCATATTGCACAGAAAGGTCTCAATGTGTGTGAAAGAAATGTAGTTCACTTTGAGTGTTAGTTGTCAAATCCATGTACAGTAATACCTCAAATATCGACAATAATGTAGACCAGACATGGAGGTGATAATCTAAAAACTGCAAAGCAGGATCAACCCTATTATTACTACGATACTCCATGTTTTCGCGCCTTTACAAAAATACAAGTAAACCGGTACAATTGTCATTTATTTATCAAATATTAGTTTTAAACATATGAAAAGACTAATGTATTAATATCTAAATATAATCTCTATATAAAAAATTGTAAATACTTGAAATGCTGTACTCAGAGCGAAATTAGTTCCTCTCCGCTTGATATAAATCTAAAAAACAGTTTAATGGGAGTTCCAACAGAGGGCAAACATTCCATTAAAAAAAAATGTTTAAATGTCATCATACTTATTTAGTGACAATAAAAGCATTCAATTCAATTTAGTCTAATTGCTCATGCACAGTCCAGATCTTGAAGGGCAGTGCCCTTTCAGTGAGGTACAGCTGCGCGTTCAGGATGAAACAGTTTGTGAAGGCTTTCGCGATACAGGCTGTCCGGTTGGTCATCCAGTAGACAGGCAGCAAGGCTTTGTTCTAGTTTATTAAAGCATGAGGACGGTCAAATTTATAGATTAAGCTTGGCTTTACCTTGAAGTCAGCCAGCAGCATTATCACACATGAGCGTCAGGCAATCCGTGTGCACGTTCAGTTCATCTCTGAATAAAAATGTCCGTGAAGGCATCCTGTTCCCAAAAAAGCCCAATCTCATCAATGTTTAAAAACTTGCTATGGGAAATAACCAACCATACTCTTGAATTATGTGAGGGAACTCTTCCACGGCATAGCGTTTCGCTGCCTTCCGGTCTGCCGGCCGTGGAAGCTCACTCGCGGGACTGGAACGAGGCTGTGGTTCATCTTCATTGTCGTCGTCAGTAGCTAAGCTATGGTAAAAGGTCTTGGCTTTGGTTCTAATCCTGTTAGTATCCAAAGGACTCATCTTCTCGCGGTAGGGCATTCTCCATCTTAACGATGATTTTATTCCTCCTTCTGAACTGTTATCCGAAGAAAATGTGCAGCGCCCGTCTCATTTGTTTTATTTGGCGTACCTTTCTTCTCCTGGATTTGCACCCAGCCTTTTGAAAAAGGAGAAGGATAAATGCGCTGCCCTGATTTCCGCCATTTTCACCGCCGTTTTTCAACGCCGTTTTTCACCACCATTTTTCATCCTGTCTTCTACTTGAGAGTTTCAGTGTGAGTTTGACATTATGCAGGACATTTAATAGGCATTTAAAAATCCATACAATGCTGGAAGAGGCTCGCTGTCGTCTTTCTGTGCGGGATGCAAAATGTATGTAATGTAATCGAAGGCATGACCTGACGTTTGGTCGCGTACGATTGGTCGCGGACGATTGGTCGCGGACGATTGGTCACCCGGACCCAAACAACCGGCGACCAAACGTCCAGCGACCAAAAGTCCGGCAACCAAAAGTCCGGCGACAAAACAGGGTAAAACAACACGGTCTACGCATCAATAAAAGCCAACAATGGCCCTGAGCAGTTTCACTGAGCGGGCGTGTGAGTGTATAAGAGTTTGTATGTACATGAGTTGTCCCCTTAGGAAGGGACGTCAGTCAGGGCCTTAACAAGTTCTCCAACAAAACACAATAAAAGTACGGGAAATTTGGAACTTTTCTTTAGCCTAATAATTAATAGGGCATTAAGTATGACTAAATAATAATTCGCAGTTTGTATTTAGGGAATTTGAGCAACAATTTTAAATGGTAATTATCAATAACCTTCCGGGTGACCAAACGTCCGGCGACCAAAAGTCCGGCGACCAAAAGCCCGGCGAACAAAAGTCCGGCGACCAAACGGCCGAGTACCAATCGAAGGGTACCCGGACGTTTCGTCGACAGACACTTTGTCGATGGACACTTCGTCCCCGGACGTTTCGTCGAACGGTCAGTTTGTTGTGCTGTCCATTGAAGAATCTGCCAGTATTGAATAGACAAAATTCCACAGAAAAGCTTAGACAAGTCAGTGTGTGAGGTTAACTCATATTCTGCCATTGACGGCAATAGGCGTCCAATCCATTTTCATTGGGCGATTGGCAGTCAAAGAGCCCATTTATTCACTGCGCTTGTCAACAGTACATTTCAACCAGAGGTTCCACTTTAAATGGATTGGTCGTCTGGCAACTGCACTTGAGTTTGAGTTAGATTTATTGGATAAAGGGACTATACAAATTAATGAACATATGCATGTAAATATGTAAGATTATAGCCACTGGTTAATTCGATTTGTGAAATTAATTGCCCACCCCTGCCTTAATATTAAACCTCTTTTTAAAGTACATTCTTCGACCACAAAATTTTGAGAGCGAGCGAATCCGGCGACGAATTGTCCGTTCGACGAAATGTCCGGGGGCGAATCCGGCGACCAAACGTCCGTTCGACGAAACGTCCGTCGACCAGACGTCCGTTCGACGAAACGTCCGGGGACGAAGTGTCCGTCGACCAAGTGTCCGTCGACGAAACGTCTGGTCACGTAATCGAAGAATGGCACGAAGCTGTTTGGATTATCGATGCGTCATTCTTCTACGGTGAAAATTTCCTTCTTCTTCTTCTGCGCTGAGTGCCACCCATTTCAGCGCCAAAGACGAAGCGGCCTGACTTCTGCCATTTTTCATCTCTTTTCTTCCGCATGCAAGTTTCAATGTGGATTTTAATGAACTTCTTTTTATACTTAAGGTAAAAAAAAAACACGATATTCTGAACCTGCGAAGTGGTGAAGGATCACAGTACAGTCATGCCTCTACTTACGAATGCCTCTATGTACTTGTATAGTGACAATAAAAGGTTACGGAACCCTTTGATATGCCCCAAAATACGAAAACAAGATCCAAGTTACGAATGTAAATGCATTTCCTGTAATCCGTTATTTTATTTGGAAATTGTCCTGGTAATATTATTGTGGCCAGGGTTACTTCCTGTTGGAGCCTTTCAGAACAACAACTCCCTTTTGACCGTTATTTGTCGACACTGAAATCATTCATTCATTCATTTTCTGAACCGCTTTATCCTCACTAGGGTCGCAGGGGATGCTGGAGCCTACTCCAGCTGACTTTGGGCCAGAGGCGGGGGACACCCTGTATTGGTGGCCAGCCGATCGCAGGGCACAAGCAGACGGACAACCACTCGCACTCACACCCATACCTAGGGGCAATTTAGAGTCTCCAATCAGCCTTCCATGCTTTGGAATGTGGGAGGAAACCAGATTACCCAGAGAAAACCCACACAGAACATGCAAACTCCACACAGGTGGACCGACCTGGATTTGAACCCAGGACCCCAGAGCTGTGAGGCTGTCGTGCTAACCACTCATTCCGCCGGGCCGCCCTCGTAAGTGAGTTCTTTATTTAAATTTATTGTTTTTAATAGAAAACCAGAAGATAAAAAATGGCGTGCGGTTTATCAATAAAGGCAATATGACCGTCTGTAACCCAACACCTAGTATTGCTACAGTATTGAAGCAGAAGGAAGCATTAAAAGCAACGACTGCTTGGCATGGCCTCTCTGAAGGAACAGATGGAGAAACTGTTAGTCCTTTGGCATTCTATTTAATGCTAAGTAATACTGAATTCGTAATTTGTAGTTGCTTAAATGTGTTTATTGCATGTGTTCGTGTGCTAATGTTAGCTTCCTCCTTACTGTACTGTACTATTGCACGAATATTTTGCATGCTTGTTATTCATTTTAATACATGATTTTCTTACCATTTTCTTTGAGTTTTGTCTATTTCTCACACATTTCATACAGAAGTGAGACAGTTTGATCATTATTAAAGGGTTTAGTTGGTAGTTTTTTGAGGACGGTGGAACGAATTACAGAATTCTCATATAAAGTACTACTTCACTTAGGAAATATTAGTTACGAAAAAAGTTCTGGAACCAATTCAATTCTTAGTAGAGGTGCAACTGTACTACAGTTCTATTTCATCCCTCCTGACCGCCAGAGGTGGTGCTGTAAGCAGTGAATGATTCCTTTGTGCATGCACAGTGCAAGTACCAATTGGACCTCCCCGCGGAGTTAAAGAGGAAGAGAAGAGGATGCAGAGCTGGACGAAAATGTCAGGAGAGAAAGCGACGCTTCAGACCCAGCATTCCATCTATTATTATGGGGAACGTAAGATCTCTCCCCAATAAGATGAAAGAGCTAACGGCGCTGACCAAACAACAACGACAATATCGGAATATCTGCATTATGTGCTTCACGGAGACCTGGCTGAATGAACTAATTCCGGACTCTCTCGTCTCCTTGGACGGTTTTCAGCTGGTGAGGGCGGACAGAGATGCTGAGGAGAGCGGTAGAAAGAAAGGGGGGGGGCTGGCTGTTTTTATTAATAGTAGATGGTGCAGCCCCGGGCACATTACTGTGAAGGAGCGACTCTGCACTCGAGATATCGAGCTAGTAGCTGTTAGCATCAGGCCGTTTTACATCCCCGGGAGTTCTCGCACGTTATCATAATAACTGCGTATATACGACTCTGTGGAGGAAGTGGGAGAGCGGAGAATGCTGACCAGGATGATTTCCATCATGGACAGCACCTCCCACCCCCTGCATGAGTCTGTGGAGTCCCTCCGAAGCTCCTTTAGCAATAGACTGCGGCACCCTCATTGCAGAAAGGAGCGCTTCTGCAGATCCTTCCTCCCATCAGCTGTCAGGCTCTTTAACAAAAAAATGGCTGAGTGTTGAGACCTACTGTATGCATGCATGTATATTTATGTGTATGTATGTATATATGTGCTAAGCAACACGCTTATTTATTTATATATTTATTCATGTATTTATTTATTAACTTACTTTTACCTATCTATTTATGTTTAAAATGCCTTTCCTATTCCTGCATCCTCACCCTCTTGCTACTGTGACAACAAAATTTCCCGAATACGGGATGAATAAAGTTATCCAATCCAATCCAATCCAATACCTGTGACCCCTGGTTCACCTCCGAAAGAGTATAAATTCCGGTGCAACCATAGCTTACGTCCCTTTTTTCTTTTTGCGTGGCAGTTGCTGTTTATTGCGTGTTGCTAATAACCTTGTGACAAATTGTCAGAGCTGTGAATTCACCCTCCTAATCCTGCATCACAGCTTGCAATTGTTATGAGGTTTGGAATAGGACGAGGTAGTAGTCCTTGCCTGGGATGCACCTCCCCTCTCCTGGTACGGGGTGTCGCAGGAGGTCTTAATACCTATTGAAGTTCCATACTGGTGATGGCTTCGTGCACATCCCCTCCCAGAATGTGGCAGGGTTGATGAGTGATCTGCTCCCGCAACAACGGCCTGTTGCCTTGTTTTGCGGTGTTTTGGCGTTCATGCTAGCCGTTTTTCACTAGCCTGCCTGTTTGCTGTGTAGGTTTTGTTTGTGCCCCTTTCCCTCAGCTTGCAGCTCGCCTTTTTGTTTGCATCAAATACTAGCACCCTTTTGTCTTGGTCACGAGGGAGCTAGGTTGAATGATGTTGTTCCTCATACAGGCCAGATGTGGGTTGCTCAGTCCCCCATAACAGAAGCGGCTCGGAGGACGCTTTGTGATGTCCCGGTGGAGCCTGACCAGCTTTGCGGTGCTTCTAAAGCGTTTGCTCTCGAAAGAACTATTGTGGTCCATAGACACAGACAACAGCTATCGGGCCTGCAGAGACGGGTGTTCCTGCAGGCCTTTTGGCTGGGCTTCGTCCCTCGTTGTTCAGCATGTTCCGCTGATTAGGGGGTATGCCCCCTACAGGCCTCACAGCGGTCTGTCCGTCTGCCTCCCGACCAGTCACAGGCGTCGGTACCGGCCTGCTGGCCCCACTGGGGCTGGAGGGCTAGGGACTGAGGCTCATGGGCTGCTCAAGTCTCGGACCACTGGGTGGTCTCGATGTCAACTACTCTGGCTTCCTTCCAATCGGGGGCATGAATATTCTGCCATACCTGCACAAGTGGCTGCTGTGTGCGCCATGCCACACTAAGGCTGCCAAGGATAGGTCTGCCCTCCTCAACTATGTGGCTCTCTTGGGTCTCACTGGGTCAATTGGGTGTCACAGGTGACTTTGTTGGTATTGGTACTCGCACTGCGCACCCTGGCAGTGATTCTGAATTCATAAAAGTATAGTTACATACATACATTTTATTTTTATGACTACAGAGGTCTTTGGGCATGCAGTTAATTTAACAAAGAGCCACTAGATAAAACAGTGGTACAGTAGGCTTTGCGGTTGACCTGAGAGAAGTGTAAAAGTGACAGAGTAGATGCCGTTCTCCTTGATAGCAGTGGTACTCTCTGAATAGGTAATGTCCACCTGAAACTTCACAGGCTTCTGGAAAACTGTCGGACCAGTTGTCGACTTGTACTCAGCTCGAAAACTGGTCTGTGATATGACACTGTGGCTCAAACTGGGTATCTGAGGAGGAAAGTAGACCATTTAACCATCGATGAAAATATGATAACAGCATTAAGATAAACGAAGGAGACAGAAGACTTGCTGGTACGTTGGCATTTGTTGGAATCCGTATTGGCATCCGATACAGCTATTTTTGACAGTATCAGATTTTGTCTCAAAATTGGATCCAATCCAGTAGTCATGTACTTTCAGTACCATTGTGCTTTTTGGCGGCTGTAAATCAAACCACTAACAAAACATGCCTGCTAAGGGTTACTCATCTCATCTCATTTTCTGAACCGCTTTATCCTCATTAGGCTTGTGGGGGTGCTGGAGCCTATCCCAACTGACTCCGGGCCAGAAGCGGGGGACACCCTGTATCGATGGCCAGCCGATCGCAGGGCACAAGGAGACGGACAACCATGCACACTCACACCCATACCTAGGGGCAATTTAGAATGTCCAATGAGCCTACCATGCATCTTTTTGGAATGTGGGAGGAAACCGGAGTACCCGGAGGAAACCCACGCAGGCCCGGGGAGAACATGCAAACTCCACACAGGTGGACGTGACCTGGATTTGAACCCAGGACCCCAGATCTCTGAGGCCGATGCGCTAACCACTCGCTCCACTGGCCCTGCTAAGGGTTACGTATTACCATATTGGCACAAATATAAGACAGCCCTGATTATAAGACGCCCTCTTTTTCAAGACTCAAGTTTGAAAAAATATTTTTTGAACATCAAATTCAATTTTTATACAGAAAATAATTACAGTACATCTGAAACAAATGATTATAACTATATATACGGGAGAAAAAGCATTTTATTTTGCTTCATTCAAATCATGCAAAAACTGTCTATCACATCTTAATATATGAACATTTAAATATGTAAACTAAAGTGCAATCACATTTGTAAATGAATGGCTCCTGGTTTTTGAAATGTAAATTAAGCAATCTATTGTGATAAAACAACTCATTGTAACAACTGCATCAACTCGAGTTCTACACCAAGAAGGATCTAAAGTAGACTAATTTCTTACCTTGTACTTGCACTAATAGTCCATAGGCTGCTAACCACTCTAGTCAGGTTTTGTACCTGACTACTTATTTATGTGACCATGTATTCATGTTGAACTTATCTATGCTGACTGCATATTTATGTGACCATGTATTCATGTTGACTACTTATCTATGCTGACTGCATATTTACGTGACCATGTATTCATGTTGACTACTTATCTATGCTGACTGCATATTTAAGTTGACTACTTATGATTACTACTTATTTATGGATTATTTATGTGTGCACTTCATGGTGAATCTTTAAATGTCTTATTTATATAATGACACTAAAGGCATTCAATTCAATTCAATTAAATATCTAAGGGTTCAGCATTCACTTTAAAGATCCATCTAGCGTTGTGAATGGGTATAATGTGTAGAACCCGAATGTAAGCCAACCAATTTTTTTTAGTCTTATTTCAATGCAAAAAACACTGTCTTATATTCGGGCCAATACGGTAGTTCTCTTTAGAAACTAAACATAGGAATAGAGGATCGTGTAATATTTGTAAACAGTCAGTTGTTTTGAATTTATAATTTTAAGTTGTTTTGATGTGTATATGTGGATGTATTTGTGAGCTAATGTTAGCATTTCCCTTACACTGCCCTGTTGTCCTGCATTAAAAGAAAATGTTTTTGCATGCTTCCTATTAATTTTCAGATACAGATAAATCATTTTCTCTCATTTTTGTGTTTCACACATCGTTCATACAAAATTGGCACATTTTTGGATCATTGTTAAAGGGTTTAATTGTTTGTTTGTTGAGGACCGTGGAATGAATTAGAGAATTTACATATAAAGAACAGCTCTTATTAATCCAAGTTACGATCAAGTTCTCGAAGCAATTAATTTCATAAGTACAGACAGGTATGACTGTATTATTAATGGTCTAAAAATATGAGGACCGGACTAGCAACGGATCGGTATCAGCAAGCATATCTTGAAAAATATCGGATAGTAAGTGAGAAAAATCAGCATCGGGACGTCTCGAGTTTGCAAGGTCAATTAACTATTCATTGATTTTCGGAACCGCTGATCCTCACGAGGGTAGTGGGTGGTGCTACAGCCTATCCTAGCTGACTTCGGGCATTAGGCGGGGGACAACACCCTGAAGTGCATGAGGAGATGGACAACCATGCACGCACACACTGATACCTAGGGGGAATTTACAGTGATCAACCACCCTACTATGCATGTTTTTGGAATGTGGGAGGAAGCCGGAGTACCCGAGATAACCCACGCAAGCTCGGGAAGAACATGCAACTCCACATAGGTAGGTCTGGAGCTGAGATCGAACCCACGACCCCAGAATTGTGAACACGTCGCTCTAACCACTCGGCCGCCTGGCTGCAATAAATAATAAAATAAAATCGATAAAATGCAATGATTGATTGAATTCGTTGCTAACGAATTTCATTATCGATTATTGTCAGCAAGTATTTGCGGGTGCACTCAATGAACTCAAGCTCAGGGTTGAAATCAAGGTAGAGAAATAGGCACAACACAGTCTTGTACAGTAGGTGACAGTATGGACCTAATTGTTCCAGTATGCCATCAATTAAAGTTTTAACATTCCTCCGTTTGAATAAACTTTGAATTTTGCCCTAATGACGCCTGATGTTCTCATTTGGTTGCACAAAAGTTCTTGCAATTTCATTAGATGTAATGTGTAAAGTTGATCTATAGATCAGTGTTCCACATATGTATAATGCAATAAATGTAGTTCTTTTTTTATTATCGGTGCTACATTTTTGGTTTTAAAGAAAAACAGGTACATTTTTGATTTAATGTATATCTGCGAGTCATTGATAATTTATATCAACTCTGCCTAAAGAGGAAAATGTGAACCAACGGCAATTATAAAATTGACATAAAATGGGTTTTGCCTGATTTTTGCAAAGATTTTTCAGTCTCATACGCAGAAACTATAATCAGATTAGTCGATTGGGTAAATAATTGTTATTACAACTCTAGTGTAAGTGTTGACAAAAAGCGAGAAGATTCATAATAGATATGAAGATAGCATCAATACTCAACATTGAACAGTAACAAAACAAAAAACAAACAGTTACTGGAATATTACAATAGCCGGGATACTAACAGCATACATTTTTTAAATCATCCACATTTTTATACTCCCCCTCCAAAAATATTGGAAAAGTAAAAACCACTATTAAACTGACACATTTATGACACCAGCAGCTTTGATTTTTTTCCAGTTGTTCTCTTTTGAGTTTAGTTCACATGGATTTGTTTGATATTATCCGGTAGCTTTTATTGATTTTATATTTTGTCAGTGGTTAGTTGGTGCGAGTAGTTAGCACGTCGGCCTCCTAGCTCTGGGCCCTGAGTTCAAATCCAGGTCGGTCCACCTGTGTGGAGTTTGCATGTTCTACCCTGCGTGGGTTTCCTCCGACATTCCAAAATCATGCCTGGTAGTGTGATTGGACACTATAAATTGCCCCTAGCTTTGGGTGTGAGTGTGTATGGTTGTCCTTCTCCTTGTGCCCTGCGATCAGCTGGCCACCGATTCAGGGTGTTCCCCGTCTCTGGCCCGGAGACAGCTGGGATTGGCTACAGCACCCCTCACAACCCTAATGAGGATAAAGCGGTTCAGAAAATGAGATGAGATGAGATATCTTCTCAGCAGAGTTACAACTGTTTGATTTTTATGAATGGACAGCACTAAGGTTTGTGGATTCAAGTAAAATGATGCTCTCTAGTCCTAATACACTTCAAAGAGAATGCATCAAGAAAAAAAGAAAAGAAATAAACCTACCGAAAGGAAAGCGTGGACAATGTCGGCTTTTATGGAGCTTAGAGGTTTGTCTTTGATGACGATAAAAATCTGATCCTCTTTCTCCAGGTTAATGAAGTTACCAAACCACGACTTCTTTGCAAGTCTAAAGAAACGAAAGACAAATGACATAAAAACTTGAAACTTGAAAAACACCCCTTTGTATACCTTTTCATGATTAAATTTAAGCAATTAATATTTAAAATTAATAATTATTGGGTGATGCAGAAATCAAATACATCGTGCTTTCTTACAAATACACAAATCTCAACCCCAAAGGCTTGAGAAATTTAGTTTGAAAGTTATAAATTCTGAAACCCCTGCTCGAACTGTGATGTCACAACTGTAAAGCAGCATATTGGATTGGATTCGATTGGATAACTTTACTCATCCCGTATTCGGGAAATTTCGTTGTCACAGTAGCAAGAGGGTGAGAATGCAGAATGCATATGTAAGGAGCTCGGAAGGAAGAATGGAAATTTGCTCGGAATTTTCCTCGTATCTCAAATTTCTCGTATGTTGGGACACTCGTATGTCAAGGTATTACTACTATCCAGTTGTTTATTTATTTATTTATTTTCGACTCAAGCAGAATCAATGTGACTTGATTCGTTCATGCTGAAGCCAAACTTTAATAGTCGTGGTTCCTAAACACATTGTGACAAGAGATATACAATTTTCCTTTCACACTTACAACTGGTTGATCCCCTTGATTTCAGAAAATAAAAAAAATTCTGAACAGTTTGTCTTACAGGAGAATCATTAGGTGTACAGCTGTGTTACTCACTCTGGTGAAGAATCTGGCGTGAGACTGGACATGTCCTCCTGTGTCGGAACTGCACATGCATGAATTTGGTCAGTTACTGTAGAAAAGATACTTGGCATGTGTATATATATATATTAGAGTTATTTAAGGAAACACAATGGTAGGCAATTTATTGTATTCCACTCAAGTGCTATAAACTAGTTTATTCATACGTTCATTTATTTTGTCTAGTGCTTATCATCATTTGGTTGCTGGTTAGACTGAAGCCTACCCGCACTGGGAACATGTCCCTGATTTCCAACTAGGCCTGGGCGATATGGCAAAAATTGTTATCATGATAAAAATAGAAAAATAAAAAAATTGAAAGGATAAACTTCTGTGAAAAGTAAATAAATGACTTTACTCATTAGTCAATTATGAGAGTAACTTCATTATCTTACTTTTAAAAAAAGGAATATGAAATATGATACCAGATGGGATTGGTTCCAGCACCCCCTGCGACCCTAATGAGGATGAAGCAGTTCAGAAAATGAGATGAGATGAGATTAGAAATATGATACATATAAATACACTCCCTCATTACACGATGAAAAGTAATGAATAATAAAACCAGCAGTAATTTTGAGAGGTGTCTATTTTTATAAATTTGCCTTCAAACCAACAGTTGCGGCGCAAAATGAAATATCAAATTTACTCGCATATAAGCCACCTGCGAGTATAAGCCGCACCCATATAATTGCCTTAAAATGGTTGAATTTTGTAATTTCTCACGTATAAGCCTCCACCTGATTCACTATTTTCACCTCCAAATTTATGGTTTTAATAGGAAGTACAAATGTGTTACTTCGAAGGAAAAGTCTTGAGAAGAATCATCACACGTGGTATTCCTGAGATACTATATGGATCAAAAGCATATAATTAGGGTCAATATCATAAGTTAATATGCCTGTCTTTGTAAATGTATATCAATTTATTCAATTTGAAAAAAGAAATAAGTCTATCTTGAGAACCCGATGCTTTTTAATGACATAAATTACAATTTTTTTTATCAGAAGTGTAAGATGTTGTGGTGGCCAAACTGCTTCTAATGTGGAAATATCTCGATTTTTTTCGATGGTTCATATTATTGCAATAGTTGTCACTTTCGAAGAAGAAAGAAAAAGAAAAAAAAGAAAAGCGTTATTTTGTTTTATTTCATAATCACAAATGTACAATCATTTCTTTTCTGTGTTCCGAAAGGGAGGGTGTTTTCTGCACATAGACAAATTTATAAAGGAAGTAACGTAAGCACAACCATGAAATATGCCAATAGCGGTATACGTAGTGTTCACAAAGTCTATGGGTGCAATAATAGCATACACATTACGCAGGTATCAAGGTTTATATTTTAACGATCGACCTTCGATCAGCCTTAACTATTGGGATGTGCGGAAATGGTAAACGCTACAGTCAGAGCACGTTTATCTATGGTAAGATAGCGGTCGCCTGAGCGAGCAATAGCGGTCACAAGTGTACTCGCGTCTGGCCAGTCAGAGCATGTTTAACTACGGTAAGATGGCGACGCGCTGAGCGAGTAGTGACTGGCACAAGCAAGATTTTTCAAGTTTTATGCAAGACACGGTTTATTTTTTCATTGAATAATAATCATAGATGTCAAAACACATTTTGTTTAGCTTATTATGTTAATCTTTTCTCTATTTTGAAATGAATGACCGCATTAGCCGCATTGTCTTGAGTCGTGACATCGCGGCGCCATTACGTCATGACATCACGGCGCCATTACGTTATGACGTTACGGTGACATTGCGTCCCGAATACGGGATGAATAAAGTTATCCAATCCAATCATCGTGTCATGGTGTCGTCAACTTGCAGTTTAGTGCATGTCATATTTTTATGCGCATATAAGCCCTACCCTCAATTCAGTCATTTTCTGTCCGACAAAAGCGGCTTATATGTGAGTAAATACGGTCTATAAAATAATCAACTGAAGACATCCTCACCATTGGCAAGCAGACTATTTTCAGCCTCACAAAAAGAAACGATGTAAATTTACCTTACTTTATTTCCTTTTTTTAAGTTGTATAAAGTTTTACATTTTTGCAACATTTTCATAACATTTGCATGAAATGGGTAAACTTTGATATGAAGTAAAAAGAAATACAGGAAATCCTAAAATGAGGAGACTGGGTTAAAATGGGTTAAGGAATTTTCAATAAAGCTGCTGTTTGTACGTAGGTACTTAAAAGGCATTTAAAAAAAAAGAAAGAAAGAAAATGACCGGCAGACTTCACTTGGATCTTTTCGTGGGTTGGCTCAATGTTGTCCTATATCTCATAATCGCTCATGTTTGCTGTGTTATAATCATTTTGCTTTCATGCGCTGTGTTAGCCGGTGTATTGTTAACCATGTTAAAATACAATTACAATCATTACAATTTTCTTTGTCGACTGTACGTTGGTCTGGAACGTGTGCGGTCGATTGGTCGCCGGTCTTTCGGTCGCCGGTCTTTTGGTCGCGGTCTTTAGGTTGCCCGGAAGTTTGGTCGTCGATCTTTGGGTCGCCGGTCTTTTTTGTTGCCGGTCTTTTTTGTCGCCGGTCTTTTGGTCGCCTGATCGGCTGCTGCCACCTACTGTCAATTTAATAAAAAGCAAATTCACAGATGGTGTTTTTATTGAAGCATTCCAATGAACCTTCATTCTCTCTGGGAGAACTTGCAATGTTGAAATACTTTAGATTAGATGGTCATTTTTATCAAACAAATAAAAGTATTAGTATACTTTTAGCTGTTGAAACGATCTAAATACGGTCTAAAATTTAGACCGTATTTAGATCGTTTCAACAGTATTTAGACTCTAAATACTGTTGAAACGATCTAAATACTGTTGAAACGATCTAAATACTGTTGAAACGATCTAAATACAATTGAAACGATCTAAATATCTATTATCAAAATATCAATAAGAGCACTCATTTAACACATCGGCTGCTGCCATCAACTGTCATAGGCGTCCAATGAACCTTCATTCTCTCTGGGAGAAATAAGAGCACTCATTTAACACATCAGCTGCTGCCATTGACTGTCATTTTAGCTCCAGTATTTGTATTTCATCACTAAGTGCTGATTTTACCGCATTTTAGTGCATTTTTGGCACTTTTGCGAATGGTCGCATATCGTCGCATTTGGTCGCGTCGACGTTTATCGCTGTCTTTCCCCTGGGAAAATCACCCCCAGAGCCCGGTAGTCATGTCTGATAAGCGCCGGTATTTGTATTTCATCAATAAGTGCATATTTTACCCCGTTTTAGTGAAATTTAGGCCCTTTCGCAAATGGTCGTCGCATTTGGTCGCGCAGAGGTTTATAGCTGTCTTTCCCCCGGGAAAATCACCCCCAGAGCCCGGTAGTCATGTCTGATAAGCTCCGGTATTTGTATTGTATTTCATCAATAAGTGCATATTTTACCCCGTTTTAGTGAAATGTAGGCCCTTTCGCAAACGGTCGTCGCATTTGGTCGCGCCGAGGTTTATAGCCGTCTTTCCCCGGGGAAAATCACCCCCAATTAATGTCTGAAAAGCTCCAGTATTTCAACATTGCAAGTTCTCCCAGAGAGAATGAAGGTTCATTGGACGCCTATGACAGTCCATGGCAGCAGCCGATGTGTTAAATGAGTGCTCTTATTGATGTGTTAAATGAGTGCTCTTATTGATATTTTGATATTAGATATTTAGATCGTTTCAACAGTATTTAGATCGTTTCAACAGTATTTAGATCGTTTCAACAGTATTTAGAGTCTAAATACTGTTGAAACGATCTAAATACTGTCTAACTAAAAGTATACTAATACTTTTATTTGTTTGATAGAAATTACCATCTAATCTAAAGTATTTCAACATTGCAAGTTCTCCCAGAGAGAATGAAGGTTCATTGGACTGCTTCAATAAAAACACCATCTGTGAATTTGCTTTTTATTAAATTGACAGTAGGTGGCAGCAGCCGATCAGGCGACCAAAAGACCGGCGACAAAAAAGACCGGCGACAAAAAAGACCAGCGACCCAAAGACCGACGACCAAACTTCCGGGCGACCTAAAGACCGCGACCAAAAGACCGGCGACCGAAGGACCGGTGACCGAAGGACCGGCGACCAATCGACCGTGTACCGGTCTGGAAATAGCGTCCACTTCGCATCAGCGCCCCGCCCTGTTCTTTGTGGTGTTTGGGTGGTGTAAATGCAGTTTAAATTTATAGATTTTTTTGCCAAAGTTTTTATTATTGTTGACAAAAATTGATTGATGATAATTATCATTATCATTTTATCGCCCAGGTCTAGGTCCAACCAATCGCAGAACACCTACCATACAAGTTTAGATGAACAAACAATCGGATTCACATCAAAACCCCAGGAAAGTTGTAGCCTTTTATAAGCCTAACATGTATCTTTTAGGATTTTGGAAGAAAACCTAAGTAACCAGAGTAAAACCATGTAACCGCAGGAATAGCATGCAAAGGCAATGTGACATTTCAACTGTGAAGCAGATGTGGTCAGTGGTCTTTGGCTGCTGGAATGATTAACCAACGTAAAATTACCTCATTTCATCTTCTTGCGCTTATACGAGGTCAGGTCGAGGGGGCAGCAGCTTCAGCAGGGAAGCTCGGACTTCCTTACTCCCCAGCCACTTCATCCAGCTCTTTCAGGAGGATCCCAAGGCGTTCCCAGGCCAGCTGGAGACACTCTTCCCAGCGCATCCTAGGTCGACCCTGTGGCCTCTTCTCGGTGGGATGTGCCGGGAACACCTCACCAGGGAGGCATCCAGGGTCCATCCTAATCAGATGCCCAAGCCATCTCATCTGGCTCCTCTTGATCGGGATGTGCAGCGGCTCTACTCCGAGCCCCTCCCGGATGACCAAGCTTCTCACCTTATCTCTAAGGGAGAGTCCAGACACTACACAGGAAACTCATTTCAGTCGCTTGTTTCCGGGATCTTGTTCTTTCGGTCACAACCCACAGCTCGTGACCATAGATGAAGGTGGGAACATAAATCGATCGACCAGTAAATAGGGCTAAAACTGGAACTAAAACGGGCCGATGCAGAGTCCATATCACTGCAGATGCTGCACTGATCCGCCTGTCGATTTCCCACTCCACTCTTCCTTCACTCGTGAACAAGACCCCATGATACTTAAACTCCTCCACTTGGAGACCTGGAGAGGACATGCAATCTTTTTTCTGACTGAGGACAATGGTCTCAGATTTGGAGGTGATGATTCTCATCCCGACTGCTTCAGACTCGGTTGCGAATCGTTCCAGTGAGAGTTAGAGATCGCTGCCTGATGACGCCAACAGAACTACATCATGTGCAAAAAGCAGGAACGCAATACTAAGGCAACCAAACCGGACCCCTCAACACCACGGCTGCATCTAGATATTCTCTCTTTAAAGTTATGACAGTATCGGTGACATAGGGCAGCCTTGGCGGAGTCCAACCCTCACTGGATACGGATCTGACTTACTGCCGGCTACGCGGACCAGACTCTGACACCGGTCATAGAGGGACCGGGCCTCACCGGGGGACATGGTTAAATGCCTTCTACAAGTCCACAAAAGCACATGTAGACTGGTTCGCCAAAATCCCATGAAGCCCCCCCACCCTGCTGAGGGTATAGAGCTGATCCACTGTTCCATGGCCAGGAGGAAAACCACAATGCTCCTCCTGAATTGGAGATTTGACCTACCAGCGGACCATCCTCTCCAGTACACCGATTATACCTTCCCAGAGAGGCTGAGGAGAGTGATTCCGCTATCATTGGAACAGACCCTCTGGTCCACCCTTTTAAAGGAGGCAGGCACTGTACCTGATGTCCACATGATGTTGCAGAGGCGTCTCAACTCAGAGAACCCTAAAACATCCAGAGCCTTTAGAAATTCCGGGTGAATCTCATCCACCCCTGGGGCCTTGCCACCGAGGATATTTTTAACCACCTTAGTGACTTTAACCCCAGAGATCAGAGAATCTGCCTCAGAGGGCCTATGCTCTATTTCCTCATTGGAAGGTGTGTCGGTGCAGTTGAGGACGTCTTCAAAGTATTCGGCCCACCGATACCGTACCACTATACACTGTGTTGATGGTGCACTGCTTTCCCTTCCTGAGATGTTGGATGGTGGATCAAAACTTCCTCGAACCCATTTGAATGTTGTTGTCCATAAACCCCACCAAACTCCTCCCATGATGGGTTTTTGCTTCGGAGACCACCGGAGCTGCATGCCGCATGGCCAGCCGAGACCCATCAGCTGCCCCTAGAGTTGGGCAAAAAGGCATGATAGGACTACTCAAACCTGATGACATCACTTACCTCCGGTGTCCACCACCAGGTTGCCACCACGACAGGCACCCACCACCTTGCAGCCGCAGCTCTGCAATGCCACTACAGCAATAGTGGCGTGGAACATGGTCCACTCAGACTCAATGTCCCCCACCTCTTCCCGGACATGAGAGAAGCTCTGTCGGAGGTGGGAATTGAAACCTCTGTTAGGGAACTCTGCCAGGCCTTCCGAGCTGACCCTCGAAAAACGTTTGGGTCAGTCGAGCTGCACCAGCATCCTCTCCCACCATCGGAGCCAACTCAACACCAGATGCTGATCGGTTAATAGCTCTGCCTCTCTCTTTACCCGAGTGTCTAAGACATGCGGCCGCAAGTCCGATGACACGCCACAAAGTCAATCATCGAACCGTGGCCTAAGGTGCCCTTATGCTTGAACATGGTGTTCA
The DNA here is from genome assembly GCF_051989625.1 of Stigmatopora argus. NCBI lineage: Eukaryota > Metazoa > Chordata > Actinopteri > Syngnathiformes > Syngnathidae > Stigmatopora > Stigmatopora argus. The sequence goes on along the minus strand of NC_135388.1, from coordinate 22,182,198 downwards.
TTATTGTCAATCCACAGTGGAGCGCAGACACTCAACAATAGAACACCACTCGGGTTCCGAACAGGGGGGCCATTCTTCCCAATCATGCCACTTCAGGTCTCACTGTCATTGCCCACGTGAGCAAGGAGCTCCCCTAGCAGAACGAGGGAGTCCCCTGAAGGAGCACTCCCTAGGACCCTTTCCAAGGACTCCAAAGAAAGTGAGTACACTGAGCTGCCATTTGGTGCATATGCACAAACAACACTCAGGTCTCATCCCCCTAATGAAGGCAGAGGGTTGCTACCCTCTCGTCTACCATGGTGGACCCCAATGCAGAGCTGCCAACTACTCCGGAATTTCAGGAGTTTACCCGGAAATGCAACGCAAACTCCGGGACTCCGGACAACCTCCCTAAACTCCGGAAATCCCCAAAAATTGTCACTTAATTTTTTTTAAGCAACCATTTCAGAAAAGTACCAAATTTCCAATTTAAATGACTCGAAATTCACACTATCGCTACGGCTTCCGCCATATTGATTCAACTGCACTGTAAACCGGAAGAATTTGGTGACAAGAGTGCATTGTGAATCATCCGAGTTACAAGTTCCGAGGAATGATTCATCTTGTGCGACTTCAGCGCATATCGATTTTGCGTGAATCGCATTCACTCCAGATAAACTCCGGAAATGGGACAAGGGTGCTCCTGAAATGGGGCCGTCGGAGGTTGGCAGCTCTGCCAATGTATAGGCAATGAGCCGGGGAGCAATAAGTATGCCCACACCTGCTCAGCGCCTCGCACTGTGAGCGACTCCTAGGTGGATAAGTGTCTAACTCTCCTCTAGAGGAGTTGTACCAGAACCCAAGCGGTGCGTGTGGGTGCGCCTAACTATATGGAGCCGGAATTTCTCATCCTCACAAACTACCTTAGGCTCTTTCCCAACCAGAGAGGTGACATTCCACATCCCAAGAGCTAGTTTTGGCAGCCGGGGATCGGACCGCCAAGGATCCCAACATTAGCTGCTGCCCAACTGTTGTCACACCTCTTTGGCCTCTCTCACAGATAATGAGCACATGGGAAGGGAAACCCATATAGCCTCTTCGGCTGTGCCTGGTCGGGCCTACACCCACTAGGCGCTTGCCATCAAATTAAAATTTGTAAAATTGAAGGCAAGCCACCTGATGTAGGGTTTCACTCGCCTGACTTGGATACTGGCAAGTGTGGGATCGATTCCCACTCGGTGGCGGTATGATTGTGAGTGCGAATGGTTGTCTGTCTCTCGGTGTGCCTTACAGTCGACTCGTAACCACTATAGGGTGTAGTCTGTCTTTCGCCCATAGTCAGCTGAGATACAGTGCAGCAACCCCACAACCCTTGCGAGGATGTGCGGTCCGGATTTGGGTAACCCTTTTTCTCAACATCATCCAAAATAAAAATCTCATCTCTCATGTCATTTTCTGAACCGCTTTATCCTCATTAGGGGGGAGCTGGAGCCTATCCCAGCTGACTCCGGGCTAGCACCCTCAACCAGTGGCCAGCCGATCACAGGGCACAAGGAGACGGACAACCATGCACACTCACACCCATACCCAGGGGCAATTTAGAGTGATCAATCGGTCTAACATGCATGTTTTTGGAATGTGGGAGGATACCGGCGTACCCGGAGGAAACCCACGCAGGCCCGGGGAGAACATGCAAACTCCACACAGGTGGACGCGACCTGGATTTGAACCCAGGACCCCAAAGCTGTGAGGCCGACGCGCGAACCACTCCCGTCACAAAAATGTGATTTGTAAAGGACTAATACTGCAAATATTATGCTAGTGCGACATTACCGAACTTTACCTACTATTCAGTGTTATATACTGCAAGTATAGTTTGCGCACTAGAAAATGACTTTCTTGTGAAAATGACTCAGTTAAATTGATTAGAGATGATAAAGATTGCTATAGAAAGAACCTAGCCATTGTTATCCCAGTTTTTGCACTACACATTAAAAAAGGGACATCTTCTATAACCTACTATAACCACAGTATATCTATATCACTGCCTCAAGTATGGAATACATTTATTGTTAGAGCTATAAAGGTTCTATTTTGTCTCACTCAACTATTAGATAGTCTCAGAATGTGAATCCTCCGGTCAAACGCTACCTTGCATTTTCCTTCGATGGAAACGAGGTGAACCAAGGAAGCTGTTCTTGATCGAGTTGAGGCGCGTCCGCCAGGGCATGCCACCAATTGAGGGGCTTGTTGGAGGTGTTGGGCTGGGCGTGCCAGTCGGGCTGTTCTTTGGCGTGTGCACCGGTGTGCCTTTGGGAGTGGGGAGAGGACTTCCTCTGGGAGAAGCATGGGGGGTGACCTGCGAGTTGTGGAAAGATTTGCCGTTGTGGTCAGGGTGCAGGTGGTGACGACGCAGAGGTGACATAGGAGGCATGGGAGACAGAGGGATGGAAAGCTTTGCGGGTACAGTAAGCGGAGGGTGCCGTTTCACACGGGGGCTGTTGGGGATGCAGGGCGCTAGAGGCTGGCTTGGTATGGAGGGTTCAGACTTGGGGTTGGAGGTTGTCTCGACTGTATTGGGAAGAGGGTTGGATCTGGTAGCCAGCATAGGTTTCGCAGAGAATTTGGGCTTGGCAGGGAGGGTCTGGGTACGAGGGTGCATAAGGGGAGACCCCATCTTGGGCTGGAAGATGTGGGGTGTTCGGGGCCCCACTCCGTTAAGGCGGGCATCAAGGGAGTGGGTGGGGCTGCAATTTGGGGACCGACAAAGGTCTGGGGACTGGGGCAGGATGAAAAAACGTCGATTGGGCTGTAATTTGTCATGCGCCGGTAAACATGACAACAGATTCAGCCAAGAGAAGGACCGGCAGCCATGGGTAACAATGTGGACCAGCAAGTGTTTATTCCCATGAGTAAAGCATGGCAGGAAAAGAAAAAAAGCATGTGGCAGATGAGTTGAGAAGTGGAGCAGGGAGGAGGTGATAAGAGTGCAAGAAAAAAAAGAAAAACACAACATGCGATTAGCAAAGTGATTATCAGCAAACCAGGAGGCAGCAGTGAAGCATTCTTGATGCATTAACAGCAGAGATGCACCGACATCAAAACAGCTAGAGCGACTTTCTGTTACTTGTGAACCACATTTGACATACATTGTGTGTCAGTGTCTTTTAAACCACGCACCTATTCAAAATTTTGTTTCATAATTCAGTTTGTCCTTTAACTGTGTCCATGTGTCCATGTGGTTGGTCCACATGTAAATTATTTGTTTGTCCCTTAGTGTAACAAAGCAATCTATGCTAGATATATCGGTGCATCTCTAAAACACTAGCTCGTGGTAGAGTTGAAAGCTAACAAAGCATAACCCTCTACCCAAGGTAGCAGAGTGAATGCATTGTAATGATGTGGATGTGCAAGTTTTTGGAATGAGATAAACTGACAACTGAACAAGCTACAGTAGTGCCTATCTGACATGATGTCATAGTTTGTTCTTGTGGCAACATTATAAAGCAAGTGCTCCAACATTAGCACTGAAGGGCCATAGACTACAAGTGTATGTATGTATGTGAAAATGGCACAAACTAATGAACCTTAATGAATATATAAACAATACACAATAATTTGTCAAGTGTAATTTGCTTCGTGATTATAGCATGTAATGTCTCTATAAGGAAGTAACATAGAGAATAAAACAACAGCAATGTTCACGCAAACGAAATTAGGTTTGCATGCCATTCAAGCTCTCTTTGATTGCAGCGCAATAATTTGAAAAGGTCTCCCATAATATTAGAAAAAAACCACAAAATTTGTCACCCAATGGATTTTGAAATAGCCCGGCGGCTGAGTTGGACACCCTAAACTGCCCTTAGGTATGAGTGTGAGCATGAATGGTTGTCTGTCTCCTCGTGCCCTGCAATTGGCTGACGACCGATTGATGGTGTCCCCCGTCTGCTGCCCATAGTGAGCTGGGATAGGTTCCAGCATTGCCCATGACCCTTGTGAGGATGAAGTGGTTGAGAAAATGAATGCATGTTTAATGGTTATCTACAGTACTTGGCTCCATTTTTGGAATCCTAAAGTACTACAGTGGTACAGCTACTTACGAATGCTTCTACCTACATATGACATTTTCAGTTTGCGAAACCCTTTGATATGCAAATTAATGTTCCAATATACAAAAACAAGATCCAAGTTACGAAATCGATCGAAACATTTTAAAACCATTTTATTTTGAATTTTTTGCGGTAGCGTCGCGTCCTGCTTGACAATCTCTCTACACTTTGCTGGCCTTACATTGCCTCCCAACAACAACAGTCCTTTTTTAATTTAAAAAAAAAGTTTTTCAAGTGTGGTTAAAGCACGTCCTTTATTCAAATTACTGGAGCAAATGAAATGAAGGAGCAGTAGTGTGTGGGTGTTTGAGGACCGTGGAATGAATTACAGAATTCACATACAAAATACTGCTTTATTTAGGAAAAATACATGTTATGAAAAAAGTTCCGGAACCAATTAATTTCGTAAGTAGAGGTACCACTGTAAATTTAAAAAGGAAAACACCATGCTATTAAAGCGAGCTGTTTGGAGTTCATCATTGTAAATTGTAGTTTTCAGATTCAAAGCAAAAAATATTTTTGGGAGAGTAACCTAAATATTTTCTACATTTTCCATACTGTCATCAATTCTTTTGTTTCAGTCTCATCTTATTGAATAGACCAGAGATTACTCCTTTCCCTCTCTCACTTTTATCAAATGGCCAACCCAAGATTTCAGATGGACACAGTATATATTTATTCCTGAAGCACAATTGAATCTGAATGAATTAAAATGCAAAGCATTGATCAAAATTGTGATCTTTTAGAGGATTTATTTATTTCAAATATGATTTTCAATTAAAATCTAAAAACTGCTTAATATTTTCTATTGCTTTAGATAAAATCTAACTGATTGTGTTCAATGTGTATTAAACTCTTCTAATGTCCTCAAATCGAATTGTTGCTGACTTTGCAACATTGGTTGATCGTTGTCCAAAGAATCGCAGGTGTGCTCACATTATATTTCCGGCGTTTTAATGATAGACTATACACAGAAATAATACATTTGCGACTTTTTACAATTCTGGCCTGTCACACAGGTGCATGATGGAGCTGGTGATAAGTGGCCAACATACAGTATATAATCTGCATGCCTGAGTATGCCATGACATGGCAGTAAAGGAACTCAGTGAGGTTTCAATGAAGGAATCCGTAGCATGGAAAAACACTTACCCTCGGACTGCTAAGCGGACTGATGGACAGACCCGATGATGCTCCACTGATTGACCGTGACCTATACATGTATAAACACATAACAAAAAAGTCAAGAGCTACCACACCACATAAAAAATTCTAAAAAAGAACACATGTAAAAATTAAGAAAAAGCCAGATCTTAAACATGTTTTATTTCTTCTATTTTGGGGAGGAACCAATGGCTTCCGTAGTCTTTAAGATACATGTGTCAGGAGCAGCCCGGCTCCTATCCCCACGCTCGTTTGTCCCTCCTGCCTTGCCGTTATGTTCGAGCAGCTGCGCGTGATTCATGATTACTTCCTGATGTGCGTATTTAAACACCACAGAGTTGGTATTCATTGTCGGATCGTCTGCATACATCGCTGCGAAGGTACCTACGTAAATTCCTGCGTATGATTCCATGGCCATGCTTCCCCGCTACTGGGTCCTAATCCACATTTTTTTGTGCTGTGAATAGTCTAAACCAGGGGTCCCCAAACTTTTTCCTGTGAGGGCCACATAACCTTTCCCTTCTCTGATGGGGGGCCGGTGTCAGTTTGTAACAGAAAATGTGTGACGATCGTAGGGGAGCTTAATTTTTTTTATTGTTTTCCAGAAAGCCACACATAACCAAATAACCCTTTCCAGGTTCTTTACAGAAAAAAAGTCAGGAAACAAATAATAACACTATGAATGAAATAAATAATAACTAAATAACCCTCTCTGAGTTCTCCACAGAAAAAACAGGAAATAAATAACACTATTTATGAAATAAATAATAACTAAATAACTCTCTCTGGGTTCTTCATAGAAAAAAAGCCATGGAACATTAACTTTCTGTTGTGCCATGCACAATCTTAACAGATAAAAGTTCAGCTCAGTTGTCAGAGCAGAATCTCTCACGTCAACACTTTGCAGCACAGTGCTTGCTGGTGAATTAGGCAGTGGATTCGGGGCGGTGAGACCCCTTTTTTCCAACTCCCGGTTCATGCGTCCCATTAGACCGCGAGTTTCGCCCACCATGCTAGGAGCCCCGTCAGTCGTGATGCTAGCTAGCTTTGACCAGTCCAGGTCCAACTTCTCCATGGTTTGGCACACTTTGCCAAAAATATCCTCTCCCGTTGTAGTCCCTTTGAGACTTTGGAGGGCTGCCAGATCCTCGCATATCTCAAAGTTTGCGCTAACTCCACGAATAAAAATGAGCAGTTGCGCTGTGTCTTGCACGTCTGTGCTTTCATCCAGTGCTAATAAAAAAAAGTCGAATTCTTTCATCTTCTGCTGCAGCTGGACTTATACATTACTCCCGATTTCTTCAACGCGTCTGGTCATTGTACTCGCCGACAGACTTACGGCATTGAATGCATCTTTCTTCTCGGTACACACCTCCTCCGCGACAGCATCCATACATTTCTTAACAAACTCTCCGTCAGTGAAAGGCTTACCGCTGCTTGCTATCAGTTTAGCAATCCGAAAGCTGGCCCGAACGGATCCACTTTTTCGCTTTGAGAGTTTGTCTGCTCGTATTTTGCCTTGCAAGCTATCATACTTGTCTTTGTGACGGGATTCCTAGTGTCGGCGAAGATTGTATTCGTTGAATACCGCCAACGTCTCTTGACAGATGAGACAAACAGCCTTTTCTTTGCATTGAACAAAAAAATAATCGTTTGTCCACTCCAGGTTAAATAACCTGCATTCTGAATCAATTTTTCTCTTACCTAACTTTTTCACCATTATTCCGTTCTCAAACAGGTTGCACAGTTTTTATATGCTTGAATTGTCCGCGATGGTCCCAGGGCTCCGCCCTCACCTGCGATCATCCAGATGTCTCGGTAACACTGTGGTCACGCATGCAATGGTGGACGTGCCCGCGTGCATCAAAGGGAAACACTCTCCCCGCGCGTGTCACCAAAGAAGTAATGCGAAGCCCCGCTTCACTGGGATGATTTGTGGGCTCAGCGGGGGTGCAATGAGCCAAAACCAAGATTAAAACGTCCCAGTCTTCAAGGCCAAATAGGAAAAAAATCTGATAGCGTCTCTGGTATTGTTCAGAGGGCCGGTCCAAATGTGCCGGCGGGCCGTATCCGGCCCGCGTGCCGTAGTTTGGTGACCCCTGGTCTAAACAGTGGTACCTCGACATACGAGCAATTTGAGATACGAGTAAAATTTTGACCAAATATTTATCTTGAGATACGAGACAAATTTTGATATAGGAGCAGACAGCGGAGGCGAGAGGCTGCTCATAAGAACATCATGGGCACTGTCTACCTCCCCGCAACTCCCTCGTGTAATGTCTCTCTGGTCGCAAATCCCTCGTGTAATGTCTCTGCGAGCACTGCGTTGCATTTTTTCATTTTTTTCCCCGGTTAGTCAGTGCGAATGGCATATATACTACTTCTCGTTGGCAAGTTGTCGTGCATTATCCTATTGTGAGGACATTTGTGTGCACCGTTTTGGGAATATTTTGAAGGGAATACAAAAGCAATCAATCGATACGTTGCATCTGAAAGTCAGGGTGGAGGCGGGGCAAATAGAGCCAATCCGGGAGAAGGTATCAAAATTTAAAACAAAATTAGAATAAAGTTTTTTAAGGTTAGATTAAACGTATTTTGAGTGTGTCTGCAATCCAAGTTCATTTAACTTTGTTTATGTTATGTTACGAGCGCATTGCCATGCAAAAACGTGGTTAATCTAGACCAGACATGGCCGTGATAAACGAAAAACCGCGAAGTAGAGTCACCCCTATTTAAAAAAAATATATAGATTTTTTTTACTTTTTATTTTTTTTAACTTCAGTACCGAGTCCTAGTAGCAGGCGCAGGACAGGGCAGTGGCTTCTGCTTGCGAGTTTCAACGTGGATTTTCACATTTCTATGAACTCAAACAAAACAAAAATCATTTTTTTTACATCAGAGCTGAGTCCTATTCGCAAGCGGAGGACAGGGGAGTGGCTTCCACTTGTGAGTTTCAGCGTGGATTTTCACATTTTTCTGAAGTTACAAAAAAAATATAAAAAAAATATGCGATGTAGTGAAGCCGCGATATTCGAGGGATTACCGTACAATCCTTTGTTGGCTATGTAGGTAAAACATGTTTTACATAATTAACTCAATTATCTAGGCAGGGGGCCCCCAAAAGGGAATGAATGGTTGCTTTGTTCCCCGCTCTTGAGATGGGCAAGGGAGGATTGCACTTTTTGTTCTCAACTCATCTCCTTGCTACAGGACATGACTTGTAGGACACCCACTGGCTCATTTGAATATAGTCTTAAAAGTGTCTTGGGAGCAGGGCCCTCACTTCAACCCGGAAGCCACTGAAGGGTTTACTGAGAGGGGGCCCGGACTGGTCAGTATTGTCTAAATGTTCTGTCTGTGTTGTTTTAATTTGTGTTATAGTTCTACGTTCTGCTTTGCTGTTTTATTGTCTTAGAATATAAGTTGGTACCTTTTCCTGTCCACTTGAGAGGAATAAAGAATTTGCACATTTGGGAATTTGGGCTTGGGCAGCCCGGTGGAGCGAGTGGTTAGCACGCTGGCCTCACAGCTCTGGGATCCTGGGTTCAAATCCAGGTCGGTCCACCTGTGTGGAGTTTGCATGTTCTCCTTGAGCCTGCGTGGGTTTTCTCTGGGTACTCTGGTTTCCTCCCACATTCCAAAATCATGCATGGTATGCTGATTGGACACTCTAAATTGCCCCTAGGCCTGATTGTGAGAGTGACTGGTGGTCCGTCTCCTCGTGCCCTGCGATGGGCCCTCCACCGATACATGATGTCCCCCACCTCTGGCCTTAAGTCAGCTGGGATAGGCTCCAGCACCCCCCCCCCCCCCAGTGAGGATAAAGCGGTTCAGAAAATGAATGAATGAATGAAAGAAGCCGGCCTAGTTGATTATTGCAGCACACAAAAATAGCTTTTTCTATAGGTTTATTTAGTCATATCCAAACATCATTTTACCAATGGAACAAAAATGTGGCCAAAAATGTCATTTGTAAACTTGTGCATTCAATGAAAGTGTAACAACAGGCATTTCCCCAGAGCCTTTTCTGAGCATGCAGCCCTACATCATCAAACAATTGGAAATTCTCATGCCTTCTTAAGGGAGATGTCTCCATAAATTCATTGGAATATCACCAAATTATATTTGCAGCATAACCACCTTGCCCAATTGCGATTGGAGAATTGAGTGTAAATTTCATATTTCATTTTTTTTTGGGCATGGGTCTTCCTAAAGGACTAGTGTTCAGTCAATTACCTCTGTCCCTGACTTGCTATTTCGATGGCTCGCCGAACTGGGACGGGTGATCCTCCCTCCGTGAGACTAAGCACCTCCATTGACTTCCGTTCTGGTCTCCGCTTCCCATGACGACTTAGTATGGGTGAATCGACACGTTTCCTGGGAGGGTCTGCTAATCAGAATTGATTGAATAACAAGTAAATAGGTCATAATGTTATCAATGTTTTTAAAGTAACTTATTACAAAAAAGCACAAACCTAAGAGGCTAAAGTCTAAACCAGGGGTGGACAAACTAATCTCCAAAGGGCCCCAGTGGGTCCAGGTTTTCATTCCAACCCATAAAGGGGACACCTTTTCACCAATGCGGTGTCCTACAAGTACAATCAGTGGATTACAGCCAGGTGCTTCTTGTTTTCTGCAGGAATCTCATTGGTCAAAGACTCTGTGCTGGATCGCTTGGAACAAAAACCTGCACCCACAGTGGGCCTTGAGGACCGGTTTGCCCACCCCTGGTCTAAACAATGGTAGAACATAAAGAAATATCATCAACAATCCAAATAGGGCCCTTATTTTTATGAGTGCTCTCTAGTGTAAAACTCAGCACATCTTAATTTTCATGGTAGCATCAACCTCGCTGTTTGTAATTTGCCAGATCACTCTGTGCCAAGCTGGCCCTCTCTCCATAGAGAGTGTGGCCTGGAAGACGTGCCCAACACACGTGACAAGTTGATGGCTCATAAGTTCACAGAATTTACTGTATTCTGACTCAGAGTAAGTTTTTAAATATCATAAAACTTCACACTATTGTATTCTATGGACCATCACGTTTCTTTTTAGATGATCCTACCAATCTCGTTGCGTGGGGGAAGGTTCTGGTCCTCTTGGCTGGGATATCTTTCCTTGCGGTCAAGGAGAAGGAAATAGATCATCTTTTCCTGATTGTCACTGGAGGGAAGGCGAAGTGAATAGATACATATTTATGTATCATTTATTCCTACTAGTTCAGTCAACTCAGTCAACTAATAACTTACTCATCAGACAGTAGGTCTTTGGTCAGTTTGTCTTTATCCCTAAAGCAGCCCAGAGAGTGCATACTCTCCAGGACATCTGGATCGATCTCGTCTGCTGTAGCCAGCAGCCTGATGGCAACTTTTCTGGGGAGAGGCTGTTCAGGCTCAGGTTCATTCTTTCCAGCTCTACAAGACAACAAATCCAATTCACTCAGTCAAAATTGCTTTCAATGCCAGTTGTAAACCCAATTTTACTATTTGGCTGGTGTATAGTAGACTACATTAGATCAAGTGAGACCCGCTTGAGCTGTATAGTAAGCAATCCTGTGATAGAAAATGTTATTGATCTATACATCCAGCCATCTTCCCCTCCCTCTGAACCCCGCCAGCCCGCCCATCCGCCCGCCTGTCCATCCATCCGTCCGTCCATCCATCCATCCATCCATCCATCCATCCATCCATCCATCCATCCATCCATCCATCCATCCATCCATCCATCCATCCATCCATCCATCCATCCATCCATCCATCCATCCATCCATCCATCCATCCATCCATCCATCCATCCATCCATCCATCCATCCATCCATCCATCCATCCATCCATCCATCCATCCATCCATCCATCCATCCATCCATCCATCCAATAAAAGAATTAAAGAATTTTGTTGGTTTGGTTTTACTTACAGGTACCACATATGCTTCTGGATCTGCTCTAACTGCAGCACAAGAAAAAAACACATTTAAGATTAAATACTAAAACAAAAGACATTCAACCATAGAAATTACACAATACAAAATAATTTAACAAGGCTCTCTTTTAATATTCATTCATGCATTCAATAATTTTTCAAACCGCCTATTCTCATGAGGGTCACAAAAGTGCTGGAGCTTATCCTGGCCAACAATGGACAGTAAGCAGAGAACATCCTGAATTGGTTGCCAGCCAATCCCAGGGCCAGTCTTGGGTATAGTAAGCCTTTTACCCAAAGTACACTGGGATGAATGAATGAATGCATTTAATGTATATGATTTTCATATCAATATTATCATTTAGTATATATTGGGACTTTTCCATATTTACAGAGCAAAAATAATTTAATTTTATTCAGAGGTTTTTTTTATCTGTCGTTTAACGACAAGTTTAGAGTCAAGAGTGATTCCCAGGTATTTAAATTCTTGGACGACATTGATTGTTTTTCCTCGGACAAAAACTGTTATTTAAAACTATTTTTGAGAAGTACATATAGACAGTCTTAGATATGTTTATCTGTATTTCGGATTTTTCAAGCCAGTTATTCACGCTCATCATTGCATCTGTGAGTCCCTGTGTAGCATGTTGTTTTGTCTTTCGCGTGGACATATAGAACGGCATCATCCGCATACATTTGGCAGGTGATAGCTTGGCAGATAATTTATGTAAAGACTGAAGAGCAGTGGACCTAGCACTGACCCCTGCGTTACCCCAAGACTGTTATTCCACAAAGTAGATTTTGTATTTTGTATCCTGACCCACTGTGATCTTACAGACAAGTATAACATCTGACAATAAGTTGATTGACTTGACTTAACTATGAGGTGAACTGGTTCCTTTTAAATTGCAGAGACTCACCGTCAGTCTTTTAGAAGCATCCACTTCAATCATGCCCTTAAGAAGGTTCTGGCATTCTGGAGGGATGAAGTGAGGCATGTGGAAAATTCCTAGTTTCACCTTCTCCAAAAGATTTCTCAAGTTGTCGTCATCAAAAGGCAGAGCACCCTGTTGATCAAGAGATGAGAACTTAGGCTACGTTTGCACGATAACCATCTTCAGAGAAAATGCAAAAGTGGCATTTTCCTGTTACGTTAATTCCACATTTACATGACCGTTTTGTGTGGGTAAATTGCATGCACACGGTCATGCAAAAGTCCATAAAACCTCCAATTTGCTGATATAGTATGCATTCTCAGTGTGTAGGTGGCAGTAGCAATAAAACTTGACTGTGAATAACCTTTCTACTCCTAATATCGTATTGGCGTGAAAATAAGACTGTTTTTCAAGATTCAAGTTTGAAAAAAGATTTTGGACCCTAAATTTGATTTTTATACAGAAAATTATATCCGTACACTTGAGACAAATGATTATAACAATATATTCAAGAGAAAAGGAATGTTATTTTCCCTCATTCAAATCAATCATCATCCAAAGCCGTATATTACATCATAATATCTGAACAATTAAATATGTAAATTAAAGTGCAATCACATTTGTAAATGAATGGCTTCTGGTTTATGAAATGTAAATTAACCAATCCACTGTGATAAAACAACAAAATTGCATTAATCATCAAAGTGTTCAGCATTCACTTTAAAGATATCTGGCGCTCCCTAGCATTGTGAATGGGTATAATGTCTAGACCACGAATGTAAGACGAACATTTTCAATCTTATTTCAATGCAAAAAACAAAGCCTTATATTCGGGGCAATACGGTATATATTGAAACATACCAAAAACACACTTTTGCGTAGTCAACCATTTAGACAGCGACAACAAGGTGGATGGTTATCAAAATTTCCATTCTGGAAGGAATTTTCATTTTTTTGCGGTTTCAACACCACAAAATGCTGTTGATGATAAATGGTAGGGTTATAAATATATAAAAAGTTTCCACTATGATTAGGACTTTGTAAAAATATTTTTTTGCTCTCTAATTTCTAATTTTTTCAGTAACTATGGAGCTTCCTCTTCCATTTTGTTGGACATGTAACAGTTTAAAATAGTAGATAATAATAGGATATAATAATAGAAAAAAGTAAAGCCACTACAATTTGCATTTGTGATCATATTGTTTATGACAGGGCCATTTTATTGGGTACATTCTATCAGTTAAAAATAGTGATGGTGTTGCTATTTATAGCAAAAGTGTTTTAGGATTAAGTAAAGAATGTGAACAAGACAAGGCATGGTGGTGCGTGGTTAGCCCATCCGCCTCACACAGTTCTACCCCCGGTGGGTTCTGGCGATTCCTGTGTGGTGTTTGCATGTTCTTCCTGGGACTGGGCGGGTTTTCTCCGGTTTCCACCCACATTCCAAAAACATGCATGGTAGGCTGGTTGAATACTTTAAATTGCCCTAGTTATAAGTGTGACCTTGAATGTGTGAGCCAGGGTGTCCCTGCTCTACCGCCCGAAGTTGGCTGGGATAAACTCCAGCACCCCCACGATTCTTGTGAGGGTACGTGGTTCGGAAAATGAATAAATGAATGTACTAAGAGGACAGTATTTGACAGGACTGAAGCACTGTACTGAAATATACTTCTAAAATGTGCAATAATCAACAATAGCTAAACCTCTGTAAACATGTTGATGTAATATAACATGGGTAATTATTGTTAACCATTAGAAACAGTCAGATGGATGGTTAGCATTCAACAGGAAATTGTGCAGACAAACAATTTTTTTTCTCCACGATGGCGCCGTTCACGTGGCCCGCCAGGCAGTATCTCTGTCCACTCTTATGTTTTTAATGTTTTACAGCCCTTCTCTCTTTTTTTAATTACATTTTAATATTTCTTAATACATTCCTTTTTACTTTACTGTGCAAATAGAAGAACAAGCGGTGAAATCGGGTGAGAACTGTCTAAATCTGCTGTGTGTGTGGTTGTGTGCGTGCGTGCGTGTGTGTCTAGTATGTGTGACCGTTTGTCTTCAACCTACACAACGGACTATAGTAAAAGGAAATTAGCCCTCGCCTACAATCTTACATATATTTGTTCATTAACATAAATATAAATATGTTCATTAATATGTGCTATCCCTTATTAAATAAATCAAAGCAAAATCATGGAAAAATATTGCATATAAATGGAAACTTGACTATCTCAAGTGACACGTTCAGCAGAAAAGTCATTTGAACGAGAATGAGAAGTGAGAAGGACAGATGTGTAAAATAAGGTAAAATTTAAGTCGGATTTGTGCATATTCTAATGGCATTTATGAAGATGTTGTATTCATAGATATTTTTTCATTCATTTTCTGAACCGCTTTATCCACTTTATCACTCGCGGGGGGGGCGGTTGGGGCTGGAGCCTTATCCCTGCTGACTTTGGGTCAGGGGCAGGGGACACCCTGTATCGGTGGCCAGACGATCGCAGGGCACAAGGAGACGGACAGCAGTGCACACAGACCCATACCTAGGGGCAATTTTAGAGTGTCCAATCAGCCTACAATGCATCTTTTTGGGATGTGGGAGGAAAACGGAGTACTCAGAGAAAACCCACGCAGGCCCAGGGAGAATATGCAAATTCAACAGAGGTGGACCGACCTGGATTTGAACCCAGGACCCCAGAGCTGTGAGGCCGACACGCAAACCACTCATCCGCCGAGCCGCCCATTCATAGATATTAATCATTACATTTTATTATTACTAAATCATTTATGTGTAGTAGACATGCACCTGTTTATGGCAGGTGTGATACTGGTGTGTGCCCATAGCGAGAAATGATGATGTTGCTCACACTGGTACTCAGTGTGCTCAGGGAGGTTGTCTTTCTGCCCAGACAAACAAAAAATTAGAGGGAACATTGAATGTCATTAGTGCGAAATGTTGAGATGTAACTAGGTCAAACACAGAAACTCCTCCGTACGACGAGTCAAGAATGATTGCCAAACCTTAAAGGTCTAGTTGAAGTGTAAAATTAATATGATTTAACAAATGGCACATCACCAGAAAAATAATCCTTCTTTTGTAATAGAAATAGCCTGTCAGATGTTCCTTGATGTTGTACCTGAACTCTGACAAAGAGGATGCTCTGAGTTAGAGATAGCAGTCATCAGTGCTAGGGATGATGAAGCAGGTCTGTGACTCTGCACCCCAGCTGGGGTGATCACCCATTGACGTCAATAAAATGAGCAAAACAGAGCCAGATGGCCACTGATACTGTTTGTCTAATCAAAAGGAAATGGACAAAGATTGGGGATTAAACGGTACTCGGATGATTCGCCTAAAGACGTTTCGCCGACGGACGTTTGACAGACGGACAGGTCGCCGAATGGACGTTCCACCGAACGGAGGTTTCGCCGAAACGGGATTCGCGCGCTCGCCCCGCCCCCGGATCGTGTGTGTACAAGTTTTTCAACCTCGGCCCGCGGGCCATTTACGGCCCGTTAGTATTTTTAATCCGGCCCGCCGAGTAGGTAAATCATATCCCTACGGTCATCGGAGGGGGTTCTCCCCGGAACAGTGCTTCGTGGGCGGATTTTAATGACACATGCTGAGTTTCATTATCGAGCTCCATATATTTCCCGAGTTTGAGCACTTTAAAAATCGACAGGGGTTCCCCCCGAGCCTATCCGAGAATAGTGCACTGTGAGCGGACTGGGTTGGACGACGCCCCGCTGAATTTCTGCAGCTCCAGAAATTTTTCAAATTTGAGCCCCACACACATTGGGGGGGTTTTTCACCGAGCACAGTGCTCTGTGGGCGGACAGGGGTGATACATGCCCCGCTGAAATCCTGAGCACCATATTTTTTTTCTAAGCGTGAGCACCACACACATCAACGGTGTTTTCCCCATGGCCTATCCGAGGATAGTGCACCGTGAGCGGACTGGGTTGGACGACGCCCCGCTGAATTTCTGCAACTCCAGAAATTTTTCAAATTTGAGCCCCACACACATTGGGGGGGGGGGGGGGGGGGGTTCCACTGAGCACAGTGCTCTGTGGGCGGACAGGGGTGATACATGCCCCGCTGAAATCCTGAGCACTATAATTTTTTTCTAAGCGTGAGCACCACACACATCGGCGGGTTTTTTTTCCCCGAGCGTATCCAAGGATAGTGACACATGAGCGGATTGGGTTGGCTGATGCCCCGCTGAAATCCTGAGCTCCATAAATTTTTCTAAGTGTGAGCACCACACACATTAACGGTGTTTTCCCCATGGCCTATCCGAGGATAGTGACACATGGGCGGATATGGGTTGCTGAAGCCCCGCTGAAGTCTCGAGCTCCAGATTTTTTTTCAAAGTATGAGCACCACACACATCAACGGTGTTTTCCCCAGTGTCTATCCGACATTTGATATCGCAAATACAAATACTAGTATTTGTATTTAATCATTAAACGCTGTTTTCGGCTGGATTTGACCGAATTTGAGAGCATTTTGAGCCGATGGCGAATGGACGTATATAGACGTTTTTTTGCCTTATCGCGACATCATCGCGACATTTTACCGGGAAATTCACTTCCCTGGGCTCGGTTCTAATGTCCAAAGAGCTCCAGTATTTGTATTTAATCATTAAATGCTGTTTTAAGATGGATTTGACCCGATTGCTGTCCTTTCACGGCTCGGTTCTGCTACATCTGCCCGCCCAAGAGTGCTTATTCCCGGGCTGACATGCCCACCCAAGAGTGCTTATTCCTGGGCTGACATGCCCGCCCAAGAGTGCTTATTCCTGGGCTGACATGCCCGCCCAAGAGTGCTTATTCCCGGGCTGATATGCCCGCCCAAGAGTGCTTATTCCCAAATTTGCTCATATTCGAAAAATTTCTGGAGCTGCAGAAATTCAGCGGGGCGTCGTCCAACCCAGTCCGCTCACGGTGCACTATTCTGAAAAGCGGAGCCACAGCGAGCCGAAGGCGGCGATCCGACCGGAACAGGCAGCGACGCGGTACGTCGAGGAAGAGTTTCCTAGGAAAACTTAAGAGAAATATTATCTTCCGGATCAAGTTTTTTGGAAGCGGATGCCTTCCTGGACATACTTATTCAAAGATGAACTGAAAGTGCCAAGGTTCAGACGGCTCACATGTGTTCGGATGCTGGTGGCTGGCTTCATGGAAAAGCAAGGCTTAATCAACATTTTCGATAGGTCCTCATGCTTAAAAAACAAGAACAAAGCCTTGCTTCCTGTCTACTGGATGAGCAACCGGAAAGCCGGGATCACCAAAGCCTTCACAAACTGTTTAATCCTGAAGGCGAAGCTGTACCTCACTGAAAAGGGGCTCCCCTTCAGGGACTTGGACTAAAACTCCCATTCAACAGTTTTTTTATGGATTTATATCAACCGGAGAGGAACTATTTTCATTGTGAGTACAGTATTTAAAGTATTAACATTTTTTACATATACCTTATATTTAAATATTAATACATTAGAGTTTTTTCATATGCATATATGCAGTGAAAAAGTATTTGCCCCCTTTGTGATTTCTGTGTTTATGTTTATCACACACAAAGGTTTCAGATCATCAAACCAATATTAGTATGACACAGAGACAACACAAGGAAATAGAAAATGCAATTTCTAAATCATGATTTTATTTAGCAAGGCAGAAAAAATAAAAAAAACTTGTCTCGCCCTCTGTGAGAAAGTAATTGGCCCTAAACCTAATAATGGGTTGTGCCACCTTTGGCAGCAATAACTGACATAACACCTCACCCTCCAAGGACTGTTACTGGGAGATAGACCTCGCAACCCAGACACCCAGATGCAAGTTCGCAATGATCTACGAAGGACTCATAAATTGTTTTGTCTGGGACGCCGGCAGTTTACCTTATAAAGAAATTATTATGATTATACTGCAAATTCTTACGCAGGTGTTTTGGTTTCAATCTAATAATGGCAATTGTTTTGAATCAGATTACATTGAAATGTTTTCAGTTATGTGCGACTAAATACAGAGAAGAGAAGACTGCACGTCAGAAATGCTCAGGAACGATGGTGCGTTATGAGTGTGGCTCCTTGCAAGTTGTAACCAGATATGTGAAAGATGTCTTCCAATTTTAATTAAATATTACTAATAATGATTTAAGGGTATTAATCATTATTCCAACAAGGTGTTTACGATGATTTGTGATGAGTCCATACCTGTCAACCTCTGCCGATAACTGCCATTATAAATGATTATGATTCCCCTTACAAACCCCAAAAAACCCTTACAAACACCGTACGAGTCGTACAGTGTTTGTAAGGTTTTTTGGGGGGTTTGTAAGGGGAATCATAATCATTTATAAGGGCAGTTATCGGCAGAGATTGACAGGTATGTGAGTCTTTCACAACGCTCTGCAGGAATTTTGGCAAAGTATTTTGTGCATAATTGTTTCAATTCTGCAATGTTAGGCTTTTCTAGCATGAAGAGCCTGTTTCAGATCACACCACACCATTTCAATAGTATTTAAATCTGGACTTTGACTTGGCCATTCCAAAACCTTAGCTTTGTTTTTGTTTTTAGCCATTCAGAGGTGGACCTGCTGGTGTGCTTTGGAATGTTGTCATGCTGCATGCTCCAAGAGCGCTGAAGTTTGAGTGCACCAACTAAGGGCTGGACGTTCTCCTTCAAAATTTGCTGGTAGACAGCAGAATTCATTCTTCCATAAATTACAGCAAGTCGTCCTTGTCCTGAGGCAGCGAAGCAGCCCCAGACCTTCACACTGCCACCACCAAGCTTCACTGGTGGAATGGTGATGGAATGCTGTGCCATTTTTTCGCCAAATGTAACGGGCCACACAGGTTCAACTTTTGACTCATCAGTCCACAGAATGTTCTTCCAAAAGTGTGGATGATCATCAAAATGTGTTTTGGCAAACGTATGACGAGCCTTTATATTGTTTTTGGACAGCAATGGTCATGAACATTGACCTTAACTTAGGCCAGTAAGGCCTGCAGTTCTTTCAATGTTTTTCTAGGTGCTTTTGTAACCTCCTGGATGAGTCATCGTCAAAGTCTTGTAATAATTTTAGCTGGGCGACCACTCCGGGGAAGATTTCCCACTGTTCCCAGTTCTCTCCATTTGTGGATAATGGCTCTGACAATGGTTTGCTGGAGCCCCAAATCCTTGTAAATTGCTTTATAACCTTTTCCAGACTGATAAATGTCCATGACTTTTTTTTGCTTTTCTTCTTGACTTTCTAGCCTACTTCACTTTGTCTGAAACGTTCTGTTTAATTGTTTTCTTGATTCAACACATAATAATCAGGTGTGAGTGTGGCCTGTGAAATAGAATTACCATATTTAGTCACATATAAGCCGCTTTTGTCGGACAAAAAAATGACGACTGAATCGAGGGTACGGCTTATATGCGCATAAAAACACGACATGCACAAAAATGCAAGCTGATGACGCAATGGCGCCGTGACGTCATGACGCAATGGCGCCGTGACGTCATGACGCAAGACATGCGGCCGATACGGTCATTTATTTCAAAATAGAGAAACGATAAACAGATACAACGCTAAACAAAATGTATTTTGACGTCTGAATGAAATTCAAGAGAAAAAACGTACGTATCTTGCATAAAACGTGAAAAAACACGTTCCCGTCACTGCTCGCTCGGGGCACAGCCATCTTACCTAGAGCGCTGACGTATAAACCTAGTTAAACGTCCTCTGACTGGCCAGATGCGAGTATCCTTGATTTTTAAATAAAACAAAATTCCACTTTGATGTTTTTTCGTTGTATTTCTTGTGTGAAAGTGACAAATGTTGGAGTAATATGAACATCGAAAGAATTGAGATATTTTGACATTAGAAGCAATACGGCTGCCACAACATCTTAAACTTCTGGTAAGAAAATTGTAATTTCTGTAATCAGAAGCCATCAGGTTCTCATCAAGATAGACGTATTACTTTTTTTCAAATTGAATAATTTGATATTTAGCATTTACAAATACAGGCATATTAACTTCCTTATGATATTGATGCTAATTATGTGCTTTTGATTCACACAGTATCTCAGAAATACCACTTGTGATGATTTTCCTTAACATTTTCCCTTCAAAGTAACACATTTGTACTCCCTATTAAAACCATGAATATGGAGGTGAAAATTGGGAATCAGGGGGCCGGCTGATACGCGAGAAATGGTAAAATTCAAAAATTTCAAGGCAATTTTCAGGATGCGGCTTATACGCGTGAGCGGCTTATAGGTGGGTAAATACGGTAAGCGTTCTTACAATCTTGATTAGCCACAGTTAGATTGTCATTTAACATTTTACTTTTTCACAGTGGGAGAGACAAGTTCGTAATTTTTTCTGCCTTCGTAGATAAAAATCATCATTTAGAAACTTCATTTTCTCTTTCCTTGGGTTGTGTTTGTGTCATAAGAAAATTGATTTGATGGTCTGAAGCCTGTGTGTGATAAATATGCAAAAAAGACAGATATAAGGAAGGAGGCAAATACTTTTTCATGGCACTGTAGCTGTATTATTTAATAAATATACACTTTTTGACAATTGCATTTGTGTACATGTCTGGTCTACATTATCCGAAAAAATTGAGAGATTAGTGTATAACTCACCACTAGAAGTGCAAACAGGATGACTCCACAGCTCCACGCATCTGCTTTCCGACCATCATACTTCTCCCCCTAGTAGATAAACAATGAGATGTAAGAAGCCACAAATAGCGAAAAACAGCATTTGTTTGGAGACTGTACAGTAGTATACTTATAATAGGAGCCTCTTTATTATTCTATAAATCCCTTCAATTTGCGCCACAGGGCCATCATTTCTGACTCAAATACATCTTCACATTTTCATATAAAAATAATGAAATTAGTTGATGGTGTATTATACATGCACCTAATTCTGGTGCAGGTGCCATCTAATCTATTTACACTCAGTGGTGGTGTGGCGTTTGCATGTTCTCCCCGGGCCTGCGTGGGTTTTCTCCGGGTACTCCGGCTTCCGCCCAAATTCCAAAGACACTCTAAATTGCCCCTAGATATGAGTGTCAGTGCAAATGGTTGTCTGTCTGCTTGTGCCGCGATTGTCTGGCCACCGAAACAGGGTGTTCCCCGCCCCTGGCCCGAAGCCAGCTGGAATAGGCTCCAGCACCCCCCGCGACCCTAGTGAGGAAAAAGCGGTTCAGAAAATGAACGAACAGTGTTGTCACATCTTGTTAGGGTTTTGGGTGGAGGTGTGTGTGTGTGTGTGTGTGTGTGTGTGTGTGTGTGTGTGTGTGTGTGTGTGTGTGTGTGTGCTTTTCGCCTCTTGTGCCCCTCTGGGCTTCCCTTCCTCTTGTAACCAGCTGCGTGTGATTGATAATCAGCCATTGTCTGTAAACCCTGTGTGTTTGTTAGTCATTGTCGAATCCTCTGCTTTCTTTACTCCATGCCAAGTCAACACGCCATGTTCCTCGTTTCCCCATGTCTTCTGTCAGGTTTGGTATTGTGATTTGATTTCTAAGTCCTTGTTATTTTCTAAAGAATCCTGCCTTAAGTATTAAAGTTTTGTTATAGCACTCCACGTCCTTGTCCCAGTGATTGCTTCTCTGCATTTGGGTCCAACTACGACGCTACACTTACGTAACAGATGTCTTCTTCTCCACAAAAAACACAATTTAATATGTACATTATCTCGACATGCACGATACGATTTCAGACCGTTTTAGATGAGCAATTCAGAAATGTTCAATTCAATAGGATTACGATTTGATTCAGTGTTGCATAGCTCATTTAGAAAAGTGTGAGACAATGTTTTGTTGAAGATACACACATAAAATTGTGAATGCATTTCCTTCAGAGAGCATCTTATCTAATTGTAGGCAAGTTCTGTTTGGAAAGTGTGTATTTGTGTGTGCTTACTTCCTCCCTAACCATCCATCTGTGTTAAGATTTGCCATACTGCCAGGGTATTTGCATGTATTTTAACAATCTTACCAAATAACATCTTTTTTTAGCATATTCCATTATTAATACAAAATCTTCATTTCCTCCATACTTTGGACTTCATACTTGCCGGATCATTGAAAATCTGTCCTATCATGCCATCCAATTCAAACTCACAGGGTTATCTAACATACAGTAACAGTTTAATGGGATACTCCTCTGACATGCTAGCAGTGCATTCCAGACATGCACCCAAATACAGAAGTTAACGCCATACCTGTCAACCTCAGCCAATTGCTCTCCACATTAATGATTGCAATTCCCCTTATTAAGCGATTATATATATATATATACAAATGCAACACGGCACATATTTACTCACATAGGGCGCATTTTCTCCATAGTGAACGGCTTTCTGACGCGCTATATTTATATAGTGAAAAGGTGGTCGGGTGAAAGGGGAATACGCGTGCGCATGTCATGCTTAAAGCACGACAACACTATTAGCAGTCAGCAATGATGTCTTCGTCTGCTACCAGTGACCGATCCGGATTAGAGCCGAAATGGGTAGAACAAGATCGGTTTTACAAAAAACAAAAGTTGTTATACGGCGTACACAATTTGAAATGTTAAAAAAACTTAAAGAATATGGGAAAAACGTATAAGTTGACAGGTATGTTAAAGCTAAAATGAACTGCTAATGGGCTCTTTGCACAGCCCGTAGTGAAGGTCCTCCGACAATTTTCCGGTTCACTTTTTTGGTTTGTTTTTCACAACTGCTATTATTCATATTTTCAGTGTTACAGCTGAGTTTGTGCCATCTTAAAGAGCCTTTTTTGTTAAAAAAAGTTATTTTAATGATTTTCTTATATAGATGTAAAATACATGTTTTTTTGAAGAAAAGTTCTGAAAACATCCATTTGACCTGCGAAGGTTGGCAACGAACAAACCTATAACGTCTATCATTGTCAATTACAGTGAATGAGTTAATGCTCTTTTTAGTTAATAATTATTTGACAATACTGTCCATAATCGAAAATTCTAACATGCCCGAAACGTAAATGAACTTTTAGCATCCTTATCCATATTTTGAAATTGGCGTGATAGTTTTTGTGAAATAATCTTGAAAAGTAATCAAATAATGTTTCACATCTATGACATCACCTTCAATCCGTGTCATGCCATGTCATAGATACCTTCCATCCACATCACAACCATCGGTTTCAAAACTGCATCTTTGTAATAGGGTATGTCCTTTGTTTATATGTAGCCTTTAACATCATCAGTATCACCACCTTCATCGGTGTCACTGTCGCGCTGCATCTTTGTAACAGGCAATTTGTATGTCCCTTGTCATAGAGAATTTATATGTCATGAAATCTTGCCCTAAGTAAAATATTTTCTGTAGAAGGAGAGTCATCGGACCCTCCTTCTGCAGAAGCTTCAAAATCTCACTCATCTGTCTCGGTGTGCTTTATTTGTGTTCGACCTTGTGAATGTTCATAGTGGACCGGACAGTTTTTAGTTTTAATTTCATTCATCATAAAATTTGGAAAAGATTTCACATCCACTCAGCCTTTGATTTTTTTTCCATTTTCATATGAACTAATGCTGTTTTTAGGGATATTAATTGAAAAGCATACTTGCTGGTAGAGGCTTTTTTGAGGTAATGCAGAATCCAAACTTAGATTTAGAAATATTTAAATTCTTCACACACCTTAACAATTCCTTATTAGACTAAAACTTACATGTGAAGATATGGTATGCGTACTAAATGTATACATAATACAGATGAGGGGTAAAACCAGCTATATTTGCTGTGGGACATTGTAATTTCCTTTGAGTAAGGAGAGAAAAATAGTATGAGGGCAGAAAGAAATTAAATGCTTAGAGGTTGCAGCAGTGATGTAACAAGCGCTGCAGGAATTTGGTGCTACTATTACTTCATAAAAGACAGCAAACAGAGGGAGGGAAAAAGATAGAGCACTTACCCTGATAACCTCTGGGCAGGCATAGTGCGGCGATCTGTAAAAGAGTCAGACATGGGTGGATGCTGGAGAGGGCTCAAAGTGGTCCTCTATATCGCACATCATAGTCACTCTAAGAGAACACAGCCATCAGCCAACTAACCAAAGATGAAATTACCTCCTATGTCTCTACATATAAAAAACCTCTGGAACAAATCCCTATCTTGGTTTCTTTACACCACAATATTACATAACATTAGGGGCATGCATAACTTTGGCTAAACAAAAGTAAATACAATATTGCTTGCAAAATGTAAAATGTACGTAAGACAAATAACCTTTTTGGCTGTCCCTAAATAACAATAAATATGATTACATTTAAATAAATAAGAAATATAAGGCAATTAATTTGTTCTTTACACTACAAAGGAAATTTACACCACGCATCCTCGCAAGGGTTGCTTGATCCTATCCCAGCTTACTTTGTGCGAAAAGCAGACTACACACTAGACAAGGTCAACAAGAAAAGATAGGAAAGTATTTTGTCTGCAATGAAAGAAAAAAAGGATACAGATGGGCATGGTTACAGTTACAGAGGAAGATGAAATGGTTTAGGACTGTACCGTGGTGTTAGGGAACAGCTTTGAACAGTGTCGCTTGTGAATGTTACCTACATTCTCTATGTTTCGAAGAGAAACATGGCTTGTAATGACATGGATTTCTTTTCATTGCTTAAAAATAAGGTGTATTTGTATGTAGGTCATTTATTTATCATTAAGTTTGTAGGCAAGAGGCCTGCACAATGTACGACCCTCTTTGATCTGATGATTGATAATTTATATTTTGAGCATATTAGTGCACTTGTTGGGTATTTTCTATAATGCAGAGATTGTCCGGCTGGATGTAGTCGGGCTCACCTCTTACGCACAGCTCAGGCTCCGTGCCCACTCCTCTCAAGGGGCCCTCTTCCACTCTGGAGTCGCTCATGGTGAGAGGCGATGAGCAGGTGTGGGCATATTCATTGCCCCCCTTTGCTTGGTACCTGTACTATGGGGTTCACCCCAGTAGACAAGGTTGGGGGAGAGGACCTGACTGTTGTTTGTGCTTACGCACCAGACAGCAGCTCAGAGCACCCACCCTTTTTGGTGTCCTTGGAAGTGGTGCTGGAGAGTGCTCCTTCTGGGGACTCCCTCGGTTTGCTAGGGAACGTCGATATTCATGTGGGCAATGACAGTGAGACCTTGAGGTCATGATTGCTCAGAACCTGAGCGGTGTTCTATTGTTGGGCGCTTGTCGTGGATTGTCAATAAAGAAAACCATTTTTAAGCATAAGGGTGTCATATGTGCATTTGGCACAAGAACACCCTAGGCCACAGTTCAATCATTTACTATGTAGTTGTATCATCAGACCTGTGGCTACATGTCTTGGACACTCGAGTGAAGAGAAGGGCAGAACTGTCAACCGATCACCACCTGGTGGTGAGTTGATGACTATAATCGGGGAGGATGTCAGTATCGAAGTCCGAATCGGCTGAGGGAATCACAGTCCGAGTCCGAATCTCCAGCCCACAAATCAATTTGCTCCCGGTCATCCTCACACTCAGAAAAATCAGAGTCCCAATCGACATGCGTCGTTCCAACGGGGCCGATGGAGGCTGGGGATTACCTCCTAGTCAGGATTCTTCCGCTGCAAAAACGTCTCTAGACGCCCACACCACGCCGTAGTCATTATAACTTCCCTAAAAGATCTTGGGGAGCTTCCCGCTGAATCCATGTGGTCAGTGGGATAAGAGCTGGGTGGCTGGCGTCGACGAGAGCGTCGGCGCGAGCGTCGATGGCTTCCGGCTGGGTCCATGTGGTCGGATCGTTCTGTTACAATCGCGCCGAGACGCCGTGGCGCGGTCGGAGGGATTAGGACCCAGTAGCCGGGAAGCAGGAGGGGACGAGGCGATTGGTGCTCGTGAAAACAACTTTAATAACTCAGAAAAGCCTTACAAAGCAACAAGGAACTGAATCCAAAATGAAACCAAACCGGAGCATGGTGAACAAGTGACATCAAAGTGAATGGTAGCGTGGCTGCATGGCCATAGGATCTACGCAGGAATTACGCAGGTACCTTCGCAGTGATGCACGCAGTACGATCCGACAATGAATACCAATTCAGTTGTGTTTAAATACACACATCAGGAAGTAATCGTGAATCACTCGCAGCTGCTCGAACATGACGGCAAGGCAGGATGGACAAACGAGCTGCTCCTGACAAGCGGTAGCTCCGTCCGCTCTTGCTTGTTTTGTGTTTTTGCTGCTTTTCTGTCTTTTTTTTATTGTATTTTGGTATTTCTGAATGATTTCCCATATACTTTGATTTGCTTTGTACTTTGAGCTTTTTGCTTTGTTGTTCTACGGCCTTTGCGACTCAGCCCCACCCGCCGCGTGGCTTGGTTTCTTTGTGCTAGTCCTAGACGTCTTTAGAGCCGTTCAGCCGTGCCTCCGCTGTCATGCACGCAGGATCAGCTGTAAGCAGTGGACAATAGTGCTGGGAGAAGAGGCAACGCTCCAGACCGAGCATTCCATCATTGTTATGGGAGCGTGAGATCTATCCTCGGTCAGATGGAGGAGCTGCCGGTGCTTGCTGGGCTGCTTGTGTGCTTTGAAGCCCCCCACCGGACTCTCCGCTGCTGCAGATTAGGAGATAGGACAGCTTAGGAGGATCTAGGCAAGGAAGATGATCTTTAAAACCTCCAGACTACTGAGGGACTGCGGTAACCTCAGTCTCAGTCTGTAGAAGGTCCCCACCTTGTGGACTTCCTGTGTGTGGCTCCAGTTTTTTACCTAGGTATATGTGTCTTGTGTCTGTCTTGCTACTGCAACCAATAAATTTCCCGAATACGGGATGAAATAAAGTTCTAAACTAACCTAGTTCCTTGACGACTGATGAGCCACACCTGGCACTGTTGGGCCCATCCAGCGCTGGACCTGTGATTGGCTGGCAGGCGCAACCAACCACTTGTCTTGCCCTGGGCCTGACAATTAGTCACTCAAGTAATTCTAGCAATATGCAAAGTATCCAGTACAAGTGCACTTCACAGTTTAAAGTAGGCCTGGGCGATATGACAAAAATTGTTACCCTGATAAAAAAATATGATCAGTTGATATCGATAATTATCACGATAACTATCACATCTTTTGTCTTTCAGATTTAAAACTTCAAACTTCTGTGAATATTCATTCATCCATTCTCTGAACTGCTTATCCTCACAAGGATCGTATGGGGTGCTGGAGCCTATCCCAGCTGACCTCAAGCACGAGGCGGGGGACACCCTGAATTGGTGGCCAGCCAATCGCATGGCATGAGTAAACAGGCAACCATTCACGCTCACACCTAGGGGCAATTTAAAGTGTTCAACCAGCCTACCATGTTTTTGGAATGTGGAGCAAACCGGTGTACCCGAGGCAAACTCATACAAGCCCGGGGAGAACATGCAAACTCTACACAGGAGGGATTGAAGGGTGAGAGGGAGGGAGGGAGAGAGGAGAGAGACTTCACGGCATTGCACTCGTGAGATGACAAACTTTAAATTGGACTTGAATGAACTTTGTTTACTGTAAACACACTTTTAATCTTATTTTACACTAAACTTCTTGTGCAGTAACCGAGGCAAAGATGTTAATGTATTCCACCGCTGCTTTCGAGTCGGAACTTCCTGGTTTCTCCATACCTCAGAACCGAGTGTTCGTTTTTGGAAATTATCGAACCAGCCACGACTCGCTTTGAAGGGTTTCGCTGGTGTCTTTATCAGATGCTTGCTTTGCTTTCAAGTCCATGTAAATTCCGCTGGCTTTTTCGCAGATCATCAACTCGGTCACGCTATCTCCAGGAAAAAATGCAACCTGTACTCCTAAATATCTTTATGCGAGGGAGATGCAGCAAGAAAGACAGAGCAATGCTGTTCTCATAAGCAGCCTCCCGCATACTGAGCCACCCGGACGGCCGCATCGGGAACCAGGTCGTATGCTCGTATCTCAAATTTGTCTCGTATCTCAAGGAAAATATGTGCTCGGAATTTTCCACGTATCTCTTTCTCGTATGTTGGGACACTCGTATGTCAAGTTATCACTGTATCCCTGTTTGTTAGCTATGTACACTGCCATATACAAGCTAAAACAATGGTTTAGTAATGTTGGTTCATTACCACGTCCAACACTATACGCACTACATCAGGGGTGGGCAAACTATTCCACAAAAGGTGCGGGTTTTCATTCCAAACCATAAAGAGGACACCTTTTCACCAATCTGGTGTCCTACAAGTGCAATCAGTGGATTGCAGTCAGGTGCTTCTTGTTTTCTGCAGAGATCTCATTGGTTGAAGTGTCTGTGCTGGATCGGTTGGAACAAAAACCTACACCCACAGCGGCCCTCAAAGGCCGGTTTGCCCACCCCTGCGCTCGATGATGCATTTGTTGAAACAAAAAATAGAAGAGAAAATAAGATAATATTTTTTTTAACCCACTAAAGTAAAAATAAGACAATAATAACGCACTCCAACAAAACTTGCAAAGACATTTAGGTGAGGGTGGACAACAAGGCAAACATTTGGCGGCTGAGTAAACATATGCACCCAACCTAACATATTAAAATTATGTTGTGTTTGGTGAAATTTTGATCCAACGACGATTGCCTTTCATAATTTTCCTGAAATGCGCAAGGCATTTGTCGCGATGGAAAGACTCGTGAACACTTTAAGAACAGCACGCTTATTCTTTTCACTCGCACCGTAACTCAAGAAACGTGTTAGAACTCCGTGACGAACAAGGGTTGAAGGTACACAAAGCAATCACTCATCGCCAGCCATAGTGGCACCGCCATGGCCCTGGAAAAATGCCCAGAGAGAGGGCCTTTGGTTGAATGGCTGCCCTCATACTCCGCCAGTGGCCGCTCCCAAACTAATAGCCAATGTGAGACCAACTCTATCACTGCGATTTCAAAATAAGATACAGGATGCTACAAGTGGATGTTTTAATTTTTTAAATTTTGTGCTTTGTGACTTGGAATTTCTTTCGTATCGAGAGAGAAAATACAGACACTCCTCAACTTACGAACGCAATTGGTTCCGAGCGATTGTTCATAAGTTGAATTTGTTTGTAAGTTGATTTAGTGCTATATTTTGTATTATAATTTATGTTTAAGGCCTATATAAGTATATTGAAGGTTTATATAAGTGCATTTGTATGTTTAAGGCTTGTATAAGTAACACGCATTGGTTTGTACTGAAAAAAAAAACATTTAATAAAATGGAGAGAATATGTACAGTACTGTAGAGAGAGATAGATTTATGTATTAGAAACTGGCCAAAAGAAGCGACCTAATGACGATTGCACAGTTTTCTTCTTTTTTTCATCATAAATGATGCAGTAGCACTGTATGGCATCATTCAATTGATTTGCAAACTTTGTGCAACTTTCAATATTTGGGTCCTGCTGCTCGATCTTTCTGTTTATAAATGGTACTGAATGTGCAACGCTCACCACTTTCTGACGCGCATCAAACTTCGTTATTATTGCCACCCGTTTCAAATGAAATGGCTTGCCTCTTCCTTGCAACTCCCTCAATAGAAGCCTTTAGCTTTTTACCAACCATATTCAATATTGGATGCATGAGATATTTAATGATACAAATGAAAAAGGTTCTTTGCACACTGGAGATACATTCACGCACTTCCGCATTGCAACGAAGAAGAAGGTAGATGCTGGGTGAGCTGAGCTCTCACAGCGCCAGGCGTCGGTATTAGCGGCGGAAAGAAGTACTACTCCGAAAAAGATGCGAAATACAAAATTGGACTTGCGAACATTTTTGGACTTAAACGCAATTTGCAGACATGTTCGTAAGTAGAATGTTCGTAAGTAGGGGAGCGTCTGTATTCCCATTCAAGCTTTAGGTAAACAGAATAATTTGTATGTAGAGACATTTGCAAATACAGGTACTACCTTAATTATTATTTTTATATTTTGATGAATACATTAAAAAAAATATACAAGTAAATCAACACAAGTTAATTCAGTTGATTGTAATTTTTTAACTCACCCACAGCTGGTTTCTAGTAGATTCTCCCCAACCTGCAGAGACGCCATGCCAAAGTCTGCTATCCTGATGTTATTCTTGTCATCTAATAATAAATTTTCGGGCTTCAAGTCTCGGTGGCTGGAGAAAAGCGATAGAAATAAATGAAAGGGTTATACATCGGGTTCTTCTAAGAGAATTTTTCAGCAAAAAATAAAATCAAGTGAACTATGACCGCCTGACTTTCTCTCTAAACATATCATTAGCCTAGAGACATGAAAAACACATCCAGGGTGTGAGCATGCCTTCAATTGGCTAACTCGGAACAGACAACAATAATCTGCAAACAATAAATCAAGTTAATTAGGATTGAGACAAAAAACGGGCTTTGCAGAACAAATGTGTATATGTCCAGTGCTAACCAGGTAATTATACGCGTAGTGCAATCAAGAAACTCAAAGTTAGGATCCTGTCTAGTGATATGGGATGACGATGTTGTAACACTCCTTCAAGCCAAGATAAAAACTAATATTTGCATCTGCCGGTGATTTGTGACGAAATGACGTGATGGCTCACAATGACCTGTGGGCTCAAAAAGCTTTTCTGTTACTTGAATGCAGGGAGAAACAGCTCACAGAGAGTAATAGATGCAGAGTTAGCCAATAATATTATTTGTATCATCCACTAGTGTGACTAGTATAATTCCCTATTAGTAAAAACTTGTTACTGACAAGGTATTAATGTACCTAGAATGCTCCCTTTACCTTTACCTGTGAAAACTGAATACAATGATGATGTTCAACCAACGTTTGATTGAATACACTAAAAATACATGTTATCATGTTGAAGCTATTAAACTTTTTGTTACTTAGCAAATAATAATTTACTGATGACAAATAGCTTTTGTTGTTGATGATGACGACAGGGCCTATGTCCAATTATTATTATTATTATATTATTATTATAAATCAGCATCTGTTTTGTGCTTCCAGGCTTAGAACCAGTTATGAAGACTTATTAGAGCTAGATATAAACGATAGTAGACAGCCGGGAAAGATCGCAAAAGAAATTAACCCTGGAATTGTGAGACAACAAAGAAAAGTTAGTCTATTTTTTGCCCAGCCTTATATGCATTGTAGAGAATGTACTATATCTATGTACAGACACCACCTATATGTATATGTAAATAATGTGTAGGTGAAACTTTATGTTATATTTGTAGCTATTACGGGTTAGAAGATGAATGCAACACACCATATTGAATAACTGTGGCAGAAGTCCAAGGCCGATATGATCTGTCGGAAGAATTTCCGTGCCTCTTTAGGTGTTAACCGGCCCTTCTTCACTAGGTAGTCAAAAAGCTCTCCACCGGACACATGTTCTAGCACCAGGTACCTGTAATGTGTAGGGAAAATAAAGCTGAAACATTGTTCTTACCACATGCTTGCTTTAGTTAAAACTAATTTGAGTGATGGTTCTTTGTGTAATTGCGAGTACTATCAACAAAATTTAAGTGTGGAGCAACTGAAATGTTTTGAAATGAGTCATTACATTTTACAGAGTGGGGGAACATACAAAAAGCACTCTTGAGCTTTCACACTAAATGAACTGGTTCTCAATTTCAACTGGGCATGACTTCTGGGTGTATGAACTACATTTTTAATGGTATATTTCAGTGGCGGTCCGTGCATTTTCTCGTACCGCCTTTAACGAATCAATCCAACCCTCAAAAACTATTTTATGGCTATTAAGCCTCTACTGCAGCTACAGCTGCGACACATAAAAAATAATCGATAAATCAATGCACAAAAATGGGGTAAAATCCACTTCCTAGCAGCATTTAATGATTAAATACAAATACTGGAGCTTTTCAGACATTAAAACCAGGCCAGGGGGTGATTTTCCCGGGAAAAGACAGCGATGAACGTCAATGGTGTACGGGCAAACATTCCCTGAAAATGGGGTAAAATCCAGCCGAAAACAGCATTTTTTGATTAGATACAAACACTGTAGCTTTTTAGACATCAGAACCGGGCCCGGAGTATCATTTGCCCGGGAAAAAGACAGCGATGAACATCGATACGTCCATATACGGCCATACGCGAAATGGCAAAAAATGCACTAAAATGGGGTAAAATCCACTTCCTAGCAGCATTTATTGATTGAATACAAATACTGGAGCTTTTGAGACATTACAACCAGGCCGGGGGGGTGATTTCTCCGGGAAAAGACAGCGATGGACGTCAATGGCGAAATGGCAAAAATTGCACTAAAATGGGGTGAAATCCACTTCCTAGCAGCATTTAGTGATTAAATACAAACACTGGTGCTTAAATACAAACACTGGAGCTCAAATACAAACACTGAGCTTTTCAGATATCAGAACCGGGCCCACAATGTGAAAGTGAAAGTGGTGGACAAACCCTTTTCCCGGTTGTAACAGACTTGCTAGCTTCGGAGTTGACCACCCTTTCCTAATGATGTCCATTTTTTTCTGGAAAATTCCGTCTGGAAAATGGCTTTGTCAGCAAATCTGCAACCAAATCCATTAGTTTTTCTCTGTCGGCCATTGTGGGTGGAGTTTGCGATCTCTGGCTGGATCACTCTGGCTTTGGCCCGCCTACTCTATCATTAGCCAATCATAGTTGGTGAAAGCGATGACGTATCCCTACGCCTGCGAGAAGGCAATGACGTATCTCTACGCCTGCTGGAAGGCCTTGGTGTCACCAAATCGAATTCTGATTGGTTAAAGCAACAGTGTTATCGACGCTTGTTTAATGCAGCAGAGCCTGCAGAACTGATTGTGAAGGCCTTGAGGCAGATTTCTGACCCTGGCAACAAATAATGGCTGAAATGTGATTGGTTAAATGCTTCAATATGAAAAAACATCTGAAGCAGTGCAACCAGGGGGAAAGCAATGAAAGGAAGCTAACAGACAATTTGGAATTATTTAATAAGTATTCATGGACAAAATATAATTAACATCAGTCTGTGATTCAGATATTTATTACGCCAGCAGAGAAGGCCTTATATAATATAAATTATTCAAAAACTTGGGCAGTCCTGGAATGCCATTATGTAAAAACGCTGTGCTGCTTACTGAGTAGAATTCTCACCAATGTATTCGATTTAATCTATTTCATTAACAAATTAAATTAATCAGCCTTGATAAAAAGCATTTTGCCGGCCCGTGGATGAGTGGTTAGCGCATCGGCCTCACAGTTCTGAGATCAAGGATTCAATCCCAATTTCGGACCTTCCTGTGTGGAGTTTTGTGTATGTAGGTCTGTATTTACTGTTCCAATAATGTGTAATAATTGTACTCACAGATATTTCTTGTTTTCGTAGACATCATGCAGTTTTAACACATGAGGATGTTCTATAAGTTTCAGGATGGCTATCTCTCGTTCAACCTAGACAAAAAAAGTTAGACAAAGGAAAAATGACATACACAGCAACTTGTTTTCCAGAAATGGAAAGAATCTGAAAAAAAAAAAAACAGGAAGAAAATATACGTCTTTGTGTGGGGTGACACTCGATTTAATACATGTTTAAATGTTCAAAATTATTACCTTATAAATGCTTCGACTTAATTCTACTCAAACTATTACTCAGTATTATTATTTATAAAATTTCACAATAGACCCCTACCAAAACCTGAGCACTCAACTCATGATTGTGATAAAATATTAGAAGGGAGACAATGTACAGATTAGTCAACTAAGCAACTGGGCGAAAATTAATCAAAACCACCATTAAACCATCGAACTGAGGTAAAAAAAAAACCTGCTAAAATCAACTATAAAAAGGAACTGGACGATCTTGGCGATGTCACCCATAGCATTAGCTGGCATCCATTAGATCCCACTTCTTACTTTAAATATGTTTCCCATCAACATGAGTGAAGCCCATATGAAAAGTTGAAATGCGATATGCCTTTGCTACTCCCAATCGGCTCCAAAAATTCATTTTTGGCCCACTTGCACAGCCACATCTACTATATCATTACACAATGAGATTCATCGTGGAGTTGTGTAAACTTAACTGACTGTCCCACTAAAACAGGTAAACTGAGTGAAAATATTTTTTCTTAGACACGAAAGAACAGTGGTTGATTACAATATTCATGTTTATTAATTTGTGTTCTAAGGTGATTGTTCTGCGTAAATTCAATGATTGCAAAGCTTTCCATCCTCTAGTGACATTAATTCCAAATACATTAGCATAATTACACAACTTCAACCAAGCGTTAAGAAGAATATTGTAAGGAAGACAGCCTGGGGGGTGCTAGAGCTAACTACAGACACCAGGCGTGAGACACCCTGAATCAGAAGCCAGCCAATCGCAGGGCACAAGGATATGGATAACCATTCACGCTCACACTCATACCTGGGGGCAATTTGTGTCACAGACATCAAAATCTCAACAGCGTGTGTTTTTACAGACTTGCAGTCCAAACTTTACAATTTTAGACCCGTCAGATGAATTGTGAGTGACCAAGTGTAGAGACTTCACTTCACTGAATTTTTCCCACAAGGGGCTGTAATTTCTCTGAAATTATTTTTGACGACATTCCAAAGACGGCAGCCCGGTGGAGCGAGTGGTTAGCGTGTCGGCCTCACAGCTCTGGGGTCCTGGGTTCAGATCCAGGTCTGTCCAACTGTGTGGAGTTTGCATGAACGCCCCGGGCCTGCGTGGGTTATCCCCGGGTACTCTGGTTTCCTCCCACATTCCAAACACATGCATTGTAGGCTGATTGGACACTAAATTGGACCTAGGTATGGGTGTGAGTGTGAATGGTTGTCCGTCTCCTTGTGGCCTGTGATCAGTTGACCACCGATTCAGGGTGTCAGCTGGGATAGGCTCCAGTACCCCCCACGACCCTTGTGAGGATGAAGCGGTTCAGAAAATGAATGAATTGTAAGGAAGAAAAAGCAGTGCTTTAAAATAGGCCTATTGTGCATGTGAAATGTAAATAGCGGCCATGCTATATAATTCATTCATTCATCTTCCATACCAGGCATCCTCGAAAGGGTTGCGTGGTTGCTGGATCTTAACCCAGCTGACTTCGGGCGAAACACAGACAACACCCTAGACTGGTCGCCAGTCAGCCGTAGGGCAGACAAAGAGACAAATGACCATACGCACTCACAATCATACCGCCAACAGGGGGAGTCGAGCCGGCACCTGCCCGCACAAAAATCAAGCGAGTGGACCTCTACACAACAAGGCGGCTGCTATATACGTAATTATTGAGCTAAATAGTAAATACCACAATACAGTGATAACTCTACTTACGAAAATAATTGGTTCCAAAACGTTTTTGTAAGTTGAAAAGTACTTTAGATGAAAATTCTCTAATTTGTTCCAGGGTCCTCACACAACTACCAACTAAACCCTTTAAAATTGGTCAAAGTGTCCCAATTTTGTATGGAAGATGTAAGAAACACACAAAAATGAGTAAAAATAGTAAGAAAATGATTTATTAATCTCTTAAAATTAATAACAAACCTGCAAAATCTATCCGTGTTAAAACCCAGGTGGACAAAAGGAAGCTAACGGTAGGCAACAGAAAAAGAGCACATGAACACATCTAAAAAACACAAAATTAAGAATTCAAACAACATTAAAAATATAAATCAACAAAAAACAAATGTTTTATGATTTCTTTGAAATTAAATTTTTGATCCATTTTATTTCTTGCTATTGGTTCTTACCTGTTTGGACATTTTGGAAGAAAAAAAACAATTCAAAGACCATTGCCTTTGACGACTCTTAATAATGTATCTATAATGCAACAGACAAATGTCTTCAAAGTGGGCGATCGCACGACTCATGAACACTTTCAGGATGGGTTTTTGTTCTAAGACAGAAAGTTTGTTAAATTTCTCCAGCATTTCTTTGATTTTTGTTGTTGGAATGCTTGCTCCTTCCCCCTCCTCCGCCTTCTTGGTATATTCCTCCTGTATTTCCAAGTGTTCCATTAGCTCTAGTTCATTCAGCTCCTCCGTTGAGAGTCTGTTTTTATGCCCCCCGACCAACTCGTTAATGTCATCCCCGCTGACCACTTCTCATTCACACTGGTAATTTTATTGGGAGGCATGATGATAAAAGCAGAATAAACTGCTATATACACAGTTGGAAAAACTCAACATAGAAAAACACTGTCAGAACCACGTGACAATGAACGGCGATCAAAAGTACATAAGAAAGAATCTAGAAACATGGATAGTGGTTGTTGTGAGACAGCCAATGAGAGTCCAGTAGAGTGTAGTGAGATTGTAAAGTAAGAATCAATGCATCCGTGACAATTTCAAAATAAAATAATGGATATGGTAAATGTATTGACATTTGGGGTGGATTTTGTAACTTGGATCTTGTTTTTGTATCTTGAGATACTCAGTTGCATATTAAAAGCTTTCATTACCTGAAAATTTCGTACCTAGAGGCGTTCGTAAGTAGAGGTATGACTGTATTCGACAATTACCATTTAGACATACACACATGGATCCACTAGTACATATGGGACTTCAAAAATAATGGAAATGCTGAAGAAAGGTTGATGAAAAACCAAAGTAACAACAAAAAGAAAGCTGACATTTAGTAAATTTAATTTCAAACTCATTCTCTTCAAAAAAATAAATAAATAAAAATATTTTTTTAATACAATGAAGATTGGTACAGGCCCGGTGAGTGAGTGGTTAGCAAGCCAGCCTCACGGATCTGAGATCGAGGGTTCGATCCGGGTTCCAGACCTTCCTGTGTAGAGTTTGCATGTTCTCCCCGGGCTATCGTGGGTTTTCTCTGAGTACTCTCAGTACGGTTTCCTCCTACATCACAAAAACATGCAATGTATGCTGTTTGAACAATCTAAATTGCCTATAGGTAGGAGCTTGTGCATGAATAGTTGTCTGTCTCCATGTGTCCTGCAATTGGGTGGCCACCAATTCAGGGTGTTAGGATTTCACGTGGTGTGCGGAGTAGGTGGTTGGACCCAAATGCAGGAAAGCAGGCAGATACAGAAAGGGAAGTGACAAACTAACAACTAAGTCAAAGAAATTTAAACTTAGATGGAAAACATGGGGGGAACGAGGAGCGCTGGACGTGAATGTATGACAGGTACAGGACTGAACAGGGCATGGTAGAAACAGGCAGGAACACGAGACCATCCGACCAGAATTCATAAATACACAGGGTTCAAATAGAAAGACATGGGTTGACGAGACAATTAGAAACACATGGGTGACACGAGAGGCAGTAAGCAGGAGAAACACCAGTGAACTCAATGGGAAATCACAAGGACAGATCACACAGGGGGAAAAACCCAACCACCAAAACCCCAACAAAACATGAAAGAACCCATACCAAACACAGGGTGTCCCCTGCCTGGTTTTGCTAGAGGAATTATTCACTGAGTTTGTTATCTTTTAGTGGTTGTACTTTTACATTGAGATCAGAGCAGGGCGATAAAACGATAACAATAATTATCATGAAATAATTTTAAACTGTAATTACACCGCCCAACCAGCACGGACTATGGGGCATTGTTGCGAGATGAACGATAGTTCCAGACCAAGAGGATGATGAGGAAACGTGTATTTAGCATGTTAGCAATAGAGGCTAACACAGCATGAATGCAAAAGGACAATAACAGGGCCAAAAGAAGCAATTATGCAATGCAATAAAACACTGAGCCGACCCACTAAAACAGAGGGCTCCAAACCGGTCCTTGAGGGCCACTGTGGATGCAGGTTTTTGTTCCAATCGATCCAACACAAACTATTTACCCAATGAGGTTTCAGCTGAAAAAAGAAGCACCTGACTGCAATCCACTGATTGTACGTCAAGGTTACCAGATTGGTGGAAAGGTTTCCTCTTACAGGTTGGAATGAATTTCTGGAATAAATTGGGGACCACTGCACTAAAAGATCCAAGTGAATTCTCCCTGGCATTTTCTTTTCTTTTATTCACACACATCCATCCGTACATCACACTTTAGAAGGATTAGAGAATAGATAAAGCGTGATTTATGGATGGGTGGATGTTTTATAACTCCCGTCACGACAGAAAAAAAAGTGTTCCGGGGAGCACCTAGAAACTCGCTGGCGGACCAATCAGCCACATAGTGCGTTTAGGGCACATTATGTAAAAACGATTCATACATCCACTGTGCTTTCAGCTGTAACAAATAAAAGTTGAGTTTACACACTGAGAGAAGGTGAAGAAATTCAATCACTCTATCACTCGTCTATTAGGATCTGACAGCCGTTTCTGGCCACTATAAAAAATTTCAACTCTCTAGGTTGCACGGTTTGGACAAACGTAGCGAGAGAATCTTAACATACACACACACACTCACACGCCCATAAATCACGCTTTATAAGGATTATAGATAAAGATGTTTTCCCATTTTATGTAAATATTCTGAAAAGGTTACAAAAATCTAAAAGTTGTTATCTTAGGTTAAAATGGGTTAAGTTCATCAAACTTTTTATTTTATTTTTTTGTAAATGGCCATATGTGAGGTAAATTTGCAGTTGTTTTTTTAGGCTGAAAATAGTCTGCTTGCCAATGGTAATGATGTGTTCAGCTGATTATTTTATTTCATATTTCACAGCAACATTTGGTCTGAAAGCAAATTTATAAAAATAAAGATGTCTGTCAAAATTTCTGCAGGTTTTATTTACTTTTCATATGTAAGGAGAGAGTAATCTTATCTTTATTGCACAACAGAACAACAAAAACCTCTCTCGCCGCCGAATCGCTGGCCGACGCCGTGGGCATGGGCAGCCGGATCGCTGGCCGACAACGCTGACATGGGCCCCCGGATCAGCAACGGGGAGGCAGCGTGCCCACCCCGTCCTCGGCTCGCTGTACACTTATGTGGCATTTTCAGTGTCAATGTAAATCCAAACAAAGCTGGAATTGACTCAAAGTTATTCTTTCTCCACAGGATTCAAAACGCAACCCGATGGAAACATGAAAACAACTTGGCGGTGTGTTTTGCAGCTATTTATAGTTTTTGGCGCACCAATTGTTCCTCTGCCGTATTCGCTTCTTCTTCAGCGGTTCTAGCCAAACATTTCAGCGCCGTAGAAGAAACGGTGCCCCGACTTCCGCCATTTTTCGCAGCCATTTTTTTATGTCTTCCGGTTGCGAGTTTCAGCGTATGAACTTCTTTTTTATATACGTGAGAAGAATATTCAGTGATGTAGTGAGGCCACAAAAGATGAAGTCGCAAAGTGAAGAAGGATCACAGACATTTACTTCTCTCAGAAACAAAATCATTTAAAAAATTCTGACTTCAAAATAAAATTTATTTATAAACATAAATAGTACCGCTGCCTCGTGGTATAGAGATTCACTCGCCTGACTTCGGTGCGGGGTGGCGCAGGCTCGATTCCCTCTGGTGGCGGTATGATTGGGAGTGCGAATGGTCGTTTGTCTCTCTGTGTGCCCTACGGCTGACTGGTGACCAGTCTGGGGTGTAGATTGCCTTCCGCCTGAGAACAGCTGGGTTAGGCTCCAGCAACCCCCGCAACCCTTTCGAGGATGGAATGATGTATGGAAGATGAATGAATGAAAAAAGAAAATTGTACTGCAAAAGGGAAAACTAAAGACATCTGGAAAAATATTTAAAAACTGGCAGGAAATACTTCAAAGCAAAGAGAAATAAAGGAACTACAGTTCAAGGAGAAAACAATCCGTGGCCCAATGGACATAGCTACAACTTTATTATTTTATAGACTGCTAGAGAACTGACACCTAACATCCCTCGAATAGAATATCACCCACCAAAACCACTGAAGACCAATGAACCCATTCTTAACCAGCATGTAGTTTCCCAGTCACAAGTTGAAAAAGGTCTCAAAACCTCCAAAGCCAAAGATGCATTTAATATGGATGTAATATTTTTGAAATCCCACAAAGAATCTCTCATAGCTCCATTAACCACGATTGTAAACAAATCCATAATTGACAGTCTCTTCCCTGAAACCTGGAAGTGCTCAGTCATCCAGAAGATCATTGGCTGCTCTCTGCCCTCACTCGATGACATTGCCAGCCCTCGCTACCCCAGCAGACATTGTCAGGGACCCAGACCACCCTGGTCACAACCTGTTCCAGCTGCTGCCCTATGGCAGACGATACAGGTCTCACAAAGCACGGACAAATAGACTTACGTACAGTTTTTTTCCCACAGCCATTAGGACTCTGAACTTGCGTTAGCATTACACACAATCCCTTCTGTGCAATAACTTCGGGGTATGCAATAACAATGTGCAATATCTTAGCTTGTGCAATATTTTAGAATTTATCTTGCCAGGATATGACTTTTTATATTTTTATATTACTTATTTATGTTTTTTTACTGGGAAAACGCACTTTGTGGAGTAGCACCACCAATTTCGTGTACCCGGTCGTTTCGTCGAACGGACGTTTTGTCGAACGGACGTTTCGTCGAACGGACGTTTCGTCGAACGGACGTTTCGTCGAACGGACGTTTCGTCGAACGGACGTTTCGTCGAACGGACGTTTCGTCGAACGGACGTTTCGTCGAACGGACGTTTCGTCGAACGGACGTTTCGTCGACGGATTCGCCGCCGGACATTTCGTCGAACGGAGAACAGA
Organism: Stigmatopora argus; assembly: GCF_051989625.1. Classification (NCBI taxonomy): domain Eukaryota; kingdom Metazoa; phylum Chordata; class Actinopteri; order Syngnathiformes; family Syngnathidae; genus Stigmatopora; species Stigmatopora argus. Next base: position 22,141,485 of record NC_135388.1, on the reverse strand, counting down.
GAGAGAGACAGAGAGTTTACTGTCTAAAGCGATCAACCAGGTAATCTCTCGCTCTCAAAATTATAATCATGAGAGAGAGAGAGTGAGTTTGTAATTGCATTGACAATGTAAGAGCTTTAATATCTAAATATCTAATATCAAAATTATCAATAAGTTGCGTATAATCATGAGAGAGAGAGTGAGTTTGTAATTGCATTGACAATGTAAGAGCATTAATATTTAAATATCTAATATCAAAATTATCAATAAGTTGTGTATTATTGGGGTGTGTGTACATGTTACTCCTCGCCGGATTCCCTCGCTCGCCCCGCCCCCGGATTCACTCGTATGGGCGTGTGTGTACAAGTTTTTGAAACTACGGGCCACGGGCCATATACGGCCGGTTAGGCTTTTTAATCCGGCCCGCCGACGTTGTCCAAATTATAGTAAAAATCAATGAGCTCATTCATTTCCCTTTGCCCTGCAATACCGCTCATCACTCTCAATTTAAAGACTGCTTTCTTTCGTTGAATAATAATATGTTCTTAATGTTGAAAGTAAATTTGAAAATAAATTTTCACCTCCAATTGTGTCTTTTTTCTTATATTTCAATCCCCAGGTTTGATAAATTACATTGCGTGTCCAAATGCTGTCCAATTTTAGTATCCATTCTGGCCCGCAAGTCAAAAAGTTTGCCCACCCCTGGTATAGACAAACTTGCCTCTTCTATACTACAGGGTGTCTCAAAAAAATGTACTCACTTTTAGAATGACGAGAAAACCTTTATTTATGAACATAGAGCGAAATGAAATAGCTTCAAATACATGAGACAAATGTTCAAATTGATGATCATTATAAATGTACTCACTCTTTTTTTGTGTTACAGATATCCTGAATTACTGAAGCCATGGCAGGAAATCAACTTAGTTTCGAAGAGAGAAAGTTTGTCCTGAAATGCTATTGGAAGACCGAAAACGCCACTGAAGTGCAACGCCCGTTCACAAGTGAATTCGCAAAACCGCCACCCACGCGCCGGACCATTGCGCGCATCAGAGACAAATTTGAAGCAAATGGAACCGTACAGAATACCAACATGGATTGGACGAAGGGGCCCCACTGAATACCCTGCGCGTTCCCCAGACCTAACACCCATGGACTTTTTTTTGTGGGGATACTTAAAAGACTACGTTTATGGCCACAAACCAAGGACAATTGATGCATTGAAATTGGAAATTGAAAGACAATGTCGTGATATTCCTAATGACATGTTTCGCGACGTTTGCGAATCCGTTGGTGCGTGTTATCAGCGTTGTCTGGACAATAATGGTCATCACTTTGAACATTTGCGAACATGATTCTTCAATTACATTTGTCTCATGTATTCGATGCTATTTCCCTTCACTCCATGTTCATAAATAAAGGTTTTCTCGTCATTCTAAAAGTGAGTAGATTTTTTTGAGACACCCTGTATTATTTTCCCAAATTATATGACGTCCGGATGACGGCAGCCGCCGGGCGCTCCGCCAGGACTAGCGCAGGCATTGAAACCCCCTCAGCCCCGCCGAAGGCGTGGGGGAGAGCATCGGGTACCCGGAGCCTTATAGTTTAGTTCCGACCAGTGGGGCAGCCACGGGTATCCGGGGGACTAAGTTGGTCGGTGGTCGGAGTTGACCGGACAGGACGACGTTAAGAGTGGGCGGTGGCGGGAGGATTCACGGTTTTTCCGGCGGTCTCGGTGCGGACGACAGACGAAGCATAACCATGGGACACCCCCGGCTACAATCTTATATATTTACATATACAGAAATACCTCGACATACGAGTGCCCTGGCATACGAGCAATTTGAGATACGAGTAAAATTTTGAGCAAATATTTATCTTCATATACCAGACAAATTTTGATATACAGGCATACAGCGGACACGAGGGGCTGCTCATAAGAACATCATGGGTACTGTCTTTCTGGTCGCAACTCCCTCGTGTAATGTCTCTCTGGTGGTAACTCCCCTGTGTAATGTCTCTACGAGCACTGGGCGGAGCGTTGCATTTTTTCAGTGTTTTTTCCCCGTTAGTCAGTGCGAATGGCAGAGCGAGCGCTAATACGAGAGGAGTATATACTACGTCTCGTTGGCAAGTGGTCGTGCGTTATCCTATTGTGAAGACATTTGTGTGCATCATTTTTGGAATATTTTGAAGGGAAGACAAAAGCAAACAACCTTCGATAGGTTGCATCTGAAAGTCAGGGTGCAGGCGGGGTAAATAGAGCCAACCCGGAGAAGAAAGGGGATTTTTTTTTTAAATTGGAATTAAGTTTAGTGCAAGGTTAGATTAAACTTATTTTTGAATGTGTCTGCATCGTAATCCGAGTTCATTTAAATTTGTTTATGTTATGTTACGAGCGCGTTACCGTGCAAAAAGGTTTAAGAGGCCGCGTTTAGCTCACATTGAAAATAAATTTTAAGAGGGGACACAAATAGATTAAAAGGAAAATTGCATGCAAGTGTAACAAAACCGAACACACAATAACAAAATGGTTCAATACATCCACGTGAACCATTACACCCCAAATTATCACTCAATGAATGATTCTCTTACACAGATCATACTTCTGTTTTCCGTTAAGAGCAGTAACTCAACTTACAAATACTGTATAGAAAAATCTTACCTTCATTAGAACAGACTCACTGAGCTTCTCTCTGTTGACAATCTTTATAGCAACCTTCTGGTACGTGGCACAATGAACACCCAGCTTGACAAGACCTACAAAAACAGTAAATCAAATTTAGAAGAAAAAAAATCTTAAAACCAATTTGAAATATGAAATGACAACAAATACGGAGGACGCTCATGAGGCATTTTCAACGGCGATTAAAAAAATGCTGGAATAGCCTCGGCCTTCTTCCTTCTTGACGAACTTTATAAGCCACCTGCCCTTAGGGCAGGTAACCTATCTATCTTAACTGCCCGAGGTGGCAATCCACCTGCCCTAATTTATAACGTAACCCAAACACACATATTGTGAAATATTTTATGACTACCGGTACAAAGACGATATCCCAAACGGAACATGATTCATGTGCACTGGCCTGCATAAAAAAAGGTGGCGCCTTTAAGAGAAAAGAAATATTTCACACGAGCAGAAGATAGAGTTCACTTGCGCAGCAATCTGCGCAGACGATGAAAATGTGTCACAAAATGACCACGACCAGGGCAAGAAACAAAACAGATGAAGCAATTGTGAGTTTCCTCATTTATTTTACATCACATAATAAAAATGTTACCTGCTCTTTTGGGTAGCTGTCAAAACGGAATTCGCTACCGGAAAAGAGTACACTTCGCTGCCCCGGGCATTCGGGCAGTTGTTAAGGTCGAGCCATGCTTATCGTAACGCACGGTGGATTCATTTATGATGACGCGGGACGCTAAAGAGGCATTTTCAACGCCAAAATCCGAACAATGCTCGAATAGCCTCTGCGTTGTCTTTGTGTCCGCGATGCAAAAGAGGAAAAGTCCTCCTCGGCTTGCTGTTTTTTGGCGCTTCATTCTTCTTCCACAGTGAAATGACACTTCTTCTTCTGCACTGAGCACCACCCATTTCAACGCCGAAGAAGCGGTGCCCTGACTTACGCCATTTTTCACCACCATTTTTCATCTGTCATCCACTTGTGAGTTTCAGCGTGGATTTCTACATTTTTATGAACTTTTTGTTTTATACTCGAGAAAAAAAATCTGCAATGTTGTGAAGCCACAAAGTGGCAAAGGATCACAGTACTAGATACTAATTTTAAGTTGTGTTTTGGGTGGCCGGGGGAAAGATTAGTTAGGGCATCGACCCCACAGTTCAGGGATTGAGGGCTCAAACCCAGGTTCGGACCTTCCTGTGTGGCTTGCATGGTTGAGCACTCTAAATTGTCCATAGGTATTTTGTCTTTTTGTGCCCTGCGATTGGCTGGCCACCAATGACTCTCGTGAGGATAAGCGGTATGGAAAATGAATGAATGAATGATTCGCCTAAAGACGTTTCGCCGATGGACGTTTGACAGACGGACAGGTCGACGAATGGACGTTCCACCGAACGGTCATTGGGCCGAACGGCCGTTCGGCCGAATGGAGGTTCGGCCGAACGGAGGTTTCGCTGAAACGGGATTCGCGCGCTCGCCCTGTCCCCGGATCGTGTGTACATGTTTTGCAACCTTGGCCCGCGGGCCATATACGGCCCGTTATGATTTTTAATCCGGCCCGCCGAGTAGGTAAATCATATCCCTACGGTCATCGGAGGGGTTTCTCCCCAGGAACAGTGCTTCGTGGGCGGATTTTAATGACACATGCTGAGTTTCATTATCGAGCTCCATATATTTCCCGAGTTTGAGCACTTTAAAAATCGGCGGGGGTTCCCCCCCGAGCCTATCCGAGAATAGTGCACCGTGAGCGGACTGGGTTGGACGACGCCCCGCTGAATTTCTGCAGCTCCAGAAATTTTTCAAATTTGAGCCCCACACACATTGGAGGGGGTTTTCACCGAGCACAGTGCTCTGTGGGCGGACAGGGGTGACACATGCCCCGCTGGAATCCTGAGCACCATAATTTTTTTCTAAGCGTGAGCACCACACACATCGGCGGCGTTTTTTCCCGAGCGTAACCAAGGATAGTGACACATGAGCGGATTGGGTTGGCTGTTGCCCCGCTGAAATCCTGAGCTCCATAAATTTTTCTAAGTGTGAGCACCACACACATCAACTGTGTTTTCCCCAGTGCTTATCCGACATTTGATGTCGCAAATACAAATACTAGTATTTGTATTTAATCATTAAATGCTGTTTTCGGCTGGATTTGACCGAATTTGAGAGCATTTTGAGCCGTTTGGCGAATGGCTCTGTTCTTAAAATGGCCGACAAGCGACGACGTCGAGCTCCGTTGCCTCACAACGCGCATCGGAAATCTACTCTGTATACACGAAGAATATGTGAATTTCCTTTGTCTTCTTTTAAATAAAATACTAGTATAAAATACAATACTAGTATTGTATATACAAATACTAGTATTTGTATTTAATCATTAAACGCTGTTTTAAGATGGATTTTGAAAAATTTCTGGAGCTGCAGAAATTCAGCGGGGCGTCGTACAACCCAGTCCGCTCACGGTGCACTATTCTCGGATAGGCTCGTGGGGAACCCCCGCCGATTTTTAAAGTGCTCAAACTCGGGAAATATATGGAGCTCGATAATGAAACTCGGCATGTGTCATTAAAATCCGCCCACGAAGCACTGTTCCCGGGGAGAAACCCCTCCGATGACCGTAGGGATATGATTTACCTACTCGGCGGGCCGGATTAAAAATCCTAACGGGCCGTATATGGCCCGTGGGCCGAGGTTGCAAAACATGTACACACACGATCCGGGGGTGGCGGGGCGAGCGCGCAACTCCCGTTTCAGCAAAACGTCCATTCGGCGACCTGTCCGTCTGTCAAACGTCCGTCGGCAAAACTTCTTTAGGCGAATCATCCGAGTACCACTTGAAATAGATTTGGGGGGAAACGCAAAAAGTTTTTTTTGTTTCTTTTCGCTAATGTCCTTATCAAATTTAATCTAAAGACGATAGACATACAGGTTGTGTTGCATTTAGTGTCAATAATAGAATGAGAAACAACTCAAATGATTTGAGTCTTCCCGCATGTTGTGAGGTGTTTACTAGAAGTTTTTAAAGAGACATGGATCAAGGATAGAACCATTAACAAAACACCCCCCTCCCTCCACACACACGCACATATCTTAAACATCAACACATTATTTTTGCCATGATAAGCACAGTACTCGTGAATTACATTTCATTCCAACTAAAGGCAATACATGCTCATATTGTGTACAGAAACATTCACCTTGACCTACTTTCCAATATAATGAGCTACATAAATACTCCCCGATTCCATTGGGATGTTCTCATCTCTCGTCTCATTTTCTGAACCGCTTTATTCTCATTAGGGTCGCTGTATTGGTGTCCAGCTGATCGCAGGGCACAAGGAGACGGACAACCATGCAAACTCACACCCATACTAGGGGCCATTTAGAGTGTCCAATCAGCCTACCATGCATGTTTTTGGAATGTGGGAGGAAACCAGAGTATCCGGAGGAAACCCACACAGGCCCGGGGAGAACATGTAAACTCCACACAGATGGACATGACCTGGATTTGAACCCAGGACCCCAGAGCTGTGAGGCCGACGTGCTAACCACTCGCAGCACTGGGCCGCCGTCATTGGAATGTTGTCAAAAATAATTTCAGAGAAATTACAGCCCCCTGTGGGAAAAATTCAGTGAAGTGAAGTCTCTACACTCACAATCGATCTGATGAGACTAAAATTGTAAATTTTGGACTGTAAGTCTGTAAAAACACACGCAGTTGAGATTTTTATGTTTGTGACACAAATTGCCCCCAGTATGAGTGTGAGCGTGAATGGTTGTCCATATCCTTGTGGCCTGTGATTGGCTAGCCACCGATTCAGGGTGTCTCACGCCTGGTGTCTGTAGTTAGCTCTAGCACCCCCCGCGACTCTTTTGAGGATAAGCGGTTTAGAGAATGAATGAATATCTGTGACCCCAACTATTGGATATTCAGTTGATAGATGTAGGGCTTGTCTGTGTAAGAAACTGGGACATTATCGTCTACTATGCTTGTAAATTAAAGCAATAAACTGATGCATTTGAGTTTTATATACCAATATAACTGTGTATTTTGGTATTATATCCATTAGGAAAAACCCAACATACTTTTATTTTTGTCTCTTTGTGCGATTTGGAAGAAAATTAAACCTTTATCTTCTTTTTTATTATTATGCTTCTTTTTTTTCTCAAGACACAAAAGAGATTTCCCAACTCCTGCATGGGAAGATGGGAAAGTGGAGCACGGGTTCATCTGCAGTGTAAATGGAGGTTTTATGAAAAATGGGGTCTATGGGGTTTTAGAGCTATTGCCGACATAGAACAACTGTCTGAGGTGGTTGAGGTTAAGCTTGTATTGCTCTACATCCCACTTCAACTGCATTGGCTGATTTAAAACGAGAAGACCAAAGTGTGATAAGATGAGAGAAGTCACAAACAAAATCAAAACAAAAACAAATCTTCATACAAAAAAAACAGTACGAGCTACATACAGTGTATTGGTCTCCCGCTCACTTGTCTCGTCTTGTTTCCCTAAATACGGTAGGTAGGAAATCCATGTTCATGACACGCACATCATGTTTTTCTCGTGTTACAAAAAAAGACACAATAAACCATTTATACAACAAATAATACTGTAACTCCATTACAAACCCAAACCACCATTGTGATCCAGAAAATTCAGACAATAATATGCAAACTTGAAATTGGACTTTTTTTTTTACACTATTTTCTTAGTTAGGGTTCTGGCCTAACTTCGGTGTATTATCACTTAATAAGGGGAATTGCAATCATTAATAAGGGGAGCAATTGGCCGAGGTTGACAGGTATGTTTCTTGAACGAGAACATTCTCAAAGTAGAGAGAATATTTCACCCAAAGCAGCTTGCAATACTTTTGCTTGCAGAAGTGTATTTTTCACACAATTGGCTCAGCTTTATATTTGCCATTGATTAGTAGTTTACATGAAGGTTGCCTACGTTATCACATTTAAGCATGATTTAGTACATGTTTAACAACATCTTCGTACAGTACTTAGTACAGGTTAGCCGAATTCCACCAGCAGAATTCTGATGTGAAATTATCAATTATCATATTTTCACGGCTATAGGGCGCACTTGAAAGTCTAAGATTTTCTCCAAAATGGACGGGGCACCCAATAAGTCAGAGCGCTTTGAGTGTGCAGTAAATTCAGAATTCTGTAGATTTCGCTATATACTATACACATACACTTAAAAATAAGTTTTAATCTTACGTTGGCGAGCCAGCTCAGTCACACGTACACCTCTTTAATGTTTTTTTATTATTTCATGCTTAATATCGATTGTCATCATGTGCTTTTTTTTTCTCACGACCCTTCATTGCACTGTTTTTTTCACTTACTGTATTTTCTCGCATATACGCTGTATTTGTCGCTAAAAAAAAACTGGAATGAATCAAGGGTACGGCTAATACGTGCACAAATTAGACTTAACATGGACAAAACTGCAAGGTGACAAAGATGAAATGCCATAACGCGAGAAAATGCGTCCGACAAAGGCATTTATTTCAAAATTGAGAAAAGATAAACAGAAAACGCTAAACAAAATTTATTCTGACATCTATGAAAAAAATAAACCGTATCTTGCATAAATCGTGAAAAAACTCACATACTTGTGCCTGCCATTGCTCGCTCAGGATGCCGCCATCTTACCGTAGTGAAACGTGCTCTGACTGACCAGACGCCAGTAGCCTTGATACATGTGTTCGTACTTGGACCTGCCATTGCTCACTCAGGGGGCAACCATGTTACTGTAGTGAAACGTGCTCTGACTGACCAGACGCGAGTAGCCTTGATACATGTGTTCGTACTTGGACCTGCCATTGCTCGCTCAGGGGGCAACCATCTTACTGTAGTTAAACATGCTGACTGGCCAGACGCGAGTAGCCTTGGCACATGTGTTCGTAGTGTTTACCATGTCAGTACATCCCAATAGTTGTTAAGGCTAATCGAAGGTCAATCATTAAAATATCAGTCTTGATACCTGCGTAATGGTATCGCATGCTATTCAAGCACCCAGAGAAAAGTAGACCACTGCGGACCATCTGGTTGTACTGCTCATGTGACATCCTTTTTGTCTACATGCAGGCGACACCCTATAAAGAGAGTCATATTAACTTCCTTATGATATTGACCCAAATAATGTGCAATCCAGCAGACGATACAGTACAGACGCTCCCCTACTTACGAACATTCAACTTACGAACAACGGTACATACGAACATGTCTGCAAATTGCGTTTAAGTCCAAAAATGTTCGCAAGTCCAATTTTGTATTTCGCCCCTTTTTCGGAGTAGTACTTCTTTCCGCCGCTAATACCGACACCTGGCGCTGTGAGAGCTCAGCTCACCCAGCATCTACCTTCTTCTTCGTTGCAATGCGGAAGTGCGTGAATGTATCTCCAGTGTGCAAAGAACCTTTTTCATTTGTATCATTAAATATCTCATGCATCCAATATTGAATATGGTTGGTAAAAAGCTAAAGGCTTCTATTGAGGGAGTTGCAAGGAAGAGGCAAGCCATTTCATTTGAAACGAGTGGCAATAATAACGAAGCTTGATGCGCGTGAGAGTGGTGAGCGTTGCACATTCAGTACCATTTATAAACAGAAAGATCGAGCAGCAGGACCCAAATATTGAACGTTGCACAAAGTTTGCAAATCAATTGAATGATGCCATACAGTGCTACCTCATCATTTATGATGAAAAAAAGAAGAAAGCTGTGCAATCGTCATTAGGTCGCTTCTTTTGGCCAGTTTCCAATACATAAATCTCTCTCTCTACAGTACTGTACATATTCTCTCCATTTTATGTTTTTTTTCAGTACAAACCAATGCGTGTTACTTATACAAGCCTTAAACATACAAATGCACTTGTATAAACCTTCAATATACTTATATCGGCCTTAAACATAAATTATAATACAAAATATAGCACTGAATCAACTTACAAACAAATTCAACTTATGAACAATCGCTCGGAACCAATTGCGTTCGTAAGTAGGGGAGCGTCTGTATCTCAGAAATAACACATGCGATGATTTTTCTTAAGATTTTCCCTTCAAAGTGACACAATTGTACTCCCTATTAAAACCATGAATATGGAGGTGAACATTGTGAATCAGGGGGCATCTAATACGAGAGAAATTGTAAAATTCTACAATTTTTAGGCAATTTTATGGGTGCAGCTTATACACAGAAGCGGGTAATATACAAGAAAATATGGTAATTCTGTACTGATCAACGCAAAAAAGACGTAAAAAATGAAAACTGTACGGCCAGTGATCGTAGATATCTTCGCGTGAGGAGATGCGGCAAGAAAGACAGAGAGAGCAAAACTGTTCTGATAAGCAGACTCTCGCATACTCGGCAACCAGGTGGCCGCATCGAGAATTGTTTTTTAGGCTAGTATCTCTGGGCAAAAATGTCCTCTGAATTTTCCTTGTATGTTGGGAGACTCGTACAGTGAGGCAAATAAGTATTAAGTCAACCACCAATTGTGCAAGTTCTCCTACTTGAAAAGATTAGAGAGGCCTGTCATTGTCAACATGGGTAAACCGTCAACCATGAGAGACAGAATGTGGGGGGGAAAACAGAAAATCACATTGTTTGATTTTTAAAGAATTTATTTCAAAATTAGAGCGGAAAATAAGTATTTTTTCACCTACAAACAAGCAAGATTTCTGGCTGGCAAAGAGGTCTAACTTCTTCTAACAAGGTCTAACGAGGTCTCCACTCATTACCCGTATTAATAGCATCTGTTTTAACTCATTATCGGTATAAAAGACACCTGTCCACAACCTCAGTCTTTCACACTCCAAACTCCACTATGGCCAAGACCGAAGAGCTGTCAACGGACACCAGAGACAAAACTGTAGACCTGCAGCAGGCTGGGAAGACTGAACCTGCAATAGGTAAAACGCTTGGTGTGAAGAAGTCAACTGTGGGAGCAATTATTAGAAAATGGAAGACATACAAGACCACTGATAATCTCCCTTGATCTGGGGCTCCATGAAAGATCTCAGCCCGTGGTGTCAAAATGATAACAAGAACGGTGAGCAAAAATCCCAGAACCACACGAGGGGACCTAGTGAAAGACCTACAGAGAGCTAGGACCACAGTAACAAAGGCTACTATCAGTAACACAATGTGCCACCAGGGACTTAAATCCTGCACTGCCAGACGTGTCCCCCTGCTGAAGTCAGTACACATCCAGGCCCGTCTGCGGTTCGCTAGAGAGCATTTGGATGATCCAGAAGAGGACTGGGAGAATCTGTTATGGTCAGATGAAACCAAAATAGAACTTTTTGGCAGAAACACAGGTTCTCGTGTTTGGAGGAGAAATAATTCTGAATTGCATCAAAAGAACACCATACCCACTGTGAAGCACGGGGGTGGAAACATCATGCTTTGGGGCTGTTTTTCTGCAAAGAGACCAGGACGACTGATCTGTGTAAAGGAAAGAATGACTGGGGCCATGTATCGAGAGATTTTGAGTGAAAATCTCCTTCCATCAACAAGGACATTGAAGATGAGATGTGGCTGGGTCTTTCAGCATGACAATGATCCCAAACACAGCCAGGGCAACAAAGGAGTGGCTTCGTAAGAAGCATTTCAAGGTCCTGGAGTGGCCTAGCCAGTCTCCAGATCTCAACCCCATAGAAAATCTGTGGAGGGAGTTGAAAGTCCGTGTTGCCCAACGACAGCCCCAAGACATCACTGCCCTAGAGGTTGATTGGCAAGGAGGAATGGGCTAAAATACCAGCAACAGTGTGTGAAAAGCTTGTGAAGAGTTACAGAAAATGTTTTGCCTCTGTTATTGCCAACAAAGGGTACATAATAAAGTATTGAGATGAACTTTTGGTATTGACCAAATACTTAATTTCCACCATGATTTTCAAATAAATTCTTTAAAAATCAAACAATGTGAGTTTCTGCTTTTTTCACATTCTGTCTCTCATGGCTGAGGTTTACCCATGTTGACAATTACAGGTCTCTCTAATCTTTTGAAGTAGGATAACTTGCACAATTGGTGGTTGACTAAATACTTATTTGCCCCACTGTCTGTCAAGGTATTACTGTCTATAAATACAATAGCACGTACCCAGCCAGTCAAACTGTCAGTGACATCTACAGAATCTTGAATTTAGTGCATACAAAAGGTGGACTGACTGATTGGGCACCCCATCCACTTTTGGGGAAAATGTTATACTTTTAAGTGCGCCCTATGTGAGTAAATATGTGCCGCGTTGTGTTTGTACGGTTTATTATCGCTTACTATTGGGAATTGCAATCATTAGTAAGGGGAGCAATTGCCCAAGGTTTGCAGGTATGAATAATACTCAGAGTTTGAAGCAAAGTGTCCCAGAGATTGATGACAACATGGACATAGCCATGGAATTTGACAATCGACTTGACAGTTTCATGTACTTGACAAAAATATATTTGTACCTAGAGTTGGGTCATAAAATGATAATGATAATTATCGTGAAATATTTTTAGTCAACAATAATAATAAAAACCTGAAAATTTGATAATTTTAAACTGCAATTACACCACCCGACCACAACATAGAATGGGGCGCTGTTGCAACATGAACGCTAGTTCCTGGCCAACGCTCAGGAGAAGAGGATGATAAGGTATGATATGTGTTTTTGATTAGTTAGCAATAAAAGCTGACAGACCATGAATGCAACAGGACAATAACACGGCCAAAATGAGTGATTATGAGATGCAGGACAACACAGATGTAATCCATCAAAAGATCTGAGTGAATTTTCCCTGCCATTTTCTTACTTTTTTTTAAAATGCCTTGTAAATACCTGTGCAAATTGCAGCCTTATTGAAAATGTCCTTAACCCACTATCCTCATTTGAGGACAGCCTGTAATATTTTTCTTACTTGATAGAGGTGTTTCCCGATTTTATGGAAATGTTCTGAAAACATTTCAAAAATCTAAAACTTGTTATCTCGGGTTAAAATGGGTTAAATTCATCCAACTTAATTTTTTTGTAAATGGCCATATGTGAGGAAAATTTACATTTTTGTGAGGCGGAAAATAGTCTGCTTGCCAATGGTGATGATGTCTTCAGTTGATTATTTTATTTATTTCATCTTACACAGCAACCTTTGGTTTGAAGGCAAATTTATAAAAATAAAGACGCCTGTCAAAATTTCTGCTTTTATTCTGTACTTTTCATAGTGTAAGGAGGGAGTTGTCTTATATTTATTGCACAACAGAACAACAACAAAATCATCATATTCCATGTTATTTTCTTTAAGAAAAGGTAAGAGTTACTTTTCCTATTTGAATAAGGAGGAAAGATGTGATAGTTATTGTAATAATTATCGATATCGGCTGATATTTTTTTCGTGATAACATTTTTTGTCATATCGCCAAGCTCTATTTGTACCAAAAAAGAAACGATCCCAATTCCCATCAACATCTGCCTTGTGTGCCGAAAACCTCTCACAAAAGCTCCTCTTGAAAAGCTCCCCCACGGCGCCTCCCGAAGATTCCATCGATGATCGAATGCCTCTCGAATCAGATTAAAAAAACTAATAACCTGTTTTTTTAATTTAAATAAAGCGGAGAGGAATTATTTTCACTGCGAGTACAGTACTTAAAGTATTTACAATTTTTTTAGTATATAGATTATATTTAGATATTAAAACATTACAGTCGTTTCATATGCTTATAGTTGTAATATTGAATCAAAACACTTCTTGATAATTGAACTTGTGTACCGTATTTTCACGACTATAAGGCGCACTTATAGTCTTAAATTTTCTCCAAAATAGACAGGGCGCCTTATAATCCAGTGCGCTTTATAAATGGACCAATACTAAAAATGTTATCACGATTAAATAAAATAAATCAGCCGATAGGGTATACCATCCTCTACAGCTCTCACAACTACGGCAAGCAGCCCCCGACTATTTTTCCCGTAGAAAAAGTACTGTGCAGTGACTGCTGGGATATATAGTTCTTTTGTCAATACACCCGGTATGATGGTGAACACACTAATTTGGTGTTAGCCGTCATTCCGGCTGGATTTACAAAAGAAATCCTGCCGCTAGATGTTGGCGTCAACAGAGCATTCAAAGCTAGACTACGAACTATATATATATATATATATATATATATATATATATATATATATATATATATATATATATATGTATATGTATATATATGTATATATATATATATATATATATATATATATATATATATATATATATATATATGTATATAATATATGGATGAATAGCAAACTGCAACAGCCCTGGCAACTTCGGCAAGCAGCCCCAGACTCTATTTCTGGTGCGCCAGTGAATGCTGAGACATAAAACGGCGTTGCATTTCGCTTGATCGAGCACATTAATTCTATTTTTGTCGTCATTCCCAGTGGAAGTTTCAACTGTGGTCCGAGGTTTCAGGAAGGCAGAAATTACTGACTCGATTAATGACGACTTTGGTGAGATGCCCACCTGTTCAACATGAGTTATTATGCTATTGCTGTGTCACGAAAATACTAATACTTTAACCTCGGAGAAAATTTAAAAAAAACTGTTGTTTATTCACGTTGGGAGTGAATGGAGTTGTCAGAAAGCTGATTTGTAATCTATTAATAAAATTTGGTTGAACGATCTGACTGTTTTGTTGACATTCCCTTTAGCGCAGCACCATCTAGTGGGTGCGCCTTAAAATGCGATGCGTCTTTTGTGTGTGTCAAATACAGAAATAGCACTCGTTACTGACACTGCGGCTTAAAATGTGATGCGCCATATAGTCGTGAAAATACGGTACTTTTATTTTTGTATAGGCACGAAAAAATGTATCATATTTATTCGAATATTACGCGCACCCATAATTTGTGACTAAAAATTGGTATAGGTTTTTTCACTTTTTCTCAGCTCACTCCAATGATTGCACCGGTACTCGTAACTGGGAAATGCTGAACACATGTCACCATGACAAAACATTTATTCACAATATATGGTACGGAAAACTAGTAAAACAAACTACCAGTCTGATCAGAATTCACAAACTATAATTTAAAAAAGAATTTAAAAGTCTAATACGTCATAATATTTAAACATTTTCAAAGTCTGATTCATCATTATCAGATTCACCAAACAATTGATTCCATTTTTCTTGAGTTATTTTTTCTAAGTGTGAGCAACAGAACGGGCTCTCGCGCCCCATCTGGCGGACAAAGACAGGTTTTACGTCTCCCTTTATAACGGCCGGCCAAGGGGACTTTTTCACCGGCAGAGGGCAGGTTTTCACTGGGATTTAGTCACAAAAGCGAAGACCTTGAGTATAACGCGCACCCATAATTTGTGACTAAAAATTGGTATAGGTTTTTTCACTTTTTCTCAGCTCACTCCAATGATTGCACCGGTACTCGAAACTGGGAAATGCTGAACACATGTCACCATGACAAAACATTTATTCACAATATATGGTACGGAAAACTAGTAAAACAAACTACCAGTCTGATCAGAATTCACAAACTATAATTTAAAAAAGAATTTAAATGTCTAATACGTCATAATATTTAAACATTTTCAAAGTCTGATTCATCATTATCAGATTCACCAAACAATTGATTCCATTTTTCTTGAGTTTTTTTTTCTAAGTGTGAGCAACAGAACGGGCTCTCGCGCCCCATCTGGCGGACAAAGACAGGTTTTACGTCTCCCTTTATAACGGCTGCCAAGGGGACTTTTTCACCGGCAGAGGGCAGGTTTTCACTGGGATTTGGTCACAAAAGCGAAGACCTTGTGTATAACGCGCACCCGAACTTTGCTTCAGTTTTTTGGTACAAAATTTTGCGCATTATACTTGAATAAACACTGTAATATGGTAGTAATAATACGGGTGATCCAACTTCGCGTTTTTTATTATTATCGCGGCCATGTCTGGTCTACAATTTCCGCGATATTTGAGGGATTACTGTAGTTACTGTTTTCTTTAGGAATGAACATTTTTTGCATTTGAATGGGTGGTTTATTGGAATCTACTGCCACAATAGTTGTTAATTTGTTTTTTTTAAAGATAATAATATTGCATATATAGGCATAAATTTAGAAGTTAATATATCGCACACTAAAATTTGTCACCATAGGCCTATGTGAGTCAATAATTTTTGAGAACTCTTTAAAAAGATTATATCAATTAATTAACATGCAAAAATCTGTGATAGTGAAGCTTTAACGAAAAAAACAACCCTTGTAATTCCTAGTACTCTTTAACCCCATCTGTCATACTGGCACCATAGATGGTGATCTTGGGGGTTTGATGTCCAAAGGAGAGCTGAAAAAACAAAGACATTAAAGTAGCTATCTATCTCTATTTGTTAGCCCTCTGGTTGACTAACAATATGTGGAGTGTATCCTGGCATTTAACCGTAATCTGGCAGAGATTGGCTTCGGGTTAGAGGTTAGATTTCAAATGTCTACAAACCACCATCAATGTATTAGTTAATAAACAAAAAGTAGAAATTCAGTTATGTTATATAACAGATAAAAGTGCATGCGCACTCATCGCATTTGAATGTTGCAAATTCTACATTTTACAGTCATGTGATGTATTGCATGTGTCAAACAATTGGGCATTGAGACTTTCACGAGGTCCAGTTAAGTGTTTTGGTGAGTACAAAAATTAAAATGGGCACAAATTAATCAACACACTTCTTCCATGCTCAAAGACCCATACTGTGTGACCGATAGGACTCTTGCCAAGAGGCCCAACCTCCCATCAAGGATTAACAATAGACAACAAAGAGCTGTCTTTTTTGGCCTAAGCTGAGGATGAATTGAATGCAGACAGCAGCTGGCACACAGAGAGTCCAAGGACAGATGGATAGCAATCAAATAAAATCAGTTTTTCAAGACAGACCATCCTGCAGGAAATCTTTTCTAATTGAAGAGGTAAAAAAAAGTAAGAAACATATTTGTGAGCCAATATACTAGGTGAGATATGAGGTCTTAATAATATAGGCAAAAACATATAAAATCTATCTCCCCTTACCCCCAGAATCATTTTCATTTAATGCTCTAAAAAGGTGTGTATGGTTTAGGAAATAACAAAATGCTGCCCATCACAGAGCCCAAAGTAGGCCTCTGACTTCAGTTTGGGATCCTCATGACATCCGCTCTCTATCATTCAGACGAGCTAATTATGGAAAGGGAGGAAGCGCAATGAAAGGAAAGGAAAGCATTTACATATTTTTGCTTATTTTATTTCAAATTTTCATTCATGCATTCATTGATTTTCTGAACCGCTTTATCCTCACATGGGTTGCGGGGGGTGCTGGAGCCTATCCCAGCTGATTCCGGGCCAAGGCGGGGGACACCCTGAATCGGTGGCCAGCCGATCGCAGGGCACAAGGAGACGGACAACAATACAAACTCACACCCATACCTAGGGGCAATTTAGTGTCCAACCAGCCTACCACGCATGTTTTTGGAATGTGGGAGGAAACCAGAGTACCTGAAGAAAACCCACGCAGGCTTGGGGAGAACATGCAAATTCCACACAGGTTGACTGACCTGGATTCGAACCCGGGACCTCAGAACTGTGAGGCCGACACGCTAACCACTAAACCGCCGAGCCGCCCTTTTGTTTATTTTTTTTATTTATCTATTCTTTTGAGTGTGACACCTGTTTTTAACAATTTTGCTTGCGCAATCCAAAACTGATGTCAGTGCTGCTCAATAATTTTTTTTTCTCTGTAGCTCATGACTCATTGCTATGTTGTTGCTACATAGACACAAACTAATCTCATCTCACCTCATTTTCTGAACCCCTTTATCCTCAATAGGGTCGCAGAGGGTGCTGGAGCCTATCCCAGCTGACTTCGGGCCAGAGGCAGGGGAAACCCTGAATTAGTGGCCAGCCAATCGCAGGGCACAAGAAGACAAACAACCATACTCATACCTAGGGGCAATGTAGAGTTTCCAATCAGCCTACCGTGAATGTCTTTGGAATGTGGGAGGAAACCGGAGTACCCAAAGAAAACCCACGCAGGCCTGGGGAGAACATGCAAACTCCACACAGGTGGACCTGGAATTAAGGCTGACGCGCCTACCACTCAGCTGCCGGGCCGCCCCATTGAACAAACATTACACATTATTCTTTATATATGAGTGAATCAAGTAAAATTGTACAGTGGTACCTCGTCATACGACCGCTCATCATACAAAATGCTCGTCTTACGGGGGAAATTTCGATCGAATAATTCGCCCGTTATGCAGTCAAAATTTCGTGATGCGACCAAGCCAGGTCTTTTTTGCATATCTTTCGTGTATAACAATATTTACGAGCACGGAACGATTAATTCAGACGAGTTCCTCCTAAGACCAGGAAACGCACAACGCGCATGCAAAAAGAGGGCTTTCTGGGTAATGAAGTATACTCCTGCACACAACACCCATAGGCAATGGCAACCTTTCTCAGAATAAAACTTCATTACCCACAATCAATATGTGGGAAGCTCAGCTATGTAATTTCCTGTTATTCTTTCTTAGGAAAGGTCCCGCGATCGTTCCTTAAAGACTATTTCTCGTTGGCAAGTGGTCGTGCGTTATCCTATTGTGAGGACATTTGTGTGCATCATTTTGGGAATATTTTGAAGGCAATACAACAGCAAACAGTACATCGATAGCGAACGTGAGGCATGGCAAACCGCCAACCCGAAAAACGAAGGTAACAAAAGATTACAACAAAATTAGAATTCAGTTTTGTGTAAAGTTACATTAAACGTATGCTTGAGTGTCTGTATATATTAATCCAAGTTAATTTAAATTTGTTTGTTCCGTTTTCGAGTGCGTTGTCGTGGAAAAACAAAGAACCCCCCCCCCCCACGACCCCAAACGTCTCTGTCTCCCGTCGGCGAAATCTGCCCAATTTTAGTTAAATTAAACACATTTTACATTTTATTACTATTAAACCACTAGTTATGTGTTACTTTGTTAATAGATGGCGAATTAGAAGAAATAAAACATTTTTTCCAATCCAATATCCTGTTTTTGGTGTTTTTTCAGAGGGCTGGAACGAATTAATTTGTTTTCCATTCATTTCAATGGAAAACGTCCGCTCGAGTTACGAGAATCTCGTCATACGAGCTCAGTTCCGGAACGGATTAAGCTCGTATCTCGAGGTACCACTGTACTTGTATATTAAATCCAGAAGAAAATGGGGATCATTGAGTTCATAACCTTGATAATATAGACAAAATCTATAATCTTGGATTTAGAACCTAAAAGTTAATTAAAAACAATCTCATCTCATCTCATCTTATTTACTGAACCGCTCTATCCTCATTAGGGTTGCGGGGGGTGCTGGAGCCAATCCCACCTGTCTTGGAATGTGGCAGGAAACCGGTGTACCCGGAGGAAACCCACGCAGGCCTCGGGAGAACATGCAAACTCTACACAGATGGCCATTTTCTCGATTTGAACCCAGGACCCCAGAGCTGTGAGGCCGACGCACTAACCACTCACACTACATGTGTTAAATGAGTGCTCTTATTTCTCCCAGAGAGAATGAAGGTTCATTGGACGCCTCTGACAGTCGATGGCAGCAGCCGATGTGTTAAATGAGTGCTCTTATTGATATTTTTATATTAGATATTTAGATCGTTTCAACAGTATTTAGATCGTTTCAACAGCATTTAGATCGTTTCAACAGTATTTAGATCGTTTCAACAGCATTTAGATCGTTTCAACAGTATATTTAGAGTCTAAATACTGTTGAAACGATCTAAATACTGTCTAACTAAAAGTATACTAATACTTTTATTTGTTTGATAAAAATGACCATCTAATCTAAAGTATTTCAACATTGCAAGTTCTCCCAGAGAGAATGAAGGTTCATTGGACTGCTTCAATAAAAACACCATCTGCTATTTAATAAATTGAAAGTAGATGGCAGCAGCCGATCAGGCGACCAAAAGACCGGCGACAAAAAAGACCGGCGACAAAAAAGACCGGCGACCCAAAAGACGACGACCAAACTTCCGGGCGACCTAAAGACCGTGACCAAGAGACCGGTGACCAAAAGACCGGCGACCAATCGACCGTGTACCCAAATTTTGATATACGAGCAGACAGCGGATGCGAGAGGCTGCTCATAAGAACATCATGGGCACTGTCTCTGTGGTCGCAACTCCCTCGTGTAATGTCTCTGTGGTCGCAACTCCCTTGTGTAATGCCTCTGCGAGCACTTGGCGGAGCGTTGCATTTTTTTCTGTGTTTTTCCCCCCGTTAGTCAGTACGAATGGCGTATATACTATTTCTCGTTGGCAAGTGGTTGTGCGTTATCCTATTGTGAGGACATTTGTGTGCATCATTTTGGGAATATTTTGAAGGGAATACAAAATCAAACAACCCTCGATATTGACTGAAAGTCAGTGTGGAGGCGGGGCAAATAGAGCCAACCCGGGAGAAGAAAGGTATCAAAATGTCAAACAAAATTATAATTGAGTTTAGTGTTAGGTTAGATTAACCTTTTTTTGAGTGTGTCTGCATCGTAATCCAAGTTCATTTAAATTTGTTTATGTTATGTTACGAGCGTGTTGCCGTGCAAAAAGTCCCCCCTCTCTCTCTCGCCCTTCGAAATCCGTATAATTTTAGTAATATTAAACCACTAGTTATTTGTTACTTTGTTAATAGATGGCGATTTAGAACAAATAAAAATGTTTTTCCAATCCAATATCCTGTTTTGGGTGTTTTTTCAGAGGGTTCGAACGAATTAATTTGTTTTTAGTTCATTTCTATGGGAAACGTTCGTTTGAGTTACGAGAAAATCCACATACGAGCTCAGTCACGGAATGCATTAAGCTTGTATCTCGAGGTACCACTGTATATATATATATATATATATATATATGTGTGTGTGTGTATATATATATGTGTGTATATATATATATATGTACAGTGTTACCTCGACCTATGATCAGCTTTACCTACGACATGCTTGAGGTACGATGAAAATTTTGATCGCCCGCGATACGATCAAAATTTCGAGATGCGACCAAGCCAGGTGGCCATGACATGAGAGGCTGTTTATCATTGTAGCGCACTGTCTTTTTTGCCGCATATCTTTCGTGTATAACAGATATCTACGAGCACTGAACGATTAATTCAGACTCGTTTTTCCTGCGCATCGACCAGGAAACGCGCATGCGCGGGCAAAAAGAGGGCTTTCTGGGTAATGAAGTATACTCGTGCACACAACACCGATAGCCAATGTGTTGGAATTATTTTATATAAGTTATCCTGATTCTGGTATGACTGTTGAAATGTTAGTTAATAGAATGAGAGTGTCTTGGGCCCTGGAAAGTTTTCACCTTATTCAACAAAGAGGAACTACCCAGGGGGGCCGACGCCTGTCTGTTTGAGCTATTGTGTGAGGGTTGCAGGGTATCAGGAGGGTGACTGTAAAGATGTTATCTCGAAGGGGCATATGGTCATGATCAAAGAACCTTTTGTAACTGGGAGAGATCTCTCTCTCCTGTGATCAGCTTGAAACTTCTTGTAACTTGGACACTCCCAAAACACAATAAGAGACTTGGCGAGGGAAGATTTTCTTCAGAGTGCTTTTGGAGGACTGTCACGAGGGACAGTCCCTGAACCTCTCATTTTTTAAATAAAGTTAACTCAAATTCTCTGTGATTTCCTTCTTTTCAGGTTGGTGAAACAAATGTCTGGTGTTTGAACCTAACATTTAATTGGTCCTTCGAGCCGGATCCCAAGATATCTAAGGATCCCAGCGGGTGAGCAAGATCCAGAAAAGTCTGTGGCCACAGCATAAAGATCCTTTTCCAGGACTGTTTCTTCCTTACGGGCTGGGGTCCAAAGGTTGAAGGGATACCGAGGACGCAGAGAATCGTGAGTAAATTTTATTTAAAAAAGGAATGAATGAGAAAAAAGGAATGAATGAAGGCGTAACAGACCCCTTTAGTTGGAAAAGACTAATTAAACTCTGTAAAATTAAATCCGTAGGCGTAACAGACCCCCTTAGTTGAGAAAGACTAATTAAACTCTGTAAAGGATAGCGGAGTCCTGATTAAAGAAATGAAAACCCTGACAATCCTAGGCCCTATCAGGTAAAAAAATTCAAACAACAAAATTCCACATGCGTACAGAGGTCAAATTCAAACAACAAACTTTCGCAGGCGGACAGACACCCTTAGTTGGAAAAGACTAATTAAATTCTGTAAAGGAAAGCGAAGTCCAGGATGTATTGAATAGGAAAAATCTGTGACGGATAGTGGAGTTCTGGGTGTATTGAATGAAAAGTGAAAAAAAAGATAGAGTCCTGGTTAAAGAGAAAAGAACCGAACTAAAAAGGAGTGAAAGTGTAAAAGTGAGAAAGATATTGTTATACAGTGACTGAAAGAGCTCGATATAAAGAAAAAAAAATAGAATAAAACTATAAACGCATGCAAGTAATCTTCATATGAATAGATAAATAAGATATAAGTACGCTGTGACGCGTTCATAAATCTCGATTGTAGCGCAATATAAGACTAGAAACGACTAAGAAATATACTTAGGCGGATAAATAAGATAAGATTTATATATATATATATATATATATTAGGCCTGTTAAAAAACAGTGGTCCCTCTTCAGCTCTCCTCGTGCGAGGCTCCACACGTAAGCGGGGAGCACGACGACGAGGGGGGGGAAAGGGGGCCTGCTGGTCGTGCGGCAAAGAGGGCCACATAGCCAGGGAATGCGGGGGCAACCCTCCCCGCGCACAGCGACGACATGATAGCGCACGACTAAAACAGGAGGTAGCAAAACAAATGGTTAACAAAAGTAAGGGGATAGATAGATAAAAAAGGTGGTGAAGCCCCCCCTTCACAGATGCGGACACCCCCCCCCAGCTAAGCACACTCTTTGCAAACAAAAGGAGAGGGGGGGGGCTTCGCCCATACAGTTTACTGCTCCCTTCACACCAAAAACAAAGGGCAGGAAAGACTACCACAAGAGAGACAGAGATAGTTGATAGTGTTATGATATATTAGTGGAAAAATTATGGGTCTTTTATTAAACACTAAAAATTATATTAGGAAATGCCTAGTGAAAGGTTATTTTCCCTAAATTGTAATTGAGGTAATAGTGAGCACAGAAAATGGCTCTTATTTTAAATAAAACTGCCTTCTTAGAGCGGATAGGAATTCAGCCAGAGCTTTAACTATTGGGTTTTAGAAATATGAGAGTGATTTGCGATTTAGACTTAAGTATTAAGAATCATCCAAATTATTAATGATATCAAACATGAAAACAATGCAGAAATGGCATTTATCCAAATTATTAGGTAAATTTAGATAAAATAATTAATTTAGGATAGGCATGATTTCCCTAGGACGGAAGAGGCATGAAATGTTTTTCGGTGCACAGAAAGACATTTCTTGTTTTGCCCATCAGCAGGTGGAAGTATGCGTTAGCGTGGTTCATATTAATGACGATTAGAATATTAATCGCATTAGCATCAAACAGTTGATGTCAACCAAACAACATTAACCTATTTCTTTTGAGAATGATTAGGCTGATAGCACAGCAAAAAGGTGGTTAGCTGCCAAGAAGCCCCAGACTGGGGATGGCTCTTCACCAGTGATGAAAAAATTGCAGACCACTGATTTTTGAAAATGAGTGTAAATGAATGGTTTGTTTGTCTTTTTGTGTTTCTAATTGGCCGACCATCAAGATATAATCAATCAGATATCAAGGTGGAAAATGATTTAGAAATTTGAAATCAATTTTTGATGAAAATTATGGAAAATTGTTTAGTCAAATGAAATTTTAATGGTAAAAGCAGCAGTACTCCAAACGTGAAATTTGAAGTGGAGAAACAAATCTGCTATGCAAAATTTAGGAGCACTGAAAAAAAAAAAAAAAAAACAGTGTTTGATACCAAATTCCAAAGTACTATTGATTTATTGTGATAATGGCATCCAAATTGTGTTGGCGTGTGCTCCATCTTTGGCGACCAATGCTGCATGTTCATCCCTAACAACACAGCAGCTGACGGGAGTTTAACCAAGGCCCTGGAGGGCCTTCGATCCCTCAACAGCAAGATGAAAGAACATTCTGGAATCGACACCTCAATGTGGGGCGAATTTGGTAGCATGTTTGGCAGATACAAACAGTTGGTTGTATCAGTTTTAATGTCAATCGCTGTTTATGCTGCCATTCTCACAACTTGTGGATGTTGTTGCATTCCCCTTATTCGTACGTTATGTCAAAGATTAATAACAAATGCCATAGAACCAGTCAAATCCGAAATGTATGCCTTATTGACATCTGGAGGCGAACCACGGGATGACGACGACGCCGACGCATCTGGGGATGAGGAGGAAATGCAGTTCACTGGACTGCCTGACATGTTCCCAGATGCTAAAGACTATGGCATTGACTTTTGAGTGTAACGTTTTTCTGTTATTTTTGTGATCCTGTAATGTGAAAATCTGAAAAGAAGAGGTTATGGATGATGATATTTTATAGCAGAATCCGGATAAACAGGAGGGTTATGTTGGAATTATTTTATATAAGTTATCCTGATTCTGGTATGACTGTTGAAATGTTAGTTAATAGAATGAGAGTGTCTTGGGCCCTGGAAAGTTTTCACCTTATTCAACAAAGAGGAACTACCCAGGGGGGCCGACGCCTGTCTGTTTGAGCTATTGTGTGAGGGTTGCAGGGTATCAGGAGGGTGACTGTAAAGATGTTATCTCGAAGGGGCATATGGTCATGATCAAAGAACCTTTTGTAACTGGGAGAGATCTCTCTCTCCTGTGATCAGCTTGAAACTTCTTGTAACTTGGACACTCCCAAAACACAATAAGAGACTTGGCGAGGGAAGATTTTCTTCAGAGTGCTTTTGGAGGACTGTCACGAGGGACAGTCCCTGAACCTCTCATTTTTTAAATAAAGTTAACTCAAATTCTCTGTGATTTCCTTCTTTTCAGGTTGGTGAGACAAATGTCTGGTGTTTGAACCTAACACAATGACAACCCTTTCTCAGAATAAAACTTCATTACCCACAATCAATATGTGGGTAGGCTGTTGCATTTGCTGTTTTCCCCCTTAGCATGTTAGCTCCCGTTGGCGGAGCGATCGCTAATTCAAGACTACTTCTCGTTGGCAAGTGGTCGTGTGTTATCCTATTGTGAGGACATCTGTGTGCATCATTTTCTGAATATTTTGAATATACAACAGAAAACAGCCCATCGCTAGCTAAGGTAAAAAAGGTGAAAAAATTAACCTAAAATGGTACTTGCATTTTTTGCTATATAAAGGAAAGACATGAATACATTTAACAGCATTTATTTTTCCACAAAAAGGGCCTTCCAAGATAGGTTTCTGTTGTGCCTTCATCCATTTTCAGATGGACAATGAATCTTTCTGCCCTTGGGTGGAATTCTGTCATCGGGAAGCTCACACTCAAGTACCAGCTCTCCTTCATTCCACCTTCTGATGACTGACGCTCTGTGGCTTTTTCTTTTCGGCCGCGACAGAGGCAGAGACTCAAAAATAATATGGAGTGGAGGCGTGGCAAACAACTAACCCGGCCAGAACGAAGGTAAAAATAAATTTAAAAAAAATTGAACTCAGTTTTGTGTAAAGTTACATTAAACGTATGTTTGAGTGTTGTATATATTAATCCAAGTTAATTTAAATTTGTTTGTTCCGTTAAGAGTGCGTTGTCGTGGAAAGTCCCCCCGAACATAGATAGACAGGGGCGTCTTATAATGCAGAGCGCCCTGTGTGAGCTCTGAGCTCCGGAGCCTGACTGAGTACTTCTTGCCGACACGCTTCTTATATAGAGAGAAGGCGGACGTGGGTGGAGTCAGACGCTACAGGCAGACATTGGTGGGGAAAGGCTTGCAGAGGGGGTGTGTGGGAGAAGACGCTAAAGCCACGCCCCTACAAGGTTCCTATATATACTAGTGTGGGCATGCATGTGCTCAATTGCAAAACGAAGAATGAATAATACTACAAAGAGGCACGCTTACGAAGCTCAGTTGAAGCTTCAAACCATTGATTATGCAGTGGAGCATGGGAACAGAGCAGCGGCGAGGGAATTCAACATAAATGAATCTATGGTTCGCAAATGGAGAAAGCAGGAGAAGAAGCTTCGCCAAGTCAATAAGAGGAAGCTGAGTTTCCATGGGAACAAGGCAAGGTGGCCCGGCTTGGAAGATCAACTGGAGCGGTGGATTCTTGGTCTAAGAGCAGCTGGGAGAAACGTCTCCACAGTCACCATTCGACTGAGGGCAAAAGCGCTCGCGGAGAATTGAAAATTGAACATTTCCAAGGAGGACCGTCGTGGTGCTTTCGTTTTATGAAACGGCACCATCTGGCGATTAGAGTGAGGACAACCGTGGCGCAGCAACTTCCGGCGGAATACATTGACAAGCTAGCCATTTTCCGCTCCTACTGCACCAAGATGATTGCCGACAAACTTATACAGCCAAACCACATAACGAACATGGACGAGGTACCGCTGACTTTTGACATCCCGATGAACCACACTGTCGAGAAGAAGGGGACCAGCACGGTGGCGATACGAACAACGGGGCACGACAAGTTTTACTGTCGTTCTCGCTTGCCATGCTAACGGGCAGAAGCTACCACCAATGGTGATCTTTAAGCGAAAGACACTCCAAAAGAAAAGTTTCCAGCCGGCGTCATCGTGAAGGCGAATCCAAAGGGCTGGATGGACGAGGAGAAAATGAGAGAATGGCTACGTGACGTGTATGTCAAGCGACCGGATGGATTTTTTCACGGCTCGCCATCACTTTTGATTTGCGACTCCATGCGTGCTCATCTCACATCAACGGTGAAAAACCAAGTCATGAAAATGAACTCGGAGCTTGCCGTCATTCCCGGAGGCTTGACCAAAGAACTACCCAAAAACCTTACAAACACCGTACGAGTCGTACGGTGTTTGTAAGGTTTTTTTGGGGTTTGTAAGGGGAAGCAATAATCATTTATAAGGGCAGTTATCGGCAGAGGTTGACAGGTATGACTTAGATGGATTTGTGGGTGATGATGACGTGAGTAAGTTGTAAAATGTCTAAATAAAGTACAACCGAACTCAGTTTTGCTTCCGTTGCCTTTTTAAAAACGTGTTTTTAGCGTGTGGGTGTAGCGTGCAAGAACTATATATCCCAGCAGTCACTGCGCACCGGAACCCAGAAATAGGCTGCTTCCGGTAGCCAACGGCTATTGCGTTTCGATGTTCATCCATATATAATATATATGCGTCTAAAAAAAACAGTGCGTCCTTTGTGTGTTTAAAATACAGAAATAGCACTCGTTACTGACACTGCGGCTAAAAATACGATGCGCCATATAGTCGTGAAAATACGGTATATATCCCAGGAGTCACTGCGCACCTGAAACCGGAAATAGAGTCTTGGGCTGCTTCCCGTAGCCAGCGCTATTGCGGTTCGATATTCATCCATATATAATATATATATGCCATGCCTGGCTGCGTCTAAAAAACGGTGCGTCCTTTGTGTTTAAAATACAGAAATAGCACTCGTTACTGACACTGCGGCTGAAAATACGATGCGCCGTATAGTCGTGAAAATACGGTCTATTACATGGGAAAATTAATTTGAGATACGAGTACCGTATTTTCACACCTATAAAACGCACCGTGTGATAGGGCGCAGTCTCATTTGCGGGTATATTTTCTGTTTTTTGTCAATGCATAGGACGCTTCGTTTGAAAAAGCGCTAGCATGACACAAGGCAAGAGTATATTATCCTAGCCGCTATTGTACCTATGTTATGCTACCCCCTAGTGTATGTTATGCTATCCGCAAGCATATGTTATGCTAGCTGCTAGCATGTTTTTTTGTAAAGACAGCACGAGCAAAACTAAGTTTGATAATGCTTTATTGAGGTAAAAGGTACACTCTGATATAAAGAGTTGGGCATTTTTCTGTCAGTCAGAGTTGTGTATTCCAGGAACTTGATTCCAGCTTTGGCGAAAGCTCGAACAACAGTGCTGGCCGACACTTGAGCCCAGTCATCCACAATCCATTGTAACTTGCGACATGCATCACTAATAGCCTTTGATTCTCCTCTGTGTTATATCGCCATCGACAATTCATTCGAAATCGTCACGTAACTCGTGCGACGCTGCCTGCCCGAACTACTTTGTTGGCCATCCATTAGCAAGGCTGTTAAATTGTGTTCTATTCATGGCTTCAGTCCATTTTCCAAGTGTTCACACCCGCATTGTGTTGTCATTCACATCAGGCATTTCCTCTGTATAGCTCTAATATGCTGTTTCTTTGAGTATTGAGAGTGTTTTTGAGGGTTAAAGGTGCTGCAAGCACACGGAAGTCAAATGCCACTCCCCTGGGAAGTGTTGAACGGATTTACCGTAATGCTTGGAATGTGCGGGGAGGCTATTTTTAGGGTGAACGTCCGCTGGGTTGATCAATAAGTAGTGTGCCGGCAAGAAATAACTCAAGCGGTCAGGGCCATACTAAAATTTAATTTAGTGCACAGACGAGGCCCACTGACCGATTTGGGTGCATCAACCATTTTAGAGAAAATTTTAGACTTTTAAGTGCCCCCTATAGGTGTAAAAATACGGTAAATTGACATACAAGCTCAGTCCAGAACGATTTAAGCTCGTATCTCAAGGTATTTGTTAGGGTTATTAGTCTTACATTATTATATATTTGCTTGCAATGAAGAACCCTTTGCTTCACTTAGGATTATTAGTCTTACATTATTATATATTTGCTTGCAATGAAGAACGCTTTGCTTCAGTTAGGATTATTAGTCTTACATTATTATATATTTGCAATGAAGAACGCTTTGCTTCACTTAGGATTATTAGTCTTACATCATTATATATTTGCTTGCAATGAAGAAGAATGTTTTGGGAACCGTCGACCTCTCACACTGTCGTTCACACCGCTCCCTTGGGAAGAGCCGGAGGACTCTCAATTGTTTTGACTTCTCACAGGGTGGTTCATACCGCTTCCTTGGGAAGATCCAGAGGACTCTCAATTGTTTTGACTTCTGTGATGCCTGTTGTAAAATCTTATGTAATAAACAAGCAAGAGAGGCGTCGAACACCAGAATGAATCTTGGACGAGGACGCGTCAGGTTCGATTTCTCTCTTGCAAGAACACTACAGAGGAGTCTGATGTCTCCCTTATTTGTGCGTGCATCTGGGAATGCCTATTGGTGAACCTATCATTTTGGTCCTTTGAGCCTGGGGGTCAACATACCGAAGGAGTCCGGGCGCTTGGTCGACATCTGGGAAAGACCGTGGCCACGGCGTCTAAAAACCCTTTGCGGGCAGGATTTTCGGCGGAGCGCCTGGATTCACGACGGTTGAAGACTCATCCTGCTAATGGGGACATCTGAGGACATCTCTGGTGAGCCCACGTGAATGTTTGCATTTGTTGACGGTTGCCGAATGCGGGGAAAGAGTATTGCATGTGAAGGTCAATTTTGAGAAGTGGACTCGGCGACTATAAAACCCTGTGAATACTAGTCCCTAACAGGTAAGAGACAGAGCATGAGTCTATAAAACTTAGGGCATCGGTGTCCTGTACTGTGGTCCGGTACTTAAACTCCGAAAGTATACCAAGAGCGGGAGGGTATACTTGTGTGTTGCGTGTGTAGTGATAACCTAAGGAAAACAAAAGAAGCAGAAAAGAAAAAGAAAACTACTACCTAATTGCGCACCAACCAACTTCGAAATGGGGAGCTCGAATAATAAGGCGGCTAGTGAAGACGATCCAAAACAGCGTCTGCCGTGTAAAGATTGTTAATTTGTTGAAAATCAAAATGCTACAAGGGTTAAACACCTAAACTTATGGATAAACAAATATGGGTTTGCTGGCCAGCTTAATATATGCATAAAATATTAGACCTGCAGGATAAAATACGCACTAAGCGTAGAGGTAATCTATATAAAATGGAGGAGGATGGATATGATGATACCAATTATTGGTTCTTGATGGCAAAGAAACGTTGTGATGGAAATGTTAAGAAGGTTGAGCGGAGTGTGAATGAGCATGTTGATAGAAGCGAGGCTGGAAAAGCAGAGCATGCAATTTTGTTCCACAGGAAGGAGGATGATGAGACGGGTCCGGTGTGAAAAAAAGGAGGCATAAAAGGGAGAAAGTGGAGGGGGCATTGTCGGGGAGTACAGAGGAGACGCGGTTGTATCCGTCGCTGCCCCCTCCAACATATGTGCTCGACCGGTTGACCAGAGCAGGGGGCCCGGTAGGGGAATGGTCAAAAATATGGGGTAAAACGCTATCCCCCAGGCTGGGGCGCCGCAAACAAATGACATCTTTCCTGGACAATATCCCATGATCGAGGTTGCCAACCCTAATGTGGAGATTGATCAGCCCCCTATTATCTTGGTTCATAGAACTTGGACACAGGACGACGTGAAAAAAGCTGTAGACGGCATCACGTCGCACAAAATTGATGTGGAGGAATTTGTCTTACAAATGGAGGACATTAGGCGATCTTATGACCTAAACGGAGTGGAAACACAGCAAATTTGGATGACCGCATTGAGGGTGATTGCTATTAGGGGGGATTGGGATCCAAAAGCTGATAGTGGCCTGATAGGTCATGGCAGCCGTGAATTGGAGTTGAGAGTACGTGATATGATCGAACGGGCCAAGGGGAAATTTAAAACTAAAGCAAATTACACCACTATTAGCAGGGCTAAGGAAAAAGATGGTGAACCTTTTGAGGAATATAGAATCAGAATGTCAGCGTGTTTTAAGGCCAACAGCGGCATCGCTGAGGATCACGCTGTGGGTAGTCTTTATCAGGATCAGCTGAAAAATGTGCTCCATGCTCATTCAAATTATATACTTAGGTACCGCATATATTGCCATTTAGATATATTGCCACCTTTTTCAATTGCTTTGTCCAAGTTACGGGTGACAATAATGGTGGAATCGTTTTTTAAATGATTTTTGGGATCCATTTTGGGCAGGTATGGAATTTTATTTGACTTCTGTGTAAACCTTGTACTTTGCAATTATAAGGGAACCCATCAAGTTAAGTAAAAAAAAGTCACGTGTGACAGACAGTGTAACCGGAAGCATGTTGCACACTGTGAGCGCACATATACGTTCATACAGTATGCCTGAATACATGAGCCTTCATGTTGAAAGTAGTGGGAATTTTGCCATCTGCAACCTGCCGATAATGTAGCTTTATATCTCGGCCACCTTGATGCAGCCATCTGTGTTGGGTTTTCTCTGCTCCATTACACAGCCACAGGCATGTGGACACAAGCACCCACACGGGTCTACTGGGACTTTTTTAACATTTTTTTCCAAATGTTAAGATCTACAGCACAGACGGATTAATTATATCACTGTCATTTTTGCAGCCAGTCACAACACGGCCACATTATATCAATTCAAAAAATAAAATAAAAGGAGAAGGACCGCAGATTCCATAATATTTTTGCAAGAGCCTTGATGTGTCAATTGCACTATAAAGATGACTAAAGAGGACAAAAATAATTTGCGTTTAAACATTTTAAGAACTAAGACCCTTGCCTGTACCCTAAATAGTCAGTGAAAAAATTAATTAATCAATAAAAGGCAATAAATTCTCTTAAGGAGTAAGAACAGGAGAAAAAAAATATTGGTCTGGAGGAAGAGTGATCATTGTCACATGAAGACCAGTAGAACAATGCCTACTGCTGTTTCATCATTTTGAAGATGAACATCTGACAATAAGAAAAAAATATATAATGTCGGCCTCACAGTTCTGAGATTGAGGGTTCA
The DNA here is from genome assembly GCF_051989625.1 of Stigmatopora argus. Taxonomy (NCBI): domain Eukaryota; kingdom Metazoa; phylum Chordata; class Actinopteri; order Syngnathiformes; family Syngnathidae; genus Stigmatopora; species Stigmatopora argus. The sequence goes on along the minus strand of NC_135388.1, from coordinate 22,109,987 downwards.
ATCTCGGGTTCGGGCGGCCTTCCTGTGTGGAGTTTGCAACCCTCGCGAGGATAAGCAGTATGGAAAATGAATGAATGAGTTCCTCAGCCCAGACCCACACTTGCTCACTCTTTCCAACACCCACAAACATACAGACCAATTGTTCATTCAGTGTAGAAAACATGTTATTTTGTTGATGGACACACACTATGGTTTCTTTGTTCTACTGAAGTCTCTGAACTGAGGACAGAAAACTAGCTACTTATCAGATATGCTGTTTAAAATGACAGAGCCTAAAGGTCTATTCTAGCAGTTAACATGATATATACTGAAGCTTTTTAAATGAAAAAATAGTCTGATAATTTTATTTTTTAAGACAGATTCTACATTTGACCCCTATGCTGAGATTTAAGTTCATAGTATAATTTATAAGCAAAAAACATTTTTATTCACATGGAATGTTCGCTTCTTCCGGTTGCTTCATTGATGATGCAAGATGTTTAAGAGGCATTCTCAATGCCGATTACAAATCCATAAAATGCTGGAAAAGACTCGGGTAGTCTCTCTGCGCGATGCGAAATGTATGGAATTTAATAAGAAGAGAAGCCACAACACTGTTTGTATAATCAGCGCATGATTCTTCTTCTATGGTGAAATTTCGCTTCTTCTTCTGCACTGACTGCCACGCATTTCAGCGGCGAAGAAGCGCCATTTTTCATCGGGATTTTTCATCTCCTGTCTTCCGCTTGCGAGTTTCAGGGTGAATTTTGACATTATGCAGACGTTTAACAGGCATTTTCAATGCCAATTCAAAATCCACACAGTGTTGGAAGAGGCTCGCTGTCGTCTTTCTGTGCGCAATGCCAAATGTATTTAATGTAATCCAAAGGCTGGCACGACCCTAATTGTATTATCGATGCGTAATTCTTTTACGGTGAAAGTTCTCTTCTTCTCGCTGAGTACCAATTTCAGCGCTGAAGAAGTGGTGCCCTGACTTCCACAATTTTTCATCTTCTGTCTTCCACTTGCAAGTTTCAGTGTGGATTTTGACATTTTTATGAACTTTTTTATAGTTAAGATTAAAAAAAGCACAATGTACTGAAGCTGCGAAGTGGTGAAGGATCACCACAGTATACCGTAATTACTCGAATTAAACGCGCACTCGAAAATAACACGCAGGTAATTTTGGGCCAAAAACATCTGGAAAAACGCAGTAATCGAATATAGTGCGCACCTAAAATTTCCCGCTGACGAAAATCAGAAATCTTACCTTTTTTTCTTCGTTTCACGATTGTTTTGTTCAAACAAATTTATTCATTAGAATCCTTCAAATGAAGAGTTCCTCTCTCTCTTTGTCTGTCCTCTCATCCGTCTCCTCATACATCTCTTCGTTGAGAATCCTATCAACGTCCACGCTTCCTTCATCCACTTCCTCTTCCTCCCACAACACATCATCCGATTGGCTTTACGAGATGACGTAAAATCCGTGCGTCAAAGTGAGTTTGACAATGCTTTTTTCGATCGAAAATTTGTAATTTATTTTAGTTATTGATTATAACACTGAACTGAGAGAGGGTGAACTGAGACGAGTACGAGGCTAGAGGGGGGCAGTGGTGGTCTCGGCTTTACGAGATGACGTAAAATCCGTGCGTCAGCTTTACGAGATGACGTAAAATCCGTGCGTCAAAGTGAGTTTGACAATGCTTTTTTCGATCGAAAATTTGTAATTTATTTTAGTTATTGATTATAACACTGAACTGAGAGAGGGTGAACTGAGACGAGTACGAGGCTAGAGGGGGGCAGTGGTGGTCTCGGCTTTACGAGATGACGTAAAATCCGTGCGTCGGCTTTACGAGATGACGTAAAATCCGTGCGTCGGCTTTACGAGATGACGTAAAATCCGTGCGTCGGCTTTACGAGATGACGTAAAATCCGTGCGTCAAAGTGAGTTTGACAATGCTTTTTTCGATCGAAAATTTGTAATTTATTTTAGTTATTGATTATAACACGCATCCCCATCTATTGGAATTAATTATATAGCAAAAATCTGCGTGTTATATTCGAGTAATTACGGTATCTGTTGCATATATGTAATTAGGATTAGTTGTTTTTGAACACCTTTTCATCTGCTAACATACTATCAAAGCCAAGCAATAGGCAACAACTGACTTTTCACAAACACCGCCTCTTAAACAGTCATCGACCAATCATACGTTAAAGACCATTGTTAGGCCAGTATTAGTCGACAAACACTCAGATACCCCATTGTCTGATTGATTGACTGGGTCCTTTTGAGATCACCAACTGCTAAAAAAAAATACAAATAAACTTTACTGACAGAAAGCAACAGGAAGCTGCAGACATCCCAAATAGTGAAGTGATGCACGTATGGAAAATCTAAATTAATCACAAGTTACTCTAGGAGTATTTTAGCATGGATACAGCTCTTTCGGGCGGCCTGGTGGCGCGAGTGGTGACCGCGTCGGCCTCACAGCTCTAGTGTCCAGGGTTCAGATCCAGGTTATGTCCATCTGTGTGGAGTTTGCATGTTCTCCCCAGGCCTGCGTGGGTTTCCTCCGGGTACTCTGCTTTCCTCCCACATTCCAAAACAAAAACATGCATGGCTGATTGGACACTCTAAATTGCCCCTAGATATGGGTGTGACATTCTAGCAGTGGCGGGCGAGGCATTTTCTGGTAGCGCCTTCAACGTATCAATCCAACCCTCAAAAACTATTTTATGGCTATAAAACCTCTACTGCAGCTACAGCTGCAACACATAAAAAATAATAAATAAATTAATGCACAAAAATGGGGTAAAATCCACTTCCTAGCAGCATTTCATGATTAAATACAAATACTGGAGCTTTTCACACATTAAAACCAGGCCAGGGGGTGATTTTCCCGGGAAAAGACAGCGATGAACGTCAATGGCGTACGGGCAAACATTGCCCGAAAATGGGGTAAAATCCAGCCGAAAACAGCATTTATTGATTAAATACAAATATTGGAGCTTTTTAGACATCAGAACCGGGCCCGGAGTATCATTTCCGCAGTAAAAAGACAGCGATGAACATCGATACGTCCATACGTGAAATGACAAAAAATGCACTAAAATACTAAAATTAGGTAAAATCCACTTCCTGGCATCATTTATTGATTGAATACAAATACTGGAGCTTTTGAGACATTACAACCAGCCCAGGGGGGTGATTTTTCCCGGGAAAAGACAGCGATGGACGTCAATGGTGAAACGCCAAAAATTAAACTGGGGTAAAATCCACTTCCTAGCAGCATTTTGTGATTAAATCACAAACACTGGAGCTTAAATACAAACACTAGAGCTTTTCAGATATCAGAACTTGGCCCACAATTGAAATATTATTTAGGAATATGGCCATATTTTACTCATCAAAAATCATTTTTACACAATATCCATCCTCCTTTCTTTCTTCCTTCTTTCCTATCGCCATCGAAGCTAATGATGAAAGTCGAGCCTGTCCTGTCATATTTCTGGCATGGTCCGTTTTGAAAATGGCTTTAAATCAAAACAACAATTTACTATTTGCTTGTGGAGCTAAGTTAGCACACTGAAAGTGCCGTACACACCATATACCCGGCTGTAACAGGCTTGCTAGCTTCAGAGTTGACCGCCCTTTCTTAATGATGTCCATTTTTTTTTCTGGAAAAGTCCGTCTGGAAAATAGCTTTGTGAGAAATCTGCAACAGAATTCATTTGTTTTGCCACTGTCGGCCATGTGGGTGGAGTTTGCGATCTCTGGCTGCTTTGGCCCGCCTACAGGCCAATCATAATTTGTGAAAGCAATGACATGTCCCAGCCAGCAAAATGCTAACGCCTATGAAAAATCATTGTGGGGTTGCCAACTCGGAATCTGATTGGTTAAAAGCAACAGTCTAGTTTAAGGCAGCAGAGCCCGCTAGAACTGATTGTGAAGGCTTTGAGGCAGATCTGATCAGGCAACAAATAATGGCTGAAATGTGATTGGTTAAATGCTTCAATATGAAAACACACATCTGGAAGCAGTGCAACCAGGGGGAAAAGCAATGAAAGGAAGCTAACAGACCATTTGGAATAATAAGTATTGATGGACAAAATATAATATGATTCAGATATTTCTTAGGCCAGCAGAGAAGGCCTTGAAGGCCCTGGCGGCCCGCCACTGCATTATAGTATCCTAACAATTTGCTTCGGTGTAATTGTTGAACCTGTATGGCTTTTCTTTGATAGCTTCCAACACATTTTATTTGTTCTAAAGCTGAAGGATGTGGCTTTCATATTGCTCCAAAATAAATCACTTAAAACTCCCCGGTATATGTCTGTCTGCAATGGCTTGTGCATCTTAACCAAGAAGGTTGTGCCGGGGGTGAATGGGTTTTCCTGTTGGAGCTTTTGCAAAATGTTACTTAATCAATTGAGCTGTTGAAGTGGTGGAAGGGTGGGTTTGTTGTAATATCCATTTTATACAATAGTTCTGCAAATGCTGTCTACAAGTGTACAGTAACAAGCTAGGACAACAGTTCATGATTTGTTTGTTTAAGAAATGAGTAAACGTTTTCACGCGACATGTTGGCTTTTCAAAGCATTAGTATCAAAATGAAACAAATGAAGCTAGTTGTCTTGCTTCACTTTTATAGGGCACTTGGGCGCCCTTTTGTTGCATTTAAAACTTTCACAAAAGATTCAGCTCATTACTCTTCTCAGCAATAATTATAAGTCAATGATTTTATTTTTTATGTGAAGTATTTTGACATATTGTTTTACTTTAACAGTGAAATCCACCTTACATATATATCGAAGTCTCCCTATGCCTTATGCTTCTCAAATAGTGCAGCAGGGCTCCCTATGGGGGGTGGGAGAGCCATCCCAGGGGCGCGCGAAGCGCTACCTGCGACTTAAAAAACATACTTTTTTGCCAGACAAGAATAAAGTGTCCTTGCAAATTTACTCTGGATATCAGCGGCATGGGAAAGTGTTTTATAGGGATGGAAGGAAGGGCAGGGAACAACGCAGATAGTGAGTCAAACATAACTCACCCGAAAGCCAAAAGGAGGAAATATTATGTTGCGTATATAAAGCTTGACTTCAATGTTATTTCGGTGGGAGAGGAGTAAAGACCTGTAGGTTTCCTGTGCCAAAAAGATGCAGCGGACAGACAGCATGAAGCCAAAACAAATACCGTATTTTCACGCCTATAGGGCTCACCGACTTAAAGGGTGCTGTCTCAGTTGCGGGAGAAATTTCTGTATTTTGCCCATACATAAGGCGCTTTGCCTCAATGGGCGCAACATTACAGTAGTGGTAGCATGACATGCACAAGCATGCATGCTACAGAAATTGCAACAGAAAATAATTGAGAAGCTCTGCCTCATCCAAATTACACAATTTAATCAAGACTTGTGATTTTTTCATTTAGCTAATAATGCAGTCCATCTTCGATTTGTTGGGATTGTAAATAGACAGTAAATACCTTTAACAGTTCTGTCTCCCTGCTTAAACAGATGACAGGGCAGCTGAATCTAACCTGTGTCATCCATTGAATAGTTGATGCTGCTAGAGTAACACCAATGGTATGATGATAGAGTTACAGTGTGGTTGTACTTAATCACGCTGTTAGTGTTAAATCTAACATACTGAAATGGATAGACTTTTTTGTTGAAACTGTTATTTTAGAGTAGAATACACACAGACATGAAAGCTTATCCAATGAGCTCCATTCCATCCACAGTATTCTGAACAAGTTGTGTACCTAGTGTAATGAGATATTTTAAATAATTCCAATCAGTCCATTCAACCAAAAACACTACAAATATAAACACATCCTTCTAGAATTAACAAACAAAGTGGAAAAACGTTCCATGGTTTCTTATGATAGGTAATAAATTGGTTTAGCCTGTATGGAATGTTACAAAACCTAATAAAACACACTGAAGCAAGCCCAAAGCCCACTAAAAACAAGCGTAAAATCAATACCGAATCATTCTTGGGGGGTTTCTTTTCTGTAGAACACTATTGCAAAACATTAAAACTCCAATTCCTTCTGATGCTGTGCCATCAGTAGGTGAATCAGATAATGTATGTAAAGTATAAAAGTATTTTGAGTGCCTTGGAAGCACATAAAAACATTGAAAACCTGCTTACTGTTTTGCTCCAAATGTATTTTGAGTAATAAATTGAAGTAAAACTTGATTGAAATGTGTTATGTCAAGTGTGGCGTCGTGGGACGTAGTTGGACCCAAATGCAGGGAAGGAGGCAATGAACGAGTGAGTGCGTGGAATTGCTCTAACAAAACGTTAATTGACAGAAGACATGGGGAAATGAGGAACATGGAACATGGCGTGTTAACTTGGCAGGGAATAAACAAGGCAGGCGATCTGACAATGACTCACAAACACACAGGGTTTAAATAGATAGATAGGGGTTGATTACAATTAGGAACACCTGGGTAACACAACATGGAGTAAGCTCAAATTCAACCCCAAGAGCAAGTTAAATTCTTCAATTTTCCTTACATGCTTGTTTTTGGAATGTGGGCGGACACCAGGCCACCTGCAGAAAAACCACATAGGCACAAGAAGAACATCAACCGGGAAGGCCTGAAGCTAAATTTCTACCCAGAACATTCATTCAAGCAACCACAATACAAGTGCACTTGCTTTATAACTTTAACTTTAACTTTGCCTGTTCTTTACTGACTGTTACTAATGGGTCAATTGCACCCCATAGCCTCCACTAAACACCACCACCCTCTACACACAATTATGACCGCCAAACACAATGTGACTTGCCAAGGGTGGGGACATTTTGATGGCATTTTTTTGTTTAGCAATTTTGGTCCTTAAAACTGAACATCAAAACTCAGGCGCAGATGTTAAAACCAACCATGACAAAGCTGAATCAACGTATCGTGTTCATACAAAGGCTGCCAAAAGAGCCTTAGATGTGCATGAAGTGATGATGACAGTGGCAGCAGCCTCCTGCAGAAAGCAACCTCAGGACGATGTGTCCATGTGACAAATGGATACTATAACGGAATTAGAGACAAGAAAGCCCACAAGGGCCCATTATCGCTGAGCACTCTCTGCCTGACAACAGGGATTAAAGGCATACAACCACCACCGTCATCATCACCACAATGAGAGCAGCATCCCTGTGTAATCACGGCACAGGTCTCGGCAAACGCAACACAGTGCACATATCCCCTATTCCAGGCGTTCCACACAACTACAAGCTGCATTGCCGGTACACATGTTAAGTCAGCAAAGCAGATGGAGAGATGATGAGGACCATCAAGGGGCAGCCAAAGCAACACATCGTATACCACTGACCTGTTTGTCCTTTTCCCAGCGTCTTCTCCAAGCGGTAGGGTCCCACATAGTTGGTGTATTGTCCGCTATTGGCTTCCTTGCCCGACGATGACATGTTTAGGCGTGAACTATTTCGCTGAAGGGGGAATTTTTCTTGTCCAAGTTGGACACGTTTCTGAAAAGAGAACCACAAAATTGCTGCGCAGTGGAGTTTGCTTTGTTGGGTTCTCCGAAAGTGGGTATCCAGGCTACTTCCTCGCTATTCCCGGAGCTCGTTGTCCTCAAATGCAACTCACTTAAAACCTTTGAAACGGGATATCATGTTGAGTGGTGCGCTGCTGCGCCGTTGGGTGTGAACTGTGAACTGATGGGACAGCATCCACCGCCGTTGTAGCTGGAGCATCCGACGCCAGTGTATGGTCAATAAAGTTGACTTCCGGATGTTTCTTTCAAAATAAATGCCGGACATTCCCTCATCCATTAGCCATTATTTAATGCCGTAATACCGTAATAATGCGTTCCGGGTTCGAGCTCCTATGTCAAATTACTCATATCTCAAATCAATGTTTCCCATAGAAATGACCTAAATACGAACTAATCCGTTCCCAACCTCTGAAAAAACACCAAAACAGGATATTACAATGGAAAAACATCTTTTTATTTGGTCTAAATCACCACCTACTCACAAAATAACAAATACCTATGTAGCAGTGGCGGTCGGTGCATTTTCTCGTAGCGCCTTCAACGTATCAATCCAACCCTCAAGAACTATTTTATGGTTATAAAACCTCTACTGCAGCAAGAGCTGCAACACATAAAAAAATAATCAATAAATCAATGCACAAAAATGGGGTAAAATCCACTTCCTAGCAGCATTTCATGATTAAATACAAATACTGGAGCTTTTCACACATTAAAACCAGGCCAGGGCGGCGATTTTCCTGGGAAAAGACAGCGATGAACGTCAATGGCGTACGGGCAAACATTGCCCGAAAATGGGGTAAAATCCAGCCGAAAACAGCATTTATTGATTAAATACAAATACAGGAGCTTTTTAGACATCAGAACCGGGCCCGGAGTATCATTTCCCCGGTAAAAAGACAGCGATGAACGTTGATACGTCCATACGTGAAATGACAAAAAATGCTCTAAAATTAGGTAAAATCCACTTCCTAGCAGCATTTATTGACTGAATACAAATACTGGAGCTTTTGAGACATTACAACCAGCCCAGAGGGGTGATTTCCTCGGGAAAAGACAGCGATGGACGTCAATGGCGAAACGGCAAAAAATGCACTAAAATTGGGTACAATCCACTTCCTTGCAGCATTTAGTGATTAAATACAAACACTGGAGCTTAAATACAAACACTGGAGCTTGATTCAGATATTTCTTAGGCCAGCAGAGAAGGCCTTGAATGCCCTGACAGCCCGCCACTGCTATGTAGATGTTACAATCTTCAATTCTAAAATGTGATATTATTCAGTACAGACAGACGGGAGAGAGAGAGAAGGGACAGGAGAGAGAAATAAGAGGAAATGTATCTCGTATCTCAAGGCAAAAAAATGCTCAGAATTTTCCTCGTATCTCAAATTTCTCAAATGTTGGGACACTCGTATGTCCAGGTATTACTGAATAACTAAATCAGCCGGTTACGACAAAAATATAGCCAGAATTAAGGGCATCTCTAAAAAACAAGACATGAAAAAAACATATTCATCCGTTCGTGTTTAGTACATATTTCCATGGTGAATTAAAAAAAAACAGTCAAGAAACTGTAGTTAATCCAGAATGTTGCATCCAGAATCCTGACAATTACAAAGAAACTCGACCATATTACCCCTGTAAAGAAATTCTTACATTGGATTCCTGTAAATACAATGATGGTCTATAAAATGTAACTGCTGGTCTGCAAAACACTTATGGCCTTGCACCAAAATGTATGCTACTGAAGTTGTTTGACATCCACAAAGCATTTAGACTAGCAGTCTAAATGTTTTGTGGATTGTTCGAACAAGCGAACACCTTTTGCAAGTGTAGTCAGTTGATTGCAACCAGGTGCTATTTATTTTAGAAGACCCCTCATTGGTTAAACTGTCAACACTGGATCGGTTGAAAAAAAGACCAGGACCCTTTGCGGAATCGGTTTGAGACCCCTGATTTAGATCTTTTAGGTAAGGTGTACCCAACTCTGATCCTCGAGGCCCCCAGTCTGTTTTCCATATCTTGCTCCTTTACCATACCTGAATCAAATGATCAACTCATCAGCAAGCTGTCCAGAAGCTTGATAATGATCCTGATTATTTGAGTCAAGTGTGTTGGTGGAGGGAGACATAGAAAACAGACTGAATAAGGGCCATCGAGGACCAGAGTTGGTCCTGCTGTGTGTTCCAAGAAAAGGTAAATCAGGCTAAGTTGACATACAGTTATCTTACTCACATTATTATTTACTATAGCCTATTTATAACTGTCCCTATTGTATAAATCAATGTTTCCCAACTGTTGAGCTGTGGCCCATTTTTGTATAGCAAAAATCTGAAAGCACACCACCAGCTGAAATTCTTCTAATTTAAAATTCATCTCATCTCATCTTCTGAACCGCTTTATCCTCACTAGGGTCACGGGGGGTGCTGGAGCCTATCCCAGATGGCTTCAGGCCAGAGGCAGGGGACATCCTGAATTGGTGGCCAGCCAATCACAGGGCACAAAGAGACAAACAACCATTCACGCTCACAATCATACAAAGGAGCAATTTCGAGTGTCCAATCAGCCTACCATGCATGTCTTGAATGTGGAGGACGAAGTACCCAGAGAAAACCCACACTGGAGAACATGCAAACTCCACTCAGGTGGACTGACCTGGATTTGAACCCAGGAACCCCAGTGTGAGGCTGACGCACTAGCATCTCAGCCGCTGGGCCGCTTAATTTAAAACTCTTGTCACCGTTGTTTACAATATAAAATTGTTCTCATAAAAGTTTTATCAACAGCGAACCCCCAACAACTTCTGATTCATGACATGTAAAAATAAGTAATGTACGGATTTTATTCTCGTAATTTTATGACTTTTTCTCCCTCCCAAAATTGATTCAATCACTTAATCATTAATCATCATCCTCACCGCTTATCTAGACAAATGTCTTAGGGGCATCCTATCTCAGCCAACAATAGGTAGCAGGCATGTGACACCCTGAATTCGTTGCCAGCCAATCGCAGTGCATAATGAAACGAATATCCACTCACGCTCACAATTTCACTGTCACGAGTGGTTAATCTTGTAATATTACAATTTGAATCTTGTAATATCACAATGTGGACTATAAATGTTTGTCATATTTCAATTATATCTCATAATATTACAATGTATGAGTTCTTGGCAGGTAAATTGCCACGGCACACCTGACCATTGCTCATCGCGCACCAGTGTGCCATAGCACAGTAGTTGGGAAACACTGGTATAAATACCAATCTTTACGACTCTTTTTCTTTTACAAACATCCATTGGTTTTTTTTCACTTGCCTTAATAATGTTATGTAACTTTTGCATAATTTTGGTTTTTACTATTTTTTAATTGTGCTTTGCTGATTCTCATGTAATGTAAAGCACTTCGAAGTGCCTTGCATTAAGTTGTGCTATACAGAGAAATTGTCCTTGCCTATATTTGTGTGTATGTGGGAGGGGGGTATTGTCTGCGGTGATATCTATTCTGTGTAAAATCGACGGGGGAGTGTAATAAAAGATAGGGAACCAACGAGAGAGAGAGGGAAAGCTGGATCACTTTTGGTGGATTTGGCAGTTGGTTACATCGAGCTATCCATGTCTCATCACTCCTTCCACCTTAACAAAAGGCAACACGCTTTTTGGCAGATGGATTGCGGCCCTTATGACAACTGCCTCTCTCCCCCAAGCCCATCTGCCTCTCTCTTATCTAGTCGCAAATCCATCAGACCCCACCCCCACCCCCTTCACAACTGTATCCCTAACAAAGACAGAATCTGCATATTAATGTCAGAAGCAGTTGCCAAGAGACGGCCTTTTCCAAAATGATTTCCTGCTAATTTAAAGTGACACCAACAACACTTTTGAACTATCTCCCTACCCCAGCCATCCAAAATGTTAGCAAGTGGAAATTGTGACCTGCATCCAACAATTAATTAAGAGTTTTTTCCTCAATTCATGATCATGTGCATGCTGAGTCCCCTGGTGGTGGTAATGCTATCTGGCAGTGGCACACATGCCATGCAGCATCTATAAATGTGAACCATTCTAATTGCGTCAGTGTGGAATAATCATGTCATGAACATGCCTCTCACATGGTTGATTGACTGTCTGGGTAAATTGTCACTGTTTATAGCAACAGCTGAGTATTTCAGGGAACCATAGAGGTCAACCTGTAGTATATATAATTGTAAGATACATGTAATTATGAGAATCAATCATTATACATTTGCTTTGCATCAATCATAATACATTTGCTTAAAAGATTATAAAGACGTGGTTGGGTTTCGGTCCATTGCAATTTTTCTTCACGATCAGAGGAACTGGAGTGCGGGTGCATGAACATAAGGTTTAATACAAACGGGCAGTCTACAAAATAAAACCTTCAATACAAAAGAAATGGGAAAACACATGCCCCCCCGTGACCCTAATGAGGATGAAGCGGTTCAGAAAATGAGATGAGAGATGAGAATATTCATTCATTCATTAACTCATCCACTCACTCCTTCACTCACTCCTTCACTCACTCCTTCACTCACTCATTCACTCACTCCTTCACTTACTCCTTCACTCACTCCTTCACTGCTTCACTGCTTCACTCCTTCAGTCCTTCACTCACACTCCTTCACTCACTCACTCTTTCACACACACACTCCTTCACTCACTCCTTCACTGCTTCACTCCTTCAGTTCTTCACTCCTTCACCCTTTCACTCCTTCACTGCTTCACTCCTTCACTCCTTCAGTACTTCACTACTTCACTCACTCACTCCTTCACTCACTCACTCACTCCGTCACTCACTCACTCACTCACTCACTCCTTCACACACTCACTCCTTCACTCACTCCTTCACTGCTTCACTCCTTCAGTTCTTCACTCCTTCACCCCTTCCTTCACTGCTTCACTCCTTCACTCCTTCACTCCTTCACTCCTTCAGTCCCTCAGTCCTTCAGTCCTTCACTCCTTCACTCACTCACTCACTCCTACACACTCATTCCTTCACTCACTCTTCACTCACTCACTCACTCACTCACTCCTCCACTCACTCAGTCCTTCCCTCACTCACTCCTTCACTCACTCACTCCTTCACCCACTCACTACTTCACTCACGCACTCACTCCTTCACTCCTTCACTCACTCACTCCTTCAATCATCCACTCCTTCCACTCACTCCTTGACTCACTTACTCCTTCAATCACTCACTCCTTCACTCCCTCACTCCCTCACTCACTCCTTCACTCATTCACTCTTTCACTCATTCACTCATTCACTCATTCACTCATTCCTTCAGTCCTTCATTCGTTCATCCATTCATTCATTTTTTGTACAGCTTATTCTCACAAGGGTCGCAGAGGGTGTTGGAGCCCATCCCAGCTGACTTTGAGTGACAGGCTGGGGAGACCGTGAATTTGTGGCTAGCCAATCACAGGGCACAAGCAGACAGACAACCTTTCACGCTCACACTCCTAAGGGAAATTTAGTGTTCAACCAGCCTACCCCGCTTGTTTTTAAGATATGGGAATAAACAGGAGTACACAGGGTAAACCCACGCAAGCCTAGCGAGAACATGCAAACTCCGCACAGCTAGGTCCGGACCTGGGATTGAACCCTTGAAGTCAGAATTGTGAGGCCAATGCATTAACCACTCGTCCACAGAATAATAAATATTGAAATACTGTGATCCTTCACCACTTCGTGGCTTCAATATTTGCGGCTTTAGTGCATTGCGTCTTTTTATCTTAAGTATAAAAAAAGTTCATAAAAAATTCAAAATTCATGTTGAAGCTCGCAAGCGGAAGACAGGGGATTTAAAAAATGGCGGAAGTCAAGGCTCTGCTTCTTCTTTGGCGTTGAATTGGGTGGCACTCAACGCTGAAGAAGAAGCCATATTTGACCGTAGAAGAATGATATAAACAGGCAGAAAACGGTAACATATTGCCTAATCCTGTTTTGTTGCGAGTGAATTTCCCGCCGCACACAACATGTGGAGAAAGACTACGCCGAGCTGTTTGGATTTTGAGGCACCGTTGAAAATGCTTCCTAAGCATCCTGCCATCCAATAAGCCCAGGAAAACAATGAGACATGATGACATTCTCGTGTGCTACCAGTGACCGAGACGATCCAAAATGGGTAAAACATGATCAGTTTTACAAAAAACATACTTAAAAAAATTACCGTACAAAAGTTGTTATAAGGCTTACACAATTTTAAATGATCAAAAACAGTATAAAATACGGGAAAAACGTATAAGTTGACAGGTATGGGATAGGCGGAAAAACATGTAGTATGGCATGTAATGATAATAGGGGTGATCCTAATTCGCTGATTTTCGATTATTGTGGCAATGTCTGCTTTATATAATCCGAGATGTTCGAGGTATTACTGTATATTTTTTATGCTTCTTTTGTAACGATGAAGATATTACAAAGTCTGGTAGATCGCGGGCTGCACACCTAATTTTGGCTATATTACATAAGTTGCATAACGAAAGTTGTGTATGTGAGCTTCATTTTTATTTTATTTGATCTGTATGTTTTCACATGAACACAGGAATACAGTTACCTGAATTTACCATAGGGTGGTCATTATTTAAAATGTTGGTTCAAAATGTTTAGTGGGTTACTGTTGTAATAATGATTAATACCCTTAAATCATTATTAGTAATATTTAATTAAAATTGGAAGACATCTTTCACATATCTGGTTACAACTTGCAAGGAGCTACACTCATAACGCCACTTCGTTCCTGAGCATTTCTGACGTGTAGTATATTTTCATCGTATTTAGTCGCGACAAACGGAAAACATTTCAATGTAATCTGATTCAAAACAATTGCCATTATTAGATTGAAACCAAAACACCTGCGTAAGAATTTGCAGTATAAGCATAATAATTTCTTTATAAGGTAAACTGCCAGCGTCCCAGACAAAACAATTTATGAGTCCTTCGTAAATCATTGCGAACTTGCATCTGGGTGTCTGGGTTGCGAGGTCTATCTCCCAGTAAACAGTTCTTGGAGGGTGAGGTGTTATGTCAACAAGCTGGAGCCAGCAGGGTGACCTCGAGTTTGCCCCAGTCTCAAATTAAAGACACTCTTATACAAAAGTAATTAAAATGCATACATCTATAATATTATCATGAATTAATTCATAGCCTTATTACTTATTAAAAATGCTTACAAAACATATAGAAACATCCCATAATAAATCCTACATTTCCCCCCTTTTTATTATATGTTTGTTATTCATTTTATGGCAAATCCAAGAAGAGAGGGATATCTCCGTTGGCTGCTTTAATTTTACCCGCTTAGGCCCTACTCGTTCGGCTGGTCTGAAAAGCAAAAAAACAAAATCATTTTTGCCCAATTCATTCTCGGAAATACCATGCTCCTGGAATTCACTGCTCCCCTTAGTACGTTTCATCAGCAGAGGATATAATTCATGCAATTTAGAATTTGTAGGGGCAATCGCAGTGGTTATAAGTCGGCTTATCAAGGATCTTAAGCAGGGAATAACACAACACCCACATAATGTCAAAATCGTAGCAAAAATGGCTACGGAAAATGCAACAGATTAGGCCAAATCTTTGTATGTACGAAGGCCTTATCCCACAAATCTGTCAAGCGGATAATTCTACTCCAGGATGCTTTTTCATCTTGCGGTTTAGGGTCTGCAAGCCATCGTTGACCCTGGTGTGGGACCCAGTGGGGGACGTGTTGTTGAGTGCAGCATTTTCAAACATTGAATACGCCCCCTGCTCCTTCAAGAAGCATTTCAACCGCTGCACGATCCTGGAACGCCATCAGACTAGTGGCTGCCAGTTGTTCCTTTATCGCCACAAATCCCTGTTCAGTATAATTTCCAAGGTTTTGGACATTGTAGTGCAGGTAATTTATCACATTTTTGTTTTGGGGTACTTAAAAAAAAATAGACTCCCAACCTGCTGTGACCTGATTAGCCAACTTATACTCATCTGGTACGCCCCGGGGATGCCAATTGCATCAATGTATGTTGGATCTCCCTCTCTCCATACCGATCGACGCCGTCGGGAGGGACCCACCATCATACTGGATTTCAGCCAATTGTATCTCCTCCACTGTAGATGGAAAAACAGACACTGGTAAAAGCAGTGACCCCAAGGCACAAAGTCCTGCCGCGTTTCAGCAGGAGTCGTATAATTTATTTCCACCCCACCACCATCATAGGTCAGAACGTGGTATCAGGGTGTAGTCGGTTTTAGGACGTGGGCACACCACGTCTCATTTATCCTCCAGCTTCAGACCATGCCCTGTAAGGTTTAAGCAGGTAAAATGATCAAACACAACATGTGTTGAAAAGTTAGCTTTGTCCTTTGCTGCTCTTGGAACAGGGTATACATTATTTCATTTCTCACACTTTGGCTTACATCTTCTCCTTTACTCAATCAGGGGTAATTTGAGCGGGTACTACTCTTAAGAGAGGTCGGCCCCATACATGTTAGACAGGTTTGATTTATAATAGCTGCATTTTCCATCAACAATAACCAATTATTTCTTACCGCCTCCCGTTTGGGAACTCCCTGTTGCGGAAATGAATTCATCATCTCTGGTCATCTCAGATTTTAATTTTACTATGGCGGATCCGGGTGTTTCCATCTCTGACGATTTTCTCACCGTCTCCATAGACATGGTCATTGTTGTTGAGACACAAATGTGAAATTTGTAAAAAGGGTCTTCTCGACCTGCCCATGGACTTAGGAAAAGTGTCAGACAAGGATCCACAAGTTAATTTGTCAGTCTGAGTAATGATTTGTAATGTCCCCACCGTATGGGTTAATTTTATCAAAGGCCTGATGGTTTTTCGCACGCGTGTGTCATCCAAGCTTGCCAATCTAGACCAGTTTCTGCAACAAGGTTTCCCCAATCTGTTTTAGGACTGTTATGTACCACACATATTCTCTATAAAATCCATATGTATCCTTTGAAATGGATATGTAGCTTTTGTAGCTTGACATAAGGGGGAATCGCCCGTGTTTTGGCCATATGTCTGCATATAGATTGAATCTATAACCTCCCCCTCTTTGAGGCATGAAATCCCCCATGACTCAAAATAGCAGTCCTCCTAGATTAGTCTTTTGTTTTTGTTTAGTCCCCCAGGTTCCCAAATTTCCCATTGCCGAAATTAAAAAAATTCATTTGGCGAAATTCTTCTCTTTTTGTTTCTGTCCTACTCTGCCACCGCCGTCCTCGAAAGGCTTATCAGCGATTTCACAAATCTTCCACCTTGATATTAGAATATTGATATATCTTGGTGGCTAGCCAATTAAAACACAAAAGACAGACACTCATCCACGCTCGCACTCATAATCAAGGAATTTAGAGTGCTCCCCCAATCATCCATAATTTTGGTTTGTTGGAGTAAAAATTGAGTACCCGGAGAAAACCTACGAATTTTTTGAGGACACCAGGAATACTCCACACTCCGGAAGGTCTGGATCCACCCCGCATTAGTAGATCCTCGAACCGCAAGGTTGATGCCTGAAGGAACACATCGTATACCACTGACCTGTTTGTCCTTTTCCCAGTGTCTTCTCCAAGCGGTAGGGTCCCACATAGTTGGTGTAATGTCCGCTATTGGCTTCCTTGCCCGACGATGACATGTTTAGGCGTGAACTATTTCGCTGAAGGGGGAATTTTTTTTGTCCAAGTTGGACACGTTTCTGAAAAGAGAACCACAAAATTGCTGCGCAGTGGAGTTTGCTTTGTTGGCTTCTCCGAAAGTGTGTATCCAGGCCCTTCCTCACAATTCCCGGAGCTCGTCGTCCTCAAATGCGACTCACTTAAAACCTTTGAAACGGGATATCATGGTGAGTGGTGCGCTGCTGCGCCGTTGGGTGTGACCTGTGAACTGATGGGACAGCATCCACCGCCGTTGTAGCTGGAGTATCCGACGCCAGTGTGTGGTCGATAAAGTTGACTTCCGGATGTTTCTTTCAAAATAAATGCCGGACATTCCCTCATCCATTAGCCATTATTTAATGCCGTAATACCTTGAGATACGATCTTAATGCGTTCCGGGTTCGAGCTCCTATGTCAATTTACTCATATCTCAAATCAATGTTTCCCATAGAAATGACCTAAATACGAACTAATCCGTTCCCAACCTCTGAAAAAACACCAAAACAGGATATTACAATGGAAAAACATCTTTTTATTTGGTCTAATTCACCACCTACTCACAAAGTAACAAATACCTATGTAGCAGTGGCGGTCGGTGCATTTTCTCGTAGCGCCTTCAACGTATCAATCCAACCCTCAAAAACTATTTTATGGTTATAAAACCTCTACTGCAGCAAGAGCTGTGACACATAAAAAATAATCAATAAATCAATGCAAAAAAGGGGGTAAAATCCACTTCCTAGCAGCATTTCATGATTAAATACAAATACTGGAGCTTTTCACACATTAAAACCAGGCCAGGGGGGCGATTTTCCCGGGAAAAGACAGCGATGAACGTCAATGGCGTACGGGCAAACATTGCCCGAAAATGGGGTAAAATCCAGCCGAAAACAGCATTTATTGATTAAATACAAATACTGGAGCTTTTTAGACATCAGAACCGGGCCCGGAGTATTATTTCCCCGGTAAAAAGACAGTGATGAATGTCGATACGTCCATACGTGAAATGACAAAAAAAAAGCACTAAAATTAGGTAAAATCCACTTCCTAGCAGCATTTATTGACTGAATACAAATACTGGAGCTTTTGAGACATTACAACCAGGCCAGGGGGTGATTTCCTCGGGAAAAGACAGCGATGGACGTCAATGGCGAAATGGCAACAATTAAACTGGGATAAAATCCACATCCTAGCAGCATTTAGTGATTAAACACAAACACTGGAGCTTAAATACAAACACTGGAGCTTTTCAGATATGAGAACCGGGCCCACAATTGAAATATTATTTAGGAATATAGCCATATTTTACTCACCAAAAATCCTTTTTAACTGTACACAATATCCATCCTCCTTTCTTTCTTCCTTCTTTCCTATTGCCATCGAAGCTAATGATGAAAGTCGAGCCTGTCCTGTCATATTTCTAGCATAGTCCGTTTTGAAAATGGATTTAAATCAAAACAACAATATACTATTTGCTTGTGGAGCTAAGTTAGCGCACTGAAAGTGCCGCACACACCATTTTCCCGGCTTTAACAGGCTTGCTAGCTTCGGAGTTGACCGCCCTTTCTTAATGATATCCATTTTTTTCTGGAAAAGTCCGTCTGGAAAATAGCTTTGTGAGAGAAATCTGCAACAGAATCCATTTGTTTTTGCCACTGTCGGCCATTGTGGGTGGAGTTTGCGATCTCTGGCTGCTTTGGCCCGCCTACTAGCCAATCATAGTTGCTGAAATCAATGACATGGCCCAGCCAGCAAAATGCCAACGCCTATGAAAAATCATTGTGGGGTTGCCAATTCGAAATCTGATTGGTTAAAAGCAACAGTCTTGTTTAATGCAGCAGACCCCGCAGAACTGATTTTGAAGGCTTTGAGGCAGATCTGATCTGGCAACAAATAATCGCTGAAATGTGATTGGTTAAATGCTTCAATATGAAAACACATCTGGAAGCAGTGCAACCAGGGGGGAAAGCAATGAAAGGAAGCTAACAGACCATTTGGAATAATAAGTATAGATGGACAAAATATATTATGATTCAGATATTTCTTAGGCCAGCAGAGAAGGCCTTGACTGCCCTGACAGCCCGCCACTGCTATGTAGATGTTACAACCTTCAATTCTAAAATGTGATATTATTCAGTACAGACAGACGGGAGAGAGAGAGAAGGGACATATATATATATATATATATATATATATATATATATATATATATACATGACACTGTCAAGACGATTGCCAAATTCAATGACTATGTTGTCATCACTTTCCTGGATAGGTTGCTGCAAACTGCATATTGAAGATCTCCTGCCGATGTCTCGTCATGCCAGCTTCACGAACGTATCTACAGCGTAAAGACCTCATAATGCTTGTTAATATTTTTTATTCATAGTCGTTAACACTCGCTTAGTGCCCTCGGAAAAAGATATTGTGACCGTTTTCCCAATGTTCGGTTCTTCTTTGTTGGTAAAACGCATGGTAGATTCCTTTATGCCGCAATGGCGTACTACGCTCTTGCAGAGCAACGTCACTTATTCATACCTGTCAACCTCGGCCAATTGCTCCTCTTATTATTGATTGCAATTCTCCTTATTAAGCGATTGAAAAAAACCTGTACTAATGCAACGCGGCACTTTGCTCACATAGGGCGCACTTAAAAGTCAAAAAAATTCTCCAAGGTAGATCAGTATGCATTAAACTCAAGATTATATCTGTCTGTCTATGTGTGTGTATGTGTGTGTGTGTGTATTATGTATGTGTATGTGTGTATGTATATATATATATATATATATATATATATATATATATATATATATATATATATATATATATACCCAGAGGAAATCCACAGCGGAGCAGGGAGAACATGCAAACTCCACACAGGTGGACGTGACCTGGATTTGAACCCAGGACCAATGTTCCCTCTAAGCTGCGCGCGTGCGCAATTGCGCACTACTCTCGTCTTCTCTGCGCAGCAGCAATCATATGGCGCGCAGTAAAAAAAAAAATCTGATTATTATTATTATTTTTTTTAACCCCTTTCCCCATGATGGCGCCATTTAAGCGGCAGCCGGTGGCAGTAGCTCTGTCCACTCATGTTTTTTGTGTTTTACAGCATGTTTTACATGAAAATTTAGAGGGAACATTGACATGCACCTGCTTGTGGCAGGTGTGATACTGGTGTGCCCATAGCGAGCAATGATGATGTCGTGACCGGATGATTCGCCTAAAGACGTTTCGCCAACGGACATTTGACAGACGGACAGGTCGCCGAATGAACGTTCGTTCAAACAGCGTTTAATGATTAAATACAAATACTAGTATTTGTTAGTTTAATGATTAAATACAAATACTAGTATTTGTATTTAATCATTAAACGCTGTTTTCAGCTGGATTTGACCGAATTTGAGAGCATTTTGAGCCGTTTGGCGAATGGACGTATATGGACGTTTTTTTGCCTCCATCGCGACATTTTACCGAGGAATTCACTTCCCTGGGCTCGGTTCTAATGTACAAAGAGCTCCAGTATTTGTATTTAATCATTAAATGCTGTTTTAGGATGGATTTGACCCGATTGCTGTCATTTTACGGCTCGGTTCTGCTACATCTGCCCGCCCAAGAGTGCTTATTCCCGGACTGCCATGCCCACCCAAGAGTGCTTATTCCCGGGCTGCCATTGATGGTAGAGCAACATTGATTTTTACTATAATTTGGACAACACCGGCGGCGGGCCGGATTAAAAATCCTAACGGGCCGTATATGGCCCGCGGGCCGAGGTTGAAAAACTTGTACACACACAATCCGGGGGTAGGGAGAGCGCGCGAATCCCGTTTCGGCGAAACCTCCGTTCGGCCGAATGAACGTTTGGCGGAACGTCCATTCGGCGACCTGCCCGTCTGTCAAACGTCCGTCGGCAAACGTCTTTAGGCGAATCATCCGAGTACCGATGATGTCGCTCACACTGGTATTCAGTGCGCTCAGGGAGGTTGTCTTTCTGCTCAGACCAACAAAAAATTAGAGGGAACATTGCCCAGGACCTCAGAGCTGTGAGGCTGATGCGCTAACCACTCGCTCCATCGGGCCGCCTATGCTGCGCCCTGTTAATGGCATTGTTGAAAGGTGAGCATTCACTAGCAGTACTCCCAGTTTAAATAAATTAGTCGTCGAGTGTTGTCAATAGCTGGCAATGATAGTTTATTTTTAAAAAATAGCATGCAATGCTTGACAGAGAAAACACTCAATTCCCAACCCAGGCATCAGGATCAGGACAGTGTATAAAACTAACAAGCAGCTAAAGGGTTGAACAGAATAACAGAATGACAAAAGAGCAATTGTTTAAATATGAACCTGTAGCAAGAAGCTCTGAAGGTACTCTTTAGGACTTTGTAAAAGTGCTCCCTCCATCCAAGAACTTCATCTGTTATCACTCAACAATCATATGAGATGATCTCCATCAACAAAGGAACAAATTATCTAGGTCACATCCAGGATGAACAGCATTGTTTTAGTCGCACATGGACTAAACAATCCCAAATTGGGCCAGATCATTTCGGTCTACATCATCAAAAGCCTCCCAGGGGCAGATGACCTCCAGATCTAGAAGAAGGGAAAATAAGAAAATAGATAATTGTGTTCAGGCTACCTCACTTATTTGATTATTTGAACGGTGGTTACTTCTAATGTTGTCCATCCCAGGAACATCATCAAATCTATGGAGAGAGTGCCATTGTTTTAGCCGTTATGTTAACAGTGTACAAAAAACATTAAAACAGTTCATTTGATGTGTGTTCGTAGTTAGCTGAGATATAATCCAGCACCCCTATGACAGTACAGAAAATGAATGAATGAGTAATTCGATGTGACTGCAAACTTACCCACTCTTTCCAGCGTTGGGAGCCTTACTCTTGAACAGTCGGGTCTCCTTTTCCTTTGATTTGGGAGGGATGACATTGGTGCCCTCAGGTACTGCTGCTGTATTCATTTCTATCAATAATTCACTGCGTTATTGCCAACAATAAAGTAAAAGAAATGATGACTGGAAGGTTGATCATAAAGTGGGAGTATGTGATTACACATTTGTTGTCAACTCATACATTCTTATATTTCAGTAACACGCAATTATTTGTTATGAATATGTGATATATAAACTAAGAATTTTATTAAAATGGGATAAGGAGGAGCCTAACCTGTATAGTCTCAGTTTTGCTTGAATCCAAGGTGAAACAGTCCTGATTGCCCGAGGAAAAAAGGATGCAAATCAACGAGAAGTTCTCTTTCTTTTTACATCCCCTGTTCTGTGATTACATGATGGTGTGTCCTTTATATAGCTCCCTTGCAATGATAATACACAAAGCCTTCGGTAGAACTGAGGCAGCGATATTATCGTCGGGGGATAAGCTTTAGAATTTGAGGACAGCATGTACTCGTATTATAACATGCGTTGTTAATGTTTTGTTTTTTTCTGTGAAATGTAATCTGTGTTTTGCTCCATTTGTTCACTCACTTTATTTATCCCAGACATGCTGATCTGTCTCCATTTCGAAGCTCGTTTTTATTCACAGGACTTTTTTATTAATTTTTTTACCCCACGAAATTTGTAAGGTTTGTCAACAACTCTTCTCTGGGGTGTGTCAAATTTTGATATTTAATCATACCACGTATCCTTATAATGGTTTTTAACCCCCTAAAAAAGATAAGCATCGATTTTCACTAAAGATAAAAATGACATTTACCACAACAAAATCAAATGTTTGCTTCTTAAGTGTTGTAAAACACTAAGACATGCACATTTTAACGTCACAAGTAGTAAACATGGAACATGCTCATAAGTATTTAATTGGATTACACGGTGGCCTCAATTAGGTAAGCATTACCACTTTGCATACTCCACCACACTGTACATTGACAGTACTTAGTTACCTAATCTATACATATTACTATTTCTGAGAATGTGTGTGTGCATTAGTGTGCTTGTTCGTTAACATCGGACAAAATGGGGACAACACCGTACATCCGATTTGAATGCAGTTTTGAACTAACAATTGCAAATGTACGACTCTACGATGTTACTGTGCTCGATTTTTTAATTTGGGCCCCAGTTTTTCAAAAAATTTATGGCCCGGGGGAAATTGTGTAAATATAATACATCCGTTTTTACTTTACTTTGTACTTTATACTTTTTACTTTAATGTTTTTACAACTTTCCTTGTTCTGTTAGCCTGGCTTCTTTCGACTACTTCTTTTTTTGGAACCATTCAGCCATGCCTACGCTGTCACACACACGGGACTAGCTGTTACAATACGCAGCAGAAGGAGCAACACCTCGGTGCCGCCGGAGTTTCGGAACTGGACAAAAGTGCTGGAAGGAGAGGCAACGCTTCTGACCAACCATTCTAGCGTGGGATAAGATGGAAGAGCTGTCGGCGCTTACCAGCAACGGAGTCGAGGAGTTCTACCCTGCTGCTGTTTTCTTCAGCTCCAGACTACTGAGGAACTGTGCGGATAAGCTTGGAAGAGTGACTGTATATTCTCTACCTCGGTCACATTCTGCAGAAGTTCCCCATCTCGTGGAAGACTTCCTGTGTGTGGTTCCAGTTTTTGTCCAACTTTACGTCTTTTTGAGTCTATCCGTTTTTGCTACCGAAACTCGTAGCTCGTTTTGTGTTTTTGCTGCTTTTCTGTCTTAATGATTTGGTGATTCTTAATGATCCCATTGACTTTGATTTGCTTTGTACTTTGTGCTTTTTGCTTTTGCTTTGTTGTTCTGCGGCCTTTGACTGTACTGTCTAACTTATAACTATGCCTTTTCTTGCTACTGTCACAATGAAATTTCCCGAATACGGGATGAATAAAGTTATCCAATCCAATCCAATGGCTTTGTACCCGGCCAACCTCAATATGGAGACCCAGAGAGGACATAAGTTGAGGCATGTTAGGGTTATTAGTCTTACATTATTATATATTTGCTCGCAATGAAGAACGCTTGCCTTTACCTAGCTTATTAGTCTTACAATATTCATACCTGTCAACCTCTGCCGATAACTGCCCTTATAAATGATTATTGATTCCCCTTACAAACCCCCAAAAAACCTTACAAACACTGTACGAGTCGTACGGTGTTTGTAAGGTTTTTGGGGGGTTTGTAAGGGGAATCAATAATCATTTATAAGGGCAGTTATCGGCAGAGGTTGACAGGTATGAATATTATATATCTGCTCGCAATGAAGAACGCTTTGCTTTACTTAGCTTATTAACATTTTAATAGTCATTTTAGTACATCTGCTTACAACCATGTAAATCAGGGGTCCCCAAACCGGTCCTCGAGGGCCGGTGTGGGTGCAGGTTTTTGTTCCAACCGTTCTAGCATAAACAGTTTGACCAATGAGATTTCAGCAGAAAACAAGAAGCACCTGATTGCAATCCACTGATTGCACTTGTAGGACACCAGATTGGTGAAAAGGTGTCCTCTTTATGGGTTGGAATGAAAAACCGCACCCACTGCGGCCCTTTGTGGAATAGTTTGGAGACCACTGATGTAAATGCTTGCTCGTGAGTTAGACTAAACAACAGGAAGGTCAATCCTCTTGAACAGCTGGAATATGGAGAAGATCCGTTTGACACTACATGACCTTCATCTGTTTTGAGAACTAAACCTTCTATTGTAACTTGGGTCCTTGACTATCAACTTCTCACGCCTGTTTTCACACCACTCCCTTGAGCTGAGATGTCTATTGCCACTAGGGTCCTTGAAGCTAATAAACAGGAAAAAGATGGGTCTAACGCCAGAATGAACTTGGACGAAGGTGCGTCGGTTCGATTCTCTCTTGCAAGAAAACCACAGATGAGTCTCCTGTCTCTTTTATTTGTGCGTGGATTTGGGAATGCCTATTGGTGAACCTAACAAGGCACCATGAGAAAATGCTGCGGCAGCTGCTTCGGAAGTGGAGAGACTTTGTCGCTACACCTGCCACCATTAATACACCCGACGGGTCTCAGTCATTGTAAAAAGACAACGTGGAATGTGTGAATGTCATACTTAGTTGATAGTCATTTGGAAGTAGTTGTGTAAATATTCATACAACTGTCACTGGCATGGAGCGGTTCAAGGATCCTCAAGACTACTTCACCATCTGGAAAACCGATTAAATTCGAGTGATTGATTCGGGTAATTATTAGAATTACTCGCAGTACCTAACTCTGGATACGGCATTACAAATAATCATTTCATTGTTGAGTGCATACGTTTTGTGGAGCCATTATACGGCAAGTGTTTACTGTTCTGTTTGTACGTAAAATGGAGCGAACAGTGTGAATGGGTTTTCAACCTTTTTTTATTTAAGAGACATGGCTAACATGGACGATCAACAGATGAAGAATTTAATTAATTGTCAGAGAAGTCGAGCGCACCCATGCAACTCAGAAGAACCATCAGTGAATCTGTGTCGGTGTGACAGAGATTGTTGTGTCTGTATGTGCGCCAGAGAAGTGGGAATTTCACTAAGCTTCCATTTAAAGAATGTTGTGGTACAGTCTCACTGAGTTGAGCTGCTTTTTTTCGACGCACGAGATCTGCCGATGCAGTGATAAAAAATTGTGGCCCACTCACGCGCCTCTCCACACCAGAAAAGACCGTTTCTTCTGAAAGAGGATTCTGATTGTGGCAGCGGCAGTGCCGTCTTCTGGGCAAAAGGCACGTCCCCCCTGGTTTAATTCAGGCAATTGGTTCAGGTCAGCTGCATCATTTAAATCTGGGGTTCCTGTTTGACCCATTCATGGGTTTGTTACATAAATAGATTACCAAAACATGCGCAATAACAACCTCGCCCAAGCAGGTGGGACCGGCAAAGTCGGGCCCCTCTGCTTTTATGAACTAAATGTTATACATCATGAGGGAAATGGGGTTGCTGAATATTACAATGCATTTTACAATTGTAGAAAGTGAGTGAAAGGAGGCATGGACTAGCCAATGCCTTGCAAGAGGAATTTATCATAAATTTATTATTGTCTTACGTGTTGTTGTTGTTATGCAGTGTCTCTTTGTTTTTTCAGATTTTTTCAATTGCTTATTTTATTGGACTGCTTTTCTTTCTTCTGGCATATGTCCAAAATAAAGCATTCAAATAAATCAAAATCATCAAAAGGAGCAGACGGGGCAGATCCAGGATACACTGGCGAGACTACATCTCACAAATAGCTTTTGTTTGAAAATTAAAAATTAATAAATGGTGTGTGTTGTTGAAAAAATAAAAGGTGTTCGATAAACAGAAGGTAATCATCTATCTTTTCTGTAAATTAGTAAATTCATTTATTGAAGAAAATCACTGCCAAGGAGTTAACAGGCAAGTCTTTTACTATTATGTACGTCTTCATTCTCTATATCTTCATTAAGGTCTTGACTTTGACTTGGCAATTCTAACACCTGCATACATTTATTTGTGAACCATTCCATTGTAGATTTGGCTTCATGTTTTGGCTCATTGTCATGTAGGAAGATAAATCTCTCACCCAGGCTCAGGTCTTTTTTAGACTCCAATAGGTTTTCTTCCATAACAGAACGGTCCTGTATTTGGCTCCATTCATCATCCCATCAATTAAAAGCATCTTCCCTCTCCATGGTGAAGAAAAGCAGGCCAAAACCATGAGGCTACCACCACCATGTTTGACACTGGGGATGGTGTGTTTAGGGTGATGAGCTGTGTTGCTTTTACGCCAAACATATTGTTTTTGGTTTCATCTGACCAAAGCACCTTAATCCATATGTTTCGTGTGCCTCCCAGGTGGCTTGTGGCAAACTTTAAATGGATATCTTTGAGAAATGGCTTTCTTCTTTCTACTCTTCCATAAAGCCCAGATGTGTGCAGTGTCCGACTGATTGTTGTTTTATGGACATACCCTCCCACCTCAGCTCTAGATCTCTGCAGTTCATCCAGAGTTTTCATGCGCCTCCTGGCTAAATTTCTGATCAGTCTTGTCCTTGTTCAAGGTGATAGTTTAGAGTGACGGCTGGGTCTCAATAGATTTGCAGTGGTCTGATATTCCTTCCATTTCAATTGGATTGCCAGCACAGTGCTCTTTGAGATGTTTAAAGATGGGGAAATCTTTTTGTATCCAAATCCGGCTTAAAACTTCTCCACTACAGTATCTCGGACACGCCTGGTGTGTTCCTTGGTCTTCTTGATGCTCTCTAAACTTTAAACTGAACGGTGACATGATTTATGTGGAGACAAGAATACACAGGTAGATTCTACTTATCATCATCACTCAACATTAGATCATTCAAAGATCCGCACTGAACTTCTGGTGTGAGTTTGCTGCACTGAAGGTAAAGGGGCCGAATAATATTGCAGGCACCAATTTTCAGTTTTTTTTTGGTAAAAACATTAATTCCATTATGTCCCACTCGTGCTAGAGCCTATCCCAGCTGACTTCGGGCACAAAGTGTGGGCCACCCTGAATGGGTGGCAGGGCACATGGAGAGAGACAACCATTTACACTAACATTCAGATCTAGGGGGAATTCAGAGTGAAATAAATGCCCACCATGCATGTTTTTGTGAAGTGGGAGAAAACTGGAGTACCTGGAGAAAACCCACACAAGCCACATGCAGTCTCTAACAGTGAGGAGCCACCTGGGATCTACCCCTCAACCCCACAATAGAGTGGCTGACAAGCAAATACCTCCTCCACCCATTATTTAGTTTTTTTTCACTTTAAAAATATAAATCAAAAGATTGAATATTACAAATTTGGGATAAAAATAGGCATTTTTAAGGATGGTGATAAACAATAAATAGTCTTTATACTTTCATAATCTTCATTTGAATTTTATCATAAAACATAAGGTCAACACATCGTTTGATGTGTAGTAGAAATGAACCTACCTTCATGTCAAAGACCTTTGAGTTTTCCAACAACACACTTAATTTATTAATTAGTAATTTATCACTGTTATTAGCACCTATTTTGTTCAATAGGTAAAAAACCATTTCACATATTAACACCAAATTAACAGAAGTGATTGGTGACTACCTTCTGTTTATCGAACACCATTTAGTTTTCCTTCGAATCACTCCATGTATTAATTATTAATTTATTATTGTGATTAGGACCTATTTAGTTCAATAGCTCCAAGGCATTTGTTTTATAGACACCAAATTAACAGAAAAGATAGGTGATTATATTTTTTTTATCGAACACCTTTTAATTTTTCAACAACACACTCCATTTATTAATGATTAATTTATTCCTATTAGCGCCTAATTTCTTCGATAGCTTCCAAACCATTTAACGTATTGACACCAAAATTACAGAAAAGATAGATCATCACGTCGTTGTGTTTATCGAAAACTCTTTAATTTTTCAACGACACACACCATTAATTGAGCCCAAAACAACAGAAGTGGTGGCTAATTACCCCCTGTTTATTGTAGACCTTTTAGTTTTTCAATGACACAATCCATTTATTAATTACGTTGCGCTGGACTGCATGGTCATCGCTGGGATTTCCTTCATTGGACAGAAAAAAATAATGGCGTAATTTTATTTTATTTATTTAAATTTTATTTGTCAATATGTCATTTTTACATTCAATTAAATTGCAATTCGAATGAGATGGAGTTGAAATCCACTGCCCGAAGCCCTTGACTGGGATTCGGCTGTGACGTTACCCCCCCCCCCCCCCGTTCATGCGCGCGTCCTCCCTATTTGCCGTAAAACCTGAAGGAAGAGGGCAGCCGAAAATGAAGCGCGGCTGGCTTGACTGCAGTCAGTTTTGACAGCAGAGGGGAAACGCGGAAGAATATGCGCATGCGCAAACTTCCCAGCTGTCCTGTTGTTGATAATTCATTTGGCTGTTCCTATTACAATTTTTACGCTCCTGATGACAACGCCACACTGGCGAAACACCCTCGAAGGAATTGTCTTAAACTAATGCCCCAGGTAATGTGTTCATTGTGTTAATTTTGGGCGAAGTTACAGTGATTTGGTCCTGTCGAATCCAATGCTAGTCCTAGTAGCATTAAGCTAACGGGGCAAAGTTGCCAGGCTTACTCGTGACGAATTGCAGCCCTTCAACAGGTTTAAATCTAGAGCAGTGGTTATTAACCTGGGCTCGATCGAACCCTCGGGGTTCGGTGAGTCGGTCTCAGGGGTTTGGTGGTCCCTCTGCCCTGGAGGTCAAGACAGAACGACTCATCAGGTATCACGATAACATGCCCCTCTTAACCATCACTGGCTGCAGATGATCATTGCTTGGCCAATCAGTGCTGCGAGGAATATATATTCTTAATTTTGGGAAAAAAATCATGTTTTATTTTACACTAAAGTAGGGTTCGGTGAATGCGCATATAAAACTGGTGGGGTTCGGTAGCTCCAACAAGGTTAAGAACCACTGATCTAGAAGCGCACCACCTGTGGTAGTGGCCAAAGAGGTCGTGTGTGACTATCGTAGGGCGGCAGCCAAAAGGAGGATCACCACTTGCAGAACCGGGCTCTTGGAACGTTTAATGTTACCTCTCTGGTTGGGAAAGAGACTGAAATTGTGCGTGAGGTTGAGAAGTTCTGCCTTGATTTTGTTGATATCACCGCTACACACAGCACAGGCTCTGGTGCTCCTCTCGAGGTGGAAAAATTATTTTTCCTTTTCTTTACAAGCAGGACACGTTTTTTTCTTTCTTTTGTAAAAACACTTTCCCCAAAGAATGGTGATTGAGGGAGTTGTTGTTATATCCGATCGTATTTTCCCTCGTCTGGTCGTTTGTTTTAAGCCTTTGTTAGAAGGTTGAGTCTCAATTGAAACACTTTCACATTTGTTTGCATATGGAGACAATAAAACCCATATAAAAGAGTTCCCTATGGTTTATGGCATTGCTTCCTGAGGAATAATCTTTCCAATCAATATTGGAGTGGTTTTATTACGTCAGAAAGTTTATCTCACCTGTCTCCTCAAACGTTTCAACTGATAGAACCTTCTTACAGTGCAAAAGGTGGATTCACATCCCCCTCTCGGCTAGTTTCATGTCTGCTGGTTGGTCAGCAACACTTGGTATGGACGTTCCCACTTTGGGTTGTGCTAGTGCTTCTTCTTTATCCTGTAGGTTGAGCACCCAGGCTCCTGGCACCACCGTTGGTCCGTTTCCTGTTGAGAGGCACAGTCTCCTTCTGCTAACCCAATTCCAATGCATTTCTTTAAAGATTTTCTTTTTATGTAGTCAGCCAGATTAGCCTCATCATCCAGTTCCAATCGTGCAGTGAATAATGGCGATTTGTATGGTCTACCAAATAGGATTTTCATATGTTGTTGTCCGGTTGAACTCGTTATGTAGGCGCAGTGATTTCATAACGAGATATGAAACCTTTTGTCAATCCAACCTTTTGTTAACACAATTTGGGTGCCATTATCACTATAAAACAATGGTTCTTTGGAATTCCATATCGTGCACTGATATGCCGAGCACAGGTTAAGCATGCTCTGCAACCAGCTTAACCCTATAAGTCAGGGATGGCCAAACCGGTCCTCGAGGGCCGCTGTGGGTGCAGGTTTTTGTTCCAACCGATCCAGCACAGACATTTTGACCAATGAGATTTCTGAAGAAAACAAGAAGCACCTGACTGCAATCCACTGATTGCACTTGTAGGACACCCGATTGGTGAAAAGGTGTCATCTTGATGGGTTGGAATGAAAACACGCACCCACTGTGGCCCTTTGTGGAATAGTTTGGACACCCCTGCTATAAGTTGTGTAGTGGCACCGTACAAAGGCCACATCCCCCTGTCGCGACATAGGACTTCCCATTACTCAATATGGCAGCTCATCCAAGTAAGCTGATGTACAAATGTGTTTTTTGTTTTTTTCTCAGTGCTCCCAAATTCCCCATTTCGCCGAGCAGATTATTTGTTCCTCCACGTCAAGTTTCACATTTGGAGTACTGCTGCTGCATTCTGATCAAAAATTTTATTTGACAAAATCTATTTTTTCCTCATTTGTCCCCACCATTCCTGAAAAGGGCTTATTGGCGATTTTAGAAATCAATTTCAAATTTCCAAATCCTTTTCCAACTTGATATCTGATCGATTGATTATATCTTGGTGGCCAGCCAATCAAAAACACAATAAGACAGACAACCATTCGCGCTCATACTCATAATCAGGGGAATTTCGAGTGTTCAACCAGTCTAGCATCCATAATTTTGGTTTGTGGGAGAAAACTGGAGTACCCGGAGAAAACCCACAAATTCTCGAGGACACCATGAATACTCCACACTCTGGAAGGTCGGGATCCACCCGGCTTTCATTAGTAGATCTTAGAACCGTGAGGTTGATGCGCTAACCACTAGTCTGTCCATTTGGGTTGTTTACCCATACATCAGTGGCCCGCAAATTTTCATCACAGGTGGAAACCGCCATCCCCAGTGCGGCTTCTTGGCAGCTCACCCCATTTTGCTGTCCTATCAGCAATAATCATTCCCAAAGGAAATAGGTAATTAACGTATTAGATATGCGCGCCACACATCTACAAATAGAAATTTGTTTTGGAAGTTCAATTCCCGCCGTTCGTCGCCCTAGTCAGTCAGCATGAGCGACTGCCATGCGAGTGGCTGTGATTAACTCTTTGTTTGCCAATAATGCAATAACGGAAAAACTGTGACACATTGAAACACACACGCAAGTATATTAACCGTTTGTAAAAAAAATAACCTCCATGTTTTGCATTAAGTTATACACCCCCATTAATGCTATCAGTTTAGCTGTTTGTACGTAGAATTGAGGTGGCAATAGTGGGCTTTAGACTCGCTGCAAAAGCAGCATTTCTCCTCTCACACACACATCTTATCTGCAACAAATTCCTTGTTTTGCTCTGTTTACAAATGCCTCCCCAGCGAGGTATCATTTTTGAAATGTCGCTTTTTAGCTGTGAATATTGCATTTTAGAGAAGTCTACCATTAGTCCATAATAAGATAAGTTAATTCCTCATCCGGTATCCAACCATATCACAATTTTTTGCCGAGACCCCATAATCTCAAAATATGATGCAAGAACTACTTTATCCCATAGGAAAAACCATTTTTGCACTCACAAGTCTGCTTCAGCAACCCCAAGGTCCAATTGATGTAATGTCTTCGCGGAAGGGGTCCAATTTTTTTTAGTAGCGTGTGTGGTTCGGGAACACAAGGTACACGCTGAATGACTGCATATAATCAAGCTCTGTTTTTAACTCCGTCCAATCAGCCGCCCCGCGGGCCGCATGTACAAAGTCACATAGAACTTCCCTCCTCTGCTCGTATGCCTTGTGTAATACAATATGTGGAGTTGA